>NW_026606270.1:1310000-1910000 GCF_029834395.1 Sorex fumeus
TTGATCTGGAACCCGGCCCTTTCTTCCCCCTCCTCGAGCAAGGCTGGGGCTGTGTGCGTGGCAGAGACGCTTCTTGCTTAAGGAGGACAGCGTAATAGTACTGCAGGGAGGGCACTTGCCTTGGGCGGCTGACCTGGGTTTGATCCTGGTACCCCATATGGCCCCCTGAGCCCCACCGGGAGTGATCCTTGAGCACAGAGTCAAGGGGAAGCCCTGAGCATTGCTGGGTGTGGCAAAACAGAACAAAACAAAACAAACTGAACTAAAACATCTGTCTGGTTTGCGCTGGGCCCTAGACTGGGAAATCCGGAGAAGCTGGAGTGGAATAAAATTCAATGCCAACACCTTCACGGGTCAGCTTCATGGGGTCAGCGGACAAGTCATGCCTTGGGAGGAGCGAACCCCGTTACCCAAACCAGACCCTTGCCCTCTGCTTTCTATGTTGACATCCTTCCTTTCCTCTCCTGCCTCAGTCTCCCAACCGGGGGGTCCTGGTCTCCCCTCCCCCGTGGACTCATAACATGCAAATTCTTGTCTCAGGCCCGACTCTGGGAGCCCTAAACGCAGACCACCAATTTGACTCTTTTTACTCTAAGTGATGAAAATCCCAGCTCAGAGATGCTTCCGCCAGTGATGAACTTAATGACAGACTCAAATCTACGGGTGGGAATCAGGGATGGCTTCCGGCGTGGCTGGATTCAGAAACCAGAATGCTATTAGCTCTAAGGCTCTCAGAAATTCTGGGTACTTCGGGATCTCTCTCGGGTCTGCGTGAGCAATCTCAGGATCAGCCTGGTCCCTGATTCTAGTCTTTTCTAAAATCCCTAAGAATCCCCAAGGAGTCGGAGTCAGGCAGTGAACATGGACACACTGTGGTCAATAGAACTTGAGGCAGGGACAGGTTTGGTTGGACCCAGGGGTGAGGGGACGCCCCTCCTGACCACGTGGGTGGGGGAGTGGGCAGAGAGGAGCCCTGATTCGGAAGAGGGTGATGGGTGTGAGCAGGAAGTCCAGTGTCCGCAGCTGCGGGGACAGACGGTGACAAGTGGAGGAAGGTCTGACCCAGCAGCAGGGCTGGTCTCTGTGGGGGCCAGGAGGGAGATCGGAGGGGCCGTGTGCTCAGAATCCGGAGGGCAGAGGCCAAAGCGGGAGGAGGGAGCAAGAGGAGGTGGTCTCCACCCTGCCCACTCCCTCCCACCCTTGCTTACTCCCTTCTACCCTGACCACTTCCTCCCACACCGACCACTTCCTCCCTGCACTGACCACTTCCTCCCACCCTGCCCACTTCCTCTCACCCTGCCCACTTCCTCCCACACCGACCACTTCCTCCCACACTGACCACTTCTTTCCACACTGACCACTTCCTCCCACACTGACCACTTCTTCCCTGCACTGACCACTTCCTCTCACCCTGCCCACTTCCTCCCACACTGCCCACTTCCTCCTGCACGGACCACTTCTTCCCACACTGACCACTTCTTCCCACACTGACCACTTCCTCTCGCACGAACCACTTCCTTACTCACCCTGCCCACTTCCTCCCACCCTGCCCACTTCCTCCCAGTTCCCTGCCCACTCTCTCCCACCTACTTTTCTATTTCCCCATCCCTCCCCGTTTCCTCCCACCTCCTGTCCATTTTCTCCCATTATGGCTTCACATACAGCCAGAGCTTAATCACCTGTTTGTATTTTTTGCTGCTTCGAGGAGAGAGACATTTAAGATAAAAGGAAGAAATAGGTGAAGGCCCTGCTTGGACCGCCCGCACGGTCGTGTTGGCCCCTGTCCATTCCACCCATTGACCAGAAAACAGCGGCTCATCGGGACCCAGACCTGGAAGCTTCCTTGCTTCCTCTGGTGCCTTCTGGGTGTACTTGACATTTCTTGCGATTTATGGGAAACAGATTCAGATTGACGCGTGGCATGGGTTACAGTCTACTCCACCCAGCCTGGCGCAAGCAAGGGAATAAAATTGTGTGTCACTGAACAGGCGGAGTAGGAGGGACCGAGGCAAGCAGGCGGAGCTGAGCCCCGACAGACTCTAACCTAGAGTTGCCACGTGCCACATGCACCGGGCAAGTGCTGGACTTATCTGATCCCGTGACCAGCTGAATAAGAGTCACGTATCTTAGATGTCCGCATCCTAATAAGCCACAGGCTGTGAAGATGGTACAACACTATCCTGGGGGAAAGAACAGTTGGGGTGTAATTAAATTCAGTCTCTTGGGACGGGAGTTCAGAGCAAAGAGAAGGTTCTAGGCTTCTGGCTTTGAAGAGGGGGGGAAGGAACTTTGCCCCACTAGAAGCTGTCAGTGTCTAGGAGCTGGAAAAAGGCTCAGAGACAGATTTTCTTCCCCATAATCTCAGGAAGGAAGACGGGACTGTGGATTAAGGTCAGACTCTGGCCTCAAGAACTGCAAGGCCTGGCCATTGGCTGACCATCCCCATAGAAACAACCTCTCCGTGCACCCCGACCCCCACCCTCTCCTATCACAGAGGAGGGGGTGCAGCTTCAAGATACGACGGGGTGACTTGCCCAAGATCACAGGTCCTGTAAGCTTACAGTAAGGACAAGTCTGGCCTGGACACTGCCCACCCCACCAGCTCTGCCCTGCCCCCTCCTTCCCTCTTTGAAGACGTACCCTTGTCTGTCTGTGTGAGGTTCCTGTGGTTTTATTTATGTTTTCCATCCTAGACTTTCCCCACCCTCTCACCACGTTTCGTTTTGCATTCTAGAAGGTTCCCAGACTCCCCATCAGTTCTTCCTCTCATCCAGCCCCAGCCCCTTGGGCCACGTGGTCCCTCCCTAACACCCCCCCTCCAAGCTCCCCTCCCCCCACCCTATCTCTTCCTCTGCTGTGGTTGGGGTGAATCCCCACCAGGACCTTGCTCCAGTCACACGTATCTTTAAGATATAAGACTCTTTTGTAGTGTGATTATCGCAGTGTTATCGCCCTGAAAGGGAACGAACAATAGTGCTTTGAAAGTTGTCAAACACTTCGGCAGCTTCCGGATTTCCCCTGTGGTCTCGTTCTGTCTCCCGTGGGCACCTTCGCATCAGGCTCCCCAGACGTTCATCTCTCCTTGTGATGTGTCTTTTGAGTCTGTTTCTGTCTATAAAGCGCCACTTAACCGATGTTCAAGGTGAGCCACACACATAATTTTCAACTTCCTCCATGCCAAATCTTTCCAAAAAGTAGTTGAGGTTTATTTTCATAATCTATTTTATTTCACCCAACATACCACATGTCTAATTTAAACATCTAGTCAGTGTGAACAGCACTGATGAGATTTTTACCAGGTTTCTTTCCCACAACGGCTTTAAAAGCAGGCGTGCAGGTTACCTGCATGACCGGCTAAGGTGCTTGGCAGCTGCCCGGGGCCAGGCTCTGGCGTCCCGGCTGGTGCTGGTTCCTGGCAATCTCTCCTATTTCTCCTGGAATTTATCTTTAAGAGGAACCAGGTCTTTTCTTGCATTGCGAGACGGACTGGCTGCCTCTCTGGGGACCCAGGAGATGATGGTGGGACAGTTCCATTATTCTCATCTCGTTCTGAGTCTGGGGGGCAGTGAAAGGGGGACCCTCGCCTTGCCTCCTGCCCTCTTCTGGGGGAGCATCTGCAGGGGCTTGTTCTGTGGGAACAGGGTCACCTGAGATTAAGTTTCTGCACTGGGACTGAAGAGGATGGAGGTGGGTAGAGGGTGAGTGACAGGGAATCAGTGGGGCCGTGTTTGGGGAGCAGGAACTGCCTCTAGCTACAGAGGCTCCTGTGGGCGCTGAGCAGAGTGTGGAGGAAGAGGCCGGCTGTGGAGGGGAGGGCCAGCTTGACATGGGCAGGGGCCCAGGCAGTTCCAGACCAGTGTGGGGGCAGAGTGAGGGCCCGGGGGTTAGTGGGGGCAGCAGGGGACGACCCAGACTTCCAGGTCCCAGAAGAGGACACAGTCTCTTTTCCCTGCAATGGGCCAAGTCCCTACTTTCCTCTGGGCTGGGGGTGTGGGCAGGGTGCGGCCTCTCTCCTGCTGGACACTGCCCAGCTTCACTGACTCTGCACCTTGGCAGTCTCCTAAGGGACTCTGTTCTTCCCTGACACTCCTCTGACCACCTGCACTGTTGACACAGTGACAACTTGCCCTCCAATGCCGAGTCCTAGACCTGCTGATTTCCTGTGCTTTAATCGATTTAGGAGAACAAAGATCCAGTGCAGCTGTTATCTTTCTTGGTGTCCACGCAGAAGAGACAGAGAAGAGGAAGTTGCGGCTGGGCCCCATGAGCAGGCAGACGCTGGCGGGTCCTGCAGGTGCTCTACATGGGGACGGGGCCAGGGGCATGACCAAAGAAGCCTGAATTCCTTTTGCTCAGGAAGTGTGTTGGTGGTGATCTTCCTCATCACTGCCACTCTCATTCCTGGCACGAGCGTGTCTGGTGTCCCAGGGGGTGGGGGAGTGTGGGGGACACCAGCGCTGCCCCCTGCCTCCTGAGTGGCACTGAGGCTTTCTGGGCATGGATGCATTTTGAAATATTCACACGGGACCTTACTTCACTGCCAATCGTCGTGCACAAATGACTTTTCTTACTTTCTCTTTACATCACAGAGCATAAGATTGAATGGAAGAGAAAGGGTGGGGGCGGATGGCATGGAGGGCTGGAGCGCTTGCTCTGCACTCGGGCCTGGGTTTGATCCTGACACCACAGGGGCCCCGGAGTGAACCACACCCAGGACCACTCCTGATGATGTTCGGGGGACCATATGGGGCGCTGGTGATTGAAGCCGGGTCGGCCTTATGCAAGGTGAGAGCCCTCCCTGCTGTCCTATGGCTCTGGCCCCACTGAAGAATCACTCCTGAGTACCCTCGGCAACTCCACTGCCCAAAGGACACCGAAGTTTTTGAAGTTTTTGGTGCACGGTGTTGGGCTTTTCATTTTCGTTCACAGGAGGGGGGATCTCTCTCTCTCTCTCTCTCTCTGTCTGTCTGTCTCTCTCTCTTTTTAGATCTTTTTCGATGATGCACAGGGTTTCCTTCTGGTTCTGAACTCAGGAGTGACTCCTGGCAGTGCTGGGGGACCCTATGGGATGCTGGGAATTGAACCCGGGCGGTCCATGTGCAGGGCAAATGCCCTACCTGCTCTGCTATCGCTCCCACTCCAGAAGGGGGAAACTCTTCTTTCCTGCTTCTCTATTCGGGTCTTCTTGGCCAGGAGCCTGTCCCGGAGCCTATGAGGTTGGCATCATTCTGGTCCTGTTCCCCCCTGTCTGCATAGCTCCCAAGCAGGGCCCCCTTGCCCCCCGCCCCCTCCAGGCCAGGACGTCCCTGGTCACCACCAGCTGTAGGCCCAGATACTTCTGCCAAACAGGCAGGCAAGTAAGTCCAAGGGAGGCAGATCCATAATCAGCCACCAGGTTTACGGGAGAGGAAAGCCAAAGAGCTCAGCCATGCAAATCAGGCGCCAGGAGCGGGGCCAAGACAGAAGCTCATTCACTCGCAGCGGGAGTCCGGCCCCCCACCCGCAGACTCTGCTGGGACAGTCCAGGCGGCTCCTCCAGCTCATCAATGAAGGTTTGTCCCCAGCAGGGAACCGCCACCATTCCCAGGGCGCTGAGCAGTTGATGGGACCCAGAGGTCAACGGGTTTCAGAGGTCGCTGGCGGTGTGGGGGTGAGGGTGGGGAAGAGAAGAGGGATGGGCATCACTGGAGATGTCAGCTGGTGTCCCCAACTGTGGGCTGCAGGGGAGCCCCCTCCCCAGACTCTCCCAGGGGGACAGTGGGGGCTGAACCTCAAGCCGAGATATCAGAGTCTGCAGGGGGATTCTGGGTGCCTCCATCTCTGGGGCTCTGGGGGTTTGTGATGTGGAGCTGTGTGTGGTGTGGACACATGGGAGGGACCCATGATGCATAAGGTTGGGGGCTGGAGCAATAGCACAGCGGGTAGGGCGTTTGCCTTGCATGCAGCCGACCTGGGTTCGATCCCGGGCATCCCCAGAGCATCGCCAGGAGTGATTCCTGAGAGCAGAGACAGGAGTGTCCCTGAGCATCACTGGATATGACCCCCCCCCAAAAAAAAATCCCTGATGCATGAGATTGCCAGGGTCCAGGCCTGTGGGGGCCCCTCCTCCCCAGACTGTCTGTGATGGACGCCTCTGTTCCTGGGTGCTGTCCAGACCATCTTGGGGAGATGTCTGATGATGTTGCAGGGGTCTCAGCTGCGTGAAGGCTCAGGAGGTTATAGGGATCCCCGAACTTAGCCCCCCCCAACTGACATGCCCTGATTCCCGCATCTGATATGCTCTGCCTCTTCCATCTGACACACTCCACCTCTCCCATCTGACATGGACAGTGGAGAAACCAAACAGATGGGAAAGAGTAGGTGGCAGCAGACAGAGTCCCTGGGCAGGACCAGAAGAGACTTGGAGGAATGATACTGCTCCCCAGGCGTTCCCATGAGTCTTACCCCAGGGAGAAAGGATCCCCCCACCCCCACCCTGCCTGCTTCCAGGGCATGGGTGCAGCCTGACCCCTTGCTCTGATACCTCAGGTCTCAGGAACCCAAGGGGGCAGGGGGTCACGTGAGCACGCGGGAAGGGAACAGGTGGGTAGGGATACCCCCATGTGAAGGGCCTGTCCAGCTAAGGACAGGCTGCAGAGCTGGGGTCAGTGTCCGGTGCTATCTGGGATGTCAAACATGGTGCGAGGGGAGGGCTTTTGCCTTGCAAGGGGTCAACCTGGGTTCGATCCCCAGCATCCCACTCGCGCACCACCAGGAATGATCCCTGAGTGCAGAGTCAGGAGTGACTCCTGAGCTTCACCTGGTGTCGCTCAAAAACAAACAAACAAATAAACAAAAACCAAAAAACTTTGCATGAAGCAAGTAGTGGTTTCTTCCATTTTCTCTTGTATCCTTGTGAAACCTGCCCGGGGGTGCTGGAAACGTGGGGATCCTCTCCTGGCTCTCAACTCTGCTTGGGCCCCGAGCGCTTTCCTCTTGGGGTCACTGGTCACTGGGGCCCCTCCTGCCGCTGCCCCTTGCTCTTTCTGAGGTTTCCTTCCTGGAGCGGAGAGCTACACCCTGAGCTCATTGTGGTTGGAGACTCCCACCTGGAATTTGGGGCCCGGCTTTCCCAGGGTCCTTCCCCAGCCCTGCCCCGACTCCGTCTGGCTGGGGGCCTCTAGGACTGACCTGTCTGGGGCTGACGGGCGTTTCCGTGGAGTCTGAGCTGGCTTTCTTCATCAGTTTTCCACTTCTCACAAGTCACTTTCCATCACTTCTCTTGAAGAGAGAAAAGCACATTTTCTCCCCAAGATCCTCCACTCCCTTATTTTCAGCATTTCTCCAGTAACAGAAAAGTTTTTATTTTTTATTTCTATTTTTTGGGTCCACCTGGCAATGCTCAGGGGTTACTCCTGGCTCTGAACTCGGGAATTAGCTCTGGCGATGCTCAGGGAACCATATGGGATGCTGGGGACTGAACCTGGGTCAGCTGTGTGCAAGGCGGACGCCCTCCCCACTGGACAATCGCTCCAGCCCCCACAGAAAAGTTTTTAAATAGATTTTTTTTTGAATCACCATGATAGATCCTTACAAAGTTGTTCAAGGTCAGGTTTCAGTCATACGGTGGGTGTTCCAACACCCATCCCTGCGCCAGGGTATATTTCCCAGCACCAGTGTCCCCATTCTCCCTCCCATCACTCACTCACTCACTCAACCCCCACCCCCCCATCCCTGCCTCTATGGTAGGCACCCTTCCCCCACCCCTCTCCTTTTTTTTGAATTATTAAATTTTTGTTAGTTTTTACTTTACTTTTCTTTTTTTTTTAATTTTTATGAGTGAAACACCATGAGGTTCAGTTGTAGACTTACAAATTTTTGTGCTTGGATTTCAGTTATACAATGATCTAGTACCCATCCCTCCACCAGTGCCCATTCTCCACCACCAATGTTCCCAGTATCCCTCCCACCCCTCTCCTTTTGAGCATGTGGTTTGCAATACAGATACTGAAAGGTATCACATCTGTCCCTTTACCTACTCTTAACAGTTCTTGACCATTTCCAACCATTATTGTCATACCCGTCCCTTCTCTCTCCTAACTACCTCCTGCCCCACACACACTTGTGGTAGATTCCAACCATTGGCCAGTCCTCCCAACCCCTGTTTTCCCTAACCGTGGATATTAGTCTTCTCTTATTTTTTTTTAATATCTCACAGATGAATGCAGTTACTTTATATCTGTCCCTCTCCTGACTCATTTCACTCAGCATGATACTCTCCGCAGCTGTTAGGAAAAATGAAGTCATGAAACCTGCCTGTAAATGGACAGACATGGAGAGTAACAGGAACTTTGAAGTGGGAGAGAAACTTACCCCAGAAGCAGCCAGAGAGCGTGTGGGAGGTGGTTTTGCATTTGGTTCTCAGACCAGTTGTGCTTTGTCGTGGGTGATGCCCAGACGGGCCAGGGATATTCTCCAGCCTGGCTCCTGGGCCCTGGCAGGAGAGGCGGGTGGGGTACCCTGCACAGTGAGGGGTAGGCAGCAGCTTCCCTGGCCTCCTCCTGTGACTCTCTGCCCAGTGCCAGTCGGACACTCGTGATGTCCTGGCGGGAACATCCCCAGGGCGGGACCATCTGGCCCAGAGGTCCGGTCTCCGCCTGTGCCCCATTGCCTTCTGGGGCTGCTGAGAGGCAGCAGGAGGGGGTAAGTCGCCAATCGCTTCCTCAGACACCCCCACACAGGCCACCTGTCACTGACCGTGAGGGTCATGTGGGAACAGAGCAGGAAGCCTGCAAACCAGTCAGGGGGCTGTGTCCCACTGAGCCCCTGAGCCCTGCCCCCACCCACTTCCGGCCTCAGCAGGTGTCAGCGAAACCCGCTGGGTCTCAAGTGGCACCTGGACAGGGGGTCACTGCTGTCACAGCCCCGAGGACCGCGACTGAGGCTCAGAGAGGCCATGGCTGTCTGCTCATGTGGCCAGCGGCCACGGACGGAGCCTCCGCCACACTCGCAGCCCCCAGACTCCTTTGGCCTAGTGGAATCCAGGGGTTTCCAGGGGTCACGGCCCCGCGCTCCTCATCCGTCGGTCCCCACTGTCCCCTTGCACCACCCCCGAGCATCTACACATGGGGCAGGGACAGACCCTCTGCCGTCCCTGGCCGCCCCCCTCAGCAACTCCCCACCCACCACCCCTGCCAGATAAGCCCCTCGGTGCCCCGGGAATGGGGGTTCACACCGGCTGTTCCCGTGGGGCTGGAGCAGAGACCCCGGGGAACAGTCATGTTCACGGGGGCCATCACATGCAGGCGGGGTGGGGGTCCCCGGGAGCGCTTGGGGACACTGGGCTAATCTCCCCTCATGTCACCTCAGCTCTGAGATGGATCATCACGGGCAGCCCTCGGCCCCGGATGGGGGACTCTGAGGCCCTCTCTGGGGTCTGCAGGGAGAACTCGACTGCCGGGCAGTGCGCTGGCACTGGAGGACCAAGATCAGGCTGTGTTCCCCTACCAGAGAAGCAGAGTAGGGTTCTGGTGCCCCCTGATCTCCCACCTGCCCCTGGGTCACCGCTAATGAGGTCAGAGGTGGTTCCCTGAGCCTTGGTCCTGTTCAGTGTGGGGGCGGCCGCAGAGGGCAGATGGTGTTTGGGGGAGACAGAACCTTGCTTGGGGGGGGGGTCCTCTCATGGTAGCTAGGTCCCCTGCCGCCTCCTCTATCCAGACGGGGTCTGGGGGCCTCGGGGGGCGGGGGTTGTCCATATGGGCAGGGGCAGAGCAGGGCAGGGCGGAGTGCTGCTCCTCTGTGAGAGGTGCCAGGAGGTCCCACCCCCCCCCCCCAGCCCCCTCGGCCTGTGGGGCCCTGCTGGACCCTCTAGTCTCCACCCCACAGGCGTCCCCCCCCCCCCCCCAGATCATCCGTCTGCATCACAGAGGGAGACTCCCTGGCTGGGACACCCCCCCCCCCCCCCCCGCCTGTGCCTGACATCCCCCGACGCAGAAGCCAGAGCGTGAGTGGAAACGCCTTTGCCCACCATGGAGGAGCTGGGACCGTTGGAGGGAAACTAAGGCAAGAGCTGCAGCCACTCATGCTCGTCTCCATGCAGGAGCCCCAAGACCGCGGCTGGGGGCATCACTGGAGCAGGGCTGGAGCCTCAGTTTTCCAGAACATTCCACACACTGTGCGGCCGGCCATTTCCACCAGGGAATGAAGGAACGTCTGAGAGGGCAGAGGGAGCTCAGCCTGGCCCTGGCCCTGGCCCTGCAGGTGGGACCGTCTGTTCCGAGTCACACACTCCCCCTGCTTCCCAGGGGGCCCGGCGGGGACCCCTGTCTCCCCTCTGTCTTGGTGGCGCCAGGAGCCGCCCCAGGGCTGAGTAATTGAGCCCCGGGAGGCGCCCAAAGGCCCTTCCCGCCCTCCTAAGTGCTTTCCTGCTGCTGCATCTTCCGGCTCCCCTGTGAAAGGGGCCAGGGCTGTGGAGACCAGAGAGGTGGAGAGGGAACGGAGTGTGGGGAGTGGCCGGAAAGCCTGATGGGCACCTCCCGTGCAGCAGCCCCTTCTAGAGGGGGCTTTCCCAGGAGGTGAGACCCCGCCCCCCCTCAGCTCCCTGGGCAACTGTGCAGACCCCGCAGGGGTCTTGTGAGGTCCATAAGCCCCAAAAAGCAGCCCTGGAGGTCTGGCCGAGGCACCGCTGCTGAGCTGTCTCGGGTCAGGGAGGTGCTGGTCCGGACAGGACTGGACTGTTGTGCCCAGCAGGACACGCGGGTCCCTCAGGCCAGTCACTGGTGCCAGGCATGTTGACTGCTCTGCCTGGCAGTTCCTGTGCAAAGGTGCTGGGTGGTGCCCTCGTCGCTTTTCTTCTAGAACCTTCTCCCTATGACCGTGAGCCACATCCCTCTGGGCCCTTCCCCTGGACAGAGGCAGGAGAGAGCAGGGACAGCACCCACTCCCGGGGGACGGACCCAGCATTGGAGGTGAGGGCAGAGGATGCCACAGAGATTCCAGAGCAGAAAGGGGTCATGTTCCCGGTCCTGAGCTCAGGCACCACCCGGAGGCCCCACCTGGGCCAGGAAGACCTGGACCAACATGGGAAGAGTCATGGGGGGCTGCGGGTTCTGACCTCACCCTGTGATCTTGGCTGGAGGTCAGCAGCATCGGTGTGAGCCCTGCAGGCTCCATGCAGCCCCCGAACCCTGGGGTCCTGGCTGGTGCACCCTGTCTGTGGGTCTGTGTGGCTGTGAGGCTGTCAGCATCGCCCCAGAAGGCCCCACAGTGGAAGCAGTGGCCAGACAGGCTGAGTCCTCAGCCAAGACTGCCTCACTACAAATGCCTGTGGCACTGGCCCCTGGGGACCCACGGATGCTCTGGACTTCTGGTGCCCACAGAAGTCGCTGGCCTGATGCCCAGAGCCCTGCATGGCAGCGGAGCTGGGCCGTCTCCGAGGGGCCTGCTGAGGACACTTTTTTGCGGGCTCCTGACCTCGGGTTTCTGCCTGCAGAGTGCTGGGCAAGCAGGCCAGAGCTTTCCCCGTGACTCAGCATGAAAGAAGCTATCCATCTCCGGCTTGAAATTAACTGCAAGGTGCAAAAGAGACCACTCAGCATGGGAGAAGCCGTGAGCACATTCTGCAAGAATGCACTGCTCTGTAGCACTGTCCTCTCCTTGTTCATCGATTTGCTTGAGTGGGCCCAGTAACATCTCCACTGAGAGACTTGTTGTTACTGTGTTTGGCATATCGAATATGTCACGGGGAGCTTGCCAGGCTTTGCCGTTCGGGCGAGATACTATCCGTAACTTGCCAGGTTCTCCAAGAGGGGCAGAAGAATCGAACCCGGGTTAGCCAGGTCTCGGCCGTGTGCAAGGCAAACACCCTACCGCTGTGCTATCACAATAAATGAAAAACAAGCAAACAAGACCCTAAAGTTCTAGAATGAGAAAGTGGAACTCTGGGGTCTGGAGACCAGTCTGGACTGCCAGTGCAGAGCGGGTGTGTGTGTGTGTGTGTGTGTGTGTGTGTGTGTGTGTGTGTATGGGAAACTGTTATGTAGCTTCCACCCCTTGAGGAACCTTTGGTCAGAGGACCCTGCGCCCTGATGGTATTTTGGGTTCCTCCTTCCTAACCGCATGTCCATTTAGCATCTCACTGATGTGAAATTATTGCACTATAATTAGATTCTCCCCCCAAAAGCAGCAGGTCTGGGAACGGCGCCCGATCGATCCGTTCAGCTCCACACCCCTCTCTGACTTGTCTCGGGCCGCCATGGTGGAAACGTTATTTATGGGGGAACACAGAGCTGCGAGATGGATGGGGTGAGCCTGGACATGTCACCTTCCTTCTCTTTCTCCTCCTGCCAAGAGGCAGGTCCCTGGACCTGACTTCACTCAGCGGGGAGGGCTGTGAATCGGCCGCTGTGCTTCAAGGCAGAAGCCAGAGAAAAACTCAGAAGACCAGTGACTTCTCCCATTGGTGGAATGGCCAACCCCGCCAAGGACTTCTCTGGAACCATCTCCGAAGAAAAGGCCAAAGAAGGCCCATTTTCTGTTTTCTTTTTTGTGACGTTTTTGGGCCACACCTGGCAATGCTCAGAGATTACTCCTGGCTTTGCACTCAGGAATTACTCCTGGGGGTGTCCAGGGGACCATATGGGATGCCAGGGATTGAACCCAGGTTGGCCGTTTTTTTTGTTTTGTTTTGTTTTCTTTTCTTTTTGGGTCACACCCGGCGATGCACAGGGGTTACTCCTGGCTCTGCACTCAGAAATCACTCCTGGTGGTGCTCAGGGGATCATATGGGATGCTGGGAATCGAACCTGGGTCGGCTGCGTGCAAGGCAAATGCCCTACCCGTTGTGCTATCTCTCCAGCCCCCAGGTTGCTGTTTTCAAGGCAAACGCCCTCCCTGCTGTCCTATCACTCTGGCCCATTTTCTTTTTTATTTCTTTCCTTTTTCTTTTGACATAAAAACAGATTTTATTTGGAGGCTCTCTGAGGAAGTGGGGAAGGGAGAGGAAGAGAGAGAAACACACTCGGGAGAGAACGTGGCTTCTCCAAATGTGGAGAGGGGCCCAGGACACACCCCAGCATCAAAGCATGAGGGGATGAAAGCCCACGTCCCGAAAGGGGAGATGAGGGTGAGGCATGTGCTTGGCCACGACATGTCAGCATGGGCAACACACAGGCTTGGGCAGCAGATGCACTGACCCGTTTTCCTAAGTGGGATGGGAGATGGGTCTGTTCTCGATAAAACAGAGGTGCCTCGTACCAGCTCCCAATGCAGCGCTTGCGAGAATAGCTTCACAATCACGCTGCAAGACCCGAAGCATGGACCAGGACTGGACGGGACGTGGCTGGTCCACCTGCGGCCGGGGCTGTCCACCAGCTGGGCTGGCCTCACTGGGCTTCATGTCGGGCCCCTGGAGTGAACTGGACACGCTACATGGAGAGGCACTGCAGGAGAGAGAAGCTCGTGGCTCTGTGTCGAGGCTGAGAGAGACGGAGTCTGGCCGCACCCCGGGAGTTGCCTGCTCTCTCTAGGGGACAGTGTTCTGAGACTGGCTTCATAGCTGATCCGCCTCAGGGCGGACATCCCTCACGGTTCTCTCTGCACTCAGGCAGTTGGTCCCCTGCCCTGAGACCGTCGTGGAAAGCTGTGCTGAGACCTTGGCCAAGAAGAAATAGCGGCCTGGAAAGGAGCTGCCATTTTGGTGGTTCAGGGTTTAGCCAAGTTCAGGCTAAATTTCTCAATTTAAGAGTTTAAATGAGGGGGGCTGGAGTGATAGCACAGTGGGAAGGGTGTTTGCCTTGCACATGGTTGATTCTGGTTTCATTCCCAGCATCCTATATGGTCCCCCCCCACCCAGCACTGCCAGGAGTAATTCCTGAGTGCATGAGCCAGGAGGAACCCCTGAGCATTGCCAGGTGTGACCCAAAAGCAAAAAAAAAAAAAAGATTTTAAATGAGTACTTCAGAGTAATAATAGCACTAGAGTAATCATCAATTCCTAAGGACTCAGACTGTAGAATGGCTGGTTTGTATCCTATAGCCAAGTTTGTTTACTTGATATCCTTATTTCAATGCTGCTTGCTAATAGGCATTATTTATTTTCGGTGATAGGAGACTTGAGATATTGTTTGGATAGTTTCCTTTCCTTTTCTTTTTTTTTTTCCTCTATATGCTGTTTGTTTTTCCTTACAATTCCTTTAGCTTATAACCGGGGGGTAGGAGCTTTCCTTTTACAGTTGTGATATTGGGCTTTCTATGAAACATTAATTTATGCGTGTCCAGTTCAAGAGAAATTGAAGCAAGTCCCCAAGCAAGTGAGTATGGATAAGGTAGAGCTTTGAGGAGCTTTGGGCAGTAACATGGACTGAGGTGGCCAATTGTCCCCTCAGAGGGACACAGGCTGTTTTATCTTTCTAGAAGGAGCCGTCTGATCATAGGGTCTCCATGGTGACCACAGAAGTCCTACGGCCTCTCTGCTTTGTCTCTGGACTTCTCTGGCTGCCCACATGTTGGCCCTGGACAGTGCTCCCCCCTCTCCAGGGACCCACCCGAGACTTCCCAGCCCTGGCCTCACTAACAGAATCTAAGGCTGTAGATTAATTTAGGACCAGGCAGGATTTGACACATATGAATATAAAAATGACCAGAGGCCTCCTGATTGGACACCAGGCATTTTCCTTTGCTAAACTGTCCACCCAACAGACCCTTCCCCTGCCCCACCCTGAGGCTAGTGGGCTGCTATTGCTCTAAACTCCAGAATTTTCTGTGTCCTGGATTCAGGACATGGAGTGTCCACGTTCCACCAGTCTCCTGTCTAAGCTGAAAGGAGACAGATGACAATGGTGCCAGTCTGGGCCTAATGGACAGTCCACGGGCTGGTGCCCGGTACTCACTTTGAAGTGTTTCAAACACGGGGTCAGAGCAATAGTACAGCGGGTAGGGTGTCTGCCTTGCATGTGGCAGACCTGGGTTCAATCCCGGCATCTCATTTAGTCCCCTGAGCACCACCAGGAGTAATTCCTAAGTGCAGGGCCAGGAGTAACCCCTGAGTTTCACCAGGTATGACCCCCCTCCCCCCAAAAAGTGTTTCGAACACTTAATAAGGTGTTATTGCTATACTTCCGGCCTCTGTTTACAGAGCCAGAAGTAATAGATCACAGAGCCATTGGGGACTGGAAAAGAGTTCAAATAGGGTGGGGGACCCTCTCAGTACCTTGCCCCTTCACCTGGCCAGCTTTGGGGATGGGGGATGTCTTTGGTCTTTGTGTCCTGGGCCATACCTGCCTGTCAATTAACTTACAACTGAGACCATTTTTTAATTTTTTTTAAAATTTTTATTAGTGAGACACCATGAGCAGAGACCATTTTTATAATCGTGTTCCTTAAGAACATTAAAGCAAGTCAGTTAGCAGGTAACTTTGAAATGGACCCAAAGTCATGAGGATTTTAGGTGCGTTAACTGGTCTTCAGTGGTGAAAGGGTGCGGGCTGCTCCTTTTAGGGAGGAAATTCAGAGCCGGAGACCAGCCTCCCCCACCCGGTGGATTGTGATTACTTGAAACAAAACAGCCCCTCCAAGCCATGTGACCTTCTGTTCTGAACTTCTTATTCTTGAGGCAGATGGGGGTCAAGTGAATCAACAGCAGAGAAAGCATTTTGACCCCTCAGGGAATTTCTTTTCTTTTTTTTCTTTATGGGGTCACTCAGAAGTGGTGCAATTTGAGACACACCAGACCCTGCCACGGAGATTAACGAAGGAAGGGATTAGGAAGGCGAGGGAGGAAGAGGGAGTAAGTTTTTACCTCCCCTTCAAACGTGCTGATGCATCATCTGGGGAACATAAAGTAACAAAATAGGAGACTAACACCCAAGAATGGCCGAGATTAGTACCAGGAATTTTGCTCCATGGCTTGGAGGCCAGCCACACATGCTGGGGGAAAAGGGAGCCCAGATAGAGAAGGGAGCACCAAGTAAAGGGTGTTGGGAGGATCCTCCAGGATGGGAGAAGCATGCTGAAAGTAGACTATGGACCAAACATGATTGCCACCCATTGCCTCTTTTGCAAACCACAACACCCAAAAGGAGAGAGAGAACAAAAGGGAATGCCATGCCACAGAGGCGTGGGTGGGGGTGGGTGGGTGGGAGGGATACTGGGATCCATGGTGGTGGGAAATGGGCTCTGGTGGAGGGATGGGTATTTGATCATTGTATAATTGAAACCCAAGCACAAAAATTTGTAAGTCTACAACTGTACCTCATGGTGTCTCACTAATAAAAATTAAGAAAATAAAAATAAAAAAAAATAAGGGGGTGTGGTGCCACCAGCAGGTCAGTCTGTACCTGTGAGGCGAGTACAACAGCAGCCTGATGACACCTTCAGACTTCCAGATACCCCAAAATTGCTGCTGTGCCTTTGGCCAGACCCCAAAAACTTGGGGCAAAGTTTACCAACAAAGTAAACAGCCAAAAGTTAGGTATGTGGGAAACACACCCACAAACCACCTCTGGCTCAGCTATATAATTGGAGGCATGGTCTCTCTGGTTCCCGATTGAACTGCTTAATGGTCATGATCCCAGAGACTCAGAAACAAATCTCGAAACCCAGCTTTTGGCAGAAATGTGTCCGGTCCCTGCAGTAGGTCACCGGTGCTGGGCCAACCCAGGTGGGAATAGGTTTTGTGCCTTGGCCTGTTACCCCTGGCGTCCTGGTGGCCGCCATCCTCCAGAGGCCACTGGACAGTCAGGTTTGGGCCCGCAGTGATGAGACATTTGGGGCCTCACGGGATGGGGTTGGAGCCTGTCCTGTCCTCCCCACCCCAACAAGATCCCAAGTCATCGCCCACAAATAGCCCCTTTGGCTCCTAATCAAGCTGCTTAATGACCATGATCCCAGAGACTCAGAAACAAATCTCGAAACCCAGCAGCTTTTGGCAGAAATGCGTCCGGACCTCACAGTAGGTTACTGTCGCCGGGCCACCCCAGGGGTAAAAGGGTGTTGTCCCTCTGCCTGCTCCCCCTTGGTGGCTCAGTGGCCGTCATCCTCCAGAAGCCATTGGACAGTCAGGCTTGGGTCCTCAGTGACTAAACTTGTTGGGCCTCATGGATTGGGGGTGGAGCTGGTTCTGTCCTCCCCGTCCTAACAAGACCCCAAGTCATCGCCCACAAACGGCCTCTCTGGCTCCTGATCAAGCTGCTTAATGGCCATGATCCCAGAGACTCAGAAACAAATCTTGAAACCCAGCGGCTTTTGGCAGAAATGTGTCCGGATCACACAGTAGGTTACTGTCGCTGGGCCACCCCAGCAGGGAAAGGGTGTTGCCCCTCCACCTGCTTCCCCCTGGCAGCTCGGAGGTCATCATCCTCCAGAGGCCATTGGACAGTCAGGTTTGGGCCCGCAGTGACAAGACATGTTGGGCCTCACGGGATGGAGGTAGAGCCGGTCCTGTCCTCCCCACCCCAACGAGACCCCAAGTCATCGCCCACGACTAGCCTTTCTGGCTCCTGATCAAGCTGCTTAATGGCCATGATCCCAGAGACTCAGGAGCAAATCTCGGAACCCAGCAGGTTTTGGCAGAAATCCCTCCAGATTTAAGTGTTAAAATTTTGAAATTTCAAAATCGCGTGGCCACTACTGCAGCCATGCGACATCATATATTATTCATAACCAGCAATAGAAAACAAATTGTCTACTGTTGCCTTTTCAGCAGATCAGAGTGTTGGGGTAAAATCTCAAATAATAATGGTGGGTCTGGTGTCAAAATATTGAATGTGATCAAAGTAGAGAGAGAGTAATGTGGAAATCATCTGCCCCACAGGTAGGGAGAGGGTGTGGGATGGGGGTATACTGGGGTTGTTGGGGGTGGAGAATGGGCACTGGTGAAGGTACGGGTGTTTCATTGTATGACCGAGACAGACCCGAAAGCTTTGTAACTGCTCTCATGGTGATTCAATAAATAAAATTATAAAAAATGAAAAAAAGTAAGGTGGAGTTCATGCCCAATTCAATCAGCTACGCTAGTGACTGAATAAATAGCAGTACTCCTACATACAAAAGAAAGAAAGAAAGAAAGAAAGAAAGAAAGAAAGAAAGAAAGAAAGAAAATGGAGAGAGAATTGAAAGGAGCTGGGAGGTACAGGGAGTGCCCGCTTTGCCTGCGAGGGAAACCGGGTTCGATCCCGGGTACTACATGAGCTTTGCAGGCGTATCCCCCCCCACCAAGCATGATCTGAGAGTAGTTACTGAGCACCACCAGCTGTGACCCTGCTCACCCCCCTCTCCCCAAAATAAAATAAAATAAGAGAGAAAGAAAAAGCTCTTTCAAATAATGCCAGATTCTGGAAATACAGGAAGGCGCTGGCGTGAGTCATCTAAGAAGGGATCGCCAGCGCGTCTCTGAGAGAGAGGAGCACATGCTTGTGGGGTGAGTGTCGCTTCCCCCAGTCACCCTTATGAGAACAGCCAGCAGGCTCATTGTCTAACCTCCCTCCCCTCCCCAGTGAAGACTGGTCCAGCACCGCTGGGGGTCGAAGCAACAGAAGGCATCTTTGCTGGTTCCCCCGGAAGCAGAACTGGGTTGTTGAGGGGAGTGAGGGGGGTGGGAAAGAGTCCCTCGGGAAAAGGGAAAAATCAAGCTTAGGATGTCGGAGGGTGGTGGCACCTGCCCTGGTCTGAGCACAGAGACTGGCCTTCAGGAAAGGTGGGGCCGTGTCCCCTTTGTTTCTGTCTGGGGGTCACACCCGGCAGTGCTCGGGGCTTACTCTGGCTGAGCTCAGGGGTCACTCCTGGCTCAGGAGACCATATGGGCAGTCGGGGATTCAATCCCGGTCAGCCTGGTGCAAGGAAAGTGTTCTACCTGCTGAACTGTGTCTGAGACCCCAGTGCCCCCTTTCTTGAATCAGGGTGGGGTCATTCTGCTCAAAAAGGCCATGGAGTAGCTGGTGTATTCTCTTTCCTTTTTTGGGGTCACACCCAGCAATGAACAGGTGTTACTCCTAGTTTTTCACTCAGGAATTACTCCTGGCAATGTTTGGGGATTTGCTCAAGCGGGCCCAGTAACATTGGAGACTTTGTTGTTACTGTGTCTGGCATATCGAATACTCTCGGTAGCTTGCCGGGCTCTCCGAGAGGGACGGAGGAATCGAACTCGGGTCGGCCATGTGGCCACTTGTAAGGCGAACGCCCTACCGCTGTGCTATCACTCCAGCCCTGGAGCGATAGCACAGCGGGTAGGGCGTTCGCCTTACACGCGGCCAACATGGCCGACCCGAGTTCGATTCCTCCGCCCCTCTCGAAGAGCCCGGCAAGCTACCGAGAGTATTCGATATGCCAGACACAGTAACAACAAAGTCTCCAATGGAGACGGTACTGGGCCCGCTCGAGCAAATCGACGATCAACGGGAGGGCCTTTACCTTTTACCTTTTAATGTTTGGGGAACCACATGGGATGCTCAGAATTGAACCTGGGTTGGCCATGTGCAGAGCAAGGACCCTACCCGCTGTATTATGACTCCAGCCCTCTCTTTCTTTCTAGCCCCTACAACACAATGCTTCTAAAAGAGCAGGGCCTGGATTCAGAAGTTTACCCCTGGAGTCTTTCTCAGCCACTTCTGTGAGCCTCAGCCACCCGCAGGTTCCAGGGTACCACCATCTGAGACCTGACAACACCGTCTCAGTTCCTGGATCCAGCCATGCCTGAAGCTATTTCCTTTGGACTTCTGAATGAAGTGAACAGATGCCCTGGCCTCTCGGTCTACTTTTTCTCTTGAAAGAATTTTTACTTGAATTCTTTTTGCAGTGATCAGGATCATCTGGCAGAGATCAGTTTAGAACAACTGTGAGATGTGCAGGAAGAAACTGACTGACTGACTGACTGACTGGAGAGTTCAATGCAGGACCCTGCACAGCCAGGACAAGTGTTGCCTTTTCTTTGGGGGAACCACATCTCTTCATGTTCTCATGCTGCAGGACAGGGGCTGGGTCCTAGGGCGCTGGGTGAACCCCTGATGCTCCAGGAAAGCTTCTGGTGACTATGGAGACGTCACAGACTGACCCCTGCCTGCGATCCTTTTCGCCTCGAACGTTTCTCTTTTTCTTTAAGACAAAAACAAAGAAAAGTGATGTGCATAATTATTCATATGTGTCTGAAAAAGATACAGAAAATTAAAATAAAAAATCTTATCTTCATCTTTCTGGAGCTTTCAAATTGAGTATTGTTTTGTCTCTGCTTCTTTTTTGTAGTCCAAATGTTTTCTTCTTACCCATTTTTGTGATAAAAATTAACTCGAGTCTAGCTTTTGATTCCTTTTTAATTGTCTAAATCTGGGCTTTCGGTCCCCCGGCACCCACCCCTACCATGCCGAGTTGCTGGAATACAGTGGTTTGAGGTGGACGACCAGACTCACACATGTTCTTAAATGCTGTAGTAGGGTGAGCCGGGAAGCTAGCATGGGGGGTGAAGGTGCATGCTTTGTGGGTGGCAGACCTGTTTCGATCCCAGGCACCATGTGGTCTCCAGAGATGGCATCTTACATTAAAAAAAAATAATAATCATCCAAGGGTGGAATCTCGTATTAAAAAAAAATAGCAACAACTAAACATCGTAGCTGGGAAGAGTCACAGAATCAAACATATTATTCCTTCTCATATTCTACACTGTTCTTTAAATGAACAAATGAAAACCCAAACGCTTGGTTTCTGGGCTGGATCGATAGGACAGCAGGTAGGGAGCTTGCCTGGCCTGTGGCCAAACTGGGTTTGATCCCTGGCACCACATACCCTCAACCCACCAGGAGGGGTCCCTGGGCTCAGAGCCAGGAATAAGTAAGTCCTGGGCACAGCTGGGTATGCCCCCAGACGTGATCATGCATAGAACACGATTTCTTTCCAAGTTTACGCGGGGGTCCTACCATTTCTTACTCATCTGGATTGAGGCCATGAGCAAAAGTCTGTCTGAAAAACGAAATAAATCCTCTCCCTACTCCCTCCAACTCCCCCTCTCCACCCCCACCTGAAACCCTGGGCCTGAGCAGTGGGGTGGGTCCTGCTGTGGTGTCAGGGGACAGGCAGGAGCCCAGAACCTTCCAGAAAGGCCTGGAGGCCAAGCCCAGTGCTCCCAGCCTCATCACCTCTGCCCCCGCCCCCCCACCCCGTCACCAGGACACCCACTGGGTGTCACAGCAGGTGAGGCCCCTGACGCTGTGGAGCCCCCTCTGGGGACAAAGGTCAGCATCCCAGCAGGCCCTTCCCAGTCCCCGCAACGGGCACCGGTGACATTTTCATCAGAAACTCGCGCCCGCGGTGGGGCTGCAGATCGCAGCGTTATTTAAAATTCAGACGAGTGCGGGGCTGTCGGGCTCCGCTCAGCGGGGGCTCAGGGGTAGCTGAGGATGCTGAGGGGTGCAGGGCAGACACGGCAAGAGGCGGCCGGGGTGGAGGGCACCAGATCCGCTGCCCGCAGACCCCCGGAGTCCCAGGGGTCGATGCGTCCGGGGAATTCCTGCCACCCCTCCCCGTCCATGTGAGGGCTGAGTTGGTGCCCCTGCCAGTGACCACCACTTGTGCCCCAGTGAGCCCCAGGCTGGAGAAGGGACCTGCACTGTACCTGAGGGTTCCAGACCGTGCCTGCAGGTAGTCCGCCCCAAGCAGGGTTGGCTTGCAGGACCCTCTGTCCAGGAATGGGATCTGGGTCTGCAGGGTGCAGGAGCACTTGGTCCCCCCAAATGCCGTGGGCTGGGTGACCCCACCATCGCTCTGCCTGATGAGAGGGGCATTTTAAGCGAGTCACCCCCATTCACTTGATAAGAGCCAGAGTAGGATTGAAGCTGTTAGTCTGTCTCTGGAGTTTGGACTCTTTATCAGGGCTGGAGGGTCTTTTTATTGCCTGGCCATTAGGATATTTCTATCATTCCCACTGTCACTGTCACTGTCCTCCCGTTGTTCATCGATTTGCTCGAGCGGGCCCAGTGACGCCTCCATTGTGAGACTTGTTGTTACTGTGTTTGGCATATCGAATACGTCATGGGTAGCTTGCCAGGCTTTGCCATGTGGGTGGCAAAGATTCTCTCTGTAGCTTGCTGGGCTCTCCGAGAGGGGTTGAAGAATCGAACTCGGGTCGGCTGTGTGCAAGGCAAAAGTCTTACTTGTGCTATTGCTCCAGCCCTATCATTCCCAGGCCCGATAATTCTGGTGTTTTCTCTGACCTGATATCCTTTCCACATAGCAGGACAAGCTGCTGGGTGACCCTAGTGATCTTTATCACCCAATTTGAACCCCAGGGGTCCGACTCCCAGACCCAGGATGTTGGAGAAAAGTAGCTCCGAATGTTGGTTGTTTTCTGGAAAGGATGGAATTTTGATACTGAGAATAATCTGGAAATGGGTGGGCTGTCTATCTTTGTAATCAACAGTATTATTTTGTGCTCTCAGTTCGATTCCTCTGCCCCTCTTTGAGAGCATGGCAAGCTACCCAGAGTATCTAGCCTGCATGGCAAAGCCTGGCAAGCTACTCATGATATGCTAAACACAGTAACAATAAGTCTCACAATGGAGACGTTACTGGGCCTGCTCAAGCAAACGGATGAATAATGGGAGGACAGTGACAGTGACAGTGAGACATCAAGCATGATTTTTTTTGGCTTATTTTTGGTTAAAATGAGGACCCTATGTTTCAAAGTGTTCAGTAGAAAACTAGCAAACTTCAGGGGGAAAACCCAATCAGTAGTACTGGTGGCCAGGACACGAGAGCCAGCATTGAAGCGGGCCTCTGGCTTCCACATTTTCCTTGGTGGCATTTCCCAGTTTGTCCGTGACGAGGGGACAGTGTCATGACCGGAGTTCACTTAATCATGCACACCAAGACAGCTCATGGCGGCTGATCACCTGAACCTGAGACCAAGCTCAGGGGTCCGAGAGCCTGTTCTCACAGGGCATGACCGCAAACTCATCATTACTCTGCTTCATGCTCAAGCAGCGTAGGGCACAACACACAGGATGGCAGCTTATCAATCTGTCTACAGGGAGTTTCCTAAAGTCAGCATTTTCTTGGCTTGGAATAGGGACGTTCACCCCCAGTGCAGACAGGGTGGGTATATTTAAATTTCTGCACACAAGCAAAATATAAATCCATCATTAAGTGAAAGATACACATCATAAATTCCCATCACAACAACAGGATCACAGGAGCTGTGTTTTCTGTGAGCTCCTGAGTCCAGGGACAAGGAGACTGAAGTTGGGGTACCCAGGTCTGAGGGCTCAGAGAACCTGGGGCCTCCCCAAGTGGCTTCCTTGTCTGTGGAGCATCTAATGGTAACAAAATGACACAGCCAGGCCTGGGAAGCAGCCGGCGGGAACTGCCATGAGGCTCGCAGCCGAGCGTGAAGATCCAACAGATGGGCTAGAGCCCAGTGGGCTACAAAGGTGTCCTAGGGTTCAGGAACGAAGCAAGAGTGACCACATTTTCCACAAAAGGAACATTGTCACGGTCATGGGGGGGGGGGGTCTGTCTCCACTGTAGAGTGTCCAGGGGGAAAAAAAGGAAAGAGAAAGGAAAGTGGGAATTATCTGGGGGCAAATTTAGCATTATCCACAGACACAACAGTATGTCAAACAAAATACTTAGCCAGTATTCACTAAAATGTTTCCAGGCATGTGGGAAAGAAAACCAAGTCAGCCGAAAAGCAGGCCAGGGAGAAGAGCGCTCACCCAGGCGAGCACGTACTCTGCACGCAGAAGGCCAGGATTCGAACTCAGTGCCACATGCTACCCTGTGCAATAGCCCAGGAGCATGCAATAGCCCATGCAATAGCCCAAGGAGGGTCCCCAGACCCCCCAACAAAACCCCAAACAAACAAACAAACAAAAATAAACAATGGGGGTGGTAGGAGGGATACTGGGATCATTGCTGGTGAAGAATGGGCACTGGTGGAGGGACAGGTACTCGATCATTGTATGACTGAAATGTAAGCACAAAAGTTTGTAAGTCTGGAACTGTACCTCACGGTGATTCATTAAAAAAAAAAAAGAGAGAGAAAAAAAATAAAGAAGCACGAACCAGTGACAGTAACAAAGCAGACGTGGGAATGATGGTTCATGGATGATTGGCTTGTGAGTCTAGCAGGGGACTATTATTTGCATAGTACACAAATGAAGGGATGGCGGTTTTGATTAGCGATATAGGTGTCTAAGAAAGGCCCGCGGCTTCCACGGGCTTGCTGAAATGCCTGGTGAAGCAGAGCCGCCAGGGGGCGCTATCCCTGGGGACCACCGCCTGCTGGACCAGTGAGAAGAGCCTGGGCAAGGAGGAAGGCTGGGGCAACAGGCCAAAGGATGCAGACAGGATATTCCAAAGTTGGGGAGAGGTACTTAGTGTCTGGGTCTGGAGGTGCAGTCCGTTCAGCCAACAGGATCCCAGGGGCTGGAGAGATAGTGCAGAAGGTATGGTACTTGCCTGGCACACTGTGGACCCGGGATTGCTCCAGAGTACCCAGGCGCCCTGCCAAGAGTGATCCCTGAGTGCAGAGCCAGGAGTAGCTCTGGCCACACCAGGTATGCCCCCGCTCCTCCCAACAAAAGCAGAGTCTAGATCTGAATCCAGCTGTAGTCCTTGGGGGTCAACAATCACCTGTGGTGTGGGCAGATGTCCCAGGGACACTGGAGGCTGGTGTCTCCCAGCCTATGTCCCAAGGAAACACCCAGTGGAATGTGCCAGAAATGCCCTGTGCTCTCTGCACCTCCCCGATCCGCTCCTGAGGTCACTCCTGTGGGATAATTTTCCACGGAGCCCCCAGGTCCCCACAGGTCTGTACAAAGAGCAGTGCCTGATCTCTCCCCCACCCAAAGGGTCCTGAGGGAGGTCAAAAAACGCCCCCAGCTCGCGCTGGGCAGAGCTGCCTGGGACCCTGCATGTCCCCCGACCTGCACCCTCTCTAAGGAATGACTGCTTCGCTCTAGTCTAAAGTCTCACTCTCTGGTCAGCTCTCCCACAGGCTTCTTAAAGTCCAGGGCCCAACATCTCTCAGTGGAGCTCTGGGCACACTTAGGACTGGACACAGGGAGGAGAGTGGGAGGGATGTCCTGGGGGAGAGACAGCTGTCCTTGGGCTAACAGCCCAATGGCAGATCTCCTTGCAGTGACCATCACCTGGACAGCAGCTGCTGGGGAGGCCCAAGAGCCCTGGGGAACTGAACTGAGCAGGGGCGCCAAAGCTTCTGGGAAATTTACTCCCCCAAAGCCTATGAGTCATTCTAGACCAAGGGCGAGGGCTGGAGGGAGCCACGGACAGCAGGGCACAGAGAATCACCCCCCCCCCACACACACACCTTTCTTGGCCCCCAACTCTATTACTGCCCCACTGGGCTTCGAGTCAACTTCTCTGTGGCTCAGAGCAGGCGATTTCTCTGGTTTTATCTCCCAGGTCACTGAATCTTCCCACCCAGTGACTATCTGCATTCAGCTTCGGCCACTGGGCCTTCTCCATTCTACAGTTTTGTCTTTGCTGAAACGTTCCACGTCGTTGTCCAGATGGTCTGCAGTCCACTAGGCCATTTGCGTGTCCTCCTTGATGCAGTTTTTAAGCAGCTGCTTTACTATCACCATCAGAGTGACCTGGGGTCTGTGTGATGATGCTGACCTGCCTTTCCCCGTTCAAGTCTGAGTGATTTCAGTAGAATCCTGATGTGCTTGGTGACGGAAGCCAGCAGGCTTTGCCCATCCCACACGTGTGAGGGAAGGGGCGAGAGTGCCTTGTTATTCCCAGCTCTGGTGGGCACCCTGAAGGGGGGGGCAGGAAGGATCTTGTTCTACTGAGTGGGCTGGACACCTCACTCAGTTTCTACCGAGGGTTCCTGGTAGCCCCTCAGAGCTCCTTACTCATCTTCCACTGACATCATTGGTGGGGAGCTGGGAGGTGGGTGGCTGGGTACTCTTTCTTCTCTACGCCCACCCCAGTAAGAGTCTGGGGTCTTGATAACACAGTGGGTAGGGCGATTACCTTGCATGCGACAAATCCGGGTTTAATTCCCAGTATCCCATGTGGTTCCCTGAGCACCGCCAGGAGTAATTCCTGAGTGCATGAACTAGGAGTAACCCCTGTGCATCACTGTGTGTGACCCAAAAAGAAAAAAAAAGAGTTTGGGGCTTTTGGTTAATCTGGGTGAAGATAGACAGGTCGTTTTAGGCCACCAGGCATATAAAGAACAAGGGACCGTGAGAAGAAAAAGTTTACTAGAGCTTAGCGCTGAGGACTCCCAAGCAAAAGGGACTCAGAGAGTCCTCACTGTTCGGCTTGTCCTCAATTTATACAATTTTGCACACATTCCACCCAAACCTCCCCACCCTTATCTGGGCACGAAAGGGATGCAGAAATGATGCTGGTCAGCACATCTCATCCTAATTAGGACATACATCTCATCTTGTCTCTGAATGGCCCTTCTGCTCTTTCGCTCTATGGACCGTTGCCCTGCTGTCTGGGTGGTTTCATCTTTGGCTTGTGCTTTTGTTCTGAGTTATACAACTATTACTATTTGTCTTTTAAACTATTGGCTTAGCTGACTTCTGTGGTTTCTGTTAACTCTTATTGTCCAGGTGTCTTTGTGGGCTGTTATTTTCTAAGGCTTCCGTCTTGCTGGGATGCTCTCAAGCTGGTTTTTAACTGGAAAAGGTAAGCGTTTCTTGCTGTTTTTCTCTTTGTCTATTCCCGTTGGCCTTTCTGCTTCTCCAGGACCTGCCTGGATAAGAAAATGCCAGTGCAGTGCCTCACGCTCCCTGCAGACCTGCCCTCTCCTCAGCCCTTTGCTGAGTCTTCTATGGTGCTCCAGGTATAGCTTGTGGGGGCGCTGAACTGCTCTCAGTGGGAAGAAGAGAGGAAAGGCAATTGCCTGCCCTTTCTTTCTGGAAGCCACCATTCTCCTCCTTGTCCCGAACAGAGTAGAAACAAGATTTCTTCGGTGACTTCAGCTGTATCATCAGATCTTCCTCTAGGTGACCCAAGTCCTGGTGCCTGGGTTGGGTCGCTCTCCTTTGCTCAGCTTCCTCAGAGCTGCAGGGATGGGGGTGGGGGGCTTCTGGCTCACCCAGTAGTTCCTATGTGACCTCTAGACTTCCAGCACTTCTGAAATAATTTCCTGCCATTTTCAGCTGAGAATGCCTTCCATTCTTCTACTGGACCCAAATTTACACAAAAGGGATGAGCAGTTGGCACCGCCCAGTTACCGCCCAAATGCCTGTTTCTATTTAGTGAGACCAGTTAGTGTCTCTATTCAGCCCACAGCTCTGCAAACTGACCTCGCCAATCTGATCCAAGACATGAAAAGGACACTTAATTGTCACTTCCATCTCCAGAGTAATTAAAGCTCAGATTCTCATCATTTCATGTGTTTATTGGTTATTTGCATTTCTCTAAACTGTCCCTTCATATCCTTTATCAATTTTCCTGTTGAATTATTTATATTTTTCTTACTGCCTTATAATATATGGAATTAATCTTTTCTCGTATATAAACGACTGAATATCTTCTCCTTGTCCTGTTGATACAATCCTGTTATGCAGAAATTACACGTTTCAAACTGTCCAATCATGTTAAGAAAAATAGCAGAAAAGAAACTCTTGGCTCATGTCATCAAACAAACTCAGAGGTAAGGCTTCAGGTATGGATGCGATGGCTCTAGGACACAGTGCAGCCTTTGCTTTCCTTCCCGACCCAGTCATTCCAGGGTTCAGTACAAAGTGACTCACAGGCTTCCCATAGCTCCATTGTAAGATTGAAGACCAATAACCAAATCTTACCTTAGAGTAGCTGAAAGTCTCCCCATCTCCCCCCCCCCATAGGCCTGAATATGCTTCAATAACTCATCATGTAAGTCCATGAGTTGCTTTCCTCTCTTTTATTGTAAAAATAGGACCACTGTTTTAGTATCACACATGAATATTTCATAAACCAATTTACAATCTATAAATTCTAACACACAAATCCCATTCCCACATGTGCTGTTGGACCAGTCCCGAGGGTCGGGTGGGGGGCACCTGGCCCGGCTGCTCCAGCCCGGAACCCCCCTTCCCAGTCACCCCCCAGAGGCTGCAGTGTCCTCCCAGGAGCCTGGGTAAGGATTGGTCCGGGTGCGGTCAGGGGGGCCGTCCAGCAGCTGCTGCCCAGGAGGCTTCTCCCCTGGCGCGGGGTCCAGAGACCGGAAGTGGTCAGCTCCAAACCACCGCGCCTGAGCCCGTTCTTTCCGAGTCTCTTCCGGGTCAGGGGGCTTTGCCAGCTGATTGGCCAGGCTAGGTCACATGCCCCATCTTGGTCACCTGCCCAGCACCTGGCGCGCATCCTGAGCCCCATGCATGCAATGTGGGGAGACTGATGACCCGGAATGGGGGTGCCAGCGTTTGCTGGGCCCTAGGGGGGCTTCTGCTCCAGATGCCGCCTGATGCATCGAGACCCTTCCTGGCAGTGGATCCCCCCAAGCCGTGGAGGAAGGAGAGGGCTGGTCAGTTCTTTTTTCTTTTTTTCCTAGTTGCCTTTTTCTTTGGGCTGCACGGGCTTCCCAACCGCCAACCTGACCTATAATCGCGCCCTTTGGAAATGATGGATTTTTAGCGACAATTGGGGAGCCTCACCTTGACTTTGGCCTTGATTCCCGGCCAGGTTCTGTGTCCAGAGACCCACGTGGGCATTTCCCAGGGTGCGTTTCCCCACTCCCGGAGCCGTGAAGTGTAGCTGTCACTGGGAAGTTTCATGGTGATTCTTCACCTCTGTCCATGTTTTCCTAAATGAAAGCTTCCCAGGCTGCCCGACAACCGCCCCCCCCCCCCCCAACCCCACCCCATGCGTGCCCATTAGCAGCTTGGACAGAGTCTGAACTGCACAAAGGTTGGAAATTGCTATGTTCTAGGGGAGACTCTGCTCAGAAGCAGTTTGAATGTTCACAGCTTTCAAACGACTTGGCAGTCTGTCTATAACAAGTCCCCTGTCCTGAAAGGGGAAGAAAACATGCCTGTGGAAGCTAGTGATTAATTGATCAGCTGATGGAGCTCAGTTAACCTTTGCAACCTAACTGAGAGCTGGACTCAGACCTGAGCAATCAAAACAGCCTTTCAGAATCCAGCCAGGTACCCAGGCTTGCACTCAGTGGGGCTCCAGGGGACGGATCAAGGGTACTCGCAGACAGACTGGACAGGGGCTGGGAGGTGGGAGCTTCCTGACTTTGGGCTTGTGTCCCCCAGCCCCCTTGTGGGGTAAACACAGGAATACAGTGCCCAGTGCCAGGATGCAGGGACTATCCTGCCAGGTCCAGCACCTGGAACTCCACCTGTGGGTGAGCAACGGCAGGCGGGCTGGGCGGGAGACTAGACCCTCCCATTCTGGCAAAGGGGCGTCTCAGGCCAGCTCTAAGAGTGTCACCACAAGTCACCCCTATGTGTGACAGTATCTGGTCCACCCACGATGTCCACGTCTAGGAGAAAGATCGGTGCTTGCCAGAGGGGACCCGAGAGTAGACTCCTTCGGGGAGTGGCCAGAGTGTTCAATGCAACATTTCCGATGCCCCTGTGACGTTTCCTCCAGCACAAAGATCATTTCACTCTCACGCGGGAAGCAGCTTTGTGGGGGCATATTTTAGTTAAACATGTCACTTGGAAAGCACCCGAGCTGCCACAGAGAGTGGGGTGTTCTGGGGGGGTGTCAGGGAACCTGCTGCTGAGAACCCAGGTTACTCTCTACACTGCGGAGGTCGGACGTCCATGGTGGCAGCGCAAAACTCGGGGAGAAACTCTTTCCTCTCTGACTCACAGCCCCCGATCCAGCCCAGTGTCTCACCCCACTGTCTGTGCCGTCAGGGTCTCAGTCACCTTCCTGACTGGCACGCTCTCTTCTCCCTCTGACTAGGACCTGGAGAGGCCACTGGTCAGTGGACAGTCCAGCTTCTTCATCCCTTCTCCCATCCCTGAACCCCTCTGCCCCCACCTGGGCAGGACACATAGTCAGAAGGTGGAGCATTTGGGAAGCACATTCCTAATGGACCATGGAAGAGTCTGCTTGTGTCCAGAGATAAGCTGCTAGCACAGAACCTACCTCCTCATTCATCTTGTTCCGCTTTTAGAGTGGTGGCCAGCACCACATAACTAGAGAGTGGGTCAACTGGCCCTTGATTCCCCTCTATAGCCCAAACTTCCCCCAGATGCTTGTCACCATGCTGCTCCAGTATCAACGTCAGAAACTGAATTCGTAGTTATTTCTGTGTCACCTCTATGCACTTTCCCCTCTTGGGAACTGAAGGGGCTCAATTCAGGAGGACGGTACTAAAGGAAAAATGAGGCAGGGTGCAACAGGAGCTTCTCAGAGGGCACAGAGAGATTCAGGCTGGGAGGGAGGGAGACAGACTCCTGTGTGAGTGGAGGCTCAGGCATGTGAAGTGCTGTGCAAAGGCCCAGTGACAGGCGCCGACCTGGGGACCAGGGTGCCCCTGTCTCACTGACTGAGAGAGGGAGGAGGCAGGAGGACAGACGAGGAGGATGTGGTAGGAAGGCAGGATCTGCCTGGTGCTGGGAATATCCTGAGCAGAGGCACACACAGTCCACTTATCCTTAAAAGGACCCTTCTCACTATTTGGCCAGGATGCCATAGAAAGCCATCCGAAAGAGCACAAGTCTCTGTCGGGGACCTGTGTTGTCAGTCTGATCGACTTGGGTCGTGGACTGTGAGCGTCTGGACCGAGTTTCTCCAGAAACGAAATTCATGATGTGTTTGTGGAAGAAAAGATAAACTTGCATTCTTCTACTTTGTATTTTCTTGGATAAAATGGGCTGATTCCAGAAGGTCGCTTTCCCATGAGATTTCTGAGATTTCTTTCATCTAAGACAACAGGGAAAAGAATATCAAGACCTCCTTTCCCAGCTCCCGAAGCTTCTCAGCAATGGGTTCTGGAGACACAGTACAGCCCAGGAAGTCAGCCAATATACCAGCATCACCTGTGGAAGGGGTCCAGAACGACCAGGAGTTGGCCTGCCTGAGACTTCCTGTCTGCCTCAGAGACTTTCTGGTTAGCCTCAGAGACTTCCTGGTCTGCCTTCAAGACTTCCTGGTCTGCCTCTAGATTTCCTGGTCTGCTTCTGGACTTCCTGATCTGCCTCTGGGACTTCCTGGTCTGCTTCTGAGACTTCCTGGCCTGCCACTGAGACTTCCTGGTCTGCCACTGAGACTTCCACTGGAGGTAGATGTAAGACTGATGAGTTGAGGCAGGTCTGTTAGGCAGCAGAAAGAATCACATGTCAGCTGGAGCAATAAAGGTGCAGGAATTGAGCAGAAACATGTGTTCTGCAGAAATGAGTGGTTAGGCCCGTGCTTGCCTCTTGTTGATATTCTCAGCATGAAATCCAATATCATCCCAGGGAAAGGCGGCGCGGCCACGCACTGTGAGACATAGGAGGAGGAATATTATCCTTGGTGATGTCCCAGGGAAATATGACACGGGGTCTCTGAGGAAGGGGGAGGAGTGTCCCTCAGTCACATCCACCAGCAAAATCACATTGAGCTCAAAGGCACTTCCTCCAACCACATTGTGGCCAGTGGTGGCCATCTGGGTGTCACAGGCCACCCCACTCCTGACTGCCTCAGGGAGCACCGTGTGAGCTGGAGCTATCCCATGAATTATGGAGGAAGGGTGAGAGTTAGTCAGTTATGCTTGATCCTACAGCGTGAGTCAGACTGCACCACATGTCTCCTGTCCTTGAGATGGCAGATCAAAGGGCCTCCGGGGTTCTCTCCTCATTGTGGGTAGTTGAAGGTGGTTCTAGAGAGTTCAGTGGTTCCTGGAGATCCTTAGTTGGCAATGCTCCTGCCCAGCACTGAGACACTCAGAAATATGTGTGTGTGTATGTGTTTGTGTGTGTGTGTGTGTGTGTGTGTGTATGTGTGTGTGTGTCTGGATGGAGGCATTTATGGGGAGGGCTCTTATTCCCCTTCATATTAATAGAGCCGCTTACTCTCCAGCGTGGCCTACTCTGCACAGAGCATGATTTTGCCAATTTATCAATCAGGCTCAGACCCTCTCTCCAGTTCACTTAAGCAGAACTTTCTCACAACATGTAAGTTGGGTGAGTTTACTGAGGCAGTGGAGGGCCATATTCAGCTGCGCTTGGGGCTTATTCCTGACTCTGTGCTCAGAGATCAGTCTTGGAGGGATTTTCGGGGGCCATATGTGGTGCCAGGCAATGAAACCAGGTTTGCTGCATGCGTGCAGTGCAAGCGCCTTCCCCATTGTACTATCTCTCCATCCTGTTGGTTCAGTTTGTCCTGGCAAGCTCTGAATGATGCCTGCAAACTAATCATTAGAGTAACTATTGACACAGTTTCCTTCTGTTTCCACAAGTCCCTCAGGTTCTGTTATCTTGGACAGGTATTGGGTCAGCCTGGATCGATTCTAATCTCCAAGTCATCAGAACACCAATACGTGATGGGGATAAGGACCCACTCCCCCACCCCCCCACACACCTGCAGCCACATCCCTGCCATGATTCTCAGAGAAAGGGCAAGCGATCCTGCTTGCCACCGAGTTCTGGGACTCATGCTGATGACTGACCTTCAGTTATGTCCATCGAAGAGCCAAGCAGTACGAACTAATACTCCAAAAACCTTGACTCTCAAAATAGTGCCCACAAGGGACTTGACACCAGCCAGCTTCTATAAATGTCCTATTACACAAATAAATCTCAACTCTGTTATTCTTCAAGTTCCTTTCTGCTCTTGATTCCCTGACGTTCCTTTAAAAAATGCAGACACCTCAGTTTTCTGGCGGCTGACTTAAATCGGTCTCAGAAACTAACAGTGAAACCTCCCAGGACCAGCCTGGCCGGCAACAGGCATCCATTGGGGACCCAGTCACAGATTGGATGATCACAAAATGACTCCTGGGATGTGTTCTCTAGTTATTGACTTCAGGAAAGGATGTGTTAGCACAGCAAAATTAAAATCATCCATTTTCACTGGATACTTTCCATGCGAATGAAAAGGTGGCCGAAAAATCTGTCAGTTTTGCTCAGACACGCGCCCACCTGGGAAGAGAACTATTATGAGATCACATTGAAAGGTGGCAGAAAAGAGAGGATAAAGTTTCTTGAGGTTTGCTTTGGATACTGGTTAGAGAGAGACCCTCCCCTCCCCATCTCAAGATCAATAACTTGAGGGTTTATTTTTTTTCCTTGTGCCAAATAAACCTAAAGGCAGGCAGCTGAAAGTTGGAGGGTTGTGCAATGCACCAAGAACTCAGGGATCTTGCCAATCTTGTATCACATACTAATGCTGGAGACTCTTGGAGGGACAGAGAACTATTAGGCGTTATGGATGGATGGATGAGTGGATGGATGGGTGGATGGGTGGATGGGTGGATGGATGGATGAATGGATGAATGGATGGATGGGTAGAAGAACGGGTGAAATGGGAGGGTGGGTGGATAGATGGAGGAGAAAAGGGAAAGAGATGCATAAACAGGTAAATCACTGCTCTAGTCTTGTTCTGTGCTTTGTGTGGGGGAGCACGGAAATGAATACTTGTGAATGAATAAATAAGTAGGTGGACGAGGGGTCTTATTTTTTCTGTTATGAAAGAGATGGAGAAGATTCCAGCTTTAAAATCAGGCACCCTGTGTAAAGGTCCTGTTACAGTGATTTGCTGCGTAATTGTAATCAGTTAGGCCATTGGACGTATCTGGCCTCATCTAGTTTTGTGTGAGACAGTGTGTTGCTATTGGTGACATCACTATCATCTCCATGATTTGAGAATCGACACTGTAGTGCAACTACTATTAGTACTATTACTGCCCCCATTCCTGCTGTGATTACAATTATGGGTAATACTAATAGCAACACTCATCCACAGGTAAGCATGTCACAGGGACTCTTCTAAGCACTTCTATTATACACCGACTTGACGTTCACAATAAGGAGGTTGCTATCATTCCTATTTGACAATAAGGAAACTGAGGAATGGGAAAGTGAGGACCCGCCCAGGTGCCACAGCTGGAAAGTAGAACTTTCGCTCCAATCTCCAAACTCTGGCTCCAGAGTCTGGTCTTCATCGAGTTGCTTGACTTGGGGCAATGGGCCCATTTTACAGACGAGAAGCCAAGGCTCAGAGAGGCTAAGACACATGCCTGAGTCTAGAGGAAGAGACCAACCCCCAGCAGGCTAATCCTAGCAGGTTCTCTCTTCACCCCTGTGTTGCTGAGTGTCTGGCCCAGACAGAGCTTGGCTGCCTGTTGGGTTGCATTTGTTTAAATTTGAAATGTTTGTGGGATGTAAAGAGAGAGTCCACTTGAGTCACCAAGCCCTTCCCATCTGCAGGTGTGACTCTGTTGTCTGATTTGTGTCCATACGTTCCTAGCAGTGTCAACGCATGGACTGTGTGTGCGGCAATGACCGTGGATGCTGAAAAGGAATAGAAGCTCATTTCATCAGCCTTTGATGAAGATGCTCGTCTTTCAGGGTAGCCTTGGCCCCAGGCTGAGCTTTCTGATGTTCATGCTCAGGGCTGGAGCCAAGCTCCACTCCGGAAGTGAGAAGGCATCGAGTTTCAGCTTCACCTCTGCTGTCCTGTCATTTATCTCTCACCAACTTGCTGCCATACTCTGAGGCACCGAGTTTCTCCTGAAAGACAAATAAATAAGTCAACAAGTGTGGTCAGGAACTTGCCCACTGAGAGTTATGGGAAGCACCCCTGGTTGAAAAAAAAAGCAACCCCTAAACAACAGAGAAGGCCATTGGTCACATCAGCCATGGATTCAGAACTGTGTCGGAAGCTCTATGTTGGGTTTCCATTTCCAGTCCCTTCCTTGGGCCACGTGACCTTCACTGCTTTTTCTGGAGAGTGAACAGAGTAACACCCTATCCCAGCAATGGTCTTGGCCACATGACCAGCTTTGGCCATGGAACCTCTGAGGACGGGTCTTAAGAAGGACTTAAGGGGCTGGAATGATAGCACAGCAGGTAGGGCATTTGCCTTGCACGTGGCCGACCTGGGTTCATTCCCCGGCATCCCATATAGTCTCCCGAGTGCCGCCAGGAGTAATCCCTGAGTGCATGAGCCAGGAGTAACCCCTGTGCAATGCCGGGTGTGACCCAAAAAAGAAAAAAAAAAAAGAAGGGCTTAAGCTATACTTGTGTGGCTCAGAGGCTCAGAGAGATAGTACAGGGGTCAAGACTCTTGCATGTGACTGACCCTGGTTTGATCCCAGGTTTAGCAGAGCGTCCCGTAAGCACTGACAGGAGTGACCCCTGAGCACAGAGCCAGAAGTAAGCCCTGGGTACTGCTAACTGTAGCCCCAAATAGAACATCAAAACAACAAAATCTACCATGTGAGATGTTAACGTTGCTGTCCTTGTAGTGTGAGCAAGAGGCAGTCAGCTTTTCACATGAGTTTGGTCTCCATGGGCTCAGCCTGGAAACGTGGAACTGAGTCTGACCCCGGGCCCACAGCAGTGCTGTCCCCGAGAACCCGCAGAGCCACAAAAGAGAGGAACACAGACGGACTTCTTAACACCCACACAGATTCTGGGACCCCGGGTCACAAAGCTCGGCTGGCACCTACGCTCCTCTCTGAGCACTCATCAAGGATGAAATAGGTTTCTGCCTTGAGCTCCTGACAACTCATTTGTGGAGCTCAGGCTAGACTCATTGCAGCTGAGCGTGGGCTGGGATGAGCCCCCGGAAATAGAAAGGATATACCTTTGAACAAAAGTCCTGTGAATGAATGTTGGAGGTATAAGATCAATGCCTGCCTGCTGAGCTGAGTTTGTGTTTAAGGTCTTAGTGCTTTATTCGTATAATTTTGCAACTGGTGATTGCTTTGCATACTTAAAATTTCTCGCGTCTCTTCACAGCTTACTTACCACGGGAACAAAAGCAATCTTTGATTTCTGAGGCAGTGGTTAATGTTCAGCTCTTCCCTTGCTTGTGGAGAACCTATTTTCTTGTACCTTCCTTCCAGCTCCTAAAAGATCAAAATAAAATAGATACATCACAACGTACCTGACAGTAATTATTTAGCTCAAATAATTCCCCACTGGCATCCGGCACCTCTGTCCCTCAGGGTCCTTCCCCTGTCGTTTTATTTGATATATCGGCCTTGAAAGGTGTGCCCTTGGCCATTTTCAAGTTTAGTCCTCCATTGACAGACTAGTAAAGTGGCTCTCCCACATGTCAAAGCTTTGAAAGGCTCTTCCCCTTTCATTATCTGCCGCTTTCTGCTTGCTGAACTCAGACTGTTGTCCCCGCCACATGCTGCTTTTGTTTGGAGGAGCTGGAAGAGCAGTCTGGATCCGAGGGGAGGTCCAGAGGAAGCCATTATCCTCGGATGACAAACCAACAATGAACCGGGGTTTGGGATGGTGGACTTGTTAGTCAGGATGGACAAGGCTATGTTGCTGTAACAAATAGCACCAGAATCTCCTCGGCTTGACACAGCCAAACTCATTCTAAGTGTGCAAGAGGGTCGCTAAGGGACTTCACCCGTTGCTGTCCCAGAGGGACAGAAGCTGACCTACTCTACCATCTCATGATGCTGCTCCGTCTCCTTCTGCTCCCATGGTCACTGCAGGGTATCGACTGGGGGAGGGGCTATGCGGAGGGAGGGACTACAGGGACTCCTACAGCAGCTCTGACATGATTTATTTAACCCCCCAAACCAGACACGGCACTTTTGCTCAGATTTCATGGGCTAAGCAAGATCATCTGTTTCAGGAGGCGAACGGAGGGGCTGGGAGTGGCGGGGCCCTAGACTTGGGTGAACTCCAGTAAGGTCTGCCTTTGTGGGGGACGGGGAGAATTGACTTTCAAACGACTCACTAATGTGATGGTTATCTCTCTGACACTTCGGACAACGGCAAATTATGGGGTTTATGAGAGCCTAGATTAAAGAGAAGCATCATTTGGGCCTGTCTCTCATTTTTTTTTTTTGCACTCAATCTCTTATAATCTTATTTTGGTCTGCAGGAAGGCATTAGCATACATTTTCTGGGCTCCCCGCCAGATGAGTCATTTTGTCTGTTTCCTCATCTCCATGGAGCCCTGATCTTTGCCAGAACCCCACAGCCATCCCAGTCAGGAGCTGTGCCAGGGAGCCTGACTCCGCCGAGCCCGGTGCCCGGCCGCCCCTCCGCACCCCCATGGAGCCCATCTTCATGGAGTGCCACCAGCAGGGCGAGGCGCCAGGGACGGTGCCAGCTGGAACCTGACAAGTCCCACTTGGTCCTGTGCCCGGATCAACCTTTCATCACCCCCGCAAAGAGCTGTGCTTGGGACATTTCAATCTCCACCGCCACCCTCGGGCACCCCTTTGTTAGGGCTGGGGGGGGGGGATTGTTGTAGCCGCTGCTGGGCGCACCCCGCCCCACCGCACCCTGGGCTGCGTGAAGATTAGAGAAGGTGCCAAAGCCAATTGAAAATGTCAGGTTCCTACTGGGGATTAGGGGGCGCTCACCGCTAGCCAAGCTTGATTTTTCTCAAAGAATGGGAAGAAAAGAAAAGTGAAACCTATCAAATTCCCCCCTTCTCTGTCTTGCAAAAAAAAAAAAAGTACTTGAGGCTGATGAGGAGAGAGACACACACACACAGTTCAGATAACACTTTGCCTAAAATGTCACTTTATTATTATTTTTATGAGTTTAAAGGCCAGCAAAATAAAAGGATCTCTGTTCACAAGTATAGTGTGAACGGGGGCTATTTCTAGAAGTGAGATGCCTCCGAAAATTGGGTGAGAGAAGAAACTTTAGTCTGTCAATTGCTCTCCATTTAGTCTCCAGACTCGCTACGATGCCGGCCAATATAGGGTGCAGGCAGCTTCTCGAACAGGCTCCGCTGCTCCCCGCTGCATCAAATCAAGTAAGAACCAGTGGGGAGTCCCTGCAGACCCCAGGCCCCTCCTGGAGTGTGGGCTGAACCGAGTTTCTGGCTCCCGACACATACAGTCACAGCCGCCATGAGAGCAGGTTGTGACTATTGAAACTAGACCCCCCCCCCCCCATGCCCACACTCACTCTTACCGCTCACCTCCTGATTCAGGGTAGAAGTCAGGGGCTGATACATCCCCCCTGCGGAGCCCCAGAGTGATCTCCAGGCAACAGCGAGCGAAGACCCAAGACCCCTGGGTCAGCAGACTGAGGAGGAACTAAATTCTACCAATGACTGCCTTAGTCGGTCCAGAAGCAGGTTCTCCCACCCCAATGAGACTTCTGACAAGACCAAAGCCCGGCTGACATCTGAACACCACGCCCAGATCCCTGTCTCCACGCTGCCCACCATCAATGTGTGCCACTCGAGCCTGCTAATACAGGGGTTAGTTTGAAAAGATCAGCAGACAGCAGCTCGTGCCCAGAGGCCAGCAGGAGGAAGCTGGAGGCCCCCCGTGAGAGCAGAAAACAGAGCAAGGCAGAATTTCCTGGTGAAAACCGCAGGATTGAAAGCAGTTTTTCCAGTGTTCCCAGCTCTGACAGTAGGTTTTGAACAGTGAGTCCTGCGCCTTCCAGGGGGATGTGACCACTGGTGGGCAGAGACCAATGGGGCAGAGCAGGTGATGCCCTGAGTTGGGCAGAGGTGGTTTGATTTGGGGGCACTGAACACCGAAGCCATGTTCAGAGGAGCCCTGGTCCTGTGACTTGCCTGGTGTGTGTCCTCACGGTCCAGGGAGGGTGAGATGCTGCTCAGGACCCTTACAGTGCCCACGACCACCATAGCCAGGGCCACACCCAGCTGGGCTGAGGGGTGGGAGGGAGCCTGTAGGAAGGGGTGACTTGGTGATGGCTGTGCCAGGCACAGGGCATGACCCCTGTCCTATCTCCCTGGCCTGGTGGTTTGCCTTTTTAAAGGAGCTTTTCCCACATCACTGCCGGTTTATGCAGTAGACTGTGGGTCTCACCACAGGAAAGGGAAGCGCATTTGAACCTCTATCTGCCCCTCCTGGTCCATCTGCAGGAAGCAGTGTTGGCCCTCTCTCTTTCTCACACTCTCACTCCTACTCGGAGTGAATTTGGTGCTTACCCACTCAGATATTTGAGCGGCCACTTGGGGTATTTGACTCTTCACATTAACGGCAAGTCTACCCATCTAGAACTTGTTTAATTTTATGCAACATCGCATATATTTCACATAATGTCTTTGCAGTTGATCCCTGTTGAAAGCTGTCTTTTAGGCACCCAGAAAGGCATTTTGCAGTGAAGCATGCCCCAAAGATTCCAAACTTTACAAGAAGCATCGAAGCGTCTCCTAGGGGCCTTCACTGTCACATTTTTCTCCATCCCACTAAGAACTGCCCGCTGAATTTGGTATTTATGGTGCTAATGTTTACCTTTTCTACTTTGATGACATGTACACGAACTCACACTTTTCCAATTTATTATTATTATTATTATTATTACTTTATAGCATTACAAATCCACTCATGATTGAATTTCAGTCATATAGTATTCCAACACGCATCCCTCCACCAGTGTACATTTCCCAGGACCAGTGTCTCCAGGTTCCCCTCCATCACCCCACCCCCACCCCTTGCCTGCCTCTTTGGCAGGTGCTTCTCTCTCTTTCTCTCTCTCTCTCTCTCTCTCTCTCTCTTTCTCTCCCCTTTTGGATATTGTAGTTTGCAATATCGATACCAAAAGATTATATAAAATATCCCTTACCTACTTTTAACACTTGGATCTTGTCCAGCATTTCCAGCTATTATTGTCATTGTGGTCTCTTCTCTATCTTACCTACCCTCAGCCCCACACATACTTGTGGTTAGTTTCAATCATTGACCAGTCCTCCTAACCCATTTACCCTGGCCATAGATATTCTTCTTCTACTATATATAATATATGTATGTATATTATATATACATTTTCTTGTTTATTTTTAACATCAGTACTGTATTCCTACTTTGATGATGAACACTCAGGATTCCTGTGTCCCCCATTCCCACCCTCCTCCACCATAGAGGACACTTCCAGGAATCTTCTGGAACTTGCATCCTTGGGCACGTGTCCAAACTAGCACTCAGGTATGTACAGGTGGGAGGAAGAGGTGGTTCAGCTCTACCCTGCAAACCAAGAAGAGAAGCAAAGAGAGGGGAGGTTAGGAAGAAGGAGGCCCCCAGTCAGTGGCTGATCCATCTAGAATTTCTCTCTGATTTTGCTTCCAGCACTAGATTCCACCCCCTCCCCCACCAACAACCACCCTGAGCACCTGGAGTCAGCAGTTGACGTTGCTTTGGGGAACTATTTCCTACCCCAACAGTGTTGCCTCAGGGAATCTGGGGATCCACAAGACATTCACCTCGTCTGTCCAGGTCAGGGGGTCAACAGATCCCAGCTAGGAAAATCAGGCACCCCTCCCCGAGAACCTGAAGGTGCGTTCCGGTCTTCCCAGTGGCACCCAGGGAGAACTGAACCCCAGAGCTCACTCGCCTCTCACTCTGCTCCAGGGTGTCCCCAGACCCATCCCCTGCAGTCCACAGATCTTTCAAGTATCGGGTGCTGGTTGGCTCTGCCCGAGAAGGCGGTCAGTGCTGGGCAGGGGGAGAGAGGGGTGCTTCCTCACAGGGGCTGCGCTGTCCTCTCTGTTTTCCCCGATTCTGCGAGCACCCCTCTCTCTGTGATCTTTGGGTAATTCAGTGCTCCTGCTCTCCAGCTGGGTCTGTGCTCTACCTTTAAGGGCTTCATCTTCCTTTCCACGGGCCACCTGCCTCCTCTCTCCAAGAAGAGGATGTCTCTCTCTCCAAGAACCCAGGGGTGAAATCGAAGACATCATCTATGTGAAGAGTTTCCCAGGTCCCACCCTGAGACAGGAGAGGGATACTTTGGGGACATCCCACTTCCCATTATTCCCATTGTAAATCTCTTTTATGACTCTGACTTCTGGAAAGGGCTGTTTTTGGGGGAACTGCCTAGAAAGCATGTCACCCACTCTCTGTAACCACACTCCACCCTCTGGGAAACCTCCCCCTCTCCAGCAATACCTGACAGGTGCATAAGGTGCTTTCCTCTCTCCAAACTTGATTGGTCCAGTAATGAGCATGTGATACGCTTGGGACCAGTGATATGCAACAAGACTGGGTGGAAGTCTGGGAGCACCTGGAAACTTTTCCTCCTGAGTTGAATTTCTCCTGAAGGAAGAAGAGGGGCACACAGACCAGATGTCTGGAGGAGACAGAGCCCAGAGGCCAGGAGGTAACTAGCTGGGACCCGATCACTTCCTTTGAGCCTCTGCATTCAGCTGTGCCTGAAACTAAACTACTCCTTTGTCCTTCTAGCACAATTTTAACTTTCTTTCGTTTAGATCTACTCAACTCCAGTTTCCTGTTGCATGAAAGCAAATGTCCCAATTGACCCAATCTTTCTAACTGATTGGGTTTTCACTGGGGTGGGGATTCACCCAGAGATGATCAAGTCTTACTCCTGGTTCTGTGCTCAGGGACCCAACTAGTCCTGGCAGTGCTCAAGGGACCCAGTGTGGAATTGCAGACAAAAGCCCATCGACCACATGCCTGTATCATCTCCCTGACCTTGAGGATGTGTGCATTTTTAAAGGGTGTTCAGGGACTGGAGAGAGCGAGTGAGCTCAGAGGTCAGGGGGTGCATGCCTGACCTGATAAAGGACTTGAGAGCATCCCTGGCATCACAGTTCCCCTACTCATTGCCACCCTTAACTACCAGGTGTAACCCTGGAGGTTCGCTTGCATCCTGGGCGGAGCAGTGCCACATTTCCAGACTCTGGCATGGAAACCTTTGCCTCAGTTGACCAAGCATCACCAAGAAGGGACCCTGGGCTCCATAAACACCGCTTGAGGGGCCCAAACCATAGGTAAGCACAAAGGTGGCAGGAAGGGGCAGTGGTGAGCGCCTCTGTTATGGTCCTGAGGCAATCCAAGATCGCTGGACTCAGCTGGTCCTGTCAAGCATTCGTTCCTCCTGAAGGTGTCCTTCTACACCTTCCCAACAAAGCAGTCAGCTGGTGGTGTGGTTTCAATTAGGCCGCAGTCGAGACATGGAGGGGAAAAATGAAAGCCAGCAGCATCGGAACGCCGCGAAGCAGACGCGCCTGCATTTTCCAGGAAAAGCTGACTTCATCCAGGATTTAGAAGCTGGATTGGGGCTCGGGTACCACTCAGAGCTCAGGAATGCTGGATCCCTGATCTGCCAGGGCCTCGAACAAAACGGGAAAACCATTACATGTGGGGAGAGAGAGAAATACCTTTCTGCTTCGTTGTTCAGCAACGAACGGTTGTTGATCTGGGAATTTCTGTATTGCTGCTGTTGAAGGAACACAGGGACCGACTTCACCGGGAGAATAGCCACATGCAGGCTGATGTCTGAGTCCACCGTCTCGCTCATCACTCTTCCTCCGCTCCTTGCATCTCTTTCTCTGCTTTCTGTCAGCTGCACAAAGCATTCCTCTTGTTGAGACCTTCCTGTTTACATTCTTATTCAAATCAATTTTCGGTGCACACCAGGATTGCTTATTGACCAGTTTCTCTGACCTTGGGTCAAAGCAGAAAATGGAATGTCTGAGAAATGTGAGCGGGGTCAGGGCCTCCAGGATGAGCGTCAGGAGCCCTGACCCAGTGCTCAAAGGACATTGACAGGCAGCAATGCCAGGTCCTGGCCGGGGTCAGACCCCATGGAGAGAATCGTGGGCGGCTCGTGGAATGTTTTATTAAAAGCAGATACAACAATCAGACCAGGCAGAGGATGTTCCGCGGGAGGGGGAGGGGGCCACTAACGTGAGAAGCATACAGGAGAACCATGAATTCAGAGATTTAATTAGCTGCAAATAACTCTTTATGCTAGCCGGGAGTCTGTCATAACAAAAGATCCCCAAATCTCGGTTAAAATAAGAAGCAGTTATTTCTCAGAAGAGCTGTACTTCCAACTCTGTCAGAGCGCTCTGGACCTTACACTCATGTAGGAACCCTGCCTTCATCTCATGGATCACGGTCACGGTCACGGTCCTCCAGTTATTCATCGATTTGCTCGAGCGGGTCCAGTAACATCTCCATCGTGAGACTTCTTGTTACTGTGTTTGGCATATCGAATACGTCACAGGGAGCTTGCCAGGCTTTACCGTGCAGGCGAGATACTCTCAGTAGCTTGCCAGGCTCTCTGAGAGGGGCGGAGGAATCGAACTCGGGTCGCCCATGTTGGCTGCGTGCAAGGTAAACGCCTTACCCGCTGTGCTATCGCTCCAGCCCATCTCATGGATCATTTTTATAAAATTACCATGGCAGAAAGAGGGGAAGGTGGTTGAACGGACACTGGTTTGAGTGGCACATGTCACTTCTGCTCCCAGGTCCTGGTCAAAACCAGCCACGTGGGTATACCAAAGTCCACCCGAGTTGGGGCATGCAGATTTTTCCAGCAGCAGGAAGAAGTCTTTCATTAGCTCGCTAACAGAACTGGCGACAACCTGGTCACACCACCGTGTGGCTTTGCCGGGATCACAGCTGACCATCCTACAGCGAAGGCAAAGCAAAGGCCGCCTGGATGGCGAGGAGGGCTGACCCATCACTCAACATTTGGAACGTGCAAGAGCTAGGTTTGTTTCCCATCTAGGATGTGGGGGATAAACAATAACTGGATTCAAATTCATGAAGGACCAATAAAATCTATTCAGAAATCCAGCTTCCCGTCTGTGGGGATTTCACTAAATTCACCTTTTTGTTTTGTTTCCTTGTTTTGGTTTGGGAACTACCCTGGACTGTGTTCAAGCTTCCTCCTGGCTCTTCTCTCAAAGATCACTCAGGTGGTATTTGGGGGACCTTATGTGGTTCCAGGGATTAAACAGGAGTCAATCACTTGCAAGGCAACTATCTCCCTGGACCCTAAATTTATAGTTAACTAGAACCTGGGCTGGAGCGATAGCAAAACGGGAGGGTGTTTGCCTTGCAAACGGCCGGCCAGCCCAGCCTGAGTTTGATTCCTCTGCCCCTCTTGGAGAGCCTGGCAAGTTACCGAGAGTATCTCGCCTGCACGGCAGAGCCCTGCAAGCTACTCGTGACGTATTTGATATGCCAAACACAGTAACAACCAGTCTCACAATGATGGAGATGTTACTGGGCCCACTCAAGCAAATCGATGAACAATGGGAGGACAGTGCTACAGAACCCTGGGTAACGAAGTAGCCAGAGTTCAATAAAAGGTGACAAGGGAGAACTAAACATAGAGCTTTACTGGGCCAGGGAAAGAGCTTGGAGAAACTTGCCTTGCATGCATAGGCCTGAGTTCAATCGCTGGTTCTGTATGGCATCCAGGTCCTGGAGTACCATTTGACTCATGCAGTACAGCACTGCAGGGCCTGTCTAAGCATCAAACCAGTTGGTTGAGTATCACTGGGCACAGCACCCGGGCCCTTTGAGTACTGTTTGGAAGTGTCAAGCTAACAGATTATTTGTTCAAAACAGTTTACTAGTCAAGGGTCCTGCAAGAGCAACTTCTTCCAAGGAGCCACGTGGAGTGGTGAAGGCCGATGCAGACAGGTAGTATGTAGTGAGATGGGGGGGGTCACACATATCATTCTCAGGGTACAAAGATGGAGGGATTTGGGGTTCCTGGGCTGGGGCTGGTTTGAGTCAGTTCAAACCAAGGGGGCTGGAACTTAGAGAATATTGCTGGGGTTCTTATTGAAGGGCAACCCAGGGGGAGGTTCCGGTGTGGGAGAGCACATAGGATCCTTGGAGAGTCACACTAGGATCTGACATTTGCTGTGACTCTGTGGCAGGGGAGGTGGGCTCAGTTCCAAATCCCAGCAGGCTGATTGGTTGCACAAACCAACAGGCAGGCAATAAGGTTGCAAGAAGTGTTTTTTCCCCCTTTTATTTTTCTAGCTCCATCATCTATATCTGTGCTGTATGAAATTCTCCCAAGTTCACATTAACTTTGTTCAGATCACTTGATCACTTGACTTCCAGTTAATCATCGATTTGCTCGAGCGGGTGCCAGTAACGTCTCCATTTGTCCTTGTCGCGTGCTAGTGTAGATGTTCTCGAGGGTGGCACTGAAGAGTTTCGGTGAAATGGTATCACCCTGCCAAACCCCTCTCTTGACATCAATGATTACTTCTTTGTAGAATGGTGAGATCCTGGTAGTGATCTTGATGTATTGAGCTTGAATGCCCTGATTGGCTAGGCCTTCAATGACTGCTTCCGTTTCAACAGAATCAAAGGCCTTCTTTAAATCAATGAAAGTTAGACAGAGTGGCATCTTGAACTCCCGAGAAACCTCAATGAGCTTGGTTATCATGTGGATATGGTCGACGGTGCTGAATCCTTTGCGGAACCCGGCTTGCTCGTATGGTTGTCCTTCATCTAGTGTTCTGCCAATCCTATTTAGGATGACTCGAGTGAACAACTTGTAGATGACAGACAATAGGCAGATCGGGCAATAGTTGCCAATGTCATGGATGTCTCCCTTCTTGTACAGTAGTACAGTCCTGCTGGTTTTTCATTGGGACGGAACCTTGCATTCAGACAGGTAGCGTGTGAAGAGCTGAGCCAGCGTATTGATGAGTACTGATGGCAGGTTCTTCAGGTGTTGAGGTCTGACCTTGTCTGGGCCGGGTGCTGTTCGTTTCTTTACTGACAAAATGGTGTGTCGGATTTCGGAAGGGAGAACATTGGGAATGACATATCCATCCTGTGGAATTTGGTATGTCGACAAGTGGACATACCATCTGAACCATTTGTTCAGATGCTTTCAGTTTTTCCATACAGAGACTAGGATCTAGGGTTTCCTTGGTCAGATGGGATCTTGTTGTATCTGGGGGCACACACAGTGGTCGTTGGGGCTTCTCCTGGCGCTGAGATCTGGAGCCGTTCCTGGAGGCGCTCACCGGACCGTGCGGTGTGAGGCATGAGCCTGGGTCTTCTGCTTACCAGCCTGTGCTTCAGACTGTTGAAAATCTCTCCAGCCCTTACATGAGTTCATGGGCATGCAAGTTACCACATACACTTACTCACCTAGGGAAAGAGCTTTGGAAATATTGTGTACAAGAATATCTTCTTTCAGGGGAATCGTCAGTGAACGGCATCATTTTGCTAAGCTTGCAAGAGAGTCCTTGACATGGTATGAAGTCTCAGAGATGAATGGGTTGGGTCGGACAGATAAGACAGGGATTACAGCCTTGCATCCCCCTGGCCCAAGTTTGACTTCCGGGCACCACATATACAGATGCCCCCCTGAGTACCACCGGGGTCATTCCTAGTACAGGGCCAGGAACAGACCCTGAAAATCACTGGGGCACCGATTCCTGTCCCTCCAAAACAGAAAGATTAATGGGTTTACCTAGGAAAGGGCTCTTCTGGGGAGTGGGGGTGACCAATCGGGCAAATGCAAATACAGATGCAACTGACATGAATGAAATGGATGAGCCGGCGTTAGGTACTTTATACTTCCATTTCTGAAACTGCTTCTGTGGGAAGACGGACCGAACTGCATTTTAAGGGGCACCAAGCGGAAGCCACAGACCAATTCGTAAGCACAGACGTTCCCAGAGGCCCCAGAAACCAGGCTCACAGGACCTGTGAAGGTGAGTCTGTCCAATCAGAGGGCAGGGCGCTTGAGCTTGTCCAATGAGTGGGCAGGACGCTTGAGCCTGTCCAATGAGGGGGCAGGGCACTTGAGTCTGTCCAATGAGGAGGCAGGGTGCTTGAGCCTGTCCAATGAGGGGGCAGAGCGCTAGGGGTAGGCGGGGGCTAGGTCTCAGCCCCAGGGATGCTCAGCTCCTTATGCGTGTCTGCAGCACCTATAGAACCTACTTAGCCAGGATGGAGATTTTCAGTGTGATCTTTAGGCCCAGAGAGTTCAAACTGTGTTGGGGATCCATTGTCATCGGATTTAACAGCAGTACTCAAAGGAAGAGAGCGACAATGGGAGCGAAATGGGCGGCTTTCAAACACGAAGGACTGTTTCGATGGGGAAAGCTTCTCTTGAGACGCGGGATAGAAAGCACTAGGATCTTGGCTGGAGGAGCCAAGGCCCAGGTGCCCACGTGGGAAGATTTGGAGAGAGGGTCTTTTGCAAAATGGGAGGAGGGGGATGGGGCATGGGAAAGGGAGTTGAGCAGAGGCTACAGCAGGGGTGCCCAAGTGCCACTTGGATAGGGGGTGGGGGAGGCGTCCCAGTAATCCTTTCCCTGCTCACATAATTGATTTGTCCTTGCTTTTCCTGCTCAGACAGTTAAGAGTCGTCTGAGCTGGCTCGGACTCTTTTCAAGACATGTCACACTCGCCTCCTCTGCTGGGCTGGACTGGGAGGTGCCCAGGGAAGGCAGTGTGACCCCTCTATTGACTGCGTCCCCACCCTCTGTGCCTCCCTTTTCCTCTTCTCCCCTCCCAGCCCCGTCTTCCTTCCCTCCATCTTCCTATTACCTCCAACCTCGTTCCCTCTCCTCTCATCTTCTTTCTCCCTACTCACAGCAGTTCCCCAGAATTAAGTCTTGAAAGCTATTTGCATCAGACCATTAGAGAGGGTCTGGAGTGGCATTTCTTTCTCGTCCTGGGTCAGTAGCTTTGACAAATGAGGCTGATATCAGGGAAAACAAATTGTTAGTGTTCTATTGAAATTTCGCTGTGGGGATTCAATATTTGCATGAGGGAACCAAACACTCGGGGGTTCGGCAGATGAATTCCATTCCCAAACCACTAAAATGAAAAGCCAACTGCAAATTAGGTTTGAAATGGACCTGCTTGTCCTTGGAGACTTTGCAGTGACTAATGGATGAGTCCCCAAGTGGAACACAGACCTACTTTGCTTTCATAGACGCAGAGAAGACTAATAAAGGCCGCGTCCCTCTGCAGCCCTGGATCAGCCGAGGCTCCGCCAGCCTCTGTTTAATAGCCTGATGCTCTCAACTGAGTTTCTTAATTAAGTCGCAATAAGCGTTGGCCCTTAAGAAATCCCCAAACACCTGCATTCTTGGCTTCATATTCTTGGCAAGTGGCGGTGCCAAGAAAGAATTGGAAAGAGGACGTGAGCCACCCTCTGCCGTGCCCATTAGGACCCTGCCAAGAAAATGTGTATGTGGAGGAAGACTAACACCCCCATGATGAAATGCCTTCATTTGCATCTTATTTATCCGACACTGGGGTTCCCCGATGTTTCCTCTGCAGCTTAGAGATAAGTATTCTGTGGGTGTCACTGCAGCCCCTCGCCTAGCCCTCAGGGCCAGTCACCCCCAACCTCAGTGGTCTCCTCTGTGTATTCACGTGCATGCTTGTTTGTTTCCCTTCTCAGGGAAGGTCAAGGACAGTGTCCACACACGGACCCCGCAGGGCCTCCGCTGACCATGTGATGCTCCTCTTCCCCGGCAGGGCAGGACTTCCTGGACTTGGCAAGAAATGTTTCTGCCACCTGCCACCTGGCTTCCTGCCAGCTCCGCCACCAGACTAGAGCTCGTGCCTGTTCCCATGAGCATCAAGGGGGCCTAGGAAAGCTCCTGCCTCTGTTTCTGGGAGGAGGGCAGGCAGCTCATGAGTTAGAGAAGCTTTTCTCCAATGCTTTCGAAGCACTTCGCCAGCCTGAGAGTGCGCTGGCAGGAAAGGGAAGTGCTGGTCTCAGAGCCACCGATGGGTTTCTGCTTTATTCCAGCTGGGCAGGCCTGGGCACATGTGCCACCTGGTCAGCTGGTGGCCAGAGGGCAGGTCTGGGGTGGTGCAGAGGCGGCCCTATAGCATCTCCAACACTAACTGCCAGGGAACCCCAGCAGTCCCCACTGAGTGATTCCTACAGGTTCCTCTTCCTGCGCCATCCTTTCCCCCAGAACTGTCTTCATCTGCTCTGTGTCCTGTGGTGCCTCAGGACTTGGAACATGCCCCATACACTGTCTGTTAAACGGGTGAATTCCCTAAGCCTCCTTTCCCTTCTGCCCTGCAGGTTTCCCTGGAGAAATGAATTTGTGCATCTTCTAAGATACTTTACACACTGTCTTGTGTCCTCAGGTGGCACAGTCCCGATGTTCCCATTGCAGCCTGTGAGTAAACTACCTGTCAAACACTGGACCCAGCCAGCCCTTCCTCCTTTCGAGTGAGTGAAAAGCAGAGATGGCCTTTTCCTGTTTGGGTTTTTTTTTTCCAGGTTTTCCAAGTAGGGCTTAGGAGCTAAGGAAACCCACTGGAGATTCTTGGCGGTGCTCAGGAGCCCCCTAGGATGTAGTCAGTCATGATGGGAGACAAGTGCCAGAGATTTGACATACCAGCCTCACACAGTGCCCACACAGTGCCTTAGGAGGTCTCTTGATCTGGTGTCCTGGGCCTGGTGACACACGGTTGCCTTGTTACCTGCACACTTCTCTCCTGCAGGGGTGCTCAGCTTCCTGGACAGAGGGCGGCTTCAGGACCTCCCCCTGTGTGCGAGATGAAGGACTGGCTGGCGTCCCTGCCCAGGTCCCGTCTATTCCATCAGGGATGCATACACATTGTGGGGTCTACATTGGCTGCCTGCTTCTGTGTGTTGCTATGAGGACTCAGGGGCTGGGTGGATTGAAGACAGAGGAAGGACATGGCAGGGAGATGGGAATGAGGCCCCCAAGGGAGAGGCAGAAGACACAAAGAAAAGCCAGATGTGGAGGAAAAGGAAATAAGAGCCACCAGAACAGCTTGAACTCCCAATACGAGGGGTCCTTCCACAAAGTACCTTTTCACTACTGTCTCCCCTATTCATCTGTGCCTGTCACACCTACTATTCATGGTCCTACCACAAGGCCTTTGCACAGCAGCTCCTCCTACCCACAAGGCTCTCCTCTCTGGCATAACTCCAGGTATGCATGTATGCATGCATGTGTGCATCTGTCTGTGCCTGGATGCATGGGCGTGTGCCTGGGGGCTTCTCAGAGGAAATCTTCCCAATGCCCTTCTGAAATAATTCCACTCTTTTTTCCCCACTTGTCTTTTTTAAAAAAGATTTTTAATTTTTTTTAATGACTCCACTCTTAACTTTGTCATGATTACTATTTTTCTTGCAACAACATTTAACACCAGTGGATAATGTTTTATGTTTACTTATTTCCATTCTATCTCCTTTATAAACTCATGAATAGAGCTGGGCAGACCTGATTGATGTTCTTTTGCGTTTAGCCCTGGGACATAGCACATAGTACTTCCTTAGTAAATGTCTGAAGTGGAGGGAGAAAGGTTAGAGGAAGGAGAGAAGAAGGAAGGAAGGAAGGAAGGAAGAAGGGAAGAAGGAAGGAAAGAAGGAAGGAAAGAAGGAAGGAAGGAAGGAAGGAAGGAAGGAAGGAAGGGAGGGAGGAAGGAAGGATTTCAGTTAGTCTTAACTCCCAATATTTGGGCTGTATTTGGATCCAGGTGTCTAAGGAGGTAACTGAGGTTGAAGGAGGTTAGAAGCTGTGCTATTAAGAAGAAATGATGTTCTTATGAGGGCCCAGAGTTCCCTGTCCACACCCACAGAGTGTGGAAAGGCCAGATGAGGAGGCAGCAAGAAGGTGGCTGTCTGCAAGCCAGAAAGAGAGGCCTCACCAGAAACTGACCCTGCACCACTTAATCTTGGACTTCAGCTTCTGGAACTGTGAGAAAATTAATTTCCTGGTGCATCCCCTCTTCACCCACCCCAGCTTGCAGTACTCTGCTCTGGCAGCTTGAGAAGACTAAGACAAAGATGATTTGGAGGGAACACCCCATCCTGACACGTGCAGGGTCCTGGAAGTGGCAGTTCGAGAAGCTCCCTGTGATTCATGGTGTGACAGAGAGAACACGGCTACTCCCAAGACGGCAGGTGAAAGGGGCATTGCTTAAAATCGCAGACCTCCAAATTGGTGGCATCTGAGACGAAGGAGACAGCATCATTCGTCTATCTCCGGGAAGGAAGACAAAGAACACTCCCTCTTTGTTCTCATCTGTACTGAGGCGTGAAATAGTAGCTTTTCTTTCTCCCTGAGAGCTGGGGCATCAGTGAGGTGAGGATGTCCCCGAAGAAAGAAAGTAGTTCCCACTCCCGGGCATCTGTTCCAGGTCCTACAGGCTTGGCTGTGGCACAGAGGTGGCCCCAGAGTTTCATCATCAGGGTCGCTCGTGTCTCCCACCCATCAGGGATGCTGCTGTTCCCCAAGCCTCAGTTTCCTCAGCAGTCAAAAACTCGATTCCCCCTCCCCGGGTTGTGGGGTCCTTGAGAAGATACAAATCTCCAGCTCTAGGCGACATGGGGGTCCCTCCAGCCACATCCCCCTCTTGCCGTCTTCAAATACAGCTTTGAAATCTGAGAGCTTTGCCTGAAGTCTCCCAGTTAAAATTAATTTCTGTAGCACCAGCAGGATAGTACAGCAGGTAGGGGGCTTGTCTTGCATATGGCTGATGTGGTTTCTACCCCCAGCACCCCATATGGTTCCCTGAGCCTCACCAGGAGTGACCCCTCAGTGTAGTGCCAGGAGTAAGCCCTGAGCATCATCAGGTCTGGCCCCAAAACCAAACCAAACAAAACCCCAAAATAATTTCTGTAGCGTGTGGTGTGGGTCAGCCTAGGGCTGGCATCTTCCTGAAGTGAGTGGAAATGGAAAGCCAGAGCAGCTAGGGGTCATGTGCAGATCCTTGAGGCCGGTCTGCCACCATGGAGGAGAGAAATAGTTTCTTTGTTGGAATCTTGGGCATACTCCACACACATACACCAACACACAGTGGGTTGCCGGGACACTCAAGCAATTGCGAAGACTCTTTAGTCACTCTCCAAATAACCATTCATGGACCATCATGGCACGAGGATCACCCTTGACCCCCTGTGGAGAGAGACAGAATGACATGGAAAGCAGGGAGGGACTCTGGACATGGGACATTGCCTGGGGCCAAGCCCTGATGTCTTCACCCCCATTAATGGGATAGTTCATAATAACACCCACGCAGAGGGCTGATGCCAGTTTAAGTGAGCTAATATCTACCAAGCACTTACAACATGCCTGGCACAGAGAAGTGCCGGAGATGCCTTTGACAATAAAAGGTAATTTGCTTTGACGCTAACATGCAAGAAATTAAATTATACTTTAAGACTTTAAAAAGACATAGAGAAATATCCGACCTTAAAATAGACAAGAAGACTCAAAGGAACGGAGCAACAAGCAATAATCTAAGGAAATTCTTTCAATAGAAAAGAAAGTTTTAATTACCAATCAGTAACTGCTGAGAACAGAATGATCACCAGAATGCCTTCATTTATTAGCGTTACAGTGTAAGAACGGACTCGACTGCCATTAGAGCACCTCAGGCTTCTTTTGATTAAGTGTCATTTAAGTTGCAGAAGTGAAACATGAATACCTTCCCTTTATTAAAAATAATGAGAACATTTAGATGTGGCTACCATTCTCTTTGACATCTGATGATTTTCTGCAGTAACGTAGAAAATGCTCAAAGCCCACTTGCATAAAACTATGTTATTAAACAAAATTTAATGCTAATATATTACCTTCTCAAATCCCTGTCCATCACAGGGTAGGGCAGTGGGTTCTTCTGCTCAACACCCCCCACCCTAACTCACATAATTGTACTTCCTTCACCGTTTAGAATGTGTCACTAAGGCAAGAAAGTGATTCCTGAACCAGGTCCAACGGTTTCGTCCCCAGAGATACAGGCTTCCTGCTTTATTCTGGCTGTCAGAGCCGGGCAGATGGCCACCCCTAACTAGCCAGCTTGAAGGATGGGGCTATCGAGTATCCACCCACCACCCTCCAGCTAAGCGGCCTTGAAAAAGTCCCTTAATTCCTCCTTGCCTCAATGTCCTCATGGGTAAAGCAAGAGCAGAAGGAGTCCATATTTCTGAGGAAGGCTGAGAAGTAAATGAGGTGATAAATGCTTACAGTGGTGCTCAATATATGCTCCCCCTGCTGCCGCCGGTGCTAACGATGCCAACGCCAACGGAGATGCTGATTTACATCTCTGAAGAACGGTGTGTGCTTAAGAGTGAAATTATATTGCGGTCATGCTCTGATTTATAAGCAGATGAATTCCCAACACTAATAGAAAGAATAATCTCCTATTGTATTTCATAATTTTAGTGTGCGTTTATATATAAATATATAAAGGCGTATGGTGTGATATATATATATACATATATATATATATATATATATATGCGAACCACCAGTTTCCTTCCGTTTCCATTAAACCTTTGACGGAGACATAGTTTTATTGCTCCAGGCATGTAGCTACAGTACAGAAAGCAGCAGGGCTTGTCCTCCGAGCTTGAGAACCGAGCTGGTCTTAGGTGGTTTGGGCCCACGTGCCCTCAGTCCTGGCCACCAACATGGCCCAGGGAGCGCAGAAACCTGATGGTGAGCTGGAACCCAAAGAACCAGGAATTAGAGATAGAAGGGCGGCACCCTCCCGAGAGTGGGGCGAAGGAAAGCCGAGCAGGTAAGGCTGGGCTGAGGTTCCGAGTCATAAGAGCGAGGAGCACAGCACTCTGGGTTGGCTCTGGAGTGCATCTTGTCCAGGATGCGATGCAGAGATGGAACTTGCTCTTGAAACGCCTTGGTCCTCCCAGGCCAGAGCAAGAGGTGGGCAAAGCCCAGCTCTGACCAATCAGAGACAGGCATGAGGGGACCACAGTGATTGGCTCAGCAATGGCCTGTGACCCAGTCAGAGCCAATCAGAGCAAGCCCTGGCACTTGGCTAGGAGTACTCACAGAGATGTTCTTGCAATCCCATGGGAGAGATGAAGACACGTGGGGCACCGGCAGAAGTGTCACGTCAATCCAAGCAGGCAGCAAGAACCTGTCCAAGTCCTGACAGTGAAGTTGAAATTTTTGAAACTGGACTTGTTCAAGTCCAGCTCTTTCCTTCACCTTTTTTGTTTCTTTGTTTCAGTCATATAATGTTCCAACACCCGTCCCACCGGTGCCCACAGTTCCCTCACCGCTCTTTAGCATGAACCCATAATGTCTTTCCCAGGCATCAAAATAATGGACGTGAAGACTGAAATCCTTGAAGACTGAGCTTCAGAATCTCCATGGAAAGTGAGCAGGCCACTGTAATGGTGCCTCATCACCTTCCTAGGTGGCCCATCTAGAATCGGTTCTGGCAGCTTCATAAAAAGTGCAGTTTACTTAGGTCTGCCCTAAGGACCATGGTATTTGTTCATCTTTGAAGAACCGTTGCCTTTAGAAGAGTCTCCTCAGCCACTGATATCAGTTTTCCTTTGTGTCCCCGAGTTATTAACATCACCATTAAGCTTGGGTCCCCCTAAGCACACACAGAAATCCTCATGGTAGAACCCTCATTGTTCGGTCGATTTCATTTTTTAAAAAATAAGAAGTCCTAATTGAACCCCTAGAATGTGTTCACTCTGAATGCATTTGCTTGTACTTATCAATTCAGAACTATATTACCCCCTTAAATTACCTTGAAAACAAAATCAATAGTTTATTTAACTGGAATTTGGAAAAGAAAAAGAAAAGGAGAAAAAAATGCCCTAAGGAATCTGTGTAATAAGTTTTACTTGGAAGGAAACAATGTGAATAAACAGGGCAAAGGATTTCAGTGTAAAGCAAGGAAAATGGGTAGCTTGAAGGAATGAACGGGCATCTAATTTAATATTGTTCATTTTGCTGCACCGCCTTACAAATAGCTTGGTAGGGCTTGTCAAATATCGGTTGCTTTCTGAGCCAGCCATAGGAATAAACCACCTTATAACATTTTTAATAGTGACAGCAGTCAGGTTTAATGCAGGTATTTATGCCACGTTTAAACCAAATATTTGAGATCATTACAAACCCGGCTGCTTATCAGTGTCTCTAAATTGGACCCTGGGGGCTAAATTGATCTAATTCATATCCTTCCACCTATGCTCCCTGTGAATGCTTTAAATTTACAACGTCTCAGGATATTTCTGCTCTAGGTCACAGCTCCTCTGTACCAAGGCAAAATGACAGTTCCCTGGGGCGTGACAGATGCAGCCCAGTGCCCTTTAAGACTGAAACTTCCTGCCACCCAAGAGCCTGCTGCATTTTGAACATATCTGATGGCCAGTAGGAGGCATATTCTTTGAGAAGGGCTGATGAAGGTTTCCCTGGGGGTGGGTGGTTGGGTCGTCTGAAAACAGAGGACACCAGCCATTTGCTTATCTCACCGGCTTCCACATCTCTCCTAGTTGCTTCTAGGTATCTGCACCGATCCTGCAACTCGAGTCAGACGAGCATCAGACACTCTGGAGCTCACCCATCCCTGGTGTGAGTGCTCGCCAAAGTGGCCGGAGCTGCTCCTGCATCCACCCAGACGCTTCATCATCTAGTGGAGACAGCGAATACAGTAGCTGTGGTCTCTATCCAATGTACTGGAGGAAACAGTAAAGGAAAACAAAACAAAACAAAACAAAACAAAAAACACCCAGCCACCACACAAACAAGATGATTTCGGAGAGTTTTAAGTGCCTCGAAGGAAGTGGGCTTAAGCAGGCTACAAAATGAACGTCTGATGATTCATTATTGAGAGTATCCACATCAGAAGTCCTGCAGCAGTCTCCTTGCCATCTCGAAAACCTGATTCCCCACATCTGCTTCGTGCGGGTTCCCTCCAGGTTCCTAATAAGGGTCCTTTCGGCGATTGGGGCTTAAGTTACCTACAGCCAATTTAACGTGATCGAAACCCATGAACCCAATAGATGCAGTCAAGCGACCTGGAGAAATAATCCAGAATTCCTTCTAATACAGATATATTGCCCCTAATCTGCTAATAAAACTGTTCTTGGAAGAGCCGGGCATCAAACTGAGGTCAGAGCATGGCGTGGGAGGAAATTCAGACACCTGGGGCATGCTTTTGGCCACCCTACATCTCCAAACTCACTTCACTGTCTTGGTAGGACTTGCCTTTCCGCGTCCCGCCTCCAGTACGAAGCCCGGGTTGCCCAGGAAATGGGCACCACGTGATCTGGACCCAGCCAATGGATGTCCAGGAAAGACTTCCGGGAGGCGGGAAAAGTCCTGAAAAGAGGTGGGGCTTGAGTGCTGCACTCTATTGGCCAGGGTGCATACTTGGTGCAGGGTCCATCATTGAGGGGCAGCCCTGGAGAGTTCCGCAGGGTCATTCAGACATCATTCCTGACTGCATGGACTCCAAAGAGCCGGGGAGCTCCCCGATACCCTCTCCTAAATTTCTTTCCCGCTTTAATAATTATCCTGGTCTTTGGAGCTCCGGCCATGGGGTATACTTAGCTCACATCTTCACCATCCACTTTGGAAATCCATCCTTTCCCTCTCTGAACAGCTGGTCCGCCCTGCACAGCCCCCCACTGTCTGACGGGAGGCTTTTCTCGTCATTTCCCTGCAGCGGCTGACAGATCATCAGAGCAAAAAAACATTTATTTTTGCTTCAGAATATGAAAATTGGATTGTAAATCAATGGAGAGCCATCTGTGAACATGTTCTCACGAATTCTAAATGTTACAAGTTGGACGACAAGTCCCTGGAGATCCTCCATATTGATATTCCAATTTCTGGTAGGATTTTCCTGAGGGATGGGAAGGAGGGGGGTGGTCACAGACTGGGGGCGATTCTGGGCCCCGGGCCCTGAACCCCACGAGAAGTGGAAGCAGATTAGATGGGAAAGGGAGGAGAAAAGTCAGGGAAGTGGAAAGAATGCTGCTTGCTCTGGCATTTTTACTGATTTCCTACCTCCACTTGGCATTATACCTATATCCATAACCCCCAGGTCTTTATCTGGGTACACACGTTAGCTACATTTTTGTGGGGGGAGGGTCACAACCGGCAATGCACAAGGGTTACTCTTGGCTCATGCACTCAGAAATTACTCCTGGCGGTGATTGGGGCACCATATGGAATGCTGGGAATCAAACCCGGGTCTGCCGCGTGCAAGGCAAATGCCCTGCCCTCTGTGCTATTGCTCCAGCCTCACGTTAGCTACTCTTTAGGGTACTTGCAAGAGATCACTACCTTCTAGTTGATGGAATACAGGTCTGAGGAATAGTTTAAGGAGGTCTGTTGCTCCTGAGTTTTTTTTTCTGTTCAGGGACCCCCCAAACCTGACAGTACTTAGGGCATTCTTTCAGTGTGACTTGCTCCAAGCTAGGTTCTGGAGGATCAGATAGTGCGGGAAATGAGGCTTCCACATGCAAAACCTGTGCTCCGGCCCTTGAAATCATCTCTCTGCCCACCCTCTCTTGCTGGAATGCAGATACAGGGGCCCAATCTGAGCAAATGTTTTGTCCCGTGAGTATGAACCCTGGTGCTGAGCACGGAGAAGGGGCCTCACACCCCACGGGCTGTGCGTTCATCCTGCACTGTCACATTTCCCATGAGACAGAAATGTGTTTTTATCTTTCCTAAGGTGCTGTCTTTTGGAGGGTTGGGAAACTCACTGCTGACTGTAAATTCTATTAACGCATCGAGCATTTTGCTTATAATGAGCTAGAAGGTTTGAGCAGAGAGATGAAGCATTGAGAAGAAATTGGAATCATTGTTCCAGTGAAATGTCTGGTTAGGAAGATAGTGCAAATTCTACCTTCTGGGGGCTGGGTGGGGTGGTGGGGTGGAGCAGATGGCAGGAGTCTCAGTGACTGAGTCAGTATGTGGCCAGGTCAGGAGAGATATGAAGCTGGTTCTGAGATGGGAGACAGAGGTCACGGAGAGCTAAAAGGACCTGGCTTACCCCTTCCAAGGCTCTATAGGGAACTTGCCACTCTTTCCCAGACCCAGAGAGAATTAAACCAGAGAGAGTGTTCCAGAAAATCCTTAGAGATGAGGCTTGCCAGCAGTGGAGATGATTAACAAATGGATTAGCAGAGCCCAGCACACCGCCAGTGCGCCATCATTATTCACCTAATGAAAGATTGAATGATTGTCTGAGTAATTAACCAGTTGACAAAGGAGATCGAGCCCGGGATAGCTGCTGAAGTCTGAGGACTTTGTTTTAATTCTAGTTTTACCCTTCAGAGGTGATGAGGACCTGGGCAAGGACTTGACTAATTCCCTCATCTGTAAACTCTGCAACGAGCTTGAGTGGAATGAAATCTGTAGAGAAACAGAAACTGTGTGTTTCTTAGTCCCACACCAGGAAAATACCTGGTCTAAATGAGCACAGCTTTACAAGTGGGTTCTTGTTGTTGATGGCAAATGAAGGCTTTCTGGATCGTGAAGCTACCTTTGCTCCCTGAGATCAGGGAAAGTTTCCTCATGTTCAAATCTCTTCTCTCCAAGCCCTGAGTTAAGTCTTTTATTGGCAGGTGGGATGGGGTTGGGGTGTTGGGAGGCCATACCAGGCAGTAAGTACTCAGGGGCTGTTCCTAGCTCTCTGCTCAAGGGTGACTCCTGGTGGTGCTCTGGGGACTTATGTGGTGCCTACAGTTGAACCAGGGTCAACCACATGCAAGGGTAGTACCTTACCCCTTTATTCTCTCCGCATCTTCATTGCCTTCTGGAAAAGCAGTTGTGACAGGGTCAACCACATGCAAGGGTAGCACCTTACCCCTTTACTCTCTCCCCATCTTCATTGCCTTCTGGAAAAACAGTTGTGACCATGATCAACAATCCTGACAGTGCCTGGCTCCCTGGCCCCCGCTGTCAGGGTCCTGCAGAGTCCCGACTTCTAGAGTCTTCCTTTCCACCTCCTGGTTTCTCGGCTACAGGAAGGGCCCACAGGAACTTTGGGTCCCGGATGAATTCCCGAGATCCATCCTTTCATTTTTGCCCACATTAAAAATCCACCTACCCCTCTGATACTCAAACACTCAATCACATACTCCCTCTGATATTTGAACACTCCGTGGTTCATTCACGAAAGTCTCTCTTCTGTCCTATTCATGCTCCCGAAGGAAAGGGCGGTCTCACCTTCCAAGAGTCTGTCATGGAGACAAGGCCACGGCGATTTGCTGTCCACCGTCACCGATCTACAGGCACTAGCCGTCAGTCTTGTTTGCCTTCTGCCCTTGCCTCCTTCAGCTTGCCGTTTCCCGGCCGGCATGCTGGACACGTGCCGTGTGTGTCTGCTCGGGAGTCTTTCATTGATCACAACTGCAACAGAAACATGGGCGCATTAAAAATGAAAACTGACAAATGTGTTCCGTGACCCGAGCACTTGACATATTATGACTGTTGGGGCTTTTCTTCCCATTATCGTATCCATGACTGACTATCGCTTAGGCTTAGAGAAATCAGCCTCGGCGTCCGTGCTGCTGCATCCTTTTTCTCTCATGACTTTTGTTTTGGTTGCGCGTGATAAACACCGCTCACATGAACAAACAGATGGAAATTAAGACGCTTCTGTTCTATGGGACTTGGCCGTCGGGGGCCCGCCACCAAATGAGCTGCCTGACTCCCTGGTTTTTGATTGAGCTTTGCTAAAGCGTGCGGAGATGCAGCGGGGGGTGGGAGAGAAGTGATTGGGGGAGTAGGCCCAGCTGTCTGCATCCACACCAGCCCCCAGCCCCCAGGGAGCTCCCTGCTCTGCAGCCCTCCTGTCTCTCAACTTCCTCCCCACGCCTGCCCAGGATCCCCCGGGTCAGGGGTCCTGCTGGATCCTTTGTCAATGTCCCCTCATCCCTCCCACAAGTTTCAAGTACTGGGTGAGGGGCGTCGATCACAGAGTCCCAGCTCACCGCTGAAAATCGCCCACAACTTAAAGTCAGCCTTCTGCGTGTGTGGTGACCCCAGCCTCAGGGTCAGCCGGTCAACAGAGCCATTGGCTGAGCCTGTGGATGCAGAAGCTGCCCATAGGCAGCGTATTGATGATCTGAACTGATGATCTGCTTCTAACGGGTGGTGTTTAGGGGTCTTTGTGAAACACTCCTGAAATCCTCCACTGTGGATGACACTTACTTCCTGCCAGGATCCTTCCTTCCTTCCTTCCTTCCTTCCTTCCTTCCTTCCTTCCTTCCTTCCTTCCTCCCTCCCTCCCTCCCTTCCTGCCTTCCTTCTCTTCTTCCTTCCTTTTCTTTCTTTCTTGCCCTGCCCTGCCCTCCCTCCCTTACCCTCCCCTCTGCTCCCCTCTCTCTCCCCTTCCCTGAAGGACATTTGTGAAAGGGGAGGCCAAGGTGCATACCTGTCAATCAAAGATCTGGGAACTGAGTCGCTTCCAAACTGGCTGAGCTTGTGAATCCTTCCAGACTCTCCGGGTACCCCTGGGCTCTGATTTTTTCCAGTGTGATGATGCTATTCTTGCACACGGCCATCTGCCCTGCTCCTCTGCTCCAGTGCGGCTTTGCTGGGGAGTCAGAAGCCATGCAGAAAGGCTGGTGAGGGAGTAGCACCAAGGCCAGAGGCTGTGGAGTACCCCCCTTACCCCCCAGCCCCCTGGGCATGAAAGCACATCACCTTCCTGGAGCTCATGTTTGGGAGGTGGGGACCTGGGGAGGTCAGGACAGGTCACGTGTTTGAGCTCAGCGCTCCCCCTGGCCCCGGAAAGAGCAGTGTGTTCCCCGTCTTCCTCTGCCAGGCTCTCTGCGGCGCTGTTCAGACAACCCAGCTAGAATTCTTTATAACCAGGGCAGTAACTGATCTGCAGTAATGTGTAAGGAGATAGGGGTCCCCCAGCAACCACGGTAACTGCAATGTGCTTTGCAATGGGAGTTAAACTGTGTGCCAGGTCCACCTGCCAGCAGGAGCGGGGGCAGCGGGACCCACTTTCAGAATCTGCTAGACTCACCGTCTCCAGTGAGGCACCTGCTGCCACGCGCTGGGCAGAGGTAAATCTGCCTCTTTTCGGCTGCCCACAGTCACCTTGTGTGCTTGGGGAGACCCCCCCCCCCGGCCTTTGGCCTGTTCCTTGTGCCATCTTCAGAATGACCCTCATGGTCCAGAATCCAGGTTTTATTGATGGAAGTGGAGGCGGCAGTGAACTCGGAGAGCTGCTGCATAGTGCAGCTATGCAGAGGAAGGGTTTGACAGCAAAGATTGGCATCATGGGGGATAAAATGCTCGAGGGATCGGATGGGTTTGCCTTGATCACACCCAATCCCATTCCATCCCTGGCACTGCCTATGATCCCCAGAAACCCGCCAGGAATGATTCCTGAGCACTGCTGGGTGTGAACCAGAAACAAACAAACAAACAAACAAAAATGCCTGATCAGGGTAATGCCTGCACAGGGCCACATCCAGGACATGGCCACCTGGGCGGGGGGGGGGGGGGGGGGGGGAGGGGGACCGTCACCAAGATGCTCCAGTTATCCTCCTGATAACAGTGTTCTGGCATCTAGTCAGAAGTCCCTGGAGGCCTGTGGGCACTGTGGGTCCCACTTGGTCCTCGTTCTGGGGGAGGAAATGGCATCTTCAGTTTCTGCTTTCCCACTATCTTAATAGGAAGGCAACGGCAAATCCAGCCTCTGCTTCTCTGCTCCCCTCAGGCCATTCCAGAAGGAACAGCCCCACCCCTGGGCCCCAGGGAGGAGGGAGACAGAGCAGTGGCTCTGGTGTCCGAAGGCCAAGTTCACGGCTCCATCAGACACAGCCTGTGCCTGTGGCCAGGCTGATCCACCCAAAACCAAACAGTGGGTCGGATTCCCTAGAAGATATTTTTCACGTGGACTTCACAGGCCCAGAGACCTCTGCCCCCCGCCCCCCTCCCAGGACTCATGCAAAACACTGTCGGCCAGTCAGAAACAGTCCCAGAGGGACTCATTGCCAGAGGTGATGGCGGCCACATGCAAAGATGGGTCATGGGGTGCAGACCTATGAGATAGCAACCGTCTCATAGGCCCCAGCTGGGAAGAGGACACTAGGGTGCATGGTGATCCGTCAGCCATGTGTCTCCCACCATTAGATGCACAGCAGGGTGTGACATGGCAGCCGGGATGTTTCCACGGTTACAAGTGGGGAAACTGAGGCATGAGTCCCAGCTTCTTCTCAGATGCTTAGGAAAAGATGCACTCCGTTCCATGGCCCCTGGATCTCCCACAGGCCTCAGCAATGGGCCAGTGCCCACTCACAGTGCCCAGAATGGCCTCCTTAAAGGCTAATTTCTTTATCACTCTCTTTGTATTTATTTTGAAATAATTTTTATTTACTTTAAAGGACTGTGGTTTTAAAAGTTATTGATTATTGAATTTTAGGTATATAATATTTCAACACCAATCTTAGCACCCATGTCCACATCCCTGTACCAGTGTCCCCATATCCTGTCCCCTCCCACCCTGCCACCTTGACAGACACATGACAAAGTTTGGTGGTTGCAGCTTAGGCCTCGTGTGTTCAGTGCTGTTGAGTCTGTCCTTTGGACAGAGCTATTCCTCCCACCCTCATTTCCAGTATGACCGAAGTCCCGACCGCTATTCCCACATTACTTCTGCCGAAAGGCTAATTTCTGTCCATTGGCTAGAATGCATCAGCCCCCCCCCCCCCACTCCCCACCACAGTGGCCTTCAGGAGGATTTGGGTTCATTCTCACTGTGGAGTTGTCATTGAGGTGGACTGGACCTCTGGGTAAGGGCCCACTGCCTGGGCCCTCTAGGCTGCAGAGCTGGGAGCACCCTTTCCTTCTCTTCCACCTTGAACCATCGCAGACATTTCTAGGTGTCAGTTCAACCTCCAGTCAGATGAACGAGTGACCTGTCGAAGTGTTTGGAAGTGCTGCAACTTGGTTTAACACTTCACTGTCACAGACTTGAAATTCTTACGAATTTGGTAACCTTAACACTCTCCATTTTCACTTCGCAGGGGGACCCAAACCTGGAACTGAACTTGCCACCTTCCAAGGAGTGATAAGCTTCCCCTGCACAAAGCCTGCAGGTAAGACCAAAAGGCACCTCTTCAGGAGACATCCCAAGTGTTCGGTCGGTGGATGCCCCTCAGAAAGGGTCATGCTGATGGAGAACCATATCACAGTCATGGTCCTCCCATTGTTCATCGATTTGCTCGAGCGGGCCCAGTAACGTCTCCATTGGAGACTTTGTTGTTACTGTGTTTGGCATATTGAATACATCACGGGTAGCTTGCCAGGCTCTGCCTTGCGGGTGAGATACTCTCAGCAGCTTGCCGGGCTCTCCGAGAGGAGCAGAGGAATCGAACTCGGGTTGGCCATATTGGCTGCATGCAAGGCAAACGCCCTACCACTGTGCTATAGCTCTAGCCTGGAGAACCATATATACTCTGACATTTTGTCCAGCTGCAAGCTCATCCCCTGCAAACCACATAACAGCTCTAATATCTGAGCTTGGATGGAGAGAGAACATCCATCTCCCATCTCCCAGTTTCTTCCCCTCTCATCTCTTGACCCTGCCAGCTGGTTTCAGGATGGGATTGAACCGAGCTGTTGAGCCTTGAGTGCTGTGTGAACACAGCCGGTGTCTGTCTCCAGATCTTCTGTGTGGGGGTCAAACAGTACCTCCTTCTTGGGAAACAGACCTCCAAAAATGGCTTGTCCTGTAGCTTCCTTCAGCAAAGTTTTTGGAAATCCTCACCTCTCCACTTCCCCATTCTCTCAAAACTGTCACAGAGAGGGCACCTCTGATAGTTTTTTTTCCTTTTCTTTTTGGGTCACACCTGGAGTTGCACAGGGGTTACTCCTCCTGGCTTTGTACTCAGGAATCATTCCTGACGGTGCTCAGGGGACCATATGGGATGCTGGGAATCGAACCTGGGTTGGCTGCATGCAAGGCAAACGCCCGATCCGCTGTACTATCACTCCAGCCCCTTTGATAGTTTTAAGAGAAGGGTTTGAACCACTGAAATTAAAATGGAGAAGCATGCTGCAAGTAGAAAATAGACCAAACATGATTGCCACTCAATGCCTCTTTTGCAAACCACAATACCCAAAAGGAGAGAGAGAACAGAGGGGAATGCCCTGCCACAGAGGCAGGGTGGGATGGGGAGGATGGGGGGTGGGAGGGATACTGGGATCCGTGGTGGTGGGAAATGGGCAGTGTTGGAGGGATGGGTATTTGATCATTGTATAATCGAAACCCAAGCACAAAATCTGTAAGTTTACAACTGTACCTCATGGTGTCTCACTAATAAAAATTAAAAAAATAAAAATAAAATGTGGATAATGGTTCCTAGGCAGACCATGGCAGGGCCCAGCACACAAGGAAAATGTTGAAAGAGAGAGACTTTTGTGTCAGTGGAACACGGGACCCTGGGATCGCGGTGCTGGTGAGTTGCAAGACTGCACAGCCAGGAAGCCTGCACTTTTGCCAGGGGCTCCTAACTCATCTCAGGCTGAAGCCAGGGTCTGTGTCTTTTGAAAATAATTACAAGTCTTGTCTTCCATTCATCTCTCCTGCGCAAGTCCTGGGCTGTTGGGCCACGCAGAGCTAATCAAAGCCAAAGGCCGCCTAGTTTGATCTCTGAGCATGCCGCCGGAGGAAACAGAGGCTTGTGAACTTCCTAAGGTCTGTGGGAGCAGTCCAGGATAGCAGCAAGGTAAAGAACGCCCCCCGCCCCCAGCCTGCTAGCCTCCAGCATGACAGTGCTCCCTGCGTGGAAGACAGGCCCAGTGCTATTCCTGTTCCCAGTCTCCGCCACACGCTTCTCTGTTTCCTGAGCAACTTCTTGCTTCCCTACCTTCTGGTCACTGAAAAATCGAGTTTCGTTCCTTCCAGGTCTGTTCACAACTCGGTGTAGGAGGGCAGGGGAGCTGAGGGACAGGGCTGGAAGATGAAGCTGACAAGCGCTCGGAATTCACTGGGCTTGTAATATTAGGTGGTTTGGGGTGGAGGAGTATGAGGTGCTCAGGAGAGGAGGGGAAAAGACCCCCCCCCCCCCGTCACTTCTTCTTTGCTTCCTGGAAGAGAATCCAGGTATCTTCCACTTGGTCAGAAGTTTTGCTCAAGGATGACAAACAAGATCCCCTAAAGTCAGGGAAATGTCTCGAAGCAGTAGAGCAAGTGCCTTACATGTGAGAAGACCCCAGGCCCATTCCTGGCACCACACATCTCCCTGCGACACCCCCAGTGCTGGTGTGGCTCTGGTGGCCCCCAGAACTAGAGACTGTACCCAAGCACTGTGCTCCCATGCCTGCATTGCCAGGCTAAAAATCGACAGGAGGTGAGCCCGGGGCCCCCTTCTGTCCCTGCTGGCTGTGAAACCACAAACATTCATTTAAAGATGTCAGGAATTCACCCACTTCTCATGATTTCCACTCGCCATTCGCGTTCAAACCACTGTCCACTCTCATCTTGGCTGCCTCGCTGGTCTCTGCCACACCAGAGCCTTTGTTCATGCAGAGGCCAAAGGCATCTTCAGACAAAAAGAGCATCTCCAGTCAAACGGAGCATCTCCACCCTTTCTTGAAACGTTCCATGAGTTCCATTGGCACTTGGAGCAAAAATTACATGCCTACTGTCTTCAAGGCCCCATTTGTCCTAGAACCTTCCTTTTCCCGACTCTTTAGCTACATCTTTTCTCCCTCTCTCCATGCGCACCTGCACCGCCGTGTTGGTCCCTGGCACTCCTGGAACAAGTCAAGCTCTTTCAGGTTTCACGGCCTTTGCTGCTGCTCTGTCTCTCTGGACTGTGATTTCACATAAAGCTGTGTGGAGTAATGGGCTCCCTCTCCCCGTGAAACTGATGCCATGACAAGCTGCAGATAACATTAAGTCTCAGCTAGGCCTCAGTTTCTGTGTCCCCAAGGGAGGACTTGCAGTTTCTGGTAGACTCCCAGTTGTGTAATTTGCCAAGATAAGGAATTAGGCAGTTGGGTCTGGCCGTTCATGAAAGGTCACTGTACCCTCCTTAGAAACTATTACTAACCATTGTCTAATTGCTGACCACCATTGTAATAGGGCCAATGCTAAAATTAACCCAGTATATAGAATGCTCTTAACTCTGAACCCTGTGTAAACTGCTTGTGATTAGAGTCGAGGTCCTTGTCAAGACTCCACTGTGTTGGATGAGACTTGGACCCGAGCTCAAGGTAGCAATGGCTTGAGCTAGTAATAAAGTTCCTTTGCTTTTGCATTATTGTGCGTGAATTTTGTCTCTCCATGACTGGGGATCCAAAACTCGGGCACAATAGAAGTTGCCCTAACCCCAGGAACCAGGGACTGTATTTCCATTTATTCCCAGGGACCAGTCATATCCTGTGACTTTACAGAGGGAAGATGAAAGGCACAGCCTTGAATTTCTAGAACTCAACATACCTTTGATGGTTTGGCAGGGGAGGGGACCACGTGGAAAGTGTGCAAAGGAAGGAAATTCTGTCAATGGTGAGTGTGGAAAAGGGCCCACACCCAAGAGGGGTGGACAGCCCCAAGATCCCCTAACCTCTGGGGATCCTCATGCACCTTGATGACTGTTGCTGAACTGGGGCATGGGTTCAAGTAGATACATGGCTCCATACCATGGCTATGAGCCATTGCTCAAAACATGTCCGTTGAATGATCGTGGGACTGAATGGCTTTATCTACTTCATCAATAGCCTGAAATACAGACACAGGGGCCGTCCCATGGGGGCAACCCCAGGAGTCTCTGGTCCCTCCAGGATCGAAGCCAGAGTCCCATCATCATCCCAGATCCAATTCGCTCCCTTCCTTCTCTCATCGCTGGGACTGAAAGTTGCTCCTGATGAGTCAGCTGCACTTCGCAGGGGCTTCCTGTCATAGATTTATCTGAGACTATATTTATATGGAACATCGATTCCAGGGCAGACTTTTTGCCGGTCGCTGTTCTGGCGTGTGATCTTTGAGCTCTTCTTGCCCTCTCTGGAGATGAAAGGACTTGTGCAGAGATGATGGAGTGGGGGAAGACAACGCAGCAGAGGATGCCTTCATTTTAGCCCTGTCTCCCCCACAGAGCAGACACTGCATCTGACTCCTAGAAGGTTCTGGCTATGACCTGGAACTTCACCTGGTCATAACTGTCAAAGGGACTTAGGCAGTATATGCACAGGTGGGTGTTTAGTGGCACACATCTAAATAGATAATGTTAGGATTGAACGCTGTTGTGGTTTTTAAAAGTTCAGGAGAAACACAGCTGCTCTTCAGTTATGCCGAAAGAGAACTCTCTTCTGTGCTTTCCTCTAGAACATTGCATTGAACGTCTCAGGGCTCATGTCAGCACAGCCTGCACTTTACCCACAAACATCATCCCTGGCACCGACAGTTGAAATAATAGACTCCAAAGGTCAGTGCACCACCAACAGGCCAAAGTCAACCAACCGCCAGCTTTTGTAAATAAAGTTTTATTGGAACACACACACATGCACATTGATTTTTGTCCAAAGGAAGGAGTGTGTGAGCCAGCATCTCCTCACAGCTGTACAAGGCTGTGTTGTGTTCAGTGAAGCCCAGTGTAGAATGTAGTGAACCCCATGGAATGTCTGACACGCGTCCTCTTTCAGTGTTGTCCCAGGAGGCCCCCATTTTTCTGTTCTGAAATGAACTGAACAGATGAGAACTGGCCCGTACCAGACCAGTTGTGAGCTACAGTTAATCTGCAGATGCCCTGCCATGCCCCCAATCATCCCCTTTCTAAAGACAAGGAAACTGAGGCCAGGAGTAGTGTGCAAAGAGTGGCCAGCCAGTCAAAGAATGGCCTCAGCCCTGATCTGCTCCATTCTGCCTCTATTACATCAGCAGTCACATGAATTCATTACTAAGTGAATTTTCTGGAAGGGCCTTGTAAAATGAGCTCCACTGTCTCACAGAGACAAAACTGAGATGTATTGATTGCAGACCGGATCCTGCCTGTCCCCTCTGGAAAACTCTTACCAGTCAAAGACCCACCAGCTGTACCTGCACACAGAGCCGGAAGGTGGGGGCTGCCGGGAACTCAGACTTCTAGTCGAGGATGCAGCCAGTAATGTAGCCAGAGTCTGTCCCATCAGTCTATGTGATTTCCTTGCCCACTTAGCCCAAAGCTGATGCTGAGGCAGGCAGACAAGCCACCACCTTGTTCTTCATTCTAGCTGGTCCTGATCCTTAGTGGCCACTGCTAGGGATTGAGGTCACTCAAAAAAGTCACAGGGACTGCAGTGAAGCCAGTTCACCATGATGCCACTGCCATCCAAGCCCTCACATTAGGTGCAGGACGATTCTTATAAATTAGTTGGCACAGAGGGGCCCACGATGCTGAAGCAAATCCCTCTCAGACCCAGAGACCCAGCCCGGGAGGGAGCCTGAAATTCTGCCTCTCGGTTTACTGGGGCTTTGTATTACTATTTTTCATTATTTATATTTGTGATTTATTTCTATATGTCATTATTTCTAAAGACATATAAACAGTATTTCCCCCCAGATGCAATTAAAATTCTCACACAAAGCAGACTCAGATGGAATTAACTGCAGAAGAGGAGTCTTATGAAGTTGGAGTTTCTATTTAAAAACACATGCCAAGTTGCCTACACAGGAACTGAGCAGTTGGAGACCTGTTCCCCTCCCCTGCCCCCTTCTCCCACCCTATGCAAGGAATGGGAAGTTTGTTTGTCCTTCTAAAGCAAGTTTTCAGCCCAACAATCACCATTAACACCCCCCCCTCTCTCTCACACACACACATACACACACACACACAAACACACACACCACTTCAGCTCTAAGCCCTTGATCCCAGATCACCCAACACATCCCAGGCCCCAGCCCTTACCCCACTTTTAACATTTCTCCTTCACTCACTGCTTTGATTTGCTGACACCTTTGATGGTCCCATGCAGCCCCTTCAGCTTTATCCCGACTCAAGCAGAGAGTGCTCCAAGGAGACCAGTTCAGGTTGCCTCTTGGCTCTTGGTGAAGATAAAGTAACACACAACAGGATGATTGAAAAACTCTTGTTGCCGGAGGAACTAGAGAGAACTCTTACCTTGCAAGGGAGTTGAACCTGCTGGGTTTCTATCTGAAATGGTGCCAAGCAACTCCAGGAGGAGGAAATAGGGTACCTGGGTGCCCATGTAGGATGATGGAAGAGGTCCCAGCAGGGAAGATAAAAAAGGGGGGAAGGAAAAGATGCAATGGGACCTTCCTTTGGTCCCTCTGGGCCCCTCTGGCCCCCTGCTCTAAATTCTCATTCATTCCCTGCCCTTCCCCTCTCTGGACAGCCTTTGCTGTAGCTTGTCTTAATTACTTTTTGAGTTAAAAGTCAATATTTAATTCACCGAGTAATTACATTCAGCTCATTTGAATCTGGGTATTTGCACATCTGTGCTTGTCAGGACAGTGGCCCCCAGAGGCCCCCCACCCCCCATCTGTCCCTACCGCAGTGCTGCCCAATGTTAGGATACTGAAGGGCTGGTTGTCCAGCAAGTTCTGGGGCCCAGAGAAGCAGGTCAGAGGGGCTTCCCCTGGAGGGGTTGAGTCCCCCTGAATGGGAATCTTCCTTCCAGTTTCATACTTAGGCAGGAGGTTGCTTCTCTTTGCATTCTCCCTCCCCACTACAGCCTACCATGAACTCCGTGCCCATCAGGGCCTCCCGAAAGGGGGCGAGCAGACCCTAGACCAGACCAAACCTCAGACTGCCCAGCGCCATCTGTCCTCAGTAGACCATAACATACCACTTGGAGAAGGATAGCATATCTCTGTGTATGTATTTATTTCCACATTCATCCCTCGGTCCCAGAGCACCCCCACGGTGCCAAGAACCTACCAATTGAAAGGTTGGTCATTAGTAGAACATTTTTGAAAGTCATCTGCATTATCAGTCACTATCCCAGGGTCTCATGCCTAAAAGCACCAGGGACAGCCCCCATTGGTGGCTTATTTACACTTGTTTCTAAGTGCCAGGGAACTCAGAATGTTCCCCAACCATGGAGGAGATACTGAGGAACAAAAGGATGGAGAATGTCCCCCACTACATATGGTGACTTTGGGATCCCATTAAACAGCACCCAAATGGAGAGCTGAAAGTCCTCCCTTTGTTCACGCTCTGCCAGCCCTCTCGAGCCTGCAGGATCCCTGAGCAGCCGATAATCACCCGTTACCCCCAGCCTTTTCCACCTCTCTTTCCTTCAAGCACATCTCAGCAACCAACAGGGGACCTTGTCTTCACTGTAAAGTTGCCCTGACATGTCCAGTGTGCACACCCCAATTTCTCTTTTTGTTGGATGTGCCCATCCACATTGTGGGATTCTGCATTAGCGTCCACGCAGACACGTGCTGGACCATTCACTCCTGGAAGGCAGGTTGATGTCTCCTCTAAAGAGCTGCTCCAAATGAAGTGCTGTGAAGCTTCACAGTCGCTGTCCTATGGGGACGAAAGTCTTCATTTCTCCAGGACAAATGCCCAGGAGTACGATTACTGTGAGCATGTTCATTGCAAAGCAACCTGCCCTGGAAGGTTATGGAACAGGAGGGGCAGCCAACTCAACTCTCTGGAAGTGATTTCGATGCAATTATAAAGGCAGGAGGCTGCATTGGTTAGGAGTCTCAGAACCATGCCTGCTTTTGAGAGGGCTCAGGGCTTTGTTGAATGATGCATGAATTGGCAGCATCCTCTAGAAGGGGAGTCCAGGAGAAACAGGAAGTGGAAGATTAAGATGGGCAGAAAGACGGAGGGTGAGGGCTTTAGGAATGGGGATGGTTTCAGACAAAGTCCTTTCCATGGGAGAGGGCTTGGGGGGGGGAGTGTCTTAGCATGCAGGTGACCTCATTTGGGCTAATCAAGTAACCTAAGATCCGTATAAGATGACACTATGAGGAGCATTAAAAAGAGAAATTAGGCTCTGAGAAAAACTGCATGTTCTATTTTTAACACACTTCAGGGTTACTCTTTGCCTCCCACATATCCTGCCCTGGACTCGAAGAGGCCAGCAATGCCAAATCATCATTAGGTATCCACAAAAACAAGTACAAATTAGGAAAGAGACGGCTCGGCAAGGCAGACTGTGTGGGCAGTGGGCTCCAGCAAAGTGCAGTGGATACCCCCCAAGCCCCATCCCCCAGCCTTCTACTGATCCTGGGAGGAGAACCTGGAATTTGTCACCCTTGATCCACTGTCTGGTGACTGATAGATGAAACTCATAAGGACCCTGTGCCCCCCCCCCCCCCAGCTGTTCATCCAGCAGAGGCCCGTCCCCGAGAGGACCCGTTCTCTGACTACCCCCTACCCCGCAGCAGGAGGCTGGGGCCCACTTTCGTCCCCAGCCTCGCCCTTGCCAGTGGCCCCCAACTGCCGGGGCTGGCACACAACACACGTGGGCGAGAGGCCCAGGTTTGTTCCTGGACAGGGTCTTACAAACACAGTGGCGACCACATGGCAGACAACAGTCCACCCACTAACGAGACTCTCAAAAGGACCCTCAAGGGAGGCTTTAAATTCGCCTGGAACTGGAGAGCACGCCAACAATCTGGTGATGTGCTCCCCGTTGCTAGGAGACAGTGACGCGGCCCCAGGAGCCCGCCCCAGGTTCCATGCTCTGCGCATGCCTGCATGAGGTCGGCTGCACAGGGCACCCCATGCAGAGCATGCCCAGTGGAGACTGCAGGCTCCCACCAAGATGGCAGAGCTTCTGGCTCCCATCGCCACTGGAAGGGCATTTGGGGACGAGGTTCAGGCAGGGCACAAGCGCCAGGGTGGGCAGGGGAACTTGTAGCCTGAGAGCCACAGAGCTTGCCCTGAGATTTTTGTCATTGGGGCAGTATGTGCCCTGTGGAGTCATGTGTTAAAAAAGCCTTTGATCTGCCCTCTCCCCTCCCCCCCCCAAGCAAGGTGGCCACTGCCTCAGAACTTATTGGAAAGCTGCCTCAGAACTTATTGGAAATCCAGGTATGAGCTGGCAGTGATGGGACAACTGCAGTCTCATGGGAAGGGGGGCGGTACCGGCTTGTCCTTCACGCCTTACCAAGGTCACGAATTGCCCCCCACGAGTGGCTCTCTGGCACAGCCATAACACCAGACGCACAGAAACCAATCTCGTAATTATCTGGCTCTTTGCAGAAATCCCTCCAGACTTATCTAGTAAAATATCAGAAATCTCAAATCGTGCGGCCGCTATTGTGACCACGCAACATCATATGATTCTCATAACCAGCGATAGAAAACAAATTATTTCACAATGCCTTTTCAGCAATTCTGATTCTTGGGGGGAAATTCTAAACAATAATGGTGCATCTTTTGTCGAAATAATGAATGTAATCAAAGTAGAGAGAGAGTTAAGTAGAAATCATCTGCCTCGCAGGCATTGGGAGGGATGGGAGGGGGTATATTGGGGTTCTTGGTGGTGAAAAATAAGTACTGGTGAAGGGAAAGGTGTTTGATCATTGTATGACCGATACTTAATCTTGAACGCTTTGTAACTTTTCCCACAGTGATTCAATAAATTAATATAAGGGGAAAACAAGACAGCTACGTGTGTATCTAAAAATGCTATTGGCTGCATAAACAGCAAGTTGTTAACTACAGAAGCATCAGTATGACACAAAACCAAAAAATAAAACAAAAGAAAGCCAGTCCAAGAGTCAGTCACTTAAAATTCTGCTTGGATTTTGTTACTGAGCATTAACTGAAGACCTTGGACCACATAAACATTGTTTCAACTTGGGAGCTCACAACCAAATGTCAGCTATTCACAGTAATACTGTAGCACTGTCCACCTCGTTGTTCATCGATACTTGAAAATAAGCATTTCTAACCAAAAAAAAAAAAAGAAAAGAAAAAAGAGAAAGCCTTTGAGCTAATATCCAAGGCCAGAAGAAACAGGGGCCAAGAGGACTTACCCACTAGGAAGCTGGACGCAAGGGTGTGGGGGCGGGGGGGGCAGTTAGGACGGAGAAGGGACCACTGTGACAGTGATGGTTGGAAAGGAGCACTCTGGACAGGAGCTGAGTGCTGCAAGGAGGCAAAGGCACATGCGGGAAAACCTTTCAGTGTCTATATTGCAAACCATAACGGCCAAAAGGAGAGAGAAGAGAAGGGGAGAGGAAGGGAGGGGAGAGGAGAGGAGGGAAGAGAAAGGGGAAGGGAAGAAAAAAGGAAGGGGAGGAGGGGGAGAGAAGAAAGAGAAGAGACGAGAGAGGAAGGGAGAGAGAAAAGAGGGAAAGAGAAAAAAAGGAAAGAGAAGAGGAGAGAGAAGAAAGAGAAGGAGAGAGAGAAGGAGAAAGAGAAAAGGGAGAGGAGAAGAGACGAGAGAAGGTGGGGAGAGAGAAGAAAGAAGGAAAGAGAAGAGGGAAAGAGAGAAGGAGAGAGAAGAGGAGAGAGGGAAAAGGAGAGAGAGAGTGAGAGAGTGCCAGCTATAGGTGGGTGCAGAAGGAAAACTGGGGGCATCAGCGGTGAAAAATGTGCACTGGTGAAGGACCAGGAACTGGAACATTGTATAACTGAAATCCAATCATGAATAACTTTGTAACTGTGTATCTCATGGTAATTCAATTAAAAAAATAAATTAACGGCAACAGAAAATCTTTTAGGAATTCACAGGGTGGGCTTTTTGACTGGGCTGAGGGACTGAGTCCTTACTCCATCTTCCCGTGAGAGAAGAAAGAGAATGTCACTGCTTGTGTATATGTGTGAAAAACTTCTTAGGATTTTAATAGACATTTCATTCAACATACAGATCAATTAAAAGATAAGCGAGTTTCACTGTGTTGAGTCTTCTCAGCCACAAAATCTTCCCAATTACTTGACTCCTTTTAATTTCTTTCGTCAATGTTTAAAATAGCTTTCAACATAGGGATCTTGTATAGGTTTACTTAATTTTGTAATTATTTGATTTTGGGGAACAATTTCAAGTGACAGTGCATTTCAAATTTCAGTAATCACGTGTTCATTGTTCACGTATAGTAATGGAGAAGGTTTTGCCTGGTAATCTTGTATGCTGTAACCTTGCTAAATTCGTGGGTCCTAACAGTTGTTTTGCTTGACTCTGACATATTTTTCCGTATGACTCCATTCTCGCAACTAGAGACAAATTGACTCATCCTATTTATGTCTTTTATTTCTTTTTCTTGTCTTATCATTTTGTCTAGAATGTTCAGTACTGTAAAGGAATTAAAGTGTCAAAAATGGATAGCCTTTCTGGTCTTATGCAAAGCATTTGTTCTTTCACCTGAAGGATAATATTAAAGTTAGATTTTTTTTGGATAGTCGTTATGAGGTTGATGACATTACTCTCTGCTCCAAGTTTGGTGAGCAGTTTTATCTTGCATGCATGCTTTATCTGCATCAATTAAAATGATTAACTTTGTTTTTGATTTGGGGGCCACACTGGGAAATGCTTAGTGAGACTGAACCTGGGCCACCTACTTAGAAAACATGTGCTCCAGTCTATTTAGCTATCTTTTACCTCCTGATTTAATTTTTATCCTATTAACATAGTGTATAAAGGGCTGGAGTGATAGCACAGCAGGTAGGGCGTTTTGCCTTACACACAGCCAACATGGCTGACCTGAGTTCAGTTCCTCTGCCCCTCTCAGAGAGCCCAGCAAGCTACTGAGAATATCTCGCCCGCACGGCAAAGCCTGGCAAACTACCCGTGATGTATTCGATATGCCAAACACAGTAACAAGTCTCATAATGTTACTGGGCCCACTCGAGCAAATATATGAACAATAGGAGGACAGTGTGACAGTGTGATAGTGTATTATATTGTTTTTAATATTGAAATTATTTGCATATTTGGAATTAAGTTCCAAATCTTTTTGTACATTGTATTGGTTTCAATTTACTAATATATTGAAAATTCTAATAGCTAATGAGAGTTATCAATCTGTAGTTAATCATTTTTGCACTGTTTTTCTTTGGTTTTAGTGTCAGGGTAATATTGGCCTCATAATGTGACTTGGGAAATCTTTCCTTTCAATTTTACCACTTGGCATTATTTTTTAAATTGCACTGCATGCACTGTCCTTGATTTGCTCGAGCAGGCTCAGTAACGTCTCCATCATGAGGCTTGTTGTTACTGTGTTTGGCATATCGAATATGTCACGGATAGCTTGCCAGGCTTTGCCGTGTGGGCGAGATACTCTCAGTAGCTTGCCAGGCTCTTCGAGAGGGGCAGAGGAATTGAACTCGGGTGGGCCAGGCCAGCCGCATGCAAGGCAAACACCCTACCGCTGTGCTATCACTCCAGCTAATTATTAGATAAAATTGTCTATGAAATAATCTAGGAACGGATATTTCCTTTCCAATGCTTTTTAATTATGAATACAGTATCTTAAATAGTTTTAGCACTCTTTAGGTTATCTGGTTTATCTTGGTTTAGTTAGGTAGTTTATGGCTTTTGAGAAATTTGTTCATTTCTTTGAGATAAGAAGGTATGGGGAACAAAGTTGTCCATAAATATTCCTTCACCGGATCTCTAATGGTAGTATAATCTGAAGTACTATTCTGTTTTATTCCTGGAACTGGTGATTTTTCTCTTTATTTTCATCAATCTTGCTAGCAGTTTATCTCTTTTTACTGATCTTATTTTAAAAAAACTGGTTTTTTTGTTTTGATTAGTTTTTCTATTTTCAATTTCATTGATTTTTTTCATTGATTTAATTCATCTTACCTTTATGATTTTCTTCCTGCAGTTCCCTTTGGTTGTGTTTTATTATTATTTTTAAATCTAGTTTCAGGAGGCAGGAATATAGATTATTGATTTCTTTTTTTTTTAGTGAAACACCATGAGGTACAGTTGATTTACAATTTTTGTGCTTGGGTTTCAATTATACAATGATCAGATACCCATCCCTCCACCAGTGCCCTGGTGCACCGGTGGGAGTGATGCCTATAAAGCTATCCTTGGGGAAAGCTGTGTGCAGCTGGAGTGTCGCTGGGGTGCTCAATTTGGGGCTCTGGGTGAGGGAGCAAGTCAGTGGCTCTGTGTGTGTGTGTGTGTGTGTGTGTGTGCTGGGGGAGGTGGTGCTAATCTTCTAGGGGGTCTGGGCCCTCTTCCCCCTGGATCTTCTGTCCCAGTGGCAGCCCAACTCTTTTTTTTTTTTTAGATTTACAATTTTTTGTGCTTGGGTTTCGATTATACAATGATCAGATACCCATCCCTCCACCAGTGCCCATTTTCCACCACCATGGATAATATCCCCACACCCCCATCCCCCCATCCCCCCCTGCCTCTGTGGCAGGGCAATCCCCTGTGTTCTCTCTCTCCTTTTGGGTGTTGTGGTCTGCAAAAGAGGCATTGAGTGGCAAACATGTTCAGTCCATAGTCTACTTTCGACATGCATCTTCCCTCCTGGGAGGATCCTCCAAACACCCTTTATTTGGTGCTCCCTTCTCTATCTGAGCTGCCCTTTCCTCTAGAATGCCTGGCTGGCCACTAAGCTATGGAGTAATCCTCCTGGTGCTGATCTCAGCTATTCTTGGGTATTAATCTCATATTTTGTTACTTTATATCCCCCAGATGAATGCAGTCTTTCTATGTCTATCCCTCTCTTTCTGACTCATTTCGCTTAGCATGATACTTTCCATGTTGTACCACTTGTATGTAAATTTCATGACTTCATCTTTTCTAACAGCTACATAGTACTCCATTGTGTAGATGTACCAAAGTTTCTTTAACCAGTCATCTGTTCTTGGGCATTCAGGTTTCTTCCAGTTTCTGGCTATTGTAAAGAGTGCTGCAATGAACAAACAAGTGCAAATGTCACTTCGACTATACATTTTTGCCTCTCTGGGATATATTCCCAGGAGTGGTATTGCTGGGTCAAATGGGAGCTCAATTTCTAATTTTTTGAGAATCGTCCATACTGTTTTCCAGAAGGGCTGAACCAGTCGACATTCCCACCAACAGTGAAGGAGTGTCCCTTTCTCGCCACATCCATGCCAGCATCGGTTGCTTTTGTTCTTTTGAATGTGGGCCAGTCTCTGAGGTGTGAGATGGTATCTCGTTGTCATTTTGATCTGCATCTCCCTGATGATTAATGATGTAGAGCATTTTCTCATGTGCTTTTTTGCCATTCGGATTTCTTCTTTGAGAAAGTTTCTGTTCATTTCATTGCCCCATTTTTGGATGGGGTTGGATGTTTTCTTCTTGTGGAGTTTAACCAGTATTTTGTATATCCTGGATATCAACCCCTTGTCAGATGTGTATTCGGCGAATATCCTTTCCCATTCTGTAGGCTGTCTTTGTATTTTGGTCACTGTTTCTTTGGAGGTGCAGAAGCTTCTTAGTTTAAGATAGTCCCATTTATCTATCTCTGTTTTCACTTGCTCGGCCAGTGGCGTGGCATCTTTGAAGATACCATTAGCTTCAATGTCATGGAGGGTTTTGCCAACTTTGTCTTCAATGTACTTTATGGTTTCTGGTCTGATGTTGAGGTCTTTAATCCATTTTGATCTTACTTTTGTACATGGTGTTAGGCAGAGTTCTGAGCCCATTTTTTGGCATGTAGCCATCCAGTGATGCCAGCACAATTTGTTAAAGAGGCTTTCCTTACTCCACTTCACATTACTTGCACCTTTATCAAAGATTAGATGATCATATGATTGAGGGGAGATGTCAGTGTATTCAACCCTGTTCCATTGGTCTGCAGTTCTGCCTTTGTTCCAGTACCATGCTGTTTTAATTATTACTGCTTTGTAGTACAGTTTGAAGTTCGGGAGGTTGATTCCTCCCATTTTCTTTTTCCCAAGAATTGCTTTAGCTATTCGTGGGGGCTTATTGTTCCATATAAATTTCAGGAGTGTTTGCTCCATTTCTTTGAAGAATGTCATGGGTATCTTTATAGGGATTGCATTGAATTTATACAATGCTTTCAGTAGTATTGCCATTTTGACAATGTTAAGTCTACCGACCCATGAGCAGGGGATATCTTTCCATTTCCTCATGTCCTCTTTTATTTCCTGAAGTAGCGTTTTGTAGTTTTCTTTGTACAGGTCCTTTACTTCCTTAGTTAAGCTGATTCCTAGGTACTTGATTTTCTGGGGCACAATTGTTTTTTTCATGTTGCTTTCTTCTCTCTCACTGTTTGCATATAGGAAAGCCATGGACTTTTGGGTATTGATTTTATAGCCTGAAACTTTACTATACGAGTCTATTGTTTCTAGGAGTTTTTTGGTGGAGGTTATTGGGTTCTCTAAGTATAGTATCATGTCATCCGCGAATAGTGAGAGCTTGATTTCTTCCTTTCCTACCTGACTGCCCTTAATATCTTTTTCTTGCCTAAGCGCTATTGCAAGTACTTCCAGTACTATATTGAACAGCAGTGGAGATAGTGGGCATCCTTGTCTCTTCCCTGATCTTAGAGGGAAGGCTCTCAGTTTTTCCCCATTGAGGATGATGCTTGCTGTAGGCTTGTGGTAGATGGCTTTAATTATGTTGAGGAAGGTCCCCTCTATACCCATTTTGGCTAGGGTTTTCATCATAAAGGGGTGCTGGATCTTGTCAAATGCTTTCTCTGCATCTATTGATATAATCATATGCTTTTTATCTTTTCTTTTGTTGATATGATGGATTATGTTGATTGATTTCCGAATGTTAAACCATCCTTGCATCCCTGGGATGAATTCTACTTGGTCATGGTGTATGATCTTTTTGATGAGTAGTTGGATTCTATTTGCTAGTAGTTTGTTGAGGATCTTTGCATCTGTGTTCATCAGGGATATCGGTCTGTAATTCTCTTTCTTTGTGGTGTCTCTGTCTGCTTTTGGTCACTTAATCACTTAATCACTTAACTTCCCGTTAGTCGTCGATTTGCTCGAGCGGGCGCCAGTAACGTCTCCATTTGTCCCTGTCGCGTGCTAGTGTAGCCCAATGGCATCTGTTCGCTCCGGGAACATGAAGGGCCTCAAACCGATCGTTCATGATCTTGACGAAGAAGTCTGACCATCTGGAAGGTGGGAGGCCACGCGGTCTTTTGACATCCCGTGGAATCCAGTCGGTAACAGCTCTAGTCCAGTGGTCGTCTTTAAATCTCATTACGTGACCAGCCCATCTGATTTTCGACACCTTGGCAAATGAGACAGCGTCCCTGATTCTTGATCGTCGACGGATGTCAGAACTCCGGATTCTTTCTCTCATTTGAGTGAAACGTGATATTCCAAGCATAGCTCTTTCTATTCTTCTTTGGGAGACCTGAATGGCGTTCTCATCTTGTTTGCGTAGGGCCCAGGTCTCTGAGGCATATGTTAATGCAGGAAGAACAGTGGAATCAAAGAGATGTGCCCAGAGCCGGAGGTTATTCGTCCTCTTAGCTATTTCTTCGACGTTCTTGAAGGCGTTCCAAGCCGCTCTCTTCCTCCTGCGCAGCTCGGGTGCCAGGTCATTTGTCATGTTGACCTCTCGACCTAGGTACACATAGCTGTTGCATTCGGAGATGGTCGTTCCATTGAGAGCGAATGGGGCGTCAGGAACAAGGCTGTTTCTCATAAACATTGTCTTCGTAAGATTCAGCTGTAGTCCTACCTTTCCACACTCACGGTCAAAGTTGGCCAGCATTTGTGCCACTTGGCTGATGTTTGGTGTTATTAAAACAATGTCATAGCAAAGCGGAGGTGGTGTAGTTGCCAACCATCTATCTTCACTCCCATGTTTTCCCATTCCAGTTGTCGCATGATGTTCTCGAGGGTGGCACTGAAGAGTTTTGGTGAAATGGTATCACCCTGCCGCACCCCTCTCTTGACATCAACGATCACTTCTTTGTAGAATGGTGAGATCCTGGTAGTGAATCCGCAATACAGCTCACGGAGGATCCTGATGTATTGGGCTTGAATGCCCTGATTGGCTAGGGCTTCAATGACCGCTTCCGTCTCAACAGAATCAAAGGCCTTCTTTAAATCAATGAACGTTAAACAGAGCGGCATCTTGAACTCCCGAGAAACCTCAATGAGCTTGGTTATTGTGTGGATATGGTCGACGGTGCTGAATCCTTTGCGGAACCCTGCTTGCTCGCATGGTTGTCCTTCATCTAGTGTTCTGCCAATCCTATTTAGGATGACTCGAGTGAACAACTTGTAGATGACAGACAATAGGCAGATCGGGTGATAGTTGCCAATGTCATGGATGTCTCCCTTCTTGAACAGTAGTACGGTCCTGCTGGTTTTCCATTGGGACGGAACCTTGCATTCAGACAGGTAGTGAGTGAAGAGCCGAGCCAGTGTATTGATGAGTACTGACAGCAGGTTCTTCAGGTGTTCAGGTCTGACCTTGTCTGGGCCGGGTGCTGTTTGTTTCTTTACCGAGGAAATGGCATGTCGGATTTCGGAAGGGAGAACGTTGGGAACGACATATCCATCCTGTGGAATTTGGTATGTCGGCAAGTGGACATGGCTATCGAAGAGATTTGAGTAGAAGTCATGGATAATCTTCTCCATTGCCATTCTGGAGGATGTGATGGATCCATCAGGACGTCGGAGGGCAGTCATCTTGGTCTTATAGTTGGCGAAGGACAGGCGGGCGTTACGAATACTTTTCCCGGCTTCTGCCGCATCTACCAGTACTTCTGCTCTTCTCTATTTGAGGTCTTCCTTGATCGCATCTCTGCACTGCTTTGCGGGCTTGGACGTTAGCTTGCGGTTGCCTGAGGCATGCGCCAAACCACGCTGGCGAATTAGCTCAAGAGTTTTCGAAGATAGGTGATTTTTTGTGGCTATCTCTTTCTTGGCATTCCTCGCACATTCATGGAGGTGCTGAACCAGTCGATCGTATTCCTCGTCAATGTTGTCAACAATGGCATCTTCCCATGTTGCCGCAATAGTACCAAAGAGTTCCCAGTTGGTGGTCATTCTGGGAGTTCTCTTTTTGAACTTTGCAGCCCTTTCTCCCCACTCTGTGAAGTAGAATTTTGCACGAAGGAGACGGTGGTCCGATCCCGTTCGAAATTTTGGGACAACAGCGACATCAGTCAGGCAAAACCGTCGATTGAATATGATGTGGTCTATTTCGTTGTGGAATCGTCCACCGGGAGACTCCCATGTCCATCGTTTAGATTCTGCCTTCTGGAACTGTGAGTTACCATGAATGATCTTGGTCAACATGATGAACTCAGACAGTCTCTCACCCTGTTCGTTCCATTCTAGGCCATGGGTCCCGATGTGAAGTTCTTCAGCTGATCTTCTCAGTCCTATCTTGGCATTAAAATCACCCACAATGATCTTGTAGAAGATGTGGTCTTCTTTATAGAACTTCTCTAGCTCCATGTAGAACTTCTCGATTTCTCTTTCATCATAATGAGATGTTGGTGCGCAGACAACGAAGATAGAAACTGCAGGCAGTGAGCCACATCTATTCAAATGTAAACGTCCGATTCGGGTTGTTAGGCATTCGAATGAATCAATGCTCTTGGCCAAATTTGTGTTGACAAGGACACCGACGCCTCCAACACCTCTTTTATCGCATGTTCCGAGGAACATTTCTTCTCCAGTGTCGAAAACGGCATGGTGAGATTCGTGCCTTCTTGTCTCGGTCAGACCAATGATGTCGTACTTGATCATTTGCGCTTGTACCATCAGGTCCTTGATGGATGCATCTGATGCTAGTGTACGTGCATTGAAAGTACAGACGATCATTTTTGTCTTCCTTCGTTGTGGCAGCCTAGGTCGGCCTTGAGATTTTGTCGGCCTCTCCTTTCTCATCCTTCTCAGTGCTGCCATGTCGGTGAAGCCTTCAGGGTCAGGTGAATGAGACCAGTTGTAGTTACTGGTTTTGGCATATCAAATACACAGCGGATAGCTTGCCAGGCTCTTCCGTGCGGGCAGAATACTCTCGGTAGCTTGCCAGTCTTTCCGAGAGGGATAGAGGCTTTTGGGGCGACCTCTTATCACCCTTGTAGGTGTTACCATATTCGAACCCTATCAAATATGGTACGACAATTCCGGAAGATGGGTATTTAGTGATACACTGATACCAAAAGCAGCGACACATCATAAGACACTGCTTTTGGTATCAGTGTGATATTTGCTTCGTAGAAACTGTTCGGAAGTGTTTTTGATATTTCAATTTCGTGGAAAAGCTTAAAGAGGATTGGGAGTAAGTCCTCTTTAAAGATTTGGAAGAATTCACTAGTGAATCCATCCGGGCCAGGACTTTTGCGCTTAGGGAGACTTTTTATTACCATTTCAATTTCCTTGATGGTGATAGGTCTGTTCAGGTATTCCAGGTCTTCTTGGTTCAGCCTTGGGAGTCTGTAGGAGTCTAGGAATTTATCCATTTCCTCGAGGTTTTGATGTTTCGTGGCATAAAGCTTCTCAAAGTACTCCCTGAGGATCCTTTGAATTTCTGTAGTTTCTGTTGTAATGACCCCCTTTTCATTTCTGATTCGGTTTATTAGGGTTTTCTCTCTCCCTTTCTTTGTGAGTTTTGCTAGGGGCTTATCGATCTTGTTAATTTTCTCGAAGAACCAGCTCTTGGTTTCATTGATCTTTCAAATTGTTTTTTGGGTTTCCATCTCGTTAATCTCTGCTCTGAGTTTTATTATTTCCTTCCTCCTGTTCTGGTTGTGCTCCTTTTTTTGGTCCTTCTCCAAGCTCTTAAGCTGTGAGGTTAGGTTACTTATGTGTGCTCGCTCCTCCTTCCTGAGGAATGTTTGTAGAGCTATAAACTTTCCTCTTAACACAGCTTTTGCTGTGTCCCATAAGTTTTGGTAACTCGTGTTCTCATTTTCATTCGTTTCTAGGAATCTTTTGATTTCCTCTTTGATTTCCTGTCTAAGCCACTCGTTGTTCAATAGCACACTGTTTAATTTCCAGGTGTTTGATTTAGTTTTCTGTTTTTGTGTGTGATTTACTTCTAATTTCAGCGCATTATGGTCTGAGAAGATTGTTGATACAATCTCTATCTTCTTAATTTTATGGAGGCATGTTTTGTGGCTCAGCATGTGGTCTATCTTGGAGAATGTTCCATGTACACTTGAGAAGAATGTGTATTCAGCTTTTTGTGGATGAAGTGTCCTGTATATATCTACTAAGTCCCTTTCTTCCATTGTTTCCCTCAGATGAAGTATGTCCTTGCTAAGCTTGAGTCTGGTTGATCTATCAAGAGGTGGCAAAGCTGTGTTGAAGTCTCCCACTAGTATTGTGTTGCTATTGATGTCTTTTTCCAAATCTATGAGTAGTTGTTTTAAGTACTTTGCTGGTCTCTCATTAGGTGCATATACATTTATTATTGTAAGTTCTTCCTGTTGTACAGATCCTTTGATCAACAAGAAATGGTCTTCACTGTCTCTTATGACCTTCTTCACTCTGAAATCTATGTGGTCTGATATTAGGATGGCTACCCCAGCTTTTTTATGGGAGCTGTTTGCCTGTAGGATTGTTTTCCAGCCTTTGACTCTGAGTCTGTGTTTGCTTTGACTATTGAGATGTGTTTCTTGCAGGCAGCAGAATGTTGAGTTCAATTTTCTAATCCATCCTGCCACTCTATGTCTTTTAATTGGTGCGTTTAGCCCATTGACATTGAGAGAGATTATTGTTATGGGATTTTGTCCCATTGTTCTGTTGAAATTTGGTGTATTTGATGGGCCTTTCTTGCCTTAAAGTAGCCCATTTAGTTGTTCTTGTAACCATGGTTTTGAGTCTATGAAGTTCCTGAGCTGTTGTTTGTCTGTGAAACTGTGTGTTGTTCCTTCTATTATGAATGAGAGTCTCGCTGGGTAAAGTATTTTTGGGGAGGCATTTATTTCATTGAGTTTTTTCACTATGTCCCACCACTGTTTTCGGGCCATGAGGGTTTCATCAGAAAAATCAGCTGTGAATTTTAAGGATGCTCCTTTGTAAGAGATTTCTTTCTTCGATCTTGCTGCTTTCAGAATTTTGTCTCTGTCTAAGGTTTTGGTCATTTTGATCAGAATGTGTCTTGGGGTATTTTTATTCGGATTTCTTCTAGCTGGTACCCTTCGGGCCTCCTGAATGTGGTCACAAGTTTTCTTCAGCTCTGGAAACGTTGTAGCAATGATGTCTTTGACAGTTTCTTCTTCATCAAGGTTTTCTTCCTGTACCTCTGGGACTCCAATAATTCTTATGTTACCCCTCTTGGCTTCATCACGATCTTCTCTTGCCATCTGTTCACGAATTGTAAGTCTCTTTTCCATTTTCTGTTCTTTTCTGGAGAGTCTCTGAACTTCATCCTCGAGCTCACTGATTCTGTTCTCAGCAGCTCTTACTCTGCTGCTGAGGCCTTCCACTGAGTTTTTCAATTCACCTACGAGATTTTTCAGGTCTGACATTTCTGATTGCATTTTCCTCATTTCTGCCTTCAAATCCTCTTGTCTTCTATTGGCGTTGCTTTCCACTGTTTCTTTTAGTTCCCTAAGCATCCTAAGTAGCTCCCTTCTGAATTCCTTGTCAGAGAGGTTGTCTAACACTACAGTACTGTTGGTGTCATCTGGGCTAGTCTCTTCAATAAGAAAGTTTGATGGGCTTTTGCGTTGCTTTACCATTGTGACAAGTGTGGTTTAGTCCTTCACGTTCACTGTTACTATTCTGCTTGATATGCAGTGTGAGTTAAGAGTGGCTTATGAGTTATTGGTTACTGTGTTTCTAGTGGCTGAGCTAAACTAGAGAAGTTTCCATCTAAGAAGGTAGCTTATGGTTCCTATGGCATATGTAGTGGGAAAATATTTTGCGGCCGCTAATGCGGCCGCAGCTCCAGAAAGTGTCCCGGGCACTGGGCGAGGAGTTGGGAACGTCTCCTGGTTGGAATGAGGAGCCGTTCAGCTTTGTTGCCCAGAGCTGGGCCTCCGTGCCCGTCCCACGCAGATCATGGGAGAAAACCCTATTGATTTCTTTTTTGGATGTAAACATCCAGTACTCTAAATTTCTCTCTCAGCAAGACTTGAACTGCATCTCAAAAACTTTAATATTTTGTATTTTTGCTTTCATTCAGTTGTATATATTTTTAAACTTTCCTTTGAGACTCCCTCGTCGACTCATGGATTATGCAGAAGTGCGTTGCCCAATATTCCTTGTCATTTTTCCATTGCATATTTTTAAATTTTCCTTTGAGACTCCCTCGTTGACTCATGGGTTATGCAGAAGTGTGTTGCTTAATATTTCCCTCTCGTTTTTCTGTTGCTGGTTTCTCGTTTGATTCCATTATGGTTAAAGAACATACTCTTTGTGGTTTGAATTATTTTAAATTAGTTAAGTCTTGCTTCATTAAACAGGCTATGGTCTATACTGCGAATGTTCTTTGGAAGAATGTGCATTCTGTTGTGGTTGGGTGTAGGAGTCTATAAATGTCAATTAGATCCCGCTGATTTATGATGCTGTTCAGTTTCACTATATCCTTACTGATTTTCTGTCTGCTGGTTCTGTCTGCTACATATGTATATTACTGACAGGGTGTCAAATCAGATAGGTTGGGTGTTGAAGTCTCTGATTACACCTGTGGATGTTTCTGATTCTCCTTTCAGCCCTGTCGAGCTTTTGTTTCTTTAATGCAAAGCTCTGTTGTTTGGTGCACACACACTTATGTCCACTATATATATTCTTGGCTGCTTGATCCTTTTATTATTATAAATACACCTCCTGTTGACCCTAGTCATTTTTCTTGTTCTGAAGTTTACCCGCTCTGATATTAATGTAGTCACTCTTGCTTCATTAAATTAATATTTACACCGCACAACTTTATCCATTACTTCACTTTCAGCCTGCCTATATTACTATGTTTATAATGAGTTTCTTGCACACAAAATTTCATTTGGGTTGTGTTCATAAATCCACATTGCCAGTCATTTCCTTTTAGATGCTTTGCTTACACCATTGTCACTGTAAGGTAATTGCGGGTATGTTAAGACTGTGGACTGCCATTTTGTTACTGAGATTTTCTATTTCTTCCCTCTGTTCCCCATTCTGTTCACCTTCTCTTGTCTTCCCATGGTGTTGGGATGTTTTTTAGAATTCCATTTTGGTTCAATGCTGTCTTCCTCAGGGGGTACTTATCAGAGTTCATCACAGCTTACATCTCTCAGTGTTTTACTCTTTGGAAAGGTAGGCAAGGGGATTTGGGGCCACACATGGAAGAGCCAAGGCTTATTTCTCTCTCTGTGTTCAGGGATCTCTCCTGGTGGGCTCAGAAGCGCCAGGGGGTACATGGGGTGACAAGAATCAAACCCAGGTTAGCATGTGCAAGACAAGTGCCTTACCCACTGTACTATTACTCCAGATATGTTTAGCACTTTGGGGTTTGTTTTTGCTTGGGGGTCACATCTGGTGGTTCTCAGGGGCTTACTCCTGGTTTGTGCTTAGGGATCACTGCTGGAAGACTTGGGAAAACATATGAGGTGCCAGGGACCAAACCTGGGGCTACTATATGAAAACCAAGCACCCGATCCACTGTATTCTCTCTCTCTGTGTCTCTCTCTCTCTGTGTCTCTCTCTCTGTCTCTCTGTCTGTCTCTCTCTCAGGACCCCCTGTTTTACATTTTTAGTGAAATAGTAAATTTATCCTTACTGTCGTCCTTATGTCTTCCTCACTTTTTTTTTTTTTGCTTTTTTTTTTGGGTCACACCCGCGGCGATGCTCTGGGGTTACTCCTGGTTCATGCACTCAGGAATTACTCCTTGTGGTGCTCAGGAGACCATATGGGATGCTGGGAATCGAACCCAGGTCAGGCCGCATGCAAGGCAAATGCCCTACCCTCTGTACTATCTCTCCAGCCCTGTCTTCCTCATTTTTAAAATGCAATGGTCTCAAGACCTCCAGACTCTTATGAAGTCAGGGATGAGTGACCTCCCCCTACCCCTGTTCTCTGGGAACCTGGCAGTTACACCCATGAACTACCTCTGGCACCATATAAGCTCATTAACCGGCCATGATCCAGAGATTAACAAATAATCTTGGAGGAGATAAACAAGCTGCGGAGACGCTTATGGAACCCAAACTCACCGACCAGTTAAAAATTTAACTCCAGCTGTATTGCCCATTCAAAAATTTTGAATTTGGGAAGGTCATACTCTACACCACTTATATACCAGGAGTAGCACACCACATTGCATGGGATGTAAATTGGAAGTCGACCAATCTCGACTAAGAAAATATTAGCACACAAAGCTCAACCTGTAACAACATGCTAGTAATCTCTTATACAAAGGCTTAATGGCTCTGTACAACAACCTTCACACACTTTCTTTTAAGGAATTTTTTTTTATCATTTTTAGTGAGTTATTCATAACAAGCAATACAAAATAAATTATTTAGGGTCTGCTATTGGGGTGGGCTTGGGTGATAGTTGGGAAAATTGTAAATAATGGTGGAGGGAAGGTACAATTGTAGTGGGATTGGTGTTGGAATATTGAATGTAATAAATCATCGTGAACAACTTTATAAAAATTAAATTAAAAAATAAAAATAAAAGGCAGTGGTCTCAAGTTTTTCATGCATTGAGTACCACATAGTCTAATACATGTGGCTAGGATGGTTTTGCAATCACTCTGTCCATCATTGTGTCTCTATAGGTGTCTATAGGACATCTATAATTCCTGTAATTATTGACAGGGTTCAGAAGACTGGTTTTGCATGGGAAAAGGCCCTGAGGCAGACAAATCCCAAAGGCAGGCATGATGAGACCCAGCCCGAGACAGACCCTTCCTCTGGGGGCCAGGGGGTAAGAGTGGCTGGGGCAGGGGAGCCTTCTGCCTCTGTGCACTGTCAAAGAACAGCAGAGTTTGAACTCTGTGGTTGGAAGGAAATATGAAGATTATTGCAGTGAGGCCTTGCAAGCCACTCAAAGTTTTGCAGATGATACAGTGGCACTGATGATTAAAAATATGCATCAGCCTCTTAGCTGCCAAGCCTAGGTGGTTAGGATGAAGCCAAGGTGATCCTCTTGTAATAATAAGTATTAATGATCATCCATGGAGATGCTTTCTAGGCAGTTTTCCAAAAAGCCTTCAAAAAGTTATTTGCAGCGAGGAAACAGCCCGAGCCCTGGGCCTGGACTACAATGTGTGGGGGGCTCCTGGGCTTTGCAGAAAATGGATGCTGGAGTGGGAGTTTTGTCTCGAGGTAGAACTTTGCAAAAAGGACTTGGACAGGGAGCAGCAGTGGCCCATTCAGGGGTCCCTGAGCTGTGGTGAGATTTGGAGCTTCTGTGTAAGGGAAAGAGACAATGCTTTGAGGATTCCAGAGGATTCTGCCTTAGATCCCACAGGACCCCTCTGTCTTCACGTGGAGGAGACATGTTTGCAGTGAGTGCAGAAGGAATTAGGAGGCAGGGGAGGAAGTCGGCATAAAAATCAGCGCAGACATGATGGAGTCGGTTGAGAAGGAGCCTGACTCAGCGTGTGTTTAGAGAACTGAGGTCCAGAGAAGCAGCAAAGAGCATCTCAGAGTATCAACCCAAGGCTCAAGTTGGTGGATGAACACCAGAGCTTCTCTCTTAGGATAAAGTAGTTCTACAGAATTCGTGGCTTGGATTATGGGTTTGCCCTTGAGATTGCTCCCGGAAACTCACGGAGTGCGGTGTGAGAGACAGAGCTTGGTATGGCAGGAACCGGTGGGAGAAGAGCTGGGAAGGGGTGGCATCTGAGAGCCCCGAGTCTTGAGTGGGGATGGGCTACAAACCTTCCCTTCATAAAGGCAGCCTTGGTTCCCTCAGGAAGTAATGTGCATCTGTGCATGCATACTGAGGGTGTGGCACTCAACAGGACACCTGCCTCTGGGGCAGGGCAGCACCTGAATCCAGGCTCTGAGGCTTTGTGTGAAGCAGAGGGTGCCTGTGGGTGGGTGGGGAGAGGGGGTGTCTGCAGGTTGCTCCTATGTGAGGCCGCAGTCCCCCACCCCACCCAGCTCAGTGATCCAGAGACCCCGCCCTGCCGAGGAACCATTGTTTCCTCTTCAGCTCTGCCTTGGCTTTGAAGGCTACCAAACTCCTTCCAGGAGGAGGGAACTGAGGACAGGGGAGGGGTCTCTGAACCCCAAACAGACCTGGTCAACAGTTATTTCCTCTCCAAGCTTAGTATATTCTTGTGTGTGTGTGTGTGTGTGTGTGCGCGCGCGCGCGCGCGCGCGCGCACACGCGCACGCACTTATTTTGGGTTGCACCTGACGATGCTCAGGGATTACTCCTGTCTCTGCACTCAGGAATCACTCCTGGCAGTGCTCAGGGGACCATATGGGATGCTGGGAATCGAACCCGGGTCGGCCACGTGTAAGACAAATGCCCTACCCGCTGTGTTATCACTTCAGCTCTGCTTAGCACATTCTTTCATCTGGTTTCAGTAGCACATTTGGGTGGACAGGCAGCTCTTTTGGGTCTGTGGGTTGGACACTTCTGAGCTAAGGTCACCTCAGGCTTCCTCCCAAATTCCTGGGCGGGTGCAGAGACTCTTAATGTGGGACTGTTTGGGGACAGCTGGAAGGGGAGAGAGGAAGCTGGGGCAGATTCTGACTTTAGCTGGGGGTGGGGCAGTGTCCCTGCACTGAGAATCAGGGAAGAGCCAGGATAGGGGGAGGGGAGGCTGAGGTGCAGGGACTTTTCTAGGGGACTCATGGCACCGGGGCTTTGGGCTCATTCAATCTAGATGACACTTTGGGGTCCAGAGCTGGGTCAAATCTGGAACATGCAATCATCAGTCAGCTGTGCCTTGGAGAGCCTGGGAACCCCCATCCACCAAGCCCATCAAGGCCCACGGGTTTGCACTAACTCAGTGCCTGCTGTACTGCTAAGAGGGGTCAAACCGAGACTTTGTATTTTTATGTTTAAATAATTGTGCTCTAAAATGAGCTTTATGGCCTGGCAATAATGTTGGAAGCTGACATTCTCTGAAATAAGTAGAAGGGTCGAGGTAAAAGCAAGGGCAGAGAACACGGTTATTACTCTCAGCACGTTGCTGCCTCAGCTTGGCAGCCTCGGCTCTGAGCTGGAGGGGGTGAGGGACAAAAGGTGAAACCATCCACAGAGACTCACCAGCAGGCTGGAGGCTGACCACCGACAGACGCTTCTCGCGTGGGACTCACCACTTCTCACATGGAATGAATTTGCTGAAGTAATCTGGTGAGGGGCTAATGTCTTAGAAGGATCCCCAACTTCTGAGAGCCAGAGGGATCCTCAGGACCGTGCAGGACACTTGCCCATGAGGAGGCCATGGATTAAAGAATCGTGGGCTTCCTGACGCCATTGTCCCTTTTTGCTCACTATCCCAACCTCCCTTCCCCGACTTTCCCGAACAATTTCTGACACACAAAATCTAACTTATTACCCAGGGCTGGAGCGATAGCACAGTGGGTAGGGCATTTGCCTTGCACGTGGCCAACCTGGCCGACCCGGGTTCAATTCCTCCACCCCTCTAGGAGAGCCCGGCAAGCTACCAAGAGTATCTCGTTCGCACGGCAAAGCCTGGCAAGCTACCCGTGGCGTATTCGATATGCCAAACACAGTAACAAGTCTCACAATGGAGACGTTACTGGACCCACTTGAGCAAATCAACGAACAACGGGAAGACAATGCTACAGTGCTACCCAGGAAGAAACCCCCATCTCTGTAGCTACCCACCACCCACTGCAGCTTCTTAGTACAGGAAGAGCTGCAGGGTTCTCCCTGAAGGGGGCGCCGGGGAATTTGTCTCAGGACAGAAGTCTCTGGACTTGGGGATGGAGCCTTAATCTGCCCCTTTGGCCCTCCCGAGCTCCACACATCAAGTCCCAGTCCACAGAGTCTGCTTGCAACCATGGAATGGGAAGTTGGTTGGGTGATTTCCAAGCGTAGACATAACATGTATCACCCAGTGGAGGCCTCCACCATTATGTTATTTAGTCTCGCTAGTTTTCAGGGGAAAGCTGAGAACCTAGTGCAAGGAATCCATGAATTCTTAGAGAATAGCGCTTGGTTTGAGGCTAAGATGGGAAAGCATGGATCCCTTTAAAGAAGAATATTCCAGATCAGCACAGTGGAATACTGAGACGGTACAGAGAAGATCTGAGAGGGGCACTCAAGTAGGTGGGGTGGCCTGTGCCCTTGCGTTCCGCCCCCTTGATGAGGTACCAGTGGGTCCAACGCCCAGCAGAGTCTCCAGGAAGTGTGACTGCATCTGGCCCAGCGTGCAGGAAGAACTGGTCATGGAAAGAAACGGGTGTGCCGCTCTCCCACGTCCCCAGGCCATGATGGAGAAAACAAGTTCGGGCTGGCCAGTCTGACTTCACTTAAATAGCCAAAGTAGCCTCCTTGCTCCTTCCTGGGAAGGACTTTGAGCCGTCACCACTCCCCAGAGGAGAGCTGGGTACCAGCGAGTCAACATCTTTGTTGGGGGTTGGAGACGTTGGCCATGGGGTGCACTGGTTCTGGGCTGTTGAAGAATCAGGTCAGTGCCCTGGGCAGAGGCTCTGCACGGGCCTGCTTGGGTCCAGGTGGCCCTGGAGGCTCAAAGGCAGAAGCAGGCAGCAAATGCTTCCTTCCGGCTGGAGGACAGAGCGGGAGCAGGCTGGAGAGTCTCCTGGTCGGGCGTAGCTTGTTGTGCACCAGATGGATCCGTCTGGTGCCTCCCTGCCTTCCAGCAGAAGGTGTGACCTGTTGGAGCAGGCAGCTCCTGTCCTCTCACTATTCATATGCAGTAGGGAGGACGCTGCCTATGGGGACCTGGCACAGCTGCTACCATCCAGCAGCGAGGGGTTCTGGCATCTGAGACCTCGAGTCTAGTGCAGGGATGGGGGGCAAAACTTCCCTTCAAACAACAGCCTTGATTCACCCAGGAAGTGGGGCCCCCGTTCTTTATTACTCCTGACTCTTTGTCTGGCCTTGACTATACCCCACCTCAGGTCTAAGTGTTCCAACCATGTGACCAAAAATGCAAACAGGAGACCCACGAAGACCAAGTCAGGTGAGAAGTGACCTAAGAAATGACAAACAGTTCAAGGGGACAGACAGGGAAGGGCGGAGCAAGAGGCATGAGGTCACATGACCAGGGAAGACTTCTCGGAGGAAGTGACATCAGAAAGGAGACCTGGCAGAATTCGGGGACCCCCAGGCAGGCAGAGGAAGGGAGAGCAATGTCTGGGTCTTTGGAGTCAGCCCCTGGTGGCTGAGGTTCAGGAGAGGCTGGGCTTTTTAAAAAAATTTTTTTTATTTTAATGAATTATTGTGAGATACATTTACAGATTTATGCGTTTCAGTCAAACAATGTTCGAGTACCCACCCCTCCACCGTGCCCATTCCCCAATCCCAATGTTCCCAGTATCCCTCACCCCACCCCTGCCCCTTTCCACCTTCTGCCTCTGTGGCAGGCATATTCTCTCTTCCTCTCTCGCTCCTTTTGGGTATTATGGTTTGCAATACAGGTAAAAAGCAGCCATCATGTTTGGTCCATAGTCTACTAGATGCTGGGCTTTTAGCCAATGTGAGGAACCTGAAGTCCATCCTGACGGCCACAAACCAGAAGTGCAGGTGCTTTTGGTTGGAGCGATAGCAGAGCGGTAGGGCATTTGCCTTGCGTGCAGCCAGCCTGGCTGAGCCGGGTTCAATTCCTCCACCCCTCTCAGAGAGCCCGGCAAGGTACCGAGAGTATCTCGCCCACACGGCAAAGCCTGGCAAGTTACCCGTGATGTATTCAATATGCCAAACACAGTAGCAACAAGTCTCACAATGGAGATGTTACTGGGCCCGCTCAAGCAAATCGATGAACAACAGGAGGACCATGATCGTGACCATGACATGCAGGTGCTTTTGGCGAGGAGGTAACAAGGGCTTGGGTCCACATTAGAGATTTGAACTCCTGCAACTGGGATAGGGGGAATTTGAGGGGGTCCTGGCCAGATATGTACAAGTAGTTCCCCCTACCAGGGGTTAATGGCTCTTTCTGGAGCCCAGGGGAACCTTCCCCCACGTCCCGTCACACAGCACGTCTGCTCCTCAAACCTTCTCTCAGGCGGCTGCTTGTTCATAAGAGGGTCAGTCGCCAGAAGAACCTCCCCAAGGCCTCTTGGTGTCCCTTTTGCTTTCACTTTTTGGTTTTTGATTTTCTAAGATTTTCTTTTTAGCACCATGGTTCATACAGTTGTTCATAATACACTTGTTATAGGCGTTTGCTGTTCCAACATCAGTCTCACCAGCTGAACGGCCTTTCCTCCACCACTGTCCCCATTTTCCCAACCCCCAAGCTTGCCCCCTAGCAGGCACACAATAATTTATTTTATATTGCTTGTTACTACTTGGACGGAGCGATAGCACAGCTGTAGGACATTTGCCTTGCAAGCTGCCGGCCCGGCCAAGCTGAGTTCGATTCCTCCACCCCTCTCGAAGAGCCCGGCAAGCTACCAAGAGTATCTCGCCCACACAGCAAAGCCTGGCAAGCTCCCCGTGACGTCTTCGAGATGCCAAACACAGTAACAACAAGTCTCACAACGAAGAAGTTACTGGGCCCGCTCGAGCAAATTGATGAACAATGAGAGGACAGTACTACAGTGCTACTACTAAATAGGCTGATGGAGTTATCAAAACTACGTCCGTAAAAGAAAATCTGTAAAATTGTATATCTCACCACGTTTTTTTTTTAAATTTTAATTTTTAAAATTTTTTAATGAATCACTGTGAGATAGTTACAGACTTACAAACTTTCATGATTACGTTTCAGTCATAAATGATCAAGTACCCATTCCTTCACCAGTGTCCAATCTCCACCACCAATGTTCCTAGTACCCCTCCTGCAACCCCCACCCCTTCCCACCCCTTGCCTCTGTGGCAGGCATAGTCCCTTTTAATATCTCTCTCCTTTTGGGTGTTATGGTCTGCAATACAGGTACTAAGCGGCCATTGTGTTTGGTCCATAGTCTGCTTTCAGCACGCATCTCCCATCTTGAGCAAGCCCTTCAAGCATCATTTACTTAGTGGTCCTTTCCCTATCTCAGCTGCCTATGCCGCAGCATGTGAGACCATCTTCCAAGCTGTCATCACAGGGTTATTTACTAGGCAGTTTTCTGCTAGTTGAGCCTTCTGTGTTGATTTTGTTCGCCGTGTTCAGTTGGAGTCTGTGTCATCTTCCCATCTAATGTGATGTGCTCCTCTGGGATGTCAGTATTGTGGAATTTAGAGGTGTTGTATGATGTAGCCCTGCATTCCAGAAACTTCCAAATCTGTAGAATTGGGCAGATGAGTTTACATGGCGAGGTTGTGGGATATGGACGTGGCTGCTGGGACTTCTGGAGGTATGTGGGGGTGGGGGAAGACCACCCACCACCACTCCAAGAAAAGCCCAGAGTTCTCAGCCTGAAAACCAGTGTACCTGGAATTTTCGCAGCTTGGTGTCTCTGCAGAGACCAGTTGGCATGGTGGCAGACATGTGGGATGTACGTGCTGCTGGGGGGGGCGGGTTTCGGCAGGGGTGAAACTCCACTCGTCTCACTTCTCGTGGGTGCCCCAAGGTTCTCAGCTGGGAGACCAGTGTACCCATGAATTTCAGTGGCTTGGATTGTGCTACCGCAGAGATTTAGCCATGAATTTGTAGAGTGGAGCTGGTGGGGGAGCTGTTGGTGTCACTTTGGGATCTGAATGAAGTTTCTCTCTTCTGTGGAGCGCCGGCCAGCTGACGCCCACGAATGAGGAGCCCTCCCCTTTGCAGTTGAAAGTGAAGACTCTAGTGGCTTTTCAAATTCTAGGGTCAGAATGGAGTCAGGATTGCTCAAGCAGTGTTGCTAAGCAACGTACTTAGGTTAGAAATGCAGGGGGAACAGAGGGTAAAACAAGGCTCTGGGTGGTCCTGGTGAACATGTGATCGCTAACGAGCCAATCAGAGCATTCCGTTCTGACCACAGTGATTGGCTCAGGGATGCAACTAGGTTGGTCAGGTTGGAGCCAGGGACTTGGACTTTAGCATCGGTGTTGGAAAAGAGGTGCTATCCTTTGGGTGCACAACAGTCCCTCCAGGAAAACTTCAGGGTGAAAGTGATGCTGTCGTAGAGGTGAGAACAGCCAAGAGTTGGGGGGATACGCCTAAAGAATCCACTGAGGCATTGTGCACCCTTGAGCTTTTCAACCAGTCCAAACGGGTTTTTCGGCCACTTAAATTCAGAATGGCCTGATCAGCCATGCTCTTACCTGGCGGGCTCCCCAGATAGCCCCTCTGCTCTGTAAGCGAACCCTAAGAAGAGCCCTTCACCTTCCAGCCATCATCCCGAGAAAGTTCGCACCGACCCTGTTCACTCATGAGGCCAACAGTCATGACACCTGGAGGATGAGCCAGCCCAGGACCTGGATAGTGGCAACTCTACTGATTCACATGAAGAGACACTGGCTCCAGGGACTGTGGGGCACAGAAGTGCCTTCTAGGAGAGCATGGTGGGGGCCAGGCTCAATGGACAGAGGCAGAAACACCGAATCCCTTTCTAGGCATCACACAGAATTCATCCTGTGATGCACCATACTTGGGAGGGCATAGGCCCAACAGAGCCCGGATGGAGGCCTGCTGGGAGGCAGAAGGCCTGGCCCTGCCTCAGCCCATGCCCACAGGCTGTATAATCACATCACCTTCCTGATCTGCACCCTGGGTGCAGGCAGCTCCTCTCTGAACCTCGGGCTACCGTCAGAGGGAACACGGGGACCTTGGTGGGCCTACTCATCTCCTGGCACGCCCACACTATCCCGGCAGGGGACCCTTCTGGAATCCTCAACAGCAGTTGTGAGTCCCAGCAAGCCCGGAAACCCTGGCCCCTCCCTGTGGGAAGAACGTAATTAGTTGTGCTAACAACGATTGTGGGGGATGTGTTTGGGTGCTTGCCACCCCCACAGGGAGAGGGGAAGTTCTCAGCTGGGAAACTGCTAATGTGCCTGCACGAGGGTTACATTAGCGAGTCTCACAAACAAGCTGTGCACTTAGCTGCAGAGAGCTGAAGAGTAAATACGGGTAGGGATGGGGGAGAGGGCGGGAGTGGTCCCAGAGAGACGGGATCAGACAGAGGCAAGGTCCTGCCCCTGCCCTGCGGAGATGGTCGGGATGCAGGGAGTTAAGGGGATGTGGGTGCCTGCACCCCACAAGCTGCTTGTCTTGGACTGTCCAGATGGGGATCTCCAGTGGTCGCACAGCCCCACTTGGAAGTCTGGGGCACCAAATAGGTCTCCACTGAGCCCGGCCATTCCCCACGTGGACCCTGTTCCCTGGAGGGGCCCCTGCCTTGGAGGATGGCATGTGCTCCCCATCATGGGAGAGAAGCTGTTGAGATGCAGGCTGAGAGCCAAGATGGAATCTCGGGGAAAACATGAGCAACAGGTGTTATTAAAATCCCTGCTCAGGGGAGAAGGCGGGATAAATAGGAGGACAGGAAGGACTTTAGGTCAGTAACAGAGCTCTGCATGACATGACAGTGGTGGCAATTACATGCCACGTTATTTCATGTTTATGCAAACGCACAGAATGGGCACACCAACAGAGAAGCTCGAGGTGAGCTAGGGATTCTGGGAGACGTGACCCGGTGCATAAAGATTGCAACAAAGGATTCTGGGAGACGTGGCCTTGTGCATTCATGATAGCCACAAAGGATTCTGGGAGACATGGGCCCTGGCATTCGTGATCAAAACAAAGGATTCTGGGAGACATGGCCCTGTGGGATCATGCTGACAACAAAGGATTCTGGGACACGTGGCCCTGTGCCTTTATGATTGCAACAAAGGATTCTGGGAGATGTGGCCCAGAAACCATTGTTGCAGTTGGAATTAAGGTGTACGGATGGGGGGAATGTTGATAGTAAGGAAAAGCTCTGCATGGGGGCAGGGTGGGGAGAGATTCCTAAAATATATATTTTGAATTTCAAATGGAATTAGCAGGACCTTATCTAAGTTTCATAACTGTCTCTAGTGTAGGGGAAGGGACACCATGGGAAGCAGAAAGCTTTGTTTTTATCTTGATTTCCTAATTGCCTTTATGAAGGAGGAACTGAACATGGCTCCGTGTAGAGTGTTTTCCTCCTGTGTGTGTTTTCGCGAGCCCTGGTTCCATTGGGAAGGACATGAACCATTGCTTTCCAGCTGTGCTGATACTCATGCTGCTGTCTCATTCTTTGGTCGAAATATAGGTCGAAGGGGCCAGGCGGGGTCGAAATATAGGTCGAAAGGGCCAGGCCGGCCATCAGGCAGGGACCCAGGGAACCAAAGAGGTGAGGCCAGCCAGAGTCCCGTGGGAGTGGGGTCAAACTGGCCTTGGTTCCTTGTCTGTGTTCACACCACACTGTCAGTCACTAGGGCAAGGCCTCCACAGCCCAGGGGAGGTGTGGTGTGCCCCAGTGGGTCCTTGGGTCCTTCTGTCCCGTCACAGCCCCGGGCATGCTGATTGCCCAGTGATGGCTGTGCTGGTGCCAGCATGATCACTGATCAAATAAGGTGAAGCACGGGTTGACTGCCCAGCTGCTGTGACCTTCAGCTCCAGCTGCTCCTTGGCCAAGCATGGGGAGGACAGGAGACTTAGAGCCTTTTCTGAGGGGACCAAGAGTGGAAAGGGGAGCTCAGCAGGTGACCAGGCTCTGCCATCCACACTGAGTTTATGAGCCGAGGGGTATCCCCAGAGCCTGCTCTTGCGAGGGGCATAGTCTGGGCCTAGCCACCAGCATAGCCCAGACCACCAGAGCATCTGGGCAGACAGTGTTCAGCATGTTGGTGCTTGACTGAGGGCCATATTCTTGCCCAGGAGCCTGCATCTGGTGCATGGAGGCCTCTCCATTCCCAAATGACATCAGTGAACCACAGGGGACAGCCTTGGTCAGGAGCACGTCCCATAACTTTGAGCCCAGAATTGGTTTTAAAGTGGACATGGGACCAGTTTGGGCTGAACAAGTGACTCCCAAGCACAATCGGGTGTCTCCTTGGGGGGAGCTGTGCAGGTAGGATGCAGAGTCCTCAGTGAGGGAAGGGGAAAGATAAGCCGTCATGCTGGGGACCTGACCCAGGCCCCTGGATCCAGCCTGACCTGAGGCTGTATCCACACTTGGTCCCTTTTGCTTCTTTTTTTTTTCTTTTTGGGTCACACCCAGAGATGCTCAGGGGTTACTCCTGGCTCCTGGATCTGCACTCAGGAATTACTCCTGGTGGTGCTTGAAGGACCATATGGGATGCCGGGGAATGAACCCAGGTCAGCTGCGTGCAAGGCAAATGCCATTCCTGCTGTGCTATGGCTCCAGCCCCGCCCCCTTTGCTTCTGTTTTTTAATGTAGGAGCACTGCTATTTATTCAGCCACTGATTAGCTGATTGAATTGGGCATGAACTCCACCTTACTTTTTTTTTCATTTTTTATAATTTTATTTATTGAATCACCTTGAGAGCAGTTATGAAGCTTTTGGGTTTAAGTCTTGGTCATACAATGAAACACCTGCACCTTCACCAGTGCCCATTGTCCACCCCAAAACCCCCAGTATTCCCCCATCCCACACCCTCCTCCTACCTGTGGGACAGATGATTTCCACATTACTCTCTCTACTTTGATTACTTTCAATATTTTGACACCAGACCCACCATTATTATTTGAGATTTTACCCCAACACTCAGATCTGCTGAAAAGGCAACAGTAGACAATTTGTTTTCTATTGCTGGTTATGAATAACATATGATGTCATGTGGCTGCAGTAGTGGCCACACAATTTTGAAATTCCGAAAATTTGATAATTAAAGCTGGAGGGATTTCTGCCAAAACCTGCTGGGTTCCGAGATTTGTTGCTGAGTCTCTTGGATAATGGCCATAAAGCAGCTTGATCAGGAGCCAGAAAGGCCATTAGTGGGCAGCAACTTGGGGTCTCGTTGGGATGGGGAGGAAAGGGCCAGCTCCACCCCCATCCCGTGAGGCCCAATGTGTCTCATCACTGAAGGCCCAAACCTGACTGTCCAATTGCCTCTGGATGACGGCGGCCACCGAGCCCCTAGGGGAGCAGGCAGAGGGACAGCACCTTTTCCCCCCTGGAATGGCCTGGCGATAGTAACCTACTGTGGGGTCCAGATGCGTTTCTGCCAAAAGCCACTAGATTCCAAGATTTGTTTCTGAGTCTCTGGGATCATGGCCGTTAAGCAGCTTGATCTGGAGCCAGAGAGGCGGTTTGTGGGCGGCGACTTGGGGTTTTGTTGGGGTGGGGAAGAAAGGGCCGGCTCCACCCCCAACCCATGAGGCCCTGTGTGTCTCGTCGCTGGGGGCCCAAACCTGACTGTCCAGTGGCCTCTGGAGGATGGTGGTTACTGGGCCACCGGGAGGAACAGGCCAAGGCACGAAACCTATTCCCACCTGGGTTGGCCCAGCACCGGTAACCTACTGCAGGGACCAGACGCATTTCTGCCAAAAGCTGCTGGGTTTCGAGATTTGTTTCTGAGTCTCTGGGATCACAGCCATTAAGCAGTTTGATCAGGAACCAGAGAGGCCATGCGGCTGAGCCGGAGGTGGTTTGTGGGTATGTTTCCCACATACTTAACTTTTGGCCGTTTACTTTCTTGGTAAACTTTGCCCCAAGTTTTTGGGGTCTGGCCAAAGGCACAGCAGCAATTTTGGGGTATCTGGAAGTCTGAAGGTGTCATCAGGTTGCTGTTGTACTCGCCTCACAGGTACAGACTGACCTATTGGCGGCACCATATCCCCCCCCCCCCCTTTTGCTTCTAAGAGACAAGTGCTCCCTATTGGCTTAAACCCATGGGAGTTGGGTTTTCTATCTCTGATAACCACTGAGCTCCTGTTTGACCAGGAAGTGGAGTTACGGCCCCCTAAGACGGTGGGATGTTCAGGAAGACTCTGCCCATGAGTTCTTGTCACCTTGGTGCCCATAAAGAGCTGCTGGAGGTGCTGGCTGACTCTGTGGTCACCAAGGTCCTTCCACCTTCTTACCCCTGCAGTGAGGACCCCCTCTTTCAGTGGGGGTGGTCTCAACCACTCCCAACAGCTCCATTTTTTCAGCCAAGTCATTTTCTTTTTTTCTCATTTTTCATCTTGAAAAATGGCAAATTGAAGCACTTAATTTTCCTCCTCCAGCCCAATTAATGCGGACGTGCTCAGCGCTGGTGCTCGGCTGTGAAAGGCAAGTCATTTATATCAATTAGTGAGAATAAACACAAGCTCCACGGCTGCGCGTGGGCCCCAGGGGACACTGCCTGTCCTCAGAGAGTGGAGGCCCAGGGAGGGAAACGGAGCCAGGACCCCACTGGGCCCTTGTGGGTGCAGCCACTGCTCACACAAGCTCCCCATATGAAGAGTCCAGAGACGCAGTTTCCCGACTCCGCCAGACCTTCTGCAAGCAGACCTCAGTGTGAACTGCATGCAGACACGCAGTCACACCACTCCCCCTCTGGAGATTGCCCGTGTTTCTGCACACTTGGGCCCAGCTCCACCTTCGTCATAACCCTACATGGACCATGGGAACTCACCTGGATCCATGTCCGCCCTCTGCAATCTGGGGGAGTAGGAGAAGTGTGGGCCCCACCGTTCTGGCCCTGCTCTGGGCAGTAGCTCTGCACTGCTTGGGGGTCAGTGCCAAGCACTCGCTCCTCGCCTGCAGGGCTCTGCACATCCCCCGCTGTCCCGGACACCTCACCCCTGCAATTCCAGCGCTGCCGCGGGCTCGACCCTGCTATTTCTACCGCCGTTTCCCACCCTGCTGGTATCAGTCACAGACGGACACCCCACCAGGGCAGATACCCACCTCCGGCCAAGCAGGGAGTGCGAGCATCCCCACAGCTGACCCCAGCAGGTATGGCAAATGCCTCGAGCCTGGCTGGGTGTCTGCCCAGATCCCGGATATTTGGGGGCTTGAGTGTCAGTTGCGTCTGTTCAGGCAGGGGGGGAGGGGCGGCATGAGAAATAGAAGGCCTGTAACCCAGAACATTCGGGTTCTCCTGCACCCCAGCTGTTAGACACCTGGTGAAGATTTAGCTCCTGCCATGTTCCCAAACAGATTCACCCCGAGTCCCAGCCAGCTTCCAGGGTCAAATCCACCATGGTGTGTGTGTGTGTGTGTGTGTGTGTGTGTGTGTGTAGGGTGGGGGTGAGGTCACCGCCTCTTACAGAGATAAGACTTGAACGTGGTGATTCAGGACTGGTGGCGGCCAAAAGCTAGGGGACCCACCAGATGGCTCCCCCGGGGTGAACAGACCAGGGCATAGACCACAAAGCCAATTTCCCAGGTGTAGAAGTCAGGAGATGTTCGGTTTGGCCGCCCTTGTGAAACCTTAGTTTACTCCCCAGGCAGAGAGGGGCCATGAGGAACCATGAGGGCGGGAGACTGGGTCCTGACCCATTTCCTTCCTTCCTGTTACCTGCTGGTGCTTGTGGATATTGATACTCCTGACCACTGGGGTCCCAACCTGATGGGGCACCTAGAAACAGTACAAGGAATACTATAAGCACTGTGAAGAACCAAGCTGGAGTCTCTCTGGCTATGTAACCCAAGGAGCTAGGCAATCCCGTTTAGACACATCAAGGAAGGCTTCCCGGAGGAGGTGTTGCCAGATTCTCAGGAATGCTGAGTGGGAATGGGAGGTCATATCAGGGAGGTTTGCTGGTACACAAACAACAGCACCTTTCATGAAATGCCGATGGTTCACTGGGCTGCTCTTAAACATTTTTGAGTGCAGTGCCCCATTTTGTTCTGGCAGCAAACCTCTGAGTTGCATGCTGACAGTACCAGGGGCCAATTGAGGCAGAGAGAGGCGGGGAGAGAGAGAGGGAGAGAGGAGAGAGAGGGAGAGAGCGAGAGAGAGTTGAGCGGGAGAGAGCGAGCGACAGAGAGCGAGAGAGGAGAGAGAATGCGAGAGAGAGGGAGGGAGAGAGAGAGAGAGGGGGGAGGGAGGGAGAGCGAGAGAGCACTGCTGTGCTCGCGGCCCTGAGCCAGCAGGCCAGGCAGCCAAGAAACTGCCTGCTGAGACTTGGCCTCGCCCCTCAACCATGGGTGGAGGCAGCCTGGGCCTGCAGCAGCGGGAAGTTCTGCAGGAGCGTGTTGCAGGGGCTGTGTGCGGCCACCAGCCTGGCAGCAAGAGTCCAGGCCCCCCGTCCTCCTGTCCAGCCCTGCCCTGGGCTCAGTTCCTGCCACCAGCAAGCTTCAGCTGATAAGTATCAATCACATGTTGATCGATGGGGTCCTGGACTTGCCGGGCTGCCCGCAGGACCATCCTCCTGGCCCCAGGACCGCTGAGCAGGCCAGCAGGCAGCGGGGTCTGGGAGGGGCTGGGCGGGACGGTCTCTGCTCTACCGAACTCCTCATGGGCAGCTGCCATGGAGGTGCTGCCCCTGGGCCCCGGCGAGCACAGCGAGAGCCTTTCCTTGTGGCCTTGTTCCGGTGGACGGTCCAGCCCTGTTGACACCGGGCCGTGTGCTCTGTCCTGAGCTGGGCATCAGGGCACTCTGGGCACCGTGGAGAAGATCAGTGGCTCCGCTCCTGTACCCTGGCCTGCCCTTGCTGTGCTGTCCTCCAAGAAGCCGCTGCAGCCGAGCCCCACTCCCAGACCCTGCCTTCTCCAGGATGTGCTGGACGGGCCAGCCAGGGAGCAGGGAGACCCCGTGTCACCCCAGGAAGGCTACGGCTTCTCAGGGACTATAGGCGGCTCATGGGGCTGGAGAAGGAAGCCTTGCAGTCATGTGCAGACCCCGCAGAGACCCCTGGCCAGCACACCGGGGAGTGAGAGATGCTGCTCCACGCCTGGTCTCTGCCCCCACAGAACCACAGAGACCGGCCCAGATCACTGACCTCCACTGATGCCCTGTCCATGCCCTGACCTGGTGGGGGGGGGGGGGGGGCGATGCTGCATTAACTGAGATGAGACGCTGCCTCTGGCCAGGATCCGCTCCTGGTCTGGATCCACTCCCAGTCTAGATCCACTCCTGGTCTAGATCTGCTCCTGGTCTGGATCCACTCCTGTTCTAGATCCACTCCTGGTCTGGATCCGCTCCTGGTCTGGATTCGCTCCTGATCTAGATCCACTCCCAGTCTGGATCCGCTCCTGGTCTAGATCCGTTCCTGGTCTGGATCTGCTCCTGGTCTGGATCCGCTCCTGGTCTAGATCCGCTCCTGGTCTGGATCCAATTCTGAATCCATTTTTCATCTGGATGCGCTCTTGGTATCAATCTACTCCTGGTTTGGATCCGCTCCTGGTCTGGATCTGCTCCTGGTCTGGATCTGCTCTTGATCAAAGGAAGGGGTGGGAAGCAAATGCAGAGGTTTTCCAGGACATTCCCCACCCCCCATGCCCCAGCCCTGCTTTCTCTGGTCCTCCACTGTCCCAGTTTTTGCAGGTCACCACACTCCTGGCACTTCTATCTGCCTGGAAAGTTCTTCCCTGGATATTTCTCATAGTTCTGCCTCACTCCCTCTGGCCTCTGTACGTGGCATCATCCTGGACACTCACTAGACCCCCGAGACCCCAACCCCCACAAGCCCACCCCCCGACCCTTCCCACCTTCCTCCCACCACATTCTGTTGCTTACCTGAGCTTGAGCCCACTCCGAATGCTTTCACTTGTCTGTTCAGCGTCCTGTCCATTGTAAGCTGCAAGCATTGCTGGGCCGTTGCTTCTGTTTCTCCAGCACCTGGAACAGGGCCTTGGAAAGCCGGAGCAGGAAGAGTCTTCCCAGCCTCAGAGGCCAACTGAGGTCAAAGCGGCATTACCCGGAGTGAATGCAGGTATGCAGGGCAGGCTTCCCAGAGGAGACTTGAGGGGCATTACCCGGAGTGAATGCAGGTATGCAGGGCAGGCTTCCCAGAGGAGGAGACTTGAGGGGCTCATGCAAATGAGAGTCCTTTGATTCATACACACTATTACCCTGTTTGATTTGCAATTATGATGTCTTTACTCAAAAATAAACTTGGGGCAGGGGAGATCTCAAAGGGCTGGAGCACACGCCTTACATTTGGGAGGCCGGGTTCAAGCCTTCCCACTGGATGCAGCCCACCCCCGAACCCCACAACCCCCCCACCAAACAACACTGGATATAGCCCTGGTGGTCTCTGTGTCTGCTGGACCATGCAACACCCCCTCGCCAGGGCCAAGTTCCTGATGCTCAGGCTAAGTGTTGCCAGAAGTGGCCTGGGGCCCCCTGCATGGCTGATGGGCTTTCCCCACTGCTAAAAAATGAGTAAATCTTATTAAAATTGCAGTTAATTTAATGAACTTATTTATTTTTAATTGAATCACAGTGAGATACACAGTTACAAAGCTGTTCATGATTGAGTTTCAGTCAGACAATGTTCCAACACCCGTCCCTTCACCAGAGTACATTCCCACCACCAATGTCCAATGTCCTCAGTTTCCCTCCAGCCACCGCACCTTATGGGAGGCATTTTTCTTCTCTCTCTCTCTCTCTCTCTCTCTCTCTCTCTCTCTCCCCCCCCCTTTCCTTTTGGACATTATAGTTTATAATACAGACACTTAAAGTTTATCATGAATATTATGTTACACTTAATTATGTATACACAATGTATACATAATAATATACATCTAACTTGCAGTTTAATAATTACTTAAACTTTTTTTAAAACCACTGGACTTTTATTTTCTATGCATTGCTTCTATCCCTAGTTTTGTCCTATGATTCTTTTTTGGGGGGGGGGATATGGATTTTGGGCCATACCCGGCAGTGCTCAGGGCTTATTCCTGGCTCTGTGCTCAGGGATAACTTCAGACAATGCTCAGGGGACCATATGGGGTGCCAGGGATTAAATCCAGGTTGGCCACATGCAAGGTATATGCCCTATGTGCTGTACTATCGGTCTGGCACTATGCCCTGTGATTTAAAAATATATATAATTGAAGTAATACTGGTTTATGACATTATATAGGTTTCAGGCATATAGCAATATGAACCAGCATCTGTGGATACGGTGGTCTGTTCGCTGCTGAAAGGAGGCAGAGTTTGGTGGGTGAAAACGTCGGGTGGCTAGAGGGGTATGAAAGCCAGGGCAGTTTCTGGACCTGGACCAGGGACCCTGGATCCAACCTCATTTTTTCTAAGGTGCTTGGATCCCGCACAGCCTGGTGACAGTTCTCTGGCAATTAAGCCCATGTTTTATTCATCCTTGAGTTCTTCAAAGCTGCAAATCAGTCACTGGGTGTTTTGCTACCCACATTCCAAGCTCCTGTGTTGCAAATTGCTGTGCTCTTTTGCATTCCAAGCAAACCTCTTTCTGTCCCGGGAAATTGAATCCCTCCCAGCATCCATCGCTCTAATTGCATCCATAGCCAGGCCGACCAAAGATGTTTCAAGTCCCCATTTGCATTATGCAAAGCCCTCCTTTCTTAAGTTTTCTAAATCATGGCGAATGATTCACAACCTCCTGGTGCCAGGAAATACGCTGTTTGATCTGCCCAGACCTGTAACTCGGATTTATTGGGGGGTGGAAATAAAGGAACCTGGATACTATAAACTATCACGATGTTATTGTGTATGTGCACATGCGCTCCATAAATTTGCTCCCTAGGTGGAAAACCGGGGCAGCTGACCCGGCACGTTTCTGAAAGATATCACTGGGGCAATGATGGAGACCAGGAGGGTGGGGGTCTCCATCTTTGTGGGTCTCTGTGATCTCTGGGGCAGGGTTGCCTTGTCCCCCCTACCACCACCTTAGTCCTGGGGGTCAGATTGCCTGAGGAGGGCCCTGGCAGCAGACGGCGGGATGCCCTAGTTTCTGGGGCAGTTTGGCATCAAGGCCCCGGGCTGCATACCCTCTCGCTGTGTGACTCAGGACGGGTAGCTTACCTTCTCTGAGCTCTAGTTGCGATCCCTGCCGTTGGGGCGGCCACCACCAGTTGACCAATTGAGGTCTAGAGAAGGTCGGATGGGCTGATCAGCACCTTTGTGTCCATGCCCGGGCCTGACCCAAAGCACAGCCCTGCTGGCTGCCAGGGAGCATGTCCCCTGGACAGAGGTGCCAAGTTGGGCTCCAGTATGTTGCTCGCTCTGTTCCAGGACAGAGAAGGTCCAGTCATGGGCGTGAATACTCAGGGGCCAGGCCTAGGGATGGGGCAGCATATGTGGACTCTGGCTGCCCAGAGCATTCCCATGACCTCTGTACTCTCCTCGGGGCTGGATGCTGGCAGTTTTATGGGAAATCAGAGAGCCAGGCCCTCTAGCCAAGAGGCCATTAATAAGAACGTTGGCTAAGTGGCCTTCTGGGAGCCACGAGGCAGAAGGAGGGAGGGATAGCGTGGAACTGGGGGGCCCAGCACTGCTCACATCTCTGAGGCCAGACGGGGCGGCCTGGGGGCCATCAATCTCTCCAGGTCAGAGGGAAGAGGCACAGCTGGCCGGGTGCCGAGGCCTGGTTGGGACCAGATGGTGGGGAGCTGGGGGTGGGGGGGGCTGCGGCCCATGATCTGGGAGGCTCTTCTTCCAGCCCGGAACCACCTGTCCTGTCTCTTTCCCCCTCCAGAAAAGGCTGTGTGTGTCTATGTGTGTGTGTGTGTGTGTGTGTGTGTGTGTGTGAGAGAGAGAGAGAGACAGAGACAGAGACAGAGACAGAGACAGAGAGACAGAGACAGAGAGAAGGCTTTTTAATTATTTGATTCTATTATTTATTTTGTTTTGCGTTTTGGGCCACACCCGCTGGTGCTCAGGGCTTAATCCTGATTGTCACGGTCACAGTCCTCCCGTTGTTCATCGATTTTGCTCCAGCGGGCCCAGTAACGTCTCCATTGGAGACTTTGTTGTTACTGTGTTTGGCATATCGAATACGTCATGGGTAGTTTGCCAGGCTCTGCCGTGCGGGTGAGATACTCTCAGCAGCTTGCCGGGCTCTCCGAGAGGGGCAGAGGAATCGAACTCGGGTAGGCCATATTGGCTGCATGCAAGGCGAACGCCCTACGGCTGTGCTATAGCTCCAGCCTAATCCTGACTGTGTCCTCAAGAATCACTCCTGGAGAGAGAACAAAAGGGAATGCCCTGCCACAGAGGCAAGGTGGGATGGGGGGGATGGGGGGTGGGAGGGATACTGGGATCCGTGGTGGTGGGAAATGGGCTCTGGTGGAGGGATGGGTATTTGATCATTGTATAATCGAAACCCAAGCACAAAAATTTGTAAGTCTACAACTGTACCTCATGGTGTCTCACTAATAAAAATTAAAAAATAATAATAATAATAATAAAAAAGAATCACTCCTGGTGGGACTCAGCACACTCTGAGCTCCCAGCCACCTGCAAGGAAATTGTCCTCCCCACTGTCCCTCTCTTCGGCCCTTGAAGGGTATTTTAAGAAGAATTTGTGGTGCGGGTGTGCAGTGCCCTCCAGGCCTGGTTTGGAAATTAGGGTGTCACTGCAGAGACTGGTCCACGGGGCACTGGCCCATGGGATGCTCCACATATATACCCAGGCACTTTATTCCAGAGCTGAGGCTGAGCTTTGCTGTGGGCTGCCCACGGAGACTCCCGAGGCCCTGGACATTACAAAGGGACTCGCTGAGGCTGGGAGAGGGGAGAAGGGACCCACGGCCAGGCAGCGTGGATTTGGGCAGAGCAGGATTTGCAGTCACCACCCTCCTGCCCACTGGTTTCTTTTACTCCCATATCCATGCCAGGGGCAGTGAGGCAGTGAGGAAAATGTTGAGACCCATTTTCCAGATAGGGAAGCTGAGGTCCTTATAGGCACTGACCCCTGATCTTCCTCATTCCACGGGAATCTGAGGGTGCCCATGTCACTCAAGTGAAGTGAGTACAGGGACTGGTCCTGGGCACAATATCCCACTGTCCCTGGGAGTGTCCCACTGTCCCCGGGAGTGTACCTGGCAGTGCTGGGATCAATCCTGGCTCTGGAGCTATTTCAACAATTTCCCACAGAAATTTCCCACTCTGCTCACATATCTGTGCTCAGGAGGAGTTTGAGAAGTTCCTTTATATGTAACAGTTTACTGTTCATCCACTGTCCATCCACCTGTTTCCATACATCCACACAACCATTTATCAGTTTGTCCATCCTTTCATCCATACATACACACAGACATTTATCCATCTCCTTCCATTTGTCTGGCCTTCCTTCTTTCCTTCCTTCCATCACCTTCTTTTCTCCTTCCTTCCTCCATTCCATCCTTTTCTTTCTTCTCTTCTTTCATCTCCTTCCTGTGCCATTTGTATAGTTTGACCTTCATTCTTTCTTTCCTTCCCCTTCCTTCCTTCCTTCCTTCCTTCCTTCCTTCCTTCCTTCCTCCAATCCATCCACCCACCCATCCACCCTCCCACCTATTCATCCACTCATCTACTCACCAATCCACCCATCCACCCTCCCATCCATCCATCCATCCATCCATACACACATACATACATCCAGTTATCCACCCACGCACCCACCCACTCATCCACCCACCTGTTCACCCTTCAACCTACCCACCCATCATCCACCCTCCCACCCACCTGATCACACATCCACCCACCCATCCACTCATCCATCTATCATCCATCCTTCCTCCCACTCACCATCGACCCTTACTCCCTCTTTCCCTCCCTCTCTCCCTCCAGCAAGGCAGTCAACAGGAGTCAGTGAGCAAGAGATCAAAGGTGAAATTGGAATGGAGCCTCCCTGTGATCAGCGTCCCCAATGAAAATATTTTCAAAGACAAAGGCTTGATTAGACTCCCAAGCTTCACCCCTTCTGACTCAGACCGAGATGCTCCCACAATCTCTCCCCAGTCCCAGCCCTCGGGGTTGCTGGGCGCAGAGGCAGGGGTGGATGGGACGATGGCAGCTCCCTGCGGGCGGTGGGCGAGAGGGTGTCCCCAGCACTGAGGCTTCCCCCCTTGCCCATCCAAAGGCCCACGTCATCTGTCCATGTCATGTCCCCCTTCTGGGAGGGTCAGGCTGATTTTTAGGAGCTTCCCGGTGCAGCCAAGTGGAAAGAGGCTCCAAGGGCAGTGCTCTGATGCTCTTTCTTGGCTTACATGAGGAGGAGCCCACCCGGGTTCCCAGGACTCTCCTGACTCCAGGACACCCGAGGAGGGGAGGGGGTCAACAGCTGGGGGTCTCCACTGGCCTCTCCATACTTCTGCCGCATGAGAGCTGCAACTGCATCTCCCTTCATCCCTCGTATGCTCATCTCTGGAACGAAGTTGAGACTTGTGTGCATATGTGTGTGTGTGTGTGTGTGTGTGTGTGTGTAGGATGTGTGGTATGAAGTGCTGCGTGGCTGCAAATGTGGCCACGTGGTCCAGGAATAGGTTCACTCATGGGTGAGGCTCAGTCCGAGTGTGTGGAAAGTGGCTGTGAGCACAGCGGTAGTTGAGTTCTGGAGGTTTTCAGCTGCCAGGGCTGGGTCCTTTGGGGTGAGGAAGGGTCTCACCTGCCCCCCTCCAAGAGGGGTTTAGGCAAGGCAAGGGGCCCCGTGGCAGAAAAGCCCGTGAGCCGCATGCCCTTCGATGAGCTGGCCCTTTCTCCCGCCCCTGCCCTGGGATAGACTTGAACACCAACAGCCTCCGGACTCTGTGACTGTGCCAGCCCCGAGCTGCCAGGGCACAGAGGGGTGGATGGGGCTCAGAGATGAAAAACACGTGCCAGTCATGCACACAGAAAGAGGTTTCACATTAGTGGTTGCAAGGAAGCTGCCAACAAAACCACAGAGAGATGTCCACACGCCCAAGGGCCAGAGAGGGTCTGAGGCAGACAGCAGTGGAGGATAGGGGCAGGGCAGAAGCACTTGGGAGGAGTCCTGTAGTCTCCCTGAAAAGTAAAACTTTTGATGACCCCCCCCCCACACACACACACACAGATCTCTGCTCCTTGACATGTAGCCTTGCTCATGAGTGATCATCACCGAATTATTGATCCTCAACCAGGAGGATGAACAGTACAAAGTGGCACTTTGTGTAGGGGCAGATTATTATTTGGATCCAAACAGAACGGAAGTGCTTGAGGCAGCAGATGAGTTGGGACAACAGAAACTGGTCACAGTAGGTCCTTATCGTGTGACTCTGTGCATGGGAAATGACCAGATGAGTCGAATCCAGGAGATCAAGTTTGCTGGAAGTGGGGGTGGTTTGGGCTGGGTTACCCAGCTCGAGTCTAGGGTTACCGTGGGGGGATTGAATGAGTTAAAGGTTTGGCTGCAAAACTCTGAGCATAGAAAATCCCCCTTTGGGCTGGCAGTAGTTGCCTGGTAACAGAACTGAAGTGAAACAGCATTTACTGAAAGCAGGTGCTGGAATAATGTCATTTTCAACGTCGCTTCATTAGATGTTGATGAGGAAACAAAAAAGTCCCGGTGAACACTGGGCCAATGACATTCTTGGAAGCCTGTTGGTGTACTCAGAACCCCTTAACATGAAGACTTTAAAAGGGGGACATTGCAGTGTGGACATCGCTGCGTGGACATGTCTGAGAGAAGCTGTCATTTGTTTATTTGCTATAGACATAATTTGTGAACTCTGGAAAAATCATAGTATTTGATTTTACTTCCTGATACAAGGGACTGAACCCAAGTGTGAACCTTACACACGCAAGGCATGTGCTCTCGCTGTGCCAATCTCGCACAAAGAAATTGAGAGGTGGTTATTTATTTACCAAACAATACTACTGGTCTCTCACCAAGGCCAGTAGACTGCAACCACCTCTCGATTTCTTTGACAGAGATGTGGCAGAGCGAGAGTACGTGCCTTGTCACCCTCGGCCCCAGAATATAGCGAGAAGAAAAGAAATAGAGTGAAGGGGAAGGGGACAAGAGTTTGGTGAGAAGCATCAGGGGCGAGGGGGTTCAGGTACTCGGGTAGCGTTGGGTAGCGTTAGAGGATGACAGAAATGAACATCCAAACCACAGCCAACGATACTGAAATCAGGAGCCCCAAACTTCAATAACTGAACTTAAAAGGTGCCTGTTGAGATGACAGGTGAAGCTGGGGCTGGGCAGGGGTGGGAGGAGGCAGCTGGTGGCCTGGTGGAGGGAAGGTGGCACTGGTATTGGGCTCAATATGAAACATTATATGTCAACAACGAATAACTTTGTAACTCAAGATGCTTTAATAAAATAAAATTTGGGGAATAAATTCTATTAACATTCAGTCCAAGTCCCCAGGCCACCCAGGGGACTGCTGGGGCATCTGTGTGACATCTCTGTTTTCTTCCAATGACGTCCCCAGCAAAGGGCTTCAGAGCCAGAAATGTGTTCCAACCTCTGCTGCGTGGACGGACTCCCCAGTTCTCCTCCGCTTGCTGGAACCTTCTCTTTTGGTTGTAGGGCTCTACACAGCATCTTTTACCTTTCTCTCCCTGACTGTGCTCCAGAACTCAGCTAGTGACACCTCCTCTCGGAAGTCCCTTGAAACCCTGTTGGACGCCTTTGTCTGAGTCGGCTCCTCTGAGGTTCCTGCACACACTCCCCTAGCCCCGTTTCAACAAAAGACTGAGCCTCCTGCAGTGGAAGGAATGGCAGGCTGGTCCCTGGATACCACTCAGCACCTCACACATAATAGGTGTTCAGTTAACATGTCTGAGTCCATGGCCATACCCTTAGACTCCAGCATAGCCTGGGATGAGCCCCCAGCCTGCGTGGCAGGGCTCTGTCACGTGGCTCTGGGCAAGACACTTGTCTGGCCTCAGCGCTAGCACCTCCTGGAAGGCCCTGGAGTGAAAGTCTGACTTAATTGACTCAAATCATTTCTGCGTGACATTACATGGTGGGGCAAGCACTTCTCACGAGGTGAACCAGCTCACCCTGCGGAGGGTGGGACAGCCCACATGATCAACTCCACTTTGCTGGCAGAGGAAGTGAGGCTTGGCCGGGTGCAAAGGTTGATGCAGTGTTCTAACCACTGTAGGAGACAGGGAGAAAAGGCCACATGGGTCCATGGGTCCCATATTCTAGAAAGGTCCATACATAGGTCCTGGCTCCAGCCTGTAACAAGATAAGTCAGCTACTGAGTGGTTGAGGGGTCGGAGAGGCCAGAAGCTATTTTATTCATGCTGGGTAGTGAAGGCCTCACAGGGGAGAGGACATTCACTCAAAAACACAGGGGTGGGCTGGAGCGATAGTACAGCAGGTAGGGCATTTGCCTTGCATGCGGCCAACTCGGATTCGATTCCCAGCATCCCATATGATCCCCCAAGCACCGCCAGGAGTAATTCCTGAATGCAGAGCCAGGAGTAACCCCTGAGCATCGCTGGGTGTGAACAGAAAAGCAGAAAGGGAGAGCAGCAAGGACAAAGGCCACATCCATTCTTCAGAGATGCCCCCAGAGCATGTAGTGGGAGGGCGTGAACAGCGAGCAGATACAGAAAGAGCAGAGCCTGTATGTTTTATTTGGGGGGGGGGGGACAGGGGGAGCAGCGTGGAGGGAACAGCATGCTGGACCATGGAACAGAATATGCAAAGTGCATGCTCTCTGTGACATCACTCTCCAAGGGGTGCCGGCCTGCATGCTCAGTCCCTCACCATGTGCCCAATTTCTGCCCAGCTTCACCTGCAATGGGAAGACACTGCCTGGAGTAGCAGTCTTGGGGAGGGGGTGGGCAGGGAGTTCACCCAGGACGCCTGAATTAAGGGTCCCCTGAGAAAAGTGCTCTGAAAAGTCTTTCAATTTCTCCAACCAGGCCCATACTGCACGGAGAGGCACAGAGGAATCTGGAAGCCCTCGCAGCCCCTGGCTGGGATGCTGGGGCATCAGGACAATGAGGCAGCTACAGGGCTCCACGCTAGCTGGACTGTCCCTAAGGGCATCTCCCAGCAGGCCTAGGGAGACAAGCTGAGTAAACACCAAGGCCACATTCCGATGGCCGAGGGGTTGTGGACAGGAGACGTGGGGCTGACTCAAGTAGCACTTACTCTAAGGGCAAAAATGTTCAGAGGAAGAGGAAGCACAAGCAAAGGGAGTCGTAAGAAGGGAGTGATGAGCTGGGTGCTGGGGCTGTCGGGTATGGCAGCTGGCAGGAGAGTTGGTTCATGGTCTTGAGAGGCTTCAGGTACAAGCCGAGATGTGTTTTCTCTTCACCCCCAATCAGTCTCATAAGTCCGCTCTCTCTTGCATCAATAAGATTTGGCTGCATCAAAACCGCTATCAGTGACTTATATATAAATATGGATTTATATCATCTCAAAGGAAGTTTTACAAATAGACAAGCCATCACTGATCAGGGGTCTTCATGAAGCTATCAGACCCACTTCTGTGACTCCACAGAAATTCCAGCCTCATGGCTACCCCATGACCCACAATGTCCATGTCCCAGGGACCAGGAAAAACGAAGTCAGAACACAAAAGACACATCTCCTCTTGAACCCGAGGTTTGCCTAGTCCTCTTTCACTATGGCGCTACGCTTCGACACAGGCCCTCGCCAAGGCTGAAGCTGAGGAAGTCATGCTCCCCCATGGAGCTGTGTGTACAGCTGGATTGGGAGTTCTGGGGCCACGGGACAAGAGACGAATTTTGGCGGGGGAGGGAGCAAGCACTTTGTGCTAGAGCCCTGATGTAATCTCTTCCAAGATCCTGAGGGGTACTTAGCATCGATCACTGTTCAGAGACGTCTGGATGCAGTTTTCTGTTCTCTAACTCGTTCACCAGAAACTTTGGTCCAGCTCGTCAGCAGGCTCTTCTGGGGGCGTTTAATGAGCTGTCCTATGGCGACACTTCCCTGAGGGCTGTGGATCTGACGGGCTTGGTCTCCTCTCCCTGGAGAGTCAGGCTCTCTCAGGTGCACACAGCTGGCCTTCCAGGGCGCCCGTGTGGCTGTCGCAGCCCGCCATCCTGTCTGCTCTGCGTCTCCTTGCTGCTTTCTCCAGGCCCCCTTCCTTCTAGGGGACAATCCTTGGCGCCGGGGGACAGGGGCCTGGACGGGCTGAGAGTGAGTGAGCCCGATGCAACGCCCCGGTTTGACGGAACGCTTGCCCTCGGGGCTCCTGACGTGGCCGCCCGGGTGGGAGCGACGCCGATGAACTCTTCACACGCTGGGGGGGAGCAGGCCTCGCTCGGTGGCCGCGTGGTTGTGGCTAAATTGCTCATTAACTGAAATCAGGCCCCAGATGAAGGGCTGTAATTACCGTCGCCGGCTCCCTCTGCGTGCGCCGGCAGGAACTGATGCTATCTGCGGCGGGGTCGGCGATTCTCTGGGAACTGCTCCTGCCCCCTGTCTGGGGCCTCGGTGGCCGCGCGGCTGCGAGTTGCAGTGCCACAGAATGAGTTCTCTTCTGGTCCGTTTTCCACCTAGGAGGCGCAGGCGTCACCCTGGGTGCCTTGTTCAAGGAGGAAGAGGAGGAGGAAGAGAAGGGGGAGGAGGGGGAGGGGACAGCGGGGGGGGGGGGCTGGCGAGGGGAGCCCGGGCGGGGGGGGGGGAGCAAGAACGGCTTCCGTCAGGGATGCTCTGCAGAGGCCCCAGCCTGGGGCTGTCCCCCTCGCCGGGCCCCCCGCCGCCAGAAAACGCGAGTAGAACCCCATATCTGGATGCTAAAAGAACTTCAGAGCCGAGCAAAGTAGCCAACACGGTGGATAATGCGCGAATGCAGAAGAGCCGCCCCCGGTGACAGTCGCCCTTGCGAGGGAGGCGGGGCTTCCGGAGCTCTGGGGAGAGTCTATTGGCTCGGCAGGGTCACGTGCTCCACCCCAAACCAATCGGCATCTAGATGGCCCTCTAAGGTAATGCGCTGCTCTGATTGGTTAGCCTGGTTATAGGACCACGCCCCAACTCAGGGTGGGGCCCGGCTTCACCAATCAACACAAATGACCTTGAAAGTGACAGTGAAATTGCATGGAGGAGATGGAGCAGGTGTCTTCTCTCCGCCCCCTCCAGATGCACCCCAGGGGGCCACAAACTTTCAGAAGAAAAACCCAGGTATGTGGGACCAGGGACTGAAGACTTCAGGCCCCATGGCAGTGCCCGAGACAGGCAGTCCCTTCCGGGCTCCCTGCCTGTCCAGGTGCTGGCTGTCATGCCCCAAAACTGCCTCTGGGCCTCATTTAAGCACGTCAAAGGCCTTGATCCAGAGACTCACAAATGAATCTCAAAATGGATTAGCTCCCTCTCATGATATTCATAATAAGCAATAGAAAATACATTACCTAGCATCTGCCGAAGGCAGGCAGGCTTGAACAGTGGTGGGAAAATTCGAAGTAATGGTGGTGGGAATTGGTTCAAAATAGTGAATGTAATCGTGAATGTAATCAATGAATGTGAACAACCTTATGAAAATAAAATTCTAAAAAATTTTTAAAAATTGCATAGAGTTGGGGGTTGGTTCCAAAATAAAATCAGGCAGGAATAACTGGGGGAGGGGAAGCTGGGGGGGCTGCCAGAGAAAAACCATTTACACACACAACTATCCGGGTCAACCTGGCCACAGATCCTCAAGCCAGCACAGGGCGTCTAAATGACCCTGACCTCAGACTCAAGGGACATCAATGTGCCGCCCCAGCCCTCAGGCCAGTTGGTGCTTGGAGGGGAGGAAAAGGGTACTAAGTGAGCACTGTCCAGAATTCAAAGTGGGGGGCCCCTGGGTTCAATGCCCCAGCAACCAAAGGGCCTTAGAGATCAGCTTATCACCTCGGGACTGGCCAAGATTTCCCGACATTGCTAGCTGTGGTGTCTGTGCCCCTGGGCACACTCTGTGCTGTGATTTACTAGCCACTTTTTCACTCGCAGACATGTATGTGTTACTTGTTGACATGTGTTTTAAAGAAATATGGAGTTGTCAGGACCTGGAAATTGGGAGAATGAGGAGTTGCTGTTTACGGAGCACAGAGTTTCAGCCTGAGAGGGGAAGACATTCTGGAGAAGGAAGATGTTCATGATGGCATTACAAAGAGAATGTACTTAATGCTACTGGACAGTCCACAGAAAAATGGTTTCAGTGATTGTTTTTTTAAAAATCCCCCTCTTTTTGTTACTACTGTGTTTCTAAGGGGTCCATGGGTACTTACAATGCGTTGCTTGTGGTGTGCCAGGCACACACCAACTCTGCCAAGATCCTACCCAGAGCTTGGGCTGATGCCAGGGATGGAATTTTTAGCCTCACTCCTGGCACTGCCAAGCCATACCTCAGAGTTGTCAAATGGTAAATTTTTATGACATATATATTCTAAAGCAATCGAAACATTATTTTTTTGAAACAAAGGAGAAAGAGAAGACACATGATACGCTAATGCTATCATTGTATGCTGGAAAATCAGAATCATATGTCTCCATAGAATAAAAGAGTAAAAGCCAAAGCAATTAAAAGTCTTTACACTAAACTCTAAATTAATACCGCGACACACAGAGAGCTCCAGACCCAAGGGAATTAACCTGTTATTTTTCACATGAGTATGAAGAAGAGTTACAAAACTGATTAAAATAGCTTAAGAGGGGCTGGAGCCATAGCACAGCGGGTAGGGCATTTGCCTTGCACGAGACGAGACTGAACCAGGTTCGATTCCCAGCATCCCAAATGGTCCCCTGAGCACTGCCAGGAGTAATTCCTGAGTGCATGAACCAGGAGTAGCCCCTGTGCATTGCTGGGTGTGACCCAAAAAGAAAAAAAAATAGCTTAAGACTATTAAGACTTAAACTTTGACTTTCTCCTTGACCAAATCTACAGAAAGGAAAGAGTTGAGCCTGGAAAGCCCTTTCTTATTCTAGTGTAGTGTCTACAGACTCCTGATATCATCCTCACTGCTCCCCACCAATAGTTTTTCAACTTCTTTCAGTTTTCAAGGTGTAGCTCAGGGTAAAATGCCCACAGTGGGTGACCAGATATACCAGACAATGATTCTTTACCCCTCTCATTCCCACTTCCTTTTTTTTTTCTTAGCTAAATGACTCACAGTTGAACTGTTTTCATCATGTGCATTTCCATAGACTTTGGATTTTATTTGGTGAGAGATTTGTGGTTTGGGAAAACAATGGGCCAATGCCATGTCCACCAATAGAATGCCAGCATCCCTTCTCCAACATCCTCTCCCACATACCGCCCCTCACCAGGCCCTTGATAAGCTCAGCTCTGTAGAACAAGTCTTAGGTTCTGTTGCATTGGTCATTTCTTATTCCCTTACAAAACCTCTTTTTATCCCACATATAAAAGAGACCATTCTGTTCCCTTTCCTGTCTGATTTCACATAAACCTCTGGATCCACCCATGCAGTGGTGAGTTACAAGATTTTCTTTTCTTATAGCTGAGCAGTACTCCATTGTGCGTATATATACCAAGTTTCTTATACACTCATCAGTTCTTGGGTGCATGGTTGTTTCTATGTTTTGGCTACTGTGATTAATGTGGTCATGAATATAGGAAAACAAATGTATTTTTACTATCTTTTTTAAAAAATGGGGTCACTCCTAGCAGTGTCCTGGGTTTACTCCTGTCTCTGTGCTCAGGGATCACTCCTGGCAGTGCTTGGGGACCATACATGGTGCAGGGGATTGAACCTGGTCCACTTCAAGCAACCCAATAGCTTTATCCTCTGCACTTGGCCCTTCTCATTACAAATTTCCTTTCTGAGTAGAGTTTTGGAGGAACCTCAGGATGGGGGCCAAGAAACGGAGTTGCTGCATTGTATGAACACTCAATTCTTAATTTTTTAATTTTTGTGACATCTCCATACTGTTTTCCATAGAGATCTGTTGTTTGAAAACATACACTTGGAAACAATTTTCTTAGGTCTGGGTTGGCACTTCAACTTTCAGTTCCCAGGATTCAGCTTAATTATGACCCTCAAATCAAACATGTCTACCCTCCTTGATAGACATAGAAAGATTGCATTCATCTGGGGAACATAAAGTAACAAGATAGGAGACTAACACCCAAGAGTGGCAGAGATTAGTACCAGGAATTTTGCTCCATGGCTTGGAGGCCAACCTCACATGCTAGGGGGAAAGGAAGCTCAGATAGAGAAGGGAGCACCAAATAAGGGTGTTGGGAGCATCCTCCCAGGATGGGAGAAGCATGCTGAAAGTAGACTATAGACCAAACATGATTGCCACTCAATGCCTCTTTTGCAAACCACAACACCCAAGAGGAGAGAGAGAACAAAAGGGAATGCACTGCCACAGAGGCAGGGTGGGATGGGGGGGGTGGGATACTGGGATCCGTGGTGGTGAGTAATGGGCACTGGTGGAGGGATAGGTATTTGGTCATTGTATAATTGAAAACCAAGCACAAAAATTTGTAAGTCTACAACTTTACCTCATGGTGCCTCACTAATAAAAATTTAAAAAAAAACATGTCTACCCTCCTTCCCACTTTTTTCTTTTTTAATAATATCACTAACCCAGGTGAACAAACGATGGGAAAGAGAGTCACATGGTGCCCTCCTACAAGTTCTGGGATCCAACCATGCCCTGAGCAAAACCCCCCACCAACCTTTGAATTTGTAATGTCGTGAAATTCTTGGTTCACTTCATCCCATCAAGTTGGAAGTTTCCATCCCTAGCAAATAAGAAATCCTCCTGATACCAGACCTTCTCAAGAACTCTCTCTCCTTGCTACTCTGCAGTTCCTACAGGCTCTGTGAACGATAAACACAAAGCCCTAGACTTGGAAGGGATCCAACTTTAGTGGATAGATTCCTGCCCTCCCCCCCCCCCCCAGAATTCCAAGAAATAAACCAGAGACGGCCCCGTGTTCATATGCTTTCTCTTCTTTCTTACCTTTCAACAATCTCACGCAAAGCCATCAGAAGACAGCCTGGATCCTGGGGGCTGCTGGAGCCGCCAGGGCCTATTCCCAGCTCAGTGCTGCCCTTCTGCAAAAACATTGGTCATTTTGTCTCTGGAGATGTGATTCCATTGCTCATACATCAGGCTGTTGCATCCAAAACCAATATTTTCCTTTGGGCTTCAGAGCCCATCTCAACATAAACATCTGAGCTCCCTCCTGAACGGTGCACTAACAGCTTGACAAACCTGTAGGTGTGGAGCTGGCTGGCGGCCAACCCAAATTTTTCTGCTGCTTTCTTTTAATATAAACAGGGCCTTTGAAGAACTGTGGATTCATTGAATGAACAAATGAACGTGTTTACATAAAACAAGCTGGGGGAAATTTCCACGGTACCGCAGCGTAGAATTCCAGTCTGTTGACTGAGGGGCCAGCGCATTGCAGAGGCTGTTTTCCTAGACAATGCTGTCCTACTCCATCTGTTGGCCTAATTATTCACCCCAGCCAGTAAAGTCGAGATTGGGGGCTGGGGTGTGTGTGTGTGTGTGTGTGTGTGTGTGTGTGTGTGTGTGTGTGTATGGTGGTACTGGAGAGATGGTGTTGCAACCTTGAGGTCAACTGATTCCTAAAGAATGGACTTTTTGAGCCTGGAAGACCCTGCCCCAAGAAGGGTACAGTGCTGCTCTTAGTTCCTGGTGTTATTTTGAAAGGAAGGCAAAGGCTTACTGGACCAATCTTTGAGTCTCTCCTCCGCCATGTGCACCCGAAATCTAGTGATTTACGTTAAAGTCTGAGGAGGCCAAATGAGCAATGAGGTCACTCGGGGTGGGGGCAGGCAGAGATGATTAATGATGGTTTTATGTTATTTGGGGGAAAGAAAGGCGGCTTTATGCGGGTTTGTGCTTGGAACCCCATGAATCAGCTCTTGGTTAATGAAGAGCGCCTTCCCATCATTCCGTTTGCCACTGATAAATCACTTCAGGGGGACACGGGAGTTTTCAGGAAATGGCTGTGTGGTGAGGTGAAGTCCAGAGCCAGGGTGAGCTGGAGAGGGATGTGGGGAGATGCCGGGGGTTGGGGCAGGGGAGGGCATGGGATGGTAGAGGTCTAGGGTCAGGGAGGGAAGAAGTTGCTATGCACAGGGCTAGGAAGCATTTCTGGACGGCTCCATCCCTTATTAGATCAATTTTCTGGGGTGAGGGGAAAATGTGCTTGTACCTCAGCATCTTCCACTGCAGGGAGACGGATGGGGAGCCCCACCTCTCCCTCACTGTCTCACTTTCCTGCTGGAGACGGAGCCAGAAACCCCCAGGAGCCTTGTCGGGTTCACTTTCCCCAGGTAGGTGAGAGAATGCTTAGGAAACCCTGGGCCCAGCATCCTCCGAACCCAGACTTGCTCCCATACTGGGCAGAAGCGTGGAGCTGGTTGGCCTGACCTCTCTTCTTTCTGGTCCTTGCTTATTCCCTCCTCATGTGATTCCGGAGATTACCCTGAGGAGCAGAGGGGGGTAGAAAACGGCAGTTGGCTAGGCCAGAGAAGGTTTCAGCGTCACCAGCAAAGGAATGGGAACTGTGGGCAGATGGGGCCAGGCCTCTGCCGGGCCTTCCTCTGCCCTCCATCTTTTGGGAATCCGGTGGTCAGTGAAGTGACACAGTCTCCCAAACAGCTCTGAGGCGCTCTGGTGTAGGCTGTCAGCCTCAGTGGGGTGAAGGAATGACCAGGCTCCCATGTTTTCTCAGATGCACTCGGCTCATGAGTCCACACCCTGCAAACGAGGCCAGACACTGGACACTGGGTGCTGGAAATTCCTCTCCATAGGAACAGGACCGAGTCCAAGAACGCAGAAAGCCAGGATCATTAGCAGTGCCTTCCCCATTAAGCAGCTACACGGTAGCTCTGTGGGAAGGCGGCCTTTTGTCGGATGCAGTTGGCTCGCGCTTCCGTAAATTCAGCTTCAAAATTCTCGCTCTTAAATGGGGGGGGACTGTTTTCTCCTGGTCACGCTGAAGCTGGCAACAGTGTGCATGGTTCCCTTGGACACTTGTTTTCCTCGTGCAGGAGAAATTCATCGCACAGAAGCCATCAGGCTACAGCCCAGCAAAAAAGCAGGTCAGCACAGGGTGAGCTAAAGAGACCACAAGGAAGCCAGGGCTGCAGAGAAGGCCCAGCGGCGGCTCCCTGCAGAAGAGAGGGTGAGAACAGCCCAGTGCCTCCCTTCTTCCAACCTCTAGGCTCCGATAGTTCTGGCATTAACCAAATATGACCCCCCTTCCCCCAACCAAGCCCCATGATAAGGGCGACTGGAGCAAGCTTCCTGAGAAAGACTGATGAAAGATCTAGAACCAATGCACAGGAGACCTTTGAAGCAATAGACCTTTCAGAGGCAGCTGTCCAGGAAAATATCCTGGAACTTTTCGGTACTGCCTCTGAGAAGTTTTCTAGGGTTTTACACGAGATCATTTGAAGTTCTCGGAAGTTGGGACACGGAGATGATGCCACATCCGTCCACCATCTACTAAAGCTCCCACGTGGCCACGATCCAGAGACACACAAACAAATCTTGGACCCAAGCAACTTGCGGCAGTGATTTCTTCAGACCCTAATTATTAAAATCTTAGAATTCCTCAAGTGCACGGCCTCTCTCTCGGCCATGCGGCATTATATTGTATCCATAACAAGCAATGCAAAACACATTGTCTAGTAATTGCAGTTTTGGCAGGTATGAGGGGTAATAGGACTGGTCTCAAAATATCAAAGGTAACTAAAGTAGTGAAAGAATATTTTACAAATTGTCTGCCACACAGGTGGGGGGATATGGGGATTTTGGCGGTGGAAAATGTGCACTGGTGAAGGGATGGGTGTTTGATGACCGTATGACCCAAGTTCAAACATGAAATTTTTGTTACTGTACCTCATAGTGAATGAATCAAAAATTTAAAAGATTTAAAATTTAATAAATTCTTTTTAAAAAAATTTAAAAATAAATAAAGGAAGAAAGGGGTTTTACATGAGATCATTTAAAGGGAAGAAAGAAGGGCCTCCATAGAATTTGCTGAGTTATGCTGGTCTCTAGGCAGTGCTGGGAAATAACAGTGCATGTGCAGGGGGTTGTGAGAGCGATAGCTCAGTGGGCGAGAGGGTGTATTTTGCAGGCAAAGGAGCCTGGGTTGAATCACTGCTAACTCATGGTTCTCTGAGCACTGCCAGGAGTGAACCCGGAGCACTGGCCAGGAGTATACCCAAGCACTTTCAGATGTGGTCCAAAGCTATCCACAAATAAAATAGATTAATAAACAAAATAGATTAAAAATTAATTTGAAAAAAAAAGAAAAGAAAAGGGGCTGGAGAGATAGCACAGCGGGTAGGGTGTTTGCCTTGCACGCGGCCGACCCAGGTTCGATTCCCAGCATCCCATATGGTCCCCTGAGCACCGCCAGTGTAGAGCCAGGAGTGACCCCTGTGCATTGCCAGGTGTGACCCAAAAAGAAAAAAAAATAATAATTTGAGAGGTGGGAGGGGGGTTCACAGTACATATTTCTTAAGCACCAACTATGGGCCAGGGTAGCCTCTGGGGAGTGTGTGTAGGGAAGAGGCCTTGACCATCTCTCTGGACAAAGCAAGGCTGACAGTGCTTGATGGGCATGAGCGACTTTGAAGCATCTCCATGGAGAGCCTGGGGGTGAGAACTGGAACACAGGCGACAGATGCGCCCTGCTTCTTACCGGGAGCCCACAGGCTGCTCTCACAGTGCTCTCCATGGCTCTCCCCTTTCTCCCTCTCCCTGGAAAACCAGGATGACTTTGTGCTGAGAAGCATGGAACCCGGAGACTCACTGCCCGCCTCTCCTGCCACCTCTGGACCCTTTGGGCCCTTGGGAAAGGGCCTCTAGGAAATGACTCAGACTCTTCCTGGGTGGCCCTGCAGGGACGGGCCGTCTCAGACCGGCAAGTTGGGTGAGAAAAGACAGCGTGACCCCATCCTACTCTTGCAGACAGGTCTAACGAGCAGAAACTCACTCAGACACTCTCGGCTCCTTCTTCCCGCAGGCCTGTTACCTTCAAAAGAGCAAAAGCACCGATGGCCAATTCTAGGTTACATGTTAGGAGAAAACGCACAGAGAACACATCATCATCCTGTTTGGCCTGAGTCTGGCTGGTTTTCCTAAAGATCCTGTTGCCTGAACAAAAGCAGGGACAGCTAAATAGGAGAGAGGGGCTATGTTGACATGAAAACAACTTCAGTTGGGCAGAAAGTCCACTAGCATGGGCTGGAGAACAGAGGGGGGGGACAGGGACAGGGACAGGGACAGAGAGAGGCAGACAAGTCCAGCCTCCGCCTAGACCAAATGAAGAGAATGAAATAGGGTGACTTCTCCCAGAAAGAAGTGGTCACACCCTCCAAATTACAAGCCTCTGGCCAGTCTGCTTTAGCCTCCTGTAACCCCAGAGAGTCATTATAAATTTCCCAGGATGGGGGAAAGAGGAAGGACTAAAGCTATGAAAAATCTTCGACAGATTCCCCATCCTGCTTGTCCCAGTTGGACCCACCCACTGGGTCTGGAGCCTTAGTACAGCAGGTAAGGCACACAAGTCACACGTGGTCAACTAGGATTTGATCCCTGGCACCCTATATGGTCCCCTGGAGCCTCACCAGGAGTGACCCCAAGCTCAGACTCAGGAGTACCTCTGGGTGGGGCCAAAATGCCAAAACAAAAACAAGACCTGCCTTCTATTTACAGGCGATTGAAGCATCAAGTGAGTTCTTCCATGAAACACAGGGGCGAGGAAGGCGGTTTGTGCAGTTCCTGCCTCTGTGCAGTTCCGACTGCCATAAAGCCTTTCCCTTCTTGCAAAAGTCAGTGCGGCTGTGGCAGTTTTCTGATGCGTGTGGCAGCCGCCCGTGCTCAGCTTCCACAGTGTTGTTACTCGCTCATTAGTTGGTGTGAGAACCACATCAGGGTAGCCGAGGGAACCCAGGAGCCCCCTCAAGCCAGGTTACTGCTCCCTACAGGACTGAGGGGGTCCCTGGGAAGTAACCTGGAACTAGATTACCCTACTGAACCTCAGAAGCCAACTTTAGCTTCTTCCTAGCTCACAGGGGGTTGGGCCGAGCACCTTCTAGGTGGTGATTCAAAGACCTTTTGGGTCTATCCAAAGAGCTTGCTGACCACGAGGGCTCTCTGGGATGGGCAAGATGATTGGTTAATGCCAAGGCACGTGACCATAACCTGACTGCAAGGGAGGCTGGGAAATGTAGTTCTCTGGTTCAAACAGGCAGGGGAGGGCTCTGATTTCATGAGGACAAGCTGGTGTCTGCCCCCAGAGTAAAGGTGCTGAGAGAAGGAAAGTTCTTAGGCTAGTGATTGGGGCATGCCTGAAGCGGTGGTGTGATCACCCCTGCTTATCCTGCTCCCCTTTTCCAACACCCTCTTCCACTCTCCCTCAGCACCCATACCATGGGCAGGACCTCACACACTTCCCTGGTTACTACCCATCACCCCTCCCAGCGAGATACAAGACTAGGATATAAGTGGGCTAGAACCAGGCCTTGGCATCGGACTGAGATCCTGCTGCAGGGGCCCAGGGTAGCGGGGGTGGGCGTGCTCCTGCAGAAGCCCCTTTTCCTCTGCTCGGCTCACTCTGCACACTTTCCCTCCATCTCAGCTGCTCTGACCTGGAGAGTCCCTGACCCTCTCTCCCTCCTGGTTCATGTTCAATCTCTATTGGCTGGAAGAGTCCCACACCCCAGAACCCCCCTGATGGGACCCCTTTCTCTCTCTGACCCACCTCCTCCTGAGCCCCCAGCTCTCACCCTCACTCTGCATCCCTGTTTCTGAAGAGGCAGGTCTGTTTTGTTACAAGCATGATGAACCCACAGTCAACAACTTATGCCACAGATCGAAGCAAGCTCCTCCTCACTGGCTCTGTAGATGGCTCCTGGGTACAGAATATTAAAGAAGCTTGTCTCAGATATGGCTCAGGAGGGGCAAACCACACCGAGAGGGGTGACCTGTGGTTCCTCCAAATCCCTCATCTAACTCCACTTGGTTCCCACTGAGTCTCAAGACCCAGAACCCAGGCTCCAACTTCAGATGGAATCAGTAACCTGGGGCTTCCCAGTCGATGCCAGGTACCAGTTTGTCCTGCCCAGGCCACCCTAAAGCTCTAGATGGCTGGCCAAGAGCAACGCAGAAGAAGGTTTAAGTAGCAGTAGGGGGGAGCAGTTATTCCCGTCCTGCAAAACCAGCTCTCAGCTTCAATTTCTGGATGTGATGAGTTTCCAGAACTTTCTCAGGAGAAAGTCAGCACCTGCTGTGTGAAGCTAGACCAAGGGGACAGCTGCGCTGGGCAGGTGGGGTGCAGGCTGGTGCTGGGGCTGGGACTGGGGCTGGTGCTGGGCTGGGACAAGGCAGGGTGGGGCTGGGCAGGGCTGGGGAGGGGCTGGGGCAGGGCGGGTCTGGGCTGGGTTGGTCTGGGTTGGTCTGGGGAACAAGGCAGGATGGGGTTGAGCGGGCCTGGGGCAGGTCTGGGATGGGGCGGGTCTGAGCTGGGTTGGTCTGGAGGTGGGTCTGGGTTGGTCTGGGGTGGGTTTAGAGGGCCAGGGCTGGTTTGGACTGGGTTGGGGCTGGGGCTGGGCTGGGGCTGGACTGGGGTTGGGTTGGGGCTGGGCTGGGCTGGGCTGGGGCTGGCCTGGGGCTGGACTGGGCTGGGGCTGGGCTGGTCTGAACTGGTTGAATCTGGAAGCACGAGTCCAGGTGGTCCCACAGCAGCCCTGGCTCTTCGGTGGACCGTCTGACGCAGTTGGTCCAGAGGTAGCAAATGAGTTATTTTGAGAAAGAGTGTCCGGGGTGCACCCTGTGCTCTGCAGGAGGAAGGCCGTCTGCACTGGCCTTGCCTCTGAGAGGCCCTGCACTCCTCCACCCCGCGAGGGCAGGGAGAACATCCACACATCTTGGCTTCCGACTCCTGGCTCAGCTCTGTTCCTGGCACTGTCACCCTGGTCTCCAGGCCTGCTCCTTCTCCTCCCTGTCACCTGCGCGCACACGTTACCTGGTGGCCACACGCCTCTGCTCTGCATGTCTCCCTCAACCGAACCCCCACGGCAGCTGTTCACGCCACCACCCGTCACTCTCTCACCCATGACTCCTTCCTGTTCCCTTCAGGCATCACCTCATTGTCACCATGTGCCACAGCCATCTCCCCCACTGTGTGTCAGCTTCCTGGGGTGACCTGATTGGGGCTGCGATACTGGACCAATGGCTGGCAGTGTCTGTGTCCTGCCTCTACCCCTGTGATCCATGCTCAGTAGGCATTTGCAACCCCGACCTCACACCCCCTCTCTCTGTGTCCCTCCTAGGGCAGGCCCGGAGGAGCCCTTTGTTTGGGCATCTGTTGGAATCATGGCAAGCATCAGTAGAATATGGAGCTGAGTGACTGAAGCAGGCTCTGGCTCCAGTGCCCAGGGGCCCCCATCCAGGGCTCTGGACACACCTGCCCTCCTTATGGATGTCAAGATGGGCTGGGACCCTGCCCTGAGACCTGGCGGGGTTGACTTTCCCTGTTTGCATTCCAGGAAAGGCTCCAGGAAGACAAAGGCTGCAGATCTTTGAGGCTGCCAGGCTCACAGGTCTCCATGGAGACACAGGAGCACATCTGCTCCCCCGTGCTGCCCAGGCAGGGGTTTGCTGGGCTCTGCAGATTCGGGCCTGGAACCTTCTCCAGCTGACCACCACCCACTTTGCTCTCCTTTGTCTTCTCCAGCCCAGGCTGGGTCCCCAGGCACCCCGGAAGGGTGGGAAGAGAACAGTACCTGTCCTCCTGGGGAGCTGGGCGGGCAGGGAGTGCTGGAGAGAGTGGACCCCAGGGCCTGCTTGAACCACAGGGGCCATAGGAACCAGGTTCTCTCCCAGTTGGTCTTGCACCCCCGGAACTCTCTGATCCTCTCCTTGCCTGGTTTTGTTAATTTTTATGCCAGACCCAGCAATGCTCGGGGGTTACTCCTGACTTTGAACTCAGGAATTACTCCTGGTGGTTCTCGGGGGACCTTTGGGGATGCCTGGGATTGAAGCTGGGTCAGCCACTGCAGAGAAGCAAGGGCCCTTCCTGATGTCCCATGGCCCTGACCCTCTCCATCCCTGCCTCTCCCCGCTTCCTCTGGAACCCGTTCCCTTCCCTCCCTTCCCTTCTCTGTGTCTGTCTCTCTCCGTCCTTGTCCCTCTGTCTGGATTCTGTCCCTTTGGGGCCACCGCATATAAGCAGGGATATGTTTACTATCTCAGGGAGTCTGAGCATCAGCAGGTGCCCGTCCTTTGTCCGGTTTTCACCCTGACCTTGACCCCCTCAGTCCTCGACTCCTCCTCACAAGTCCTTCTCTGCACAGTGCTCCTCTCTCTCGTCATGTGGGCATGACAACCCCCAGCTGGCAAGAGAGCACCTTCGGGAGTTGACTCAAGTTCCTGTTCTCATGCAGACAGGGAAAACCGCTGGTCCCTGGCCCCTCTGAGTCTTTCCTCCCCGACCAAAAGTCATTCTTGGTCCCTACAGCTCAGAGCGCACGTGGGTGGGGAGACGGAGGTGGGCGAGGTGTCCTCTCTGCACACCACAGCAGGTGCTAGGCAGAGGGCACTGGGCGGGTGCACAGGCATCAGGGCGGGGTGGGGCTTGTGGCAAGCTCAACCACCAGAGACAATGGCACTGTTTCAGGGCCTGATCGCTCCTGCAGGCCTAGACCACAGGGATCAGTCTTTAGATTTTTCTAGAGTTGCTAGAATTCGACATTATTTAAATGGTCAGCACTGGTGTTTTCACGCTGTGGGCTGGGGTTGTTCCTGAGTCCAGGTCCCCCGTTATCATGCTGGGGCTGGGGTCTCCCAGGAGAGAATCTGAACCCCCTATCCTGACTGTCAGCGGGAGGGATTGAGTAGCGCACACGGTCCAGCTGCTCCAACCTCTGCCCAAACCCCGGGCCAAGGGGGGAGGGGGTCTGAGGGGCCAAGTCTAGAAGGCTCCTGGCTGTCTCCTCCCTGTTCCCAGGACTCCAGGAGTCCAGAGAGAGCTGGGTGTCTGGATACTGGGGTTCTGTGTGAGCTGCTCAGTGGAGGAGCGGAGGGCCTCACAGATGACAAGGGCCTGAGACAGTCCAGAACCTGACCTGTTCTCTGCGGTCGCATGACAAACTGCCTCAGAGTGGCGGGTCCCAAGTCACAATCAGTAACTGCCTCATGGGTTGGAGTGCACGGGGCCAGCATGGCCCTGCTCATGCCGCCTCTCCTGGGCAACTCTAGGATCACATAAAGGCCCCCACAGGCCCCATGAGCCACGAGTCAGCCTCTGTCCTCCACCACCCTGCTCTGTTCTCACCCAGGGCGTCCGCGCTTAGCTGCAGGGTGAGCAGCCAACCTTCTGCCATGCCAGTTCAGGCCTGCCGAGTCTAGAGGGTAAAGGAGATGGTACAGGCAGAACGGGAACCAGCTTTCCTGACCAAACCTCAGAGAGCCATGTCCCTGCCCCCTCCCTGGCATGCGTCCTCTTATCTTGGCTCATGTCTGTCTCCACATACAGTCCTCCCCTTTCCCCCCTTTTTTATAGGGCACTCTTCATTGGCCTCATCCAAACACCTGGCATCGGGAGGAACCTAGTTCTGAACAAGGTCACATTCGGGGGTACTGGGAATTAAGACATCAACAGGATTTGGGGGGTGGTGGGAAATTCCATTCTACCCCTAATACAGATGGAGGCCAGAGGTGCCGCTACAGAGACAGTCCCCAGCTCAGAGAGGACCCCCTCAGCATGAACAGAGAAACTCGGGAGCAAGCAGGACCCCAGGGAGCAGGGGCTCCAAGGAGTGGGCCCCCCGCTGTGCAAAGCCTCTTCCCACGTGCCTCTCGTCTCCCCTTCCATTGCCCCTTTCTCTTCTGGATGAGAACTCTGGGTTTGCTCTTCTACCTGCAGAGGAAGGAGGGCGGCCTTTGTTTCTTTTTCTTCCTTTTGCTATGCTTTAGGATGCTCAGGGCTGGAGCGATGGCGCAGCGGGTAGGGTGTTTGCCTTGCAAGTGTCCAACATGACCGACCCGAGTTCAATTCCTCCACCCCTCTCGGAGAGCAAGCTACTGAGAGCATCTCTCCCGCACGGCAAAGCCTGGCAAGCTACCCGTGACGTATTCGATATGCCAAATACAGTAACAAGTGTCACGATGGAGATGTTACTGGGCCCACTCGAGCAAATCAATGAACAACGGGAGGACAGTGACAGTAGGATGCTCAGACCCGAGCTCTGCCACAAGCACAAAGTGCAGCACAAGTTTCTTACTGACAGAGAGAGAAGGGGAGGGCGGCAGGAAATGCAGCAGAGCCCACTCTAGTCTTTTCACAAATGTTGGGGGCTCGCCTGGCTGTGCTCAGGGGTTACTCTCACCTGAGGGGGAGAAATTCTGTTCCTGGTGGAGCTCAGGGGACCCTGTAGTGCCAGGGACCAAACATGGGTCTCTTGGACATGTACCATGGGCTCAGCACAATTGACTATCTCTCGGGCCCTTCCATAACACACACACACACACACACACACACACACACACACACACACACTTTTTAAATTTCCAGAGAATCTAGCCTTTCCAATGCCTTTTTCTATTCTTTCTCCCCAATTTCCTTACACCTGCTATAGATCCACTCACACCACGTCTATTTAGTTGTATAGAAGGGAAATGATTGCATGATACATGAAAAAGAATAAAGCAGAGAGTTCAGGTGTTTGGGTGCATGCCTTGCATGTGGCCAACCTTGGTTCTATGTCCAGCACCACATGGTCCCTTAAGCGTTACTGGGTACAGTTCTGGAGGCCCTCAGGCACAGCCAGGGTGGCCTGAGTGATCCCTAGAACCCCCACCGTCATCCTTGGGTCCTCACAGAGACCTGCTGGCCTGCTTGGCTGAGACCCTCTGGATGGGGGTGGGGAATTCAGACTTCCTGAGCACCACTTAGGAGCCCCCAAACCCAAATAAAAGATCAACAGCCCAGGTGGGGAAGCAACTGTCACCCTTATGAAACATATGGTTTGTTTGTTATACAGCATAATCTCTGTCCCTCTGGCTGATACAAAAGTGCCAGGGGTCACTTCTGGAATTGCACAAACCACAGCAAGATGGAGCACCTGTTGGGATGACTTCCTCTCATGGAGCAAGAAGGCAACAGGACCCAAGTCACTTCCCTAGTGGTTACCGCTTCTAACTCAGCCCATCAAAGTCAGGAATGGACTTAGTCCAGTCGCGTGAAAGGTAAACCAATGGGAGCATGAGTATAACACAGAGGGAGAGCTCCTTAGAGACTGACTGGGCAGGTCTCCCACCAGTGAGATCCAAAATCAGGCCTCTGTGATGAGACCTCCACGCCCGCTTGGATCAGGACTGGGCCTCCTCCCCCAAGTTCCCCAGTTTTGCAGTAGCTTGGCAGTCACACCCACAAACTGCCTCCAGTGCCATGTAATCTCATCAACGGCCAAGATCCAGAGACAATAAACTAAAGCTCCTGGAAGAGAGTGACACAGAATTTACTGGAGTGCACGGCCACATTTGCGGCCGCATGACTTCTTATGCTCTAGCCCACTTATGTACCAAAAGTAGCACACATTTGTTTGGTTTTAATATACTTGCTTGTATTCTCTTGTATACAGGCTTAAATGGCTCCAGAATGAAATACAACAACATACAACAAACTTCACACACTTTCCTCTTATTGTGGTGGGAAGGTGCTTGGTGGTGACATTGGTGTTTGAATATTATCTCCAATGAACTATTGTAAACTACTTTATGAAAATAAAATATATAAAAATTGTTTTAAAAAACGTGTTCATGACATTTCCTCACCAGAACTCACCCCAAAGATTACCATGCTCCCCCCAAATACCTACCATGCAGTAACACTGGGATTGGTCCAGACCCCCAATCTGCTCTTCCCTGATCAATAATTTCCCTGGAAATCAGTACCTGCACCCTCACTTCAGTGCCCCAAATGGTTGCTCTCCATGTGACTCTCCCCAAGGTAACTTCCTTCCACGGGAAACCCGAGTGGAGGCGCCCACAGTGCCATTTCAGAGAGCAGGTTAATAAGGCAAAGCCACCAAAGAAATGGACAGAGTCAGCCTGGATGCTTCTGGAAAGCAACTGCCCTTGGAGAAGGCTCTTCCAGCGAGCCTGGGGCTGTGCTGAACATACCTGAGGGGGGAGAATAAAATCCCTCTGCACACAGTGGGCGAGGGGGGCTCATCTATCGCTCTGTGTGAAATGGGGTTTAAGAGAAGGAAAACCAGCGGCCAAGGGTCTAGCCCAGCGTGTCTGATGGAGCAAAGGGGGGTGCGTTTTCTCTATGCCACCTCTGGCTGAAGTGCTCGGTACACAATCCTCTGTGCATGTTTGTCCGGATTCTTTGAGATGCCAGTGACAGAAACTCCAATCTAACAGAGTGAAATGAACAAGAAGCACGTTAGAGGTGCCCGTGGCTTCAGGTAAGGCTGGACCCAAGGAGTAAGAGATCCAGATCTATGCTTCTGTTTCTCTCAAGCTCTGCTCTCTTCCAGGCCAGCTAGAAGGAGGATAGTCTGAGCATCAGCCTCGAACCTTTGGCCCGCCCCCCACCCCCGCCCCGCAGCAGCTGTTACAGGGGTGCTTCTCTAGCTGGGCCATCAAACATTCCAGGATTCGCTCTGATCAAACCCTCAGTTCCTGGCCTTCTTCCCCCCCAGCAGCAAGGTAGCCGCCACCTCAGAGCTTACTGGAAAGCCAGGTATGAGTCGGTGGTGACGGGGCAACTGCAGACTCATGGGAAGGGAGGTGGTACCAGCTCGTCCTTCATGCCCTACCGAGGTCACAAGTTGCCCCCCATGAGCAGCTCTCCGGCACGGCCATAACACCAGACACACAGAAACCAATCTTGTAATTATCTGGCTCTTTGCAGAAATCCCTCCAGACTTACTAGAAAAATATCAGAAATCCAAAATCACATGGCTGTGATAGTGGTCGCACAACATCATGTGGTTCTCATAACCAGCTATAGAAAACAAATTATTTCACAATGCCTTTTCAGCAATTCTGATTGTTGGGGGGAAATTCTAAACAATAATGGTGCATCTTTTGTCGAAATAATGAATGTAATCAAAGTAAAGAGAGAGTTAAGTAGAAATCATCTGCTTCACAGGCATTGGGAGGGGTGGGAGGGGGGTATATTGGTGATGAAAAATAAGTACTGGTGAAAGGAAAGGTGTTTGATCATTGTATGACCGAGACTTAATCTTGAAAGCTTTGTAACTTTTCCCACAGTGATTCAATAAATAAATATAAGAAAAAAAAAACCCCTTAGTTCTTGCCACCACCGCTCAGTGGCTGACGCTGGACAAGGAAGAGCCAGGCCTGGGTCCTGAGCCCCTTCCTGAATCCTACATTGGAGTCAGCCCCACCCTAAGCATGGGATTGAGCATGGTGGGGGGGGGCTGTTCCCCCCTATAGGACCAGAAAGACCCTCCTCAGAATGCTGGCCAGGACCCCAGGGGAGGGCCCCTGGCGCAACGCTTTTCTTGCTCGTCACACCGTAATTCGCGTTCATTTCTCAAACACACACACCATGGCAGCACGTGGCTCGTTAGGAAGGATGATGGACGCACGCCGCTGGGGGAAGTTAGCGCGCTGCAAACGGCTGCTCCTTCGGCGGGAGGATTACTATTCCTCGAAGAATTCGGCTCCAGACGATAAGTGTTAATACCTGATTTCTTGGGGGACTCTGCAGTCTGGAGTTGGGATTGATTGCAAACCGAAGGAAATAATTTGCTTTTTATCAGCGTCCTCCACAGCCACTTGTTTGCAGCCAATCCGGGGAGGAAATGCATTTAGCTTCGCCTCCCTAATCCCTTCCAGGGTTCCTAACTCACCGCCTGTCACTCAGGGCCGCTCAGCCAGAAACGAGCCGAGCTCTGTAATAATAAAAACAGAATTACGGTCGCTGTCACCTCCCGCTGATGACTCCTTTCGGGGGCCCCATGAGAGCCAGGCTTCAGACCAGCTGTCTTAGGATGCAGTCAGGACCCCAGTCTCTGCCCGTGTGGGGGGCTCGCGTGTCCCCACAGCCAGGCAGGGGTCGAACCTTGCGCTCCAGACCCTGGAGGGGCTGTCAGCCTGCTGAGGGAGCCAGTCGCTTCTGAAAGCTGGATAAGTCACAAGTGTCATGAGTGGGAATTTCCACATAAGATGGAATCCCCTCCTCTTGACAGATAGGATCTGCTGAGAGATCAGGCTTCGGTGCCCTCCCTGCCCTCCTGCACACCCCTACACTGCTCTTCGTTGTCACGAGTCATGCCTTGGGAGGTTGTATCTCGATAACGGATCCTAATGTGGCCCCTCAGCAAAGTGAAATTAGTCAGGGGGCTGGAGCGATAGCATAGCAGGTAGGGCATTTGCCTTGCACACAGCCGATCCAGGTTCGATTCCCAGCATTCCATATGGTCCCCTGAGCACCGCCATGGGTAATTCCTGAGCGCAGAACCAGGAGTAGCCCCTGTGCATCGCCAGGTGTGACCCAAAAAGAAAAAAAAAAGTGAAATTAGTCAGTCACTTTACATCTTGCCCATCCATAGGCAGCCAATCAAAAGAGACAATGGAATGGCTGGGGGTGGGAGATGGCAGCAGATAAAAGGACACACCCAGCCAGGCCCACCCCTTCTTCTCTCAACCCTTCCCTCTCTCCCATTCTACCCTTTGCCCCATCTCTCATTCTCTTATGCCCAAGCTGACTCCAGGATCAGGGGTGTGTGTGTGTGTGTGTGTGTGTGTGTGTGTGTGTGTGTGTGTGTGTGTGTTGGGAGTGGTGCTGGTGGTGGGGGCTGCATGCCCAGACAGAAGACAGGCTGAGCTCAAGCTCAGAGGCCCAGGCAGGTGGCAGAATCAGGCAGGGGGCTGACGTTCAGACAAACGGCAGGCTGGAGACTTACGGAAAGTCAGGACGAGGTGACAGGGAACTGTTAGGGTACATTTTGGAAAAGATCCAGGGACACAATTTCAGACTAAGAAAGCATATGTGGACAGAGAGTGGCACAGAGACAAGACCAGGTCATGGACACAAGCAGATTCCTAGGGACAGGACCAGGAAGTTTTGTTTGGTGTGTGTGTGTGTGTGTGTGTGTGTGTGTGTGTGTGTGTGTGTGTGCGCGCGCACACGCATGTTTGTGTGGATTTGCTTTTGGGCCACATCTAGTGATGCTCAGAGCTTACTCCTGGCTCTGCACTCAGGAATCACTCCTGGCAGGGCTCAGGGGACCATCTAGGGTGTCAAGGACATGAGCAGATCCCTAGGGACAGGACCAAGAAATTTTGTTTTGTGTGTGTGTGTGTGTGTGTGTTTATGTGCGCACGTGTGCGTGCATGTGTTCACATGTGTTTGTTTTGGGCCACATCGAGTGATGCTCAGGGGTTACTCCTGGCTCTGCACTCAGGAATCACTCCTGGCAGGACTCAGAGGACCATCTAGGATGCCGGGAAACAAATCTGGGTTGGCCACATGCAAAGCAAAGGCTCTTTCCTCTGTGCTATCTCTCAGGCCACTAACCTTTCAAGTTTTGTATGTAAAACTTTTCTACAATTCTCAAGTACCCACCAGCTCAGGAAAATCCACTTTCACGCTAGTATTCTGAGCATCAGCATGATGCCGGGGTCGACCCGCGGTCTTCCTAGCCTAAAGAAAAACATCAGATCAGGCTGTTCATGAGCTCTTTGCAATGAGGAGTTTTGGGGAAGGAACAGCTGAGTTTTCGGGAAGGAGGGGAGGGATGACCCGTCCCATGGGCACCATTCCAGAAAGCTCTTTGGCTGACCCATCTCCGGCTCCCTGTATGGGATCGTGATGGTGAACAGCACCTGGCTTCCCAAAGAGTCTCAGCTCCTGTCTCTACCTCTCTCTCTTTCCCTCTTACTTTGTGATCCTTGTTCCACAGGACACACCTACGACCAGGACACCGCATGATCTGGAACGGAACAGGGCGCTGGGCCCAGAACCCCGGAGTCCCAGGGGCGTCCCTTTGGGAAAGAGATGGATGGTTCGGAGCCCGTGGTGATCAGCACCTGGATTGGGGAAGCTGATTACCTGTCTGTGGAACATTGATGTATTGGTAATTCTTCTCTCCTCTCAGGCTGGATTGCAGCTAATTTACTGATGGTCTTAAATCACCCCCACGCTGCCCTCCCCCCACACACACACAGAGGCTCCCAGCTCCATCTATCAGGGGTCTGCTGTAGACACAGTGGTGGAAGTGAGGCAGGGAGCCGGATCCCGCCTCCGTGCGGGGATGGGAGGTGCTGGTGCCATTTATCCAGAAACACAGCGGCCCACACACAGCCCGCTTAATTTCATGTTCGGCAGCTGATGGGTTTTCATTTATAGATAATATAAACAGGCTGACAGGCCCTAATTAACTGATTTGTGGTCCTTGGGGAACAAATGGTTATTAATATTCATAAACGTTTGTAACGCGTCGGCAGATGCCCAGCTCTGACACAATCCGCCCGTGTCCTCAGCGGCCTGCACCTGGGGTTTCTGATGGGCCCCTGGACTCTGGGGGGCGAGGCCAGTTCTGAGGGCCCCAGGCCACGACATGGTCTATCTCTCTGTCCTGTGTGCCCTTTGAGCAAGATCTGCTGACTCCAGCTCGCTGGGATTGTCACGATCCTTCCTTTGCCCAGACTGCCCTGTGTCCACTCTCTCCGGAACCCCACCGCACCTCCCTTCTCCTTGAGATGAGCAGAGCACTCCCTCCTCCAAGGAGGCTTCTTGGATTGTGCTGTCTAGTTCGTTGGTGCTCTGCCATTGTTTCCAAGAGGATTTGTTCCGGGATTTTAGGTTCTTTTATCCAAGCATGCTGGTGTCTCAGGAACTTTTCCTCCAATCAGAGGCACACCAGCGTCCCCCTTTGGTAATTCGAAGGCAAAGGCAGTGCGGGTGGATGCTGATTCACAGCCCAGCCCATATGCCGACCCCAAGCAGGCTCCGTCCTAATCCAACAGACTCCTCCAAGCCTAGCCATTGAGGATTCCCTTTCTTTCGTGATCAGGACAGCTCGCACCCAAACAATCTCCCCGCTCTGCAGGGAGCACCGAAGACCACAGCCTCTTCCCCGGGAAGCACAGGCAGGGCCCCACCCTGGGTTGGGTGCAGGTTATAAAATGACTGAATGGAGTGAACTGTCATTGCAGGGCTGACTGAGGAGACCCCAACTCCCGAACCCTCCCTAGCCCTGTGGAAGTGGCCCTGGGACAGCGATACCTCCAGAAAGCCGACCCTCTACCCCCACCCCAACAGATACCCCCGTGGTGGGGGGGGCACGGTCCCCGGGTTCTTACTATGCATCTGCAGCCACTGCGCCATCACCAGCATCATATTCCCATGATGTTTGTTGGAAATCTAAAGGGCATCTGGCCTGCTGTTCATCCCGGGTTGCACTTGGAATCATCTCCTGGGCCTGCCCGTGAAAGGCTCTGCCCTCAGGGACACTTGGCAGCATCTGCCGGGCACAGGGTGGGCTGAGAGCTGGCTGGTGGCACTGTTGGCCTCCCACCCCCACCCCCATAGTTCGAGACATGGGGCCTCATTTTCACAGACTCATGTCCCCACCAGGCTGATTCTCCCCTAGGGAGACTGACTTTGGGCTGTCACTTTGGGGGAAAGGAGGAAGTAATGGTCTGTCGCAGGTAGCCACTGGGACACAGCTTGATCCTCAGCATCCAGGACAGGACTCTGAGGTCCCAAACAATCCAGCTTCCAGGGACTGCCGCTGAGGCCGAGGGGTGCCGAGGCAGACAGGCCTAGAGCCTGACAACAGCATACCAGGGGGATGTTGGCAGCCCCTTGTAGAGGTGAGCAGGCACACGTGTCCCCCTGCTGACCCCCATGGCCACCTATAACCAGGCGCCCTAGCAGCTCCCTGACCACATGGCAGCTTGACACAGGCAGAGCAACTCCAAGAAATCGTTTGAAATAACCCATAAAGGCATCTTCGCTTTGCCAAAAGGACAGCACTGTCCTACTAGCTTTTCCCGTTTTCTCTCGGATTAGTCAGACTCAAGACCATTTGGTGTCATTGGACAGAAGCTGGACCAAAGCCCAGAGAGGCTGAGGGACTGTAGCCGAGCCTCACGGCAATCTGGAGTCCAGCCCTCCCCCCACCCCCCAACTCCGGACCTGGGGAGGGAGGTCAGTCCTGGACTCAGATTCAAGCTGGAGGAGGCATCCCTGCAACCCGAACCACGGGGTTAACAGAAACCGGTCCTGGCCCCTCATCCCGTCATCGGCAAATGTTCCCTGGCTGGGGTCAAACGCGTTTCTCTGATTCATCTGCCTCTCCCGAAGCCCCAGCTCAGCCCGCTCTCCAGATGGATTGGAAATTGGAGCTGCTGGGGCAGCTTGGCCCTTTGAGAGCACCCCCTCCCAAGAACACGAACCCCCAGACTGCAATCTGCCTACTCCCGGCCTCCTTTTTTGTTTCTCCTGAAGAATGGTGGGGGGACTCATTTCGGAGAAAATGACCCTAGTGATTAGGCTTGAATGGCTCCTCGTGCTCTCTGGGCTGGCTGGGAGGCAGCACTGAGATGGGGGAACACGAAGGCTGGGACCCCCCCCCCCCGCCACAACCCCCACAAGAGGCAGGTCCAGGACACTGCACAGATGCTGCCGAGCTTTGTGTGTGTCTCTTTGCTTCACCCAAGGCATTTGCACACAGATGAAATCATCAGATCCTTCTAGAAGGCTCGTGACAGAACAGGCATTTTTCTTACTCCTGGGCCCCAATTTTCTTGTTCTTTAGGGCAATTGATTTCAACTCAGAGCTGAATATGCTGGTACAATCCTGAGTTTCCATAAAGACAGAGATGGCTTCTGAGAAAGGCCACTTGGGGCCATTGTATTGTTGGGTGAACATCACAAAGTATAAATAAATAATCTTGGTGTAGTGAAGAGGCAGCGCAAGGAGGAAGGGAGTGGGGTTCTCAGGTCTCGGCAGCCCTGAGGGTCTCAGGACTCCACACATTCCCCTCTGGAAGCTTCTGCGATTCCATCACTGCAGCTCGGGCATCCCACGGACACATCCCAGTGAGCCCTGACTGCAGATCCTAAGTCGCCATAAGGAAATCCACAAATATTTTGTGAGTCACACTTACGGGCCAGCAACTTTCTGTCACTGTTGGTTTGGGGGCCACACTTAGCTGTGCTCAGGGATCACTCCTGGCCTGGAGGAGCTCGGGGACCAATGTGGTGCTAGGAATCAAACCCGGCTGGCTGCATGTGTGTGTAAGGCAAACACCCTGCCCGTTGTCCTATGGCTCCAGACCTAAGGGCCAGTTATTTTCTAGACCTCCAAAATGAAATTGAACCCAGGACGAGATCAATCAATTCAACCCAGGATCAATTGAACCCAGACTCTAATCTTTACAAATGTAAGAGGGGAAACTTACAGAATGAACTTTCCCCCCATCATCTCCTTTCCCCCAACCCCTCCTACCCCCAACAGCAGGCTGTGTGCAAAGAACTTGCCAGAACTCCTGGTGCCATGGGGCCAGGAGGTGGAAAATCACACCAGCCTTGCCTTCCAGTTCCTCTTGCTTCCTGTTTGCCAGCAGCCCGGAGCCTAGGAGAGTTGGGGGCATGGAGGGGCTGAATTTCAAGAGCTCGGTGACTCTGACGGTCAGTAGTTGCCCAGGAGTCAGACACGCTAACTTTCTCATCTTAAATTAAAAGGAGTGTGTGGGCCTCAGCTACAAGAAAGCCCAGTTCAGGAAGACTAGGAAGCCACCACCTGAGCTGGACCCCCAGTATCGCTGCCCCTCTGTGCTGTGGGACTGGAGCAGCCATGTCCGTTGGCCTCTGCAGCCTGCACGTGGCAGGAAGGGTTATAAATAAAAGCATCCTCCCCACTCTGTTCCCTCCTGCCGTCCCCCACTTCTCAATGCCCAGTTTGTGATTTGTTCTTCCTTTGAAAACCTTGCCCAGCCTGATGTGAATTCTAATTAAAATCAGGCACAGCGTGACTTTTAATTAGCTTCAGCCACTCCGTGAAAGGCATCAATCGCAAACAGAGTAATTGTGCCGGTGACTTTCCCGGCGGAGCTGCCGACCAGGACGCCAGCCCAGCTGGTGGGAGGCCCTGGCGTCCATGCTGGGAAGGGTCACGGAGGGGCAGCTGGGTTCTGTTAACCAGCTTTCGCTCGGGGCGGCCTCTCTGCGGCCGGGAGGCTGTGACTTTAATGGAGGGGGAGCGGTGAGGCTGCAGATTTATGTCATGGAAACGAGATGGGGTTTGAAACAAGTGCCAAGGAGCTAAGAACTCCACTCCTGCACGGCCATGGCTGGAGTGTCTCCTTTGCAGCAAGAAAAGCCAGCTTGAAGGTAGAGTTGGAGATGAGTGTTGCTTCAAATCGCCTTTATTTGGGGGAGAAGGGCAGGACTCTAGATTTGAAGAAGGGAATAATGGAATAGAAAATCTCTTTTTTCTTAACTCAGAGGTGGGGGGAACTGGCTTGGCATTTCCTGTTCCCCAATCATAGACTATTTTCTTCCTTTGCTGGAAGTGGCCCTGGGGTGGGGGTGGGGGTGGGGGGAGCTGACGGCACTTTCCCCAGGAGAACCTCCCCACTCACTCCGGAGCAGCTCAGAGACCCCAGAACCCTAGGTTGGGGCCCCACTTAAAGCTCCAGGGCTCTTTGTGCAAGGAAATAGTTTCCAAACAGAGGCCTGCTTCCAGGCAAGGCGCCACGAGGCCTTCTGGGGCCTCCTCGACGCCAGCCATTTCTGCAGAGGGACACAGGTCAGAGGAACCCCCAGAGCATGTGGGTAATGGAGAAAAGGTGGCAGCTGTCAGAAACCACCACAGAAGCCAGGCAACAAGGAGGCTGCAGGGATGCATCTATTCTCTCTCTTTCTCTCTCTCTCTCTCTCTCGTTCTCTCTCTCTCTCATTGAATCACCGTGAGATACAGTTACAGAGCTTTCATGATTGAGTTTTAGTTATACAATGATTGAACACCCATCCCTCCACCAGTGCACATTCTCCACCACCAATGTCCCCAGTATCCACTCCCCCCACATCCCACTTTTCTCCCTGCCTCTATGGCAGACAATTTCCCCCACACTCTCTCTCTATTTGGGGGCATTATAGTTTGCTCAAATTTTTCCACAACCGCTCAACCCTGCCTGCCAGGGGCAGACACTAGATCATTTCTTTTCTATTGCTCACTTTGAATATCACGAGAAGTTGCACGGCCACAAAAGCGGCCACACACTTCAGGAATTCTAAGATTGTAAATGGTTTGGGGTCCAGAGATATCTCTGTAGGACAATAGTCTATTTTGGGATTCAACTGGGAATCCCAGACCAGAGCCATTGGTGCACTGAGATGGCACCTGGAGGCAGATTGTGGGCATGACAGTCAGGATCCCGAGTGGGCAGGAACCAGGAAGGGACAACCCTACTCCTCTGCCACCACAACGTGGCTGTTCTCAAGCCACATCCCCGCACCTGGTTGCTTAGCACATCCAGGTACTAAGATTCATGTGCAGGGGCTGAAGAGCTAGTAAAAGCGCTTAGGCCATGAGTATGAGCGTGACTGATCTCACTTCAATTCTTGGCTCCACATGGTCCCTGAACCACCGAGTGCAGCCCGGGAGGCCTGAGTAAACCCCAGCACCTAATCCTCTGCTCCTTGGGTTGAACCACAGGCCTGGTTAGCTGAGAGTCACCGGTGGGGGGGCAGGGCAGGGGGGCAGGCCTCCACAGCATGCCTGGGAGCATGCCCCTCCCCCCCCACCACCAAAGAATGAATAAACACAGGAGAGAGGGCTATTGATCATCTTTGCCCTTAAAGGACTTCAAGGCCCTTTTGTTCTACATTCCGTGTCAGAAAGACCCATGGATGACTCTGTTCACCAGGCTGGGAGGGCTGCAGGGCCTCTTGTCAGGCTCAAACTGAGAACATGAGAATGATGGTGGGGCTGGGGGTCTCCAGATCCCAGTTCCTAAGGGCCTGCAGGTCTGACATTGCTGCAGATCTCTGGGATTCCCTGGGCTCTGGGGATACTCCGGCCTGCCTGGCTTCCAACAGCCGCTACAGCCCCAGTCCCTACCCACTGGGGATTTGGCGAGAGGCCTGGCATCTCCCAAATGGAGAGGGCCCCAGTGCCCATGCCCTGGCCCTGCTAGGGCTCCTCCCACAGCAAGTGCTGCCTTCCTGGCACTTTGTGAGACCCGCATCAGTCCCTGCAGTGCCTCCGGCCCCCCTGCTCCCCAGGACAGTGAGTGTGGCCAAGAGCCAGAATGCTGCAACTCAGCCCCAGGCTCGTGTCTTCGTCCCAGGAGGCCCTGAAGCCTGATGCTCCTTCCCTCCCAGCCAGGATCCCTCCCACCTGGGACCCAACCTCAGCTCCCGACTTCCCACAGTTGTGGTCTCCGTTGGCCATGAGCTCCCAACCAGGGCTCCTGGCTTCTATCCTTGATTATAAGTTCTACAACAAATGCTGGCTCTGAAAGAAATGTTTTTAGCCCAAGGTCAAGGTGGGGCAGCATCAGGCATCATGGAACCCACATTTGCCTACAGCCAGGAAATGGGGCCACGGGAGGGAGCGTGGCTTCTCTAAGGAGTGGGTCTTTCCCAGGAGGGCATCCTCCTCCCTGGCCCAGGATGAGGTCATGGGGTTCCCCACCTGGAAGGACCCCATGGGATGGCCCAGAGTAGTTTAACCCAGAGACCGAAGGCGGTGGAGATTCTGTGTGTGCAGGGTGGGCTGGCTGCTCGCTGGGAGAGCAAGAGGGAAGCAGAGATAGGCTTGATGACAGAGCTGGGTTGTGTTGGTCTGAAACCTGCCTGGCATCCAAAGGGTCAAAGTTGACAGGTTCCCCAAGGCTGCCCTGGGGAGACCTAGGAGCCCTCTGCCCGCTGCCCCTCTGGCTACTCACTTGTGGGATGTGGAGAGCAGAGCATGGCCTCAGAGAGAGCCTCGCGGGCTCAGATCCCACCTCTGGTACTGGGTAAGTGACTCAAGAGTGACATTCCAGAGGAGAGGCTGGTACAGTGATGGTGTCCACTGCACGGCTGGTTCCGAGGATCTACATGTTTAAAGTCTTTAGACTTTAAACCTGGACACCCAGAGTCCTGTGACATTGCTCTTGGAGTCAAGGCCCGTCCTGCTATTCCAAGCATCACTCCAGACACAGCTAGGCCCACACTCTGGGTCCTACGGGAAGAAGCAACTTCAAGGTTTCTCGCCTCTTAAGCTGGGAAGATAAAGTCAAAGCTGATTGTCTGGGGTGTCTGCGGTGTCAGGGAGCTCAGGGCTGGAAACATGAAGACTTTTCATCAAGATGTGGAGCCAGGAGCCATAGTACAGTGGGTAGAGCTTATGCCTTGCACTCAGCCAACCTGGGTTCAATCCCTGACATCCCATATGGACCCCCGAGCACTTCAGGAGTGATTCCTGAGTGCAGAGCCAGGAGTAACCCCTAAGCAGTGCTTAGTTCTGACCACCACCCACCCAAAAAAAGATGTGGAACCAATTCCCCCAATCATATTTTTCAGAGTAATTGCATGGTGTGGAATAATACACTCACAAGATGGCAATATAATGAGAAAAGTGGAGAGGAAGTTTCAGATATATATTAATAATAATAATAACAACAACTTCACAAGTCAACCAGATCATACATATGAATGTCTGATATATTTATGTTCATTATATATGTATATTATATGATAATTTTTGTGTGCACACAAACATTTAGAATTAATATATTAATCTATTTGATAATTAGCATATATAATACTATTGACAGACACAAATCATGTAAAGCAGGAAAAGATGAGGAGCAATGCCCAAAGAGTGATTTGCTGAATACGAGCAGTACATGTGACATCCAGGACAGTGGCCGGCAAACAGTCAAAGGCTGGCACAGGCACCAGATGGACAGCGAGACGCAGTGAGACCTCAGCAAGTAATATCTGTCTCTCATCTACTCAGAAAACCCAAAGCCAAATCAGTCAGAAAGCCCAGGGCTTTTCTTTGTGTCCAGGAATCTAATGAATCACAAATCACCGAGGATTGAAGGACCTTAGCAAGTCCATGATAACATCTCCACAAAGAGAAAATCAAGCCAAGAAAACCTTTACATCAGCTGAAGAAGAAGGGAATGTAGGAGAAATTTGCTCAACAAATTTGGTGTTGACACGGAAAGAAGGAAAAATTATCATCAGAACAAAATGTCCCAATTAATGCGTCCTATGTGTTAAGAATAAGCAGTTGAACTTCAAAGAGCATCAAATCCAATTTCCAAGAGCTCTAATACGCAGCACTTAGAGATGATTATAACAGGTCTCAGGGATCCGCATGAATAAAACTAGAAAAAGAAAAATAAATAAGAAGATACACTTCATAGTCTTAAAGAGAGTCAATATTGAATAGAAAGCCGGTTCTTTTCTTTTCATTTTTATAATATGGAGTTGCAGGACATTATCATGAAGAAAATGGTCTAAAGTGAATTTGGAAAATTAAATCATAAAAAAAATGTTTTAAAGAAATTATGGAGTTAGCATTACCAGGTATTTTCATACACAGAATTATGATAACAACTCAGTGTGGGGTTGGTTGGGAATGAACAAAAAAAAAAATTTAATAGAAAGCTGGAGAAAGCCATGCATACATATGAGGCTTTAGAATGTGACAAAGTTTGCTTTCTGTTATTTGCAGGAAGATAGATTATTCAATAAATTGTATTCAGACCATTTTGAAAGTGCCTAATGATCTAGATAAAAAATAGTAAATCTAATCCATATCTCATCATGTACATCAAAATAAATTTCAAATGTATCGGCAAATTGATGCAGAAAAAATCAAAACAATTGAATGCTTATGTAATATTGGGGGGTGCATGAATGTGATAATAAGTGCAAAAAGCAGAAAGGAAATGTTTGTTGGATATAAAACATAATTGAGAAACCTTTTTCTCAATATGCCTCAAATTCATTTATTTCTCAACTTCACAAGCATACCCCAAGATAGATTTTTTTGCCTGGATCTATTTACCCACTTATCGAATGCCTACTACCAAATGCCAGAGACTGTTGATGGTTCTAGGGTTTTTTAAAACAAAAGAAAAAGAAGAGAAGAGAAGAGAAGGAAAAGAAAAGAAAAGAAAAGAAAAGAAAAGAAAAGAAAAGAAAAGAAAAGAAAAGAAAAGAACAAAACCTAGGCCCTCCAGTGGAACAGAAAGAAAATATCAGGAACTGGAAAGTTAGTACAGCTGGTAAGGTATTTGCCTTGCACACAGCCAACCTGGGTTAAGTCCCCAACATCCCATCTGGTCCCTGGCTGGTCCCAGGTTAAGTCCCGGACATCCTATCTGGTCCTTGGTCCAGAGCGTAGATCCAGGAGTAACTCCTGAGCACCACTGCATGTGGCCCCAAAACAAAACAAAAAAGAGAGAAAATCCATCAAGAAGTTGTTTCTGTCCAATATCAGGTGTGTTATGAGGACAATAATGGCAAAGAGGAGATATTGGGGTAGGGGGTAATTTTTCCATTTTAAACAGAACAGTCAAGAAAGCTTCCCCGAAAACTTGACACTTAAGCAAAGACTTACAGGTGAAACAGAGTGATTGATGATAATACTGCTTGGGGACCAATGCTAAGAAAGCCAATGGACAAGCTGAATGAGGAAGAGAAGTGGCAAAGAAGTCAGGGGGATATTGGGGAGCCCAGAGGGGAGGTTGTTTGTGGGGAGTTTTAGGAGAATGACAGCTTACAGTTCCAGCTTGTCACAAGGGGCAGAAGCTCACTGTGTCTGCAGAAGTGAATGGGTAAGAGGGAGAATGAGCAGAAGGGTGGGAGACAGTAGACAGATGGGTGCGAGGGGAGGGGACTTGTAGGGGTAGGAGGCTCTGGGTTCAGAGAAGAGAAGCACAACCAGCAAACCCCAAACTAGAGGCTCTTTTTCCTTCCTTCCTTCCTTCCTTCCTTCCTTCCTTCCTTCCTTCCTTTCTTCCTTCTTTCTGTCCTTCATTCTTTCTTTCTTTCATTTCTTTCTTTCCTTTTTACTTCACTCCTCTCCTTCCTCCCTCCTTCCTTCCATCCCTCCCTCCCCCGCCTGCCTGCCTGCCTTCCTTCCTTCCTTCCTTCCTCCTTCCTTCCTTCCTTTCTTTCTTTCTTTCTTTCTTTCTTTCTTTCTTTCATTTCTTTCTTTCTTTCATTTATTTCTTTCCTTTTTACTTCACTCCTTCTCTCCTTCCTCCCTCCTTCCTTCCATCCCTCCCTCGCCCGCCTTCCTTCCTTCCTTCCTTCCTTCCTTCCTTCCTTCCTTCCTTCCTTCCTTCTCTCCTTCCTTCTTTCCTTCCTCCATTCTTTCTTTCATTTCTTTCCTTTTTACTTCACTCCTTCTTTCCTCCCTCCCTCCTTCTTTCCATCCCTCCTCCCTCCCTCCTTCTCTTTCTTTCTTTCTTTCTTTCTTCTTGCATTACTTTCTTAAAAATGTTTCTACAAATTACAACTAATTTAGTGGTTTAAACAGTCTAACCACCTAAAATTAAAGTGTTGGCAGGGTTTCTTCTTGGCCCTTTCCAACTTTTAGATGCCACCCACACTCCTTGGCTTGTGGCACTTGCCCAGATTAGCAATCTTAAGCCATCTTCAATTCCCCTTGACATGTCATCTAACAAACTCATTGTTTTTGAAAATGAGAGTACAGACATCTGGGGGGGGGACCAGGGGGACCATTATTCTGCTTACCACAGAGGAATAGCACTGTCCTCTCATTGTTCATCGATTTGCTGGAGCGGGCACCAGTAACATCTCACAACAAATTGTGAGACTTGTTGTTACTGTTTTTGGAATATCAAATATGCCACAGGGAACTTGCCAGGCTTAGCCGTGTGGGCAAGATACTCTCAGTAGCTTGCCGGGCTCTCCAAGAGGGGCGGAGGAATCGAACCCAGATTGGCCATGTCTGCCACGTGCAAGGTAAACGCCCTACCTGCTGTGCTATTGCTCCAGCCTCACCACAGAGGAAACTGAAGCTAAATCTCGCCTTCCAGCTCTGCAGGTACTCCTGATGGTCAGTGACCAGACTCAACCAAAGATGCTCGCTCCCAGGCAATGCTTTTCCTGGTAGGAAAATGCCATTCTGTAAGCCACAACTGAGGATTCAGAGAGAGAGGTGGGAGAGAGAGGTAGGAGAGATAGAGAAGAGAGGTAGGAGAGATAGGAGAGAGAGAGAAGGTAGGAGAGAGAGAGGTAGTAGAGAGGTAGAAAAGAGAGAAAGGTAGGGATGAGAGAGGTGGGAGAAAGAGAGGAGATATGAGAGAGAGAGGTAGGAGAGAGAGAGGTGGGAGAGAGAGAGATGGGAGAGAGAGAGAGACTTCCTGTGCATGTTGCTTTGCTGCTCAGTTTAGAAGCTCTCATCTTGATAACAAAGAGTGAAAGTAAGCCAGTGACAGTTGGTGACTTTCTCTGTTGCTGGAGTCACATCGAGTTCAGCAACAATAATTGTAGACTCATCTTTCTCCAATCACAGCTTCCTTAGAGGAAATAGTCCAAAATAGATGTCTATTTTCCATGCCCGGACAAGAAAATCAATCCTACCTCCGCGCTCGAGGCAGATGGCCTATCTGGGAGCCGATTCAGTCCTTCATCTCCAAGACCCCTCGGAAGGAAGCCCATCACAGGCTCATCGGCTTCAGCGGCGGGTCCTGAACCCAGGCTGCGTCGGGGAGGAGAAGGCAGGTCATTTAGATGCGCAATTATCCCCCTGGATGGAGCAGATGGAAGACATTTTCTCAGGGGGGAGATGGGGCACCGCATGCCATTTCTCACTGGAGCAGAAGGGACAGTTCCAATCAACCAGCTTTCCATGAGCCAGCCCCCGGCAGCTTCGGGGAGGGCCGGGAAGGAGAGCCCCAGAACTCCCGCCTCAGCAGCCCTAGCCCACCAGGGGGAAACTTTGCACTTAGGTTTTTAGAGCCAGAGGTGGCCCAGGGTGGGGTCAGTCACCAGCTCCTGCCCACAGCTGTCTCCTCTCTGCTGGCAGGCTCAGGTGTATGTGTTGAGGGACTGTTCCCCTCCATGGGAACAGCAGGGGGTTCCACGGGTACAGCCCTGCTCTGAGCATGTGCAGTGGCAGGGCAGCCAGAAAGTCAGAGAGGGGTCCCTGGCCCCCTCGGCTAACAGGGGCTCCAGGCTGCATAGGAGGGAGCGTGCCCTCCTGGGTGAGACCCATCCAGGTCAGAGTCTGGCCACAGGCGACGCATGCCCAGCTTCCTGGGCTAGTGATGCCGGCTTCTATGTGCCCTGGAGGTGTGAGCCAGTGTGAGCCACTTCCCAGGGAACACACGGGAGCCAGGTGCCTGCAACTGGCACAACACTGCCTGTCTTAGGTTTCTTAGGAGGTGAGGAAAACAAACCCTTCTTTGTTGACTGCCTGGGCTAAGCGTTTACCTCAACACTTGGCAAGTGTGCTGTTCCAGGCAGCTGATGGCGTGCCTTCATGATCTTGAGGAATGAGACAGGCGTTTCTGCAGCAGGGAGGGCAGGAAAGACAGAGCAGAGAGAAGCATGGTTGTGTCTCTCCACCATTCCATCTGCCCCAGATGACCAGTCATGATAGCTGGTGGTCAGTCCAGGAAGAAGCAGGTGTCCCATGACTAGCCAACGAGACCTGTGGGAAAGCCTTCTGGAAGATTCTAGAGAATGCTTTCAGATTCCTAGGAAAACATCCAACACAGAGCCCACCCACCCCTTGTCCTCTCTCAGGGACTCTTCACACTCTATTGCGGCAACTGTCTTGTCAAGATGGCACGGGCCTGCAGCCAAAGCTGATGGTCTACAATTATAGGAAATGCCCCAAATTTTTAATCATGTCCTCGAGTTGCTATTGGCTCAGCCCCAGCTGCCGAACCTCAGTGAATGATAACATCCATGGAAGGTCTAGCTATTAAAGACACCTGGGTGGGGTTAACTTTTACCTCGGCGCCCAGATCGCTCGAGCTGATGGCTTATGTGTGCAGACCAGAGTCGGATCTACCATCTCCCACTGAGCTGATGGTGTCTGGTTGCTTTAAGTAAGGGGGAGCGTGGTTTTCTTTAATCTTCCAAGTGGAACAAAAGCACTTGCTCCAGGGACAGGCTGTATCTGCCTTTGATTAAGTCTGTGTCACCTTGTCAGACACATAGCTTGAGGGTGACAATATGGATCAAGGGACACTCTGCCGACATGAGAATCCTGGCCTGCCCACCACTCACAGGATGACCTTGGAGGGTGCTTTGCGGTCCCTTTATGTGCTGGAGGGAGGGGCCAGGGCTCAGGAAGAGCCTTGGATGTGTCCAACCCTGTTTCAGTTCCACATTATGTGGCTCCCCAGTCTGCTCGGGTACCATCCTGTGGGTATGGACATGGCCTTAGAGGTCCCCCTAGAACTTTCATGGGTGCCCCAGTGGCCCTGGGAGTACAGAACTTGAGCAATCTCTCAGGGTCCTGCTTTGAGTCGCCAGCCCAGTTGACTGAAAATTGCTAGGAGACACCGCAGGCTTCTTGAGCATTGGTCATGAAACGCCCACAATGTCAAAAACAAGCAACAACATACACGAGTAAAGTCTCCTTCTTTTAGAACTCGAGTTAAGCAAACCTCCCCTGCCCCTCCCCTGGAGGGGCACGTTGTACGGATGAAATAAAAGAACTCCAGGGCAGCAGTCTGACGCCCGAGGACGATGTGCAGTTCACTCTGGTCCCGTGGTAACTGCATTGTTGAGCCCCAGGTGTTCCCTGTGACTCCAGCAATGAGATTCTTAGAAACAAATATACAAGAACAGAGAATTTAAGTTAATTATCAAAGGTCAGCACGGCTAGGAAGTGCAGAAGCCAGGTCCCGGGGCTCTGCCCTCACCATCACTGCTCGGCCCCACGTCCTTCACATGGTAACCCGAGTGGGCAGCCAGGCCGGTGGCCGAGCAGGCTGGTGCGTGACCAGTTCTGTCCAGGTGTCTGGTGCCGGCCGGCCCCTGCTCTGCCCACCCCTCGCCGCTTCCCAGCTCCGCTCATTTCAAAGCTCCATTATTGTGTGTCTTTAGCATTTTAGAGCTGCTGAATGGGTCAGCGTGTTGGCGGGTCTGGAGGGCACCCCGCCAACGCCCCGCCATCTGGCACTGCCCAAGATGCAGCATATGCTCTGGCCTTCTGCGTGCCGCCTCCTCATGGGGCCTTAAACGAGAGCCTAAAGCCCCCCAGCCGAGGGTAGATGCCAAGTGCCAGCCCCCCAGAGCTCACAGCTCCCCAGGCCTGGCTCTCTGAGCCAGCGTTCCCCAGGGAGGTGAAGTTGGGGTGGGGGCAGCCTCTCAGACAGAAACAGTGCCCTCAGGTTGTGAAAAAAAAAACCACAGACACGAGGCCAGTCTGCACACAAAAGACACGAAGGGGCCCGATACGTGATGCCACGGACACTGGGTGAATGATCTGGCCATGCCGGGCCAGTCACGTCTGGCCCAGAGAGTCCACGCAGCTCCTGACCAGGAGCTTGGCAGTGCGACTGCGTTTACACTTGGCCTTCCTGCCTACTCTACCAAATAGATCCTTTGTTTGTTTGACTGGTTGGTTTGGGGCCGTACCCAGTGATGTTCAGGGGTTACTCCTGGCTCTGCACTCAGGATCCCTCCCAGCAGTGCTGGGGGGGAGTCATATGGGGTGCTGGGATTGAACCCGGGTCAGCCCTGTGCAAGACGGGCACCCGGCCCACTGCACTTTCACTCCAGCCCCTGCAAGTGGATCCTTTGTCACCCCCCTCTCCCCCACCCCGAAAGATGGAAATTGGGGGCAGCATCAGATCCTGGCCAAGGACACATAACTTAGACATGCATTGTATGGGGAGTTCATGAGTGACTGTGGGGGGAGCCTCCAGATTCTCCCATAGTCCCTGCCTCACGCCCCCTGACGCAAGCACAGCACCGCCAACCCCCCTCTCCACCCCCTCAGCCCTGTCTGTCATCTTCCGTTGTGTCGGATAGTAGTTGAGCCGAGTACAGCCTCTCTGGCATTGCTGGTGGTCAGTGGTCAGTGTGGTCAGTGCTGGGTGGGGTATTTGACTGACTGACTGTGAATCTGCTCAGGACATCTGTCTCCCGGACCCTTACTCCTCACCCATTTCCCACACTCGTGGCTCTTCTTCTCCATGACTCTTCCCTGAGCATCTGCTGACGCTGGGGATTGTTTGGTCTACAGTGACCGAGACAAGCAGCACAAAACAAAGAGTTCTTGCCTCTGGGGCAGTGTCGATCTGCATGTCGGCAGTTCCTACTTTTGAGGGCTTGTGAGAATGGAATAAAAGCATGTCTGAGATGACCCCTCCCCATCTGAGCAGGACAGCTGCCAGTCACCATCCTGAGCCTCCCCACACACACTCTCTCTCTCTCTCTCTCTCTACACACACACACACACACACACACACACACACACACACACACCTTCCTGTGCTTCCCCTCAAATCCCAGCCTCCTGACCTCTTCCTGTGTGCATTTCACCCACACTTGGTGAGCTTTAGGAAGGGTGTGTGTGTGTGTGTGTGTGTGTGTGTGTGTGTGTGTGTGTGTGCATTCGTGTGCACACCTGTAGTACATAGCTGTTGAGTCTCTGCTTTGGTGTGGCCTTACCTGCAAGGCGTGGTGTGGGATTGCCATTCTTCTTCAGCTTTGCTCCCTGAACATGAGACCCTGAGAAACACTTGGTAAACTCCAGACCGTCTCACCTTCCTTCTTGACGGTACCCCGGAGGCCAGGTGCTCAGGGAAGTGCCTCATATGTATCTCTGGGAGGCCTCGCAGTGGCAACAGGCAGGGGTGTGAGCGCTTAAGCATCAATGCTAATTCATGGGCAGATGGCTAAAACAACTTCTGGAAGCTTCTCCCAGTGGCCTGGGAATATCTCTCAGCAGCAGCTAAACAAGTCTTCTCTTGTCTTTCAGGAAAGGTGAGCAGGGTTTGGTAAATGCCCGCCTTTTTCTCCAGGCTTCTCGGGGATCGTGTCCATGTGTTCGGCGGGGGCAGGTCTCAGAGGCTGCCAGCATGCTCAGATCTCAGGGGGGCACGTCCTGAGCTGCCTGCAGTTCCCAGGTAGAGAAACCCGATCAACCATGGAAAAAATATGTGTGCTGGCAGCCCGGGCCCTCCTTCCACCAACGGTCTGCTTCAGCCGTGTGTGCGGGTGCCAGGCTGCCCATACAGATGGGCTCTGTTAGCTCCGGGCTCCACGGCCCTGGTACCATGGTTGGTATAAGATGGATGGTGAGAGCGTCACGACTCAGACAGACTCAGACGGGTTCAGGTGGTGGGCGGGGAAGGTAGAAGTCACAACAGGGCAGCTTTCTACAGCAACAGAAACATCTAGAAAGGTCTGGGCATCCCTCTGCAGCTACAACGGGAGGGGGAAGAGGGATGGCTTCTGTATGACCTGTGTATATAAATATATATTTATATATCTTGGATATCAACCCTCTACCTGATGTGTTGAAGGTAAATATTTTCTTGGTGGCTGCTGTCCAGAACTCCTAGAGTTGGGGCTCCTTGGATGCCCATTCCAGTGCTGGAACTTTCCGGGAGTTCTGTGTGCCCTTCCAGACTCTCGTAGCCTTACATCTGTCCCATTTTATCCCCAGCCCACCACTGGGTCGGGACAATGCATGCAGGCAGAGGCATTAGCCATGTGGAGATTTGGTGATGGGTGTCTTGACTTCCTGTGCTCACATGGTCCCTGGTTCTTCTTTGAAGTTAGATGGGCTGGGTGCGAGGCTGAGCTGGGTAACACCCTGACACTCCCCAAGGAGACTGTGGAAAGGAGATGAGCAACCAGCCTTGGCTGGGTCCTGCAGGCCAGCATTTCCCCAAGGGGTCACAGTGCAGGACTGGGGACCCGACTGGTCTGAGGGGGAGGGGGCACAAGATGGGAACAAGGTGGGAAGGGGCCCCGCAGGGGGAGAGTGAGAGGTTTCACTGCCCCAAGCAGATATGGGTTTTCGTGGCTGTCAGGAAATGTGACCTTGGTAGCATGACCATAGAATTCATTGATCAAATCAGATCACTTTGGAGAGTAAATGGAATGTGGGTGATCCCTACTTGGAGACTGTCCCAGCAAGCCAAGCTGAACAGTGACCCAAGATCTGGACAGATTACCTTAAGTCTCTTTATCTCAGATTCTTCTCTGCAGGATACCCATTCCCCAGGGATGTGGTGAGTGTGGAATTTGTCCATGCACACAAAGGCCTTAGCCAGCTGCCCAGCCTGTGATAAACTACGGAAAATGCGATAACAACTCTGTGTGTGTGTGTGTGTGTGTGTGTGTGTGTGTGTGTTTGGGGGAGCCCACCCAGTGGTGCTTAGAGTTTACTCTGTACTCTGCATTCATTCCTGGTGGGGTTTGGGGAACCATATGGGGTACTGGGGATCGAACCCAGGTTAGCTGCATGCAAGGGGCCTTCCCAGTTGTCCTCTTGCTCTGGCCCTGATAGTAATAGCTGTGACCGCAGATTCTGTCTCCGTTGCTCCTTTTCCCACCCAGTGCTCCCCTGTGCTTGGGGAATTGTCCATCTTCCGAGCTCATGACTCCCCAGATGAGCACTCAGAACTGTGTCTCCCAGACTCCCTTGCAGCTGGGGTGCAGGAAGGGGACTGAGGCACAGCACGCCATCAAGACATTGCACAGATCCTAGCTGGTGAGAGGCCAAAGGGCCCAGCCGCTCCCTGCTGGGGGATTTATGCAGGGGAGCCATGGTGCATGCCGATTTGCTGTCACTCGTGATTCCAGAACCACCAGACCTGATGACTTGCTCTTCCCAGACATTCTGTGAGTCACCTGTCAGCCTTCGGTAATAATAGCCTTTCACGCTCCAACAGGCGGGATTGATTCCTCCTGTTTGTAAATAACGGCTAAAGCCCTCCAGTTCCAACCATGTCCACGACCCCCCGCGCCCGGAGTTTGCAGCCCAACAAGCCAATCCATCTCCCGAGTCTTCCAAGTCGGCGTGATTTGGATCCTGTCACTCCGAGCCACACCTGCTAAGAAAGACACAAGCCTTCTGTTCAGACAGCCACGCTGGTGGTTTGTCTCTGATCTCCGTACATGGCAGTCCACTTCAACAGGCCACTGCCCTCTGGGAGCTCCATCCTCACCCTCAGTCTTTCAACACCATCCCTCAGTCAGCTTAGAGCAAATCCAAGGGCAGACGCTGGGGGTCCTCGTCCTTATGACGGCTGTTCCACAGTTGTTGGCTTAGAAGCGCCTAAGAAGTCTGGTCTGTGGCTCTTGTCTCTGGCACAGGCTGATGCTCAGTGTCCTTTGGAAGGTGATTGTTACTGGAACAGCCTTTTCTCCTCCCCATCTTGTAGCTCGCCTGATATGGTGAGAGTCTTGTACAGAGGTAACAAAAGAAAGAAAAGATGGCGCCTTCAGTATGGAGCGGTACACACACACACACACACACACACACACACACACACACACACACACACACCTACCTCATACTGACTGTGACCCTGAGCAGGCAACGTTTCTGAATGCAGACTTTTGTGAAAACTCCAAGATTTATCTTCTTATTAACACCCCCCCCCCCCCAAGTAATTTATTTGGCTATGAATGAGGGTTTCAACCCCTGAAGGAAAAAAAATTATAAACACCTCTGGAAATAAAATTCCCCTTCCAGCTCCAAGTTTACATTTCTGACATTATTTCCATATGCCCTGTCAGAGCTGGGAGAGGAAGAGGGGGAGAAATGGAGTTTGGCGACTGGGACTTACCCTCGACTGTGTTTTCACAGGCAGGCTGAGTGTTTGATGCCAGCTTGGAAAGTGCCTTGGGGTGGGGGTGGGGATCCACAGGGATTTGATTCTGGAAAGTTCAGGCCAGACCTAGATGAGCGTGTGGGGTCAGGGGAATCCTTTTTTTTTTTTAAAGGGAACATCAATAACTGCATCATAGGCATCTGTTTTGAGCGCGTGACTTTAAATGTCATTGTAAGAAAAAGACACAGTGAATGGCTTCTTAGAGGTATAGAGTTGTGAGAATTTCAATTTGTGCATATGCATTGTGCCCCTCCCCAATCAGCATCCTCCTTCCAACCCCCCACAGTCACAAACCCCTCTTCCCTAGCCTGTAACCCCTGGCAATCCCTTCCTGTTCTCTATCATTGTTCGTTCCCCTTCTTTTTGAGAAAGTTATATAAATGGAAATGTACGGTATGTCATCCTGAAGACTGTTTTTCTTTCATTCAGTGTAATGCCTTCCAGATTGGAGGCAGGGGCTGTGGAGAGCTCGTCTCTTCTCCTGCTGGGTCATCTGCTGAGGGCACTTGGATCCGTTCCACATCCGAGCAGTGATGGGGAGGGTTGCTACACCACATTTGTGTACAGGTTTTGGTGCAAACGTAAAGTTTTCTTTTCCCTGGGATAAATAATCCAGGAACGGGTCAGCTGGTACGTGTGTGTTTAATTCTATAAGAAAATGACCCTTTTCTGGCTTGTTCCCATGTTGTATTCCCAAGAGCACTTATGTGGGTTTTAGCACTTCTTAGACACCAGGCAGTGTCTAGCATAGGGCCCTTCTAACGGGGGGTCATGGCATCTCGGTGGAGCTTGAGTTTGCTTTTCCCCAATGCTAATAATATAGGAAAGTCTATTCTGTATTTGTTTGCCACCGTCATCTTCTTTTTCATCAAAAAGTTGGTTGGCATCTTCACTCATTTTCTTATTGTTGAATTTTGAGAATTCTTAATATGCTCCAGATATGTTCTTTGCAAATACATATTCAGTCTGTGATTTGCAAACACTTGCTCCCACTAACAAACTGATTCCCCTCTCTTCTCTCTCTCCCTCTCTCTCTCCCTTTCTCTCTCTCTCTCTCTCTCTCTCTCTCTCTCTATTGTCATAGCATTTTTCACAAAATGAACGGTTTTTGTCTATAGAGTTTCTCTTTTGTGGATCAGGCATTTGGTGTCATTCTGGAAGCCTTTTCCTAGCCAAGGGTCATGAGGATTTTTCCAACCCTTTGCTTTATTTATCTTTCCCCAGTGCTCATGATTGTCTACCAGAGGATTTTATATTAGCTGCCTCAAAGACTCTATTGGAAAAATCAAGGTCTGTTGTTTAATTGATGGTGTCTATTCATTGTCTTTTCCCATGTGCATTGGGATTTTCTGGTTTGGTATATATCAAGTAACTTTATGTTTTGTCCTAGGCATTCAGCAGGATCTTGAGACTCTTGTTCCAATTCTGGGCACCCATTTTACTAGGTTGCGTCTGAGCCTAGGTCTGAGACAATAGAGAAGAGAAAGACATGCTTCTCTCTGGAACTTGCGTGCCCAGTGTGCAGTGAGCCCCTTTTCCTAACTGATGCCCTGAAAAAGACTTGTCAGGGTGCCTTGGGGCTTCTCCTGGGGAAATTTTCACTTGAGTGACTATTTCTGGATCTGGGGAGCAGGACCCCTGAGAACAGGTCAGCATGTGAAAACCTCATCGCCAGCTTTGTGATGCTTCAACTTCCGGTTTTCTTCCATGAATCCAGAACTGTTTTCCTTTCATTGTCCTCACTGCCCCATGCAGTCTTTCCAAGGACTAGAGACCCCTTCCCTTCTGCCTCCCCTTCTCAACCTTCCCTCCCCTCTCTTCCCCTTCCCTCCCTTTTCCCTTCCCCCCTTCCTTCTCTTCCCTTTCCTCTTTCTTTCCTTTCTTTTCTCTTTTTGGTTTTTGGGCCATACCTGACTGTGCTCAGGGATTACTCCTGGCACTGTGCTCAGAGATCGCTCCTGATGGGCTCAGGAGAGCCATGTGGGGTGCGGGGGATTTAACCTGGGTCAGCCGCATGCAAGGAAAGCACCTTACTTGCTACACTATTGCTCCAGCCCATGGAGATGTCTTGGGTGGGAGAAACAGGGGAATGTTTTCTTCATTTAACCTGGAACCAGGACTGGCTAGCATTGGTCTCTCTCTCTTTTTAAAATTTTTATTAGTGAAACACCATGAGGTACAGTTGCAGACTTACAAATTTTTGTGCTTGGGTTTCAGTTATACAATGATCGAGTACCCATCCCTCCACCAGTGCCCATTCTCTACCACCAATGACCCCAGTATTCCTCCAACCCCCCTATCCCCCCCATCCCACCCCTTCTCTGTGGCAGGGCATTCCCTTTTGTCTCTCTCTCTCTCTCTCTCTCTCTCTCTCTCTCTCTCTCTCTCTCTCTCTCTCTCTTCTTTCCGGTGCTATGGTTTGCAAAAGAGGCATTGGGTAGCAATCATGTTCGGTCTATAGTCTACTTTCAGCATGCATCTCTCATCCTGGGAGGATCCTCCCAACACCCTTTTCTTGGTGCTCCCTTCTCTATCTGTACTGCCTTTTCCCCTAGCATGGGCAGCTGGCCTTCAATCCATGGAGTGAACCTCATGGTATTTATCTCGGCTATTCTTGAGTGTTAGTCTCCTATTTTTTTACTTTATATTCCACAGATGAATGCAATCTTTCTATGTCTGTCCTCTCTTTCTGACTCATTTCACTTAGCATGATACTTTCCAGTGCTGGAGCAATAGCACAGCGGTAGGGCGTTTGCCTTGCACACAGCCAGCCCGGCCAAGCCGGGTTCAATTCCTTCACCCCTCTCGGAGATCTCGGCAAGCTACTGAGAGTATCTCACCCACACGGCAAAGCCTGGCAAGCTACTCGTGACGTATTTGATATGCCAAACACAGTAACAACAAGTCTCAAAATGGAGACGTTACTGAGCCCGCTTGAGCAAATCAATGAACAACGGGAGGACGTTTGTTTTTGTGATACTTTCCAAGCATTGGTCTCTTGACTAATCTGCTCGTTCATTTGACATGCCCACTCTACTTCTTCACATGTACTCTCTCACATGTGATTACCATCTGGACGCTGGAGCACATGGTCTCTAAGTCACATGCCTGCTTCCGTTCTTGCTTGGTGAGACAGATAATAGACTTTTAAAGCTGCACCTAATATTAGGATAGAGAATTGTAAAAAAAATCTAGCTCAAATGTGTTTAAATGCTCAATAATGTGATTTGGGTTGACCCTAGCAGAGAAGTTCAAGGGTAGCAAGTTTCACAAAGGGTCTAATCCATTTCTCCCCTTTATCTCTGCTTTCTACAACAATTGGCTTCCTCCTTAGACTTTCTGGAAGTTCTGGGTTCTTGTCTGCTTGCAACAGAAGGCTCCTAGGTCTGTAGAACACAGCTTTCCATACCCCACCCATGAGGAGAGGTCTCTTCGAAGTGTCTACTTCTGGCCTTAACATTAGTGGCCCTTTACCAGGTCATACTGGGTCATCTTTTTGCTCCTAAACCAATCACCATAGCCCAAATGGTGGAAAGGCTATTTGGTATATCTGTATCTGAGTGTGGGTGGGAGCAATCCCGTTGGAGATACCTGTCAGAGGACACAGGATGGACCTCTTTCTCAAAGGAAAGCACACCTTAGGCAAAGGGAAATTGGACAAAGGGTAGATGAAGAAACCAGCAGCATGGAGTCAAATCTCTTAGATTGATTGTGAATGCCAACACCAAATAAGCTCATCTGTGCTTTGTTCTTCAAGTGATTCTCTTGTTCATATAGTCAAGAAAGCCAGAAGGTTGGACTTCAGGCAGGGCCACATTAAAGTCTATGTCCATCCTTTTTTAATGGGGGGTACCCTTCTTCTTCTCAGCCTGGTGCTTCCAAGTGGCCCATAAGTTTCAGGATTTAAGTCCCCGTTTCTTCCGTATCCAGAAGGAGGTTTCCAAGGCAAAGATAAACTGACCCGGGCTGGAGCGATAGTATAGCAGGTAGGGCATTTGCCTTGCACACAGACAACCCAGGTTCAATCCCCGGAAACCCATGTGGTCCGCCAAGCACTGCCAGGAGTAATTCTTGAGTGTGCAGTGCCAGAAGTAACCCCTGAGCATCACTGAGTATGACCCAAAAAGAAAGAAAATAAAAAGATGAGCTGCCCCACTGGGCCACCTCATTCCCAGGAATCAGCGTATGAAGGAAATGGAATATTGAAGGGGAGCTGAGAACATTCAGGTCCCACTGTTGCTGCTGGGCCTGGGGTTGTGGGCCTGAGAGTCGCTGGCACTGTCTGGCAGGAGTGAGTTTCCCTTGGGGTGCTGGACTAAATGGGCATGGATGAGTAGACAGGAAAACAATATCTTCCAAACCGAGAAAGGCTCTTCTTCGCTGTGAACTTCCAGTTCAGTTAATGTTCTGTCAATGACACATTGTAGGCACTTGATGATCTGCTCTTTTGGGGAGTCACACTCGGAAATGTTTGGCTTCCTCCTGGCTCTGTGCTCAGGGGTAACTCTGGGCAGTGCTTGAGGGTCCATAGGTGATGTGGGGGGTTGAACCTGAGTGCAGAGCAAACATCTCACCTCCTGTACTGTTCACCCTACTTGATGATGTTTTGATAACTGAATCAGAGTTAAAATAACCCGAATAGAGGGAATCAAATTCTAATCACATTTAAATATAGAACGCACAGTCTGGGCTAATGCCAGACATAGCACCACAACTGAGAGACATATTTTGCTATGGCTGTGTCTGTAAAGAACTGTCAAAATATTTTGAAGTTAGGTAATAATTTGGTATCTATTAGGAGTCTCTCCTCAAATATCTTTTTCCCCCCGAGTGAATACCGCACGGAGGACAAAGCAGATCAATGCTAAACACTCGTTTTCTGTCATTCTCCTATGGCTTGTGAGCAAAAGGTTGTGACAAACAATCCTGGGACATAAAATTCCAAACAGGCTGGTAAGGATTCAATGAGCCTTTAAGACACTGCTTGGTTGGTGGTACTGAGGCTGAACTCTCTACTGTCCCAAGAACAAAATCCTTTCAGAGCACTTGGCCAGGCTAAAATTTGAACTGAGTCTCATGGATCAGGAACTTGTCTTAACAATGGAGGACCATGTTATGGGTGGCAGAAGGGGCCAAAATAAAGACTCAAAGATTTTTTTTTTTATATAAAGAAGAAAGGAGCCACGAGCAGTCCCTCTGACTATGGATCAAACTGCTTAAGCCATGATACCAGAGACGCAGAAACAAATCTCGGAACCCAGTGGCTTTTGACAGAAATGCATCTGGACTCCGAATTAGGTTACCAGCCCTTGGGCTAACCCAAGTGGGGAAAGGTGCCATCCCACCACCTGTTCCCCTTGGCGGCTCGGGGTCCGCCATCTTCCAGAGGTCAATGGACAGCCAGGTAGGGGCCCACAGTGACGAGACACAAAGGGCCTCACGGGATGGGGGTGGAGCCTGACCTTTCCTCCCAGACCCAAACAAGACCCAGAGTCGCCGCCCACGAATGGGCCCTCTGGCTACTGATCAAGCTGCTTAAGCCATGATCCGAGAGACTCAGAAACTAATCTCGGAACCCAGCAGTTTTTGGCAGAAATCCCTCCAGATTTAATTATTAAAATTTCAGAATTCCAAAATTGCGACATCATGTGCTATTCATAATCAGCAATAGAAATAAATTATCTAATATTGCCTTTTTGGAAGATCTGAGTGTTAGGGTTGTAAAATCTCAAATAATAATGGTGGGTCTGGTGTTGAAATATTGAATGTAATCAAAGTAGAGAGAGGGAGTAATGTGGAATTCATCTGCCACTCAGGTAGGGGGAGGGTGTGGGATGGGGGCTATACTGGGGTTTTTGGTGGTGGAAAATGTGCACTAGTGAAGGGATGGGTGTTTCATCATTGTATGACGGAGACTTAAACGCGAAAGCTTTGTAACTGCTCTCACGGTGATTCAATAAATAAATTTATTTAAAAAAAAGAGGGGCGAGCGATAGCACAGCGGGTAGGGCATTTGCCTTACACGTAGTCCCCTGGGTTCGATCCCTGGCATCCCATATGGTCCCCTGAGCACCACCAGGAGTAACTCCTGAGTTCAGAACCAGGAATAACCCTAGAGCATCGCCGGTGTGATAGAAGGAGAAAGAGAAGGAGAAGGAGAAGGAGAAGGAGAAGAAGAAGGAGAAGAAGGAAAAGAAGGAGAAGAAGGAGAAGAAGGAGAAGGAAGAGGAGGAGGAGGAGGAACAGGAGGAAGAAGGAGGGTCCAGAGTGATGATATAGTGGATAGGGCACTTGCCTCACACACGGCCAACCCAGGATTGATCCAACATTCCATATGGTCCCGCAAGCCCACCACGAGTGATCCCTGAGTGCAGAGCCAGGAGTAACCCCTGAGCATTGTTGAGTGTACCCTCCCCCAAAAAGAAGTGTGCAGCAAGGACGTTGTGATGGTGGGGCGGGGGGACACTCAAGAGCACTCCCATTTTCTGCCACTACACTGGGAGGACTCACTGAACTCAGTCACCAAGCCCATGGTTATGGATTTGTACAGCGAAAGGACACGAGGCAGATCAGCTCAGGGCACAGGGTCAGGGCAGGGGGGTGGGCAGGAGGGATCCAGGAGCCCGCTTCCACGGTCCCTCCCACAGGGGGGCACAAACTTGCTACATCCTCCAACAATGAGAGCTGACGGCACCCATGATATGCCGCCCCTGGGAAAGCTAGTCAAAACTCCGTGTCAGGGGTTCACTGCGGTGGCAGCCTAACGCATCCCCAAAGCCCCAGCTACCAGGAGGAAGGTGGGCCCGAACTAGCCATCTGTTTCACATAAACTTCAGGCCAAAGGAGTCTTTCTGATCAGCCAGGGTGCCGAGACCCCCTGAAATCCGGTGCCCCCGCCAAGGGCCAGCCTGTCAGAAAGCTGCCTCTCAGTCTTCTCTGCATTCCCACGCTGGAGGAGTTGAAGATTAAGGCCAGATCTTTTTCCTCCCAGTCACAGGCCCTTGGCATAATGAAAATAAACTCTGCTCCTGGCCTAGGGCAACCATGGGATAAGTTATCGCCTCTCTCTGAGCCATTTCTAAAAACAGACTCCAAAGTGGCTGAAGCAGGAACCCACAGTTGGCCTGTCACACCTGCACCCCACGGGAGAGATGGTGAGCACCTCCTTCCTCCCCCCTCCTCCCCCGCAACCTCTGATTTAGAGCAGAGACAGGGGCGGGAGGGACCATTTCTTTCCACTCACCCCACCTCCAAGCAAGCCAGGCAGGAGGAATGGGCCGGGGCCCAGCTGGATTTAGACTCTGCTTTCGAAGCACTTTAAGAATGTGCACCTGCAGAACCTCATTCCTCTTATGAAGATTAAGAGAGAGGAGAGAGAGAGAGAGAGAGAGAGAGAGGCAAGAGTCTCTCCAGAGCAGAGCTGGATGCGAAAGGGGATCCAAATGTATTTGTAGATAAACAAGCACGTTAATAAATAAACACCTGAACGAAGAAACCGGCGACGTTTTTCTTGAAAGCGCCATTCCTTGGGCTGCAGAGTAGAATTTGCAAACTCGATCGTCTGTTTGTTGGTACTGAGCCAACTCGGTAGTTTGCTGGCAACTCGCTTTCCTCCATCTTGAGGCCCTCAGGGCTACAGGGCTGGGTGGGTAGGGACGGGTCCCAGCTGGCATTGTGCAGACGACCACTCCGGCTCAGATCTGCTCCACATGTGTCTGTCCCGGGCCCATCCCCTCCTGTGGCTGAACCCTGGGGTGGGAAAATAAGCCAAAATGCAGAAATCCATCCGGCGCCTTCGCTTTTGTCACTCCCTTCGATATTCAACAAGTCACAGGTCAATCCCATATCAGAGACCTGAGAAGAGCTCCCCACTCTGAATACAAAGGAAGGGGAATGAATATTTGCTGAACAGGAACTCAAAACTCACAGACGCTATGGCCCAGAACATGATTAAGAATGAATGTATGTGTTAAGTGAAATGAGTCAGAAAGAGAGGGATAGACACAGAAAGATTGCATTCATCTGGGGAACATAAAGTAACCAAATAGGAGACTAACACCCAAGAGTGGCCGAGATTAGTACCAGGAATTTTGCTCCATGACTTGGAGGCCAGCCACACATGCTAGGGGAAAAGGGAGCTCAGATAGACAAGGGAGCACCAAATAAAGGGTGTTGGGAGGATCCTCCCAGGATGGGAAACGCATGCTGAAAGTAGACTATAGACCAAACATGATTGCCACTCAGTGCCTCTTTTGCAAACCACAACACCCAAAAGGAGAGAGAGAGAACAAAAGGGAATGCCCTGCCATAGAGGCAAGGTGGGATGGGGGGGATGGGGGGTGGGAGGGATACTGGGATCCGTGGTGGTGGGAAATGGGCACTGGTGGAGGGATGGGTACTTGATCATTGTATAACTGAAACCCAAGCACAAAAATTTGTAAGTCTACAACTGTACCTCATGGTGTTTCACTAATAAAAATTTTAAAAAAAGAATAAACTATAATCATCAAGAAAACTGTGTCTGGACACAGTAACAACAAAGTCTCCAATGGAGACGTTACTGGGCCCGCTCGAGCAAATCGATGATCAACGGGAGGGCCTTTACCTTTACCTTACCATCAAGAAAAGAGTGAATGAATTAATGAATGAAGCTAGAAAACTTCTGCTGAAGGGGAAAAAATAAATCATGGTACAGAGGACGCAAAGACACCAGCACCCTCAAATCTCAGTGGCATCAAAACTAATAAATAGGCCATTGACCTGAGACGCTTCTAGAACATTCAGGGAGAAGGGGGATGTGAGCTCACTGCCCCCCACCCCCATCCCCGCCCGGGCAGGTGGACCTGGCACACAGTTTAGCTGCCGTTGCAATGCACACTGCAGCTGCCGCGCTTGCCTGGGGACCCCTATCTCCTTACATGTTATTGTAGATCAGTTTCCCGCCGCTGTAATAAAGAACTCTCGCCGGGTTGTCTGGAATTTCTAAATCAGCGCTGCGGAGAGCTTGGAGGATAAAGCCGGCAAGCTCCCTGTCAAGGGTGATTGATACCAGACTCAAGTAGATGATCACAGGGCTGGGGCATCCTGAAACCTGCCCCCATCACACACACACACAGCAGCGCAGAACGGACATTGGCAGCCCCTGGGTGGGAGTGGCTGGGAAGCAGAGAAAGAGAGAAGGTGCTAGACACGCATGCATGAACAAGCACTTAAATGCTCATCCAGCTCCCAATCTGTCCTTCCCGTGAGGCCAGTGGTGGGGAAGGTGATGGTCAGGGGCTGGTGGAGCAGCGTCAGGTGGGAGTAGCCAGAGCTCTGGGAGAGGGGAGAGTTTTTCAATGGTCCGTAGGTACACACTGTTGGAAGAGAGTCAATGTCCACACCCCTGCTGCCCTGTGTCCTCTTTGCCAAATCCCCCTTCCCACCTGTCCTTCTAGCATGTAAAACACAGCTTTAGCTGTGAAGCGTGCAAGGCAGACGCCCTACCCGCTGTGCTATCGCTCCTTGCATACAGCCAACATGGCCGACCCGAGTTCGATTCCTCCGCCCCTCTCGGAGAGCCCGGCAAGCTACCGAGAGTATTCGATATGCCAGACACAGTAACAACAAAGTCTCCAATGGAGACGTTACTGGGCCCGCTCGAGCAAATCGATGATCAACGGGAGGGCCTTTACCTTTACCTTACCTTTAGCTGTGAAGCAAGGCCACAGGCACCAGAACTGATAAGATCTGTTTCTGCATAGCAGATACAAGCACCAGGTATCTGGTGTTGAGTTCCATCCCCCAAGAATTATCACCTAACTGCATTCCTAACCGCAGCATGTAGCCTTATCTGGGATTGGGGCAAAGCAGAGTTGGAAAGGTGAAAGGTCACTGTCACTGTCCTCCTGTTGTTCATCGATTTGCTCGAGCGGGCCCAGTAACGTCTCCATCGCGAGACTTTGTTGTTACTGTGTTTGGCATATTGAATACGTCACGGGGAGCTTGCCAGGCTTTGCCATGTGGGTGAGATACTCTCAGTAGCTTGCCGGGCTCTCCGAGATAGGTCAGTAATACTAAACTTTATGTGACTGGACCATCCTCTTAAGCCAAGACCCTCTATAAAATATGTGTGTAGTTGACAATAAGTGAGCGGCCATCAGCTGTCTTGCATAATGAAAATAAACTCTGCTCCTGGCCTAGGGCAGGAGTGGTTTCTCCCCGCACCCATCCTCCTTCGCCCTGTGCCTGCCCGAACCCGGTGTGCAACGTGTCGGGGCACGCTGGGGAAAACTGTTCCCCAACATTTAGCAGCCTGTGTGCCACCGGAAACAGCAAACTCACTCAGGCAGTGTGATCAGAGGCATTTTACAGAGAAAATATTTATAAATGAGTGAGCAAAGGAAAGAAAGCTACAGTATGGTGTGGTCCCCACAACCTTAAATAATGGTGGAGACATTTCTAGAACCCAGAGACTGGGGGGCTGTCAAATGGGAAGTCATCGCACCTTCCTCTCCACCCACAGATGGGAGACGAGGTTGATCTTCATTCCTCCCAGTGGGGCTGCTCAGACCACACTCCCCATTGGCCAAACCCAACCGGAAGTCTAGGGAAAGGAGCACAGTGATTGGTCCAGCTCTGGGATCGGAGGAGGGCGGTAGGCCGAGGAGGCCCCACTCAAAAGGCATCACCTTGGCTCTCAACGTGCATTCCCAGGCACACCTGGAAATACTTATATTGGTGTTGAGGCTGTAAATATCAGAGGAGCTGGTGCCACGTCTGGATGGAGAAAGGGAGCTTATCCTTTCTGGAGCCGGTTCAGTTCTTCAGTGTTTCTGAAACTGAAGCAGCAGCTAGCACAAGGAGGTCAGCTCATAGAGAGTCAGAACTCACTGCGTCCTTTGGGATATAACGGGAGCCCAAGTGACAGAACACGAGACAGCAGAAGTCGCTTCTGTTCTCAGTACTCAATCAGTTATATCAAAGTATCATGAGCAAAACTGATGCAGAAAGTTGACTCTTCTATAAAATTCTGGGGCCAAAGGGATAGTACAGTGGGCAGGGCATTTTCCTTGCACGAGGCTGACCCAGGTTCGATCCCCAGCATCCCATATGGTCCCCCAAGCACCACCAGGAATAATTTCTGAGTGCAGAGCCAGGAGTAACCCCTGAGCATCGCTGGGTGTGACCCAAAAAGCAAAAACAAAACAAAACAAAAAAAACTCCATATTCTGGGGCCGGAAAGAGAGTGCAGGGTTTAAGGCACTTGCCCTAGAAACAGTGACCCTAGTTTGATCCTTGACGCCATATACACACCCCTCCCTTCACCCCAAGCGTCACCACCAGGGTGCTGAGCTCCACTGGGTGTGACCTGAGAACCCAAACAAAATATTAAAGTTGGAGAAAATACTGGGGGAGGAACCCCTGGGAATATCATCAGAGGTCAGTTGTTTAGAAGACCCTGTTTGTCCATTGGATGTTGGGAAAACGAGGAATGAGATGAAGTGAAACCACACACGAGGTCACAGGACGGAAGAGTGGGGGCAGACAAGGGTGAGCACTGACAAGGGAACAGCAAGCTGGCAGAAGAGCCAAGGTCCCGTGGGCCAAGAGGCCCCCATCCGTGCCCTGGAGAACAGAGATGAGTTTTGAACTTGTAGCGTTAGGTACACAAAAGTCAGACCTAGAGCCGGACTGCAGCCAAGACAGGCTGCAGCTAACATTAAATTTTGACTAGGCCTAAGTTTCTGTTTTCCAGAAACTGAACTTGCAATTTCTGGTAAACTCCCGGTTGAGAAACCTGCCCAAGGAAATAACTGCTAGATCATCTGACTGGTCGTGAGGGGTCACTATGTCCATTTTTCAACCACAAACTGCCTGTTATCAAATGTTGACTAATCGCTGATAACTGTTGTTTGATCACTGTTATCATAGTGCTTGCTCAACCTTGAAACTGCTTGCACTTGGAGGTCGGGGTCACTATCAAGAGACCACTTTGTGGGTGAGATAGTTGACCCCAGTTAACTGGAATAAAACTCCTGTGCACTTGCATTACTGTCTCTGACTCTGTGTCCCTTCACCCCATGACCCCAGGACCCGGGTACAACAGTAGGGTTCGCAGCTCAAAGTACTTGCTCCACATGGGACTTCCCTACGTCTGCATTCCAGGAAGCAGGGAAGGAGCAACAGAGAGAGTTTTCTCTCTTTAAGCTACTTCCCCAGACTTTTACTGGACCAACTAGAACTTAGTAATACCTACCAGTAAGCCAGATAAGAAGGTAGTTTTGATTCTATATGGTCAAGAATCTCTAATGAAAAGGAAAAGATCTCAGAACATGGGCAGGGGGAACCCAAATCAGCCACCCCATCTCACTCTATCCTTTTACCCAGACTTACCTATTCCTTCAACCCCAACCCCACCCTCTGTGTTCCCTTTTCCCCTGGGTCTTAGGGATCAGGGCATGCAGTCTTCTTGTGAATGACTGGCCTTCCTCTTCACCCCAAGCCTTAGTGCTTATAATAGCAACTATTTTTGTCTACTGACTCCAAAGAATCAGTGTTTGTACATTCACATTCACCGTTGATTTGCAATCCTAGTGTCACGCTTGGGAGTTGAGAACAAATGTCTTCTGCCTATAGGCAACAATAGCATATGATGCACTTGAGATTTTGAGCGTAGTTACACTGTAAGTGTTCTTTAATACAAAAAAAATGCAGAGACATAAGACTACTTGGAAGAGGGGTGGGGTGGATGTGTCTGTTATCTTGACTGTAGGATTGGTTTCGGGAGTGTTGATATGTTTTTCAAACTCACCCAATGACACACACACAACGTGTGCTGTCTTGCATTTCAATGACACCTCAGTAAAGCTGTTTAACAGAAAATAACTAAGTCAGTTGTTCTGCCGGGTCAGTCTGTCAGTTATCATGGGAAGTGAGCAGGAATGGCCACTGCTCACCAGACATTTAGGTGGCGGCCACCAGATGTTCAGACATGGAGCAGATGAACACAGCGCAGAAAGGTCATCACTGACACATCCATCAGGCTCTCCGTGGCTGCCAGTGGGTTCTGCACTCTCTTCTTAAGCAGAAGAGAGAAGAACGGCACATGAGGCTTCTAGAAGTTTTCTGCAGCAGGAATGTATACTGTGTGGGCTTCTACGCTGATGACAATGTCCAGGCAGGGAACCGATGACTGCATTGAAAGCAGAGAAACTAAAGGTCTCACTTAATGTAAAAAGTTTTATACGTGGACCACTAGTGGCTTACGTCTATCTGAACTAGCTCCACCGTGTTCCTGGGGTCTATATCATGGGGTTGAAGGTATCAATAACCTCAAATGTTTATTACAGAAATAGGATCGATCTTTTCATTGTCCAACGGCCAGGTCAGGGGCACTTTTGTTCCAATCTCTTGGTTAGACAGTTCAGACCATGAGGCCATGTTGAGTTAGTTCTTTGTAAGAGCCAAGAAAAGCCCACACTTCCCCCTTTCCTTTCAGCTGCTTCCAGAGAAAAATTTCTCACACCGATGCCTTGGGACACTTCCCCTTTCTCTCTTTGCAGCTGGGTTTAAAGAAACTATTGATTTTGTTTCCAAGGTAACTTCAGGGGTAATATAGTTTCAACTGGATAACTACCACCTTAATGCATTCAGCCCAAATGAATTTTAGGGGTTCAATTAGTTATTCTTGTCATTGAGATCGAACGCATGAAGACTGTCCCCCCAGGGATGTGGAGGAGGCCAGTGGGCATGGGGGGTGGGTGCTGCAGTGATGATTCAGAGACCCATCCCTCCCCATGAAAGTGCAAAGCTGGAGTTAGTGGCCAGGTGGCCTCCCTGGGGGAAGAGAGTTGGGTTCTTTGTTGAGAGTAAATTAACGTTGAATTTTCATTTTTGAGGACGCCTGAAACTGAAATACGTTTGAGAATTCAACAGAACCTATTTTAATTAGATCAAAAATGTCAAGCGTCTTTGCAGAGTGGAGAGTGTTTGCCAGGAGTTCAAGGGCAGCAATCTTCCGAGAGCAAATGCTGTCGCTCAAAAGACCCTTGTAAAGGCCAGAACATCTACACCCGTTGGAGCGTTTTTATTTATGAGTTCATGTCAAGATCAGAACCAGGGCCAGCTGGCTTTGAGCATGGACATCCCCAGAGACAACTCAGCATATTCTTCGAAGTTACACTGAGTAAGATGCCTACACAGTGGGACCCCCCCACACACACACACCCAATCTCTCTCTTACACCCTTGCACCCAGGACCCTGCAAGGGCACCTCTCTGGCTACCTCCAGAAAGAATCCAGGACTAGATCTGATTGCTCTGACTGGATCACATGCCACCTCTGAGCCAATCACTGTAGAGCTGGTTGCCTTTTCTGATTGGTCAAGCCTGAGTCCCATGAACATCTCCAGCTGGCCAAAGGACCACTTCCGGGTTCTGAGAACAAGGCTTAGATCTGTTGTTCCCAGGAGGATGGGGAGTGAACACTAGGCACAAGATAATGTTTGACCTTGCCTCCTTCTGGTCAAGTTGTCATTCCATCTGCCCATGAACCCTGTGCTCCTCAGCATATCTTGACCTTTGATGCCTGGACCTGGGTCCTCCCAGGGCCTCCTATCTTCATGCACCACCCTACGCTCGGGAATAGGTCGCCCCTGTTGCCTTTCTTCCTTCTCTGACTCCTGGCTGCTTCTCAAGTTCGGCTTCACCATCAGGATTCTGCCATCCTGGGGCCATGTTGCCACCAAGTTGCCAGGACAGAGGGTACGTGGGCCAAAACTACCCGAGATGGAGCTTCTCTCCAGCCTGGCCTCTCTTTGCTCTTTAATCACTAAATGACCTTGGGCCTAAAGCAATAAATTTATGATCCATTCAAAGTTTTCATGCCCAGGGACAAACTGCTCACTTATGTGTGTGTTTGTGAGACCTTCACTAGTCAGGGGCTGGAGTGATAGCACAGTGGATAGGCTGTTTGCCTTGCACAAGGCCAACCCCGGGTTTGATTCCCAGCATCCCATATGGTCCCCTGAGCACCACCAGGAGTGATTTCTGAGTGCAGAGTCAGGAGTAACCCCTGAGCATCGCCAGGCGTGATCCAAAAAAGCAAAATAAGAAAAAAAAAAAAAAGAGAGACCTTCACTAGTCAATGTCTTATCTACTATCATCAGGGTATTGGGGTGGGTGCTTTGGTGATGATGAGGTCACGAGAGTAGAGTCCTCATAAATGGGATTAATGTCCAATAAAAGAGACCCCAGATGAGATTAGTACTGTAGCACTGTCCTCCCGTTGTTCATCGATTTTCTCGAGCAGGCTCAGTAACGTCTCCATTGTAAGACTTGTTGTTACTGTGTTTGGCATATTGAATACATCACGGGTAGCTTGCCAGGCTTTTCCGTGAGGGCGAGATACTCTCCGTAGCTTGCCGGGCTCTCCAAGAGGGGCGGAGGAACCGAACCCGACTTGGCCGGGCTGGCTGCGCGCAAGGCAAATGCCCTACCGCTGTGCTATCGCTCCAGCCCCAGATAAGATTAGTGTCTGTATGTCCCCAGAGTAGCTGGGGACATTGGTGGTGGGGGAATGTACACTGGTAAAGGGACGGATGTTGGAACATTGTATGCCTGAAACCCAATTATAATTATGCAACTTTGCAACTATGTATCTCATGGGGATTCAAATTTATAAATAATGATATATTTTAAAAAGTGTATCGACTCCTCCCAGTTATGTGGGGAAATAACCAGAAATTGGCTTTTCTAGGGTATTATTCTTGGACTCCCTCACCTCCAGAACTATGCAAAGTACATTTCTATCACTTATATGCCTCCCATTTCACAGTACCTTGTTATAGCTGCTAGACAAGGACAAATTGCACTAGATGCCACACCCAAAAAGCTCCCAACTAGTTCTGGCACATAGTAAGTGCTCAATAAATTTTTCCTCATGCAATAATCAACAAAGGAACAAAACTATAGCACAAAACAACTTGACACTATAGGAGAAGACCACTGGGAAGCAAAATGCATTATTTCCTCTTCACCCTGCCAAGAGAGATCATCGTTGGTGAGGAACTGTGCCCCTCATCTATGTAAGTGATGGAATGCCAGCCGCTGGCTTAACCCAGAGAGTTTTAGCTCATTTATATCAGAGGATGCGGAAGGCAGAGTTCAGTATGTGGTTCCTGCACTTTCTGTCTGCGTTTGAAATATGGATGTTGGCTTCGAAACTAACTCTATAACCTTGGGCAAAATATTTCATCTCCCTGAGTCTGCTTCCTTGTGTCAAGTGAAGACAGTCTTGCAGTGGAATTTATTATCTGCCAGGAGCGCGGACCATGCCTGCCTTGACTTAGTCCAGTTGACCCACACTCAATACAGGTATGAACTGAAGTCTTCAGAGGTGTGAATTTGCTTACAAATAGAAAGGGTGAACTCACAGCATCGATAAATACAGCCTCATGCTCCTAAGAGCATTTGCTCAATCAGCAGAAGAAAGCCACAACTCCATCTCTGCCTGGGCACCAGCCAGGCTCTGGTCAGTGGCAGGTGGTCAGAAGTTGGGAGAAGTCAAAAGCTTATACTTGGCCCTGAGCATGGCTGCATATAGTTCTGGCAGGCCTGGGCATTGCTAGGCCCCATCATTTGACAGGACCTAAGCACTACTTGGCTGAATATCACCAGAAATGACCCCCCGAGTCCCTGAGCATTGTTTGGAAGGCCCCACAAAAATTAATACTTGGATTTTTGACTACAGGGAGATTATCACTCCTGTTTTGTTCAGAGTCCACTCAAAACAGATGCTTTGCACGTTGTCGAGCCCCGTCGAGGCACATGGTTGGCGTGATTCTGACCATGTCTAGCTGAGCTCATGCAGACTAAACCTTGTCCTTTGCTCAGTCCCATGAGGCACCTGGTTTCCTGGTGTCTGGTATTTGCATATAATGTATGCAATCCAATTTCCTGAGGTATAGCCAGCTGATCTGTTTTTTTTTTTAAATTGAATCACCACAAGATACACATAAAACTGTTCGTGGTTGGGTTTCAGTCATATAATGTTCCAACACTCATCCCTCCACTAGTGTATATTTCCCATCACCAATTTCCCCAATTCCCACCCCCCACCACACACACACACACACACACACATACACACTGTCTCTATGGCAGACATTGTAGTTCTCTCTCTCCCTCTCTCCTTCCCTTCCTCCTTCCCTCCCTCCCTCCCTCCCTCTCTCCCCCCGCCCCCATCTCCATTTGGACATTATGGTTTTCAATGTGTATACTGACAGGTTATCATGTTTGTTCCTTTACCTACTTTCAGCACACAGTTCTTAACCAGAGTGACCATTTCCAACATCTTTGTCATAGTGGTCCCTTCTCTATCCCAACTGTCTTATCCCCCAGCACTTGAAGCAGGCTTCCAACTGTAGAACAATCCTGACCCTTGTTTCTACTGTCCTTGGGTAATAGTCTCATAGCATTTTTTTAAAATATTCCACAAATGGGCTGGAGCGATAGCACAGCGGTAGGGCGTTTGCTTTGCACGCAGCCAACATGGCCGACCCGAGTTCGATTCCTCTGCCCCTCTCAGAGAGCCCGGCAAGCTACCAAGAGTATCTCACCCACACAGCAAAACCTGGCAAGCTCCCTGTGACGTATTTGATATGCCAAACACAGTAACAACAAGTCTCACAATGGAGACGTTACTGGGCCCGCTCGAGCAAATCGATGAACAATGGGAGGACCGTGATCGTGACCAATTCCACAAATGAGTGAAATCATTTTATGTCTGTTTCTCTCCCTCTGACTCATTTCACCCATAATAATACTCTCCACATCCATCCATTTATAAACAAATTTCATGACTTCATCTTTCCCAACAGTTGCATAGTATTCCATTGTGTAGATGTACCATAGTTTCTTTAACCAGTCATCTGTTCTTGGGCACTCGGGTTGTTTCCATTCTGGCTATTGTGAACAGTGTTGCAATAAACTTAGAAGTGAAGATGGTATTTCTGCTGTGTGTTTTGGGGCCCTTGGAGTATATTCCCAGCAGTGGTATTGGTAGCAGATGGAGGCTCAATAGTCTAGCTTTTTGAGGAATTCCCATATTGTTTTCCAAAAAAGGCTGGACCAGACCCACCCATTCTTTGTCATCCCACTTACCTAAAAGAAAATTCTCCTGGTGCCTGATGCCAGCTGACTTGATGCTCTGTCTCTCCTTAAGAATGCCCATATGCTTTGGGGTCCTGCTCCACTCACAGTAGGGTGGGCCCAGGGCGGGAACCCCACCTTCCACCATCCCAGGCTGTGCTCTGCTCTCCCAGTGTCCCTGAACCCTTCCTTCCTTCCTTCCTTCCTTCCTTCCTTCCTTCCTTCCTCCCTCCCTCCCTCCCTTCCCCTTCCTTCCTTCCTTCCTTCCTCCCTCCCTCCCTCCCTTCCCCTTCCTTCCTTCCTTCCTCCGTCCCTCCCTCCCTTCCCCTTCCTTCCTTCCTCCCTTCCCCTTCCTTCCTCCCTCCCTCCCTCCCTCCCTTCCCCTTCCTTCCTTCCTTCCTTCCTTCCTTCCTTCCTTCCTTCCTCCCTCCCTCCCTTCCCCTTCCTTCCTTCCTTCCTTCCTTCCTTCCTTCCTTCCTTCCTTCCTTCGAGAATGTTACTGGGCCCGCTTGAGCAAATCAATGAACAACGGGAGGACCGTGACCGTGAGTATCACCACCGGTGATACTCACCAGGGGTTACTCCTGCTCTGCACTCAGGAATTACTCCTGGTGGTGCTCGGGGCCACCTTATGTCGGGGGGGGGGGGGGGGGGAGAATCGAGTGCTGGAGTCTTTGTAAGAGAAAAATGCCTTTGTTCCCTGTTGTGAATGAACCTGAATTTAGAATCTAGAATTTTGTGGATAGGACCGCCTTCAGGAAGCTACTTCCTTAGAGGGAGGAAGTGAGAGAAACTTCATATGTCCATTCCGTCCTGGTTCCCCTGCCTCTGGGAAACATGGGGGTGCCCCCCACCGCAATTGGGGTAGGGGGAAAGATCCACCATGGACCACTCCATTCAAAGGTCTTTCCTGATAGATGGGGAACAAGAGTGGGGTCTCGGGGTGCCTACTCTGGGTGATAGTCAGGATGCAGAGGTGGACCCAGAGAGGGGGACACTTCCTCTAAGGCAGGGAGGGCCCTGTATGAGTCATTGACTTTCATGAGAAGCAAATCTTTTTTTTTTTCCTTTTTGAGTATCACAGCCGGTGATACTCACCAGGGGTTACTCCTGCTCTGTACTCAGGAATTACTCCTGGTGGTGCTCGGGGGACATTATTGGATGCCAGGGATTGAACCTAGGTCTGCTGCATGCAAGGCAAACACCCTACCTGCTGTACTATCATTCCAGCCCCATGAGAAGCAAATCTTGATGGCGACATGACTCAGATTAGGGGTGGCCTGTTACTGTGGCACAGTCGGATCTTTCCAGACTGATGGGGGCAGGGGTGGGTGCAGGGAGGTTGCAGGGCCCCTCAGGAGCTTTGCCGAGGGTCACATTGCTCCTTGAAGTGTGATAAATCAGGAGTTCATGGTTCTCCTCAACTGTATCTGACTTGACTTTGCAAATATATTTCTTATTATGAGAAAGTGTTGGACTGGAGCGATAGCACAGCGTGTAGGAAGTTTGCCTTGTACATGGCTGACCCAGGTTCGATTCCTCCGTCCCTCTCGGAGAGCCCAGCAAGCTACCTAGAGTATCTCACCTGCACAGCAAAGCCTGGTAAGCTCCCCGTGGCATGTTCGATATGCCAAAAACAGTAACAACAAGCCTCACAATTTGTTGTGAGACATTACTGGTGCCCGCTCAAGCAAAATCGATGAACAATGGGAGAAGAGTGCTACAGTGCTACAGTGAAAGTGTTGGGAGCTGCCACTGACCAGGGCACCATGGTGTCTCTTCCAAACCATTCCTTAGAACTACCGTTAGGAACGAATAAGTAATAATATCATCACTGGGCTGGAGCGATAGCATAGCGGTAGGGCGTTTGCCTTGCATGCGGCTCACCCGGCCAACCCAGGTTCGATTCCTCCGCCCCTCTCGAAGAGCTCAGCAAGCTACCGAGAGTATCCCGCCCACAGGGCAAAGCCTGGCAAGCTCCCCATGATGTATTCAATATGCCAAACACAGTAACAACAAGTCTCACAATGGAGACGTTACTGGGCCCGCTCGAGCAAATCGATGAACAACGGGAGGACAGTGCTACAGTGCTACAATATCATCACTAGAGTCTTTTTTTTTTTAAAGTCTTTTCTCTTAGAGGGAAGGAAATGAAAGATTCATTAATAAACTCAAAAGACTCAGGTGTTGAAGGGTTTCTTAAAGCCAAAGTGCGAATTGGGGCTTAATCAAGAGACACCAGGTACTAAACAGAGGCTGGCGGAGTGTCGGCTGATCCGGGCTGCAGAGGGACGTGGCCTTTATTAGTCTCCTCCACGTGTATGAAAGCAAAGTAGGTCTGTGCTCTGCTCGAGGACGGATTCATTTGTCACGCTGAAATCGCTAAGGACAGGGCTGTCCGTTTCCAACCTAATTTGCAGCTGCTTTTTTATTTTAGTGGTTTGGGGATGGAATCTATCTGTTTCAACCCTAATATATTTTGTTCCTCCGTGCAAATAGCTGAGCCCCACAGCGAAACCTCAATTCACAGTGTCTGGCCCTTTCCGGGAGAGCGGCTCAGGATGTCAAAGGCTTGGACCGGGGCCCATGGAGAAATGTCACTTTTGCCCCCTCGGTAATGGTTTTATGCAAATAACACTCGAGCCTCGTTCTGAGATGGTGATTTCAAGAAGAAAGAAGTCAGAGGTGGAGGGAGGAGAGGAGAGAGGAGGAAAGAGAGAGAAGGAAGCCGAGACAGACGGGGCCAGGAAGAGAGGACCCGGAAAGGGGAGAGAGGAAGGAGAAAGAGAGGGGGAGAGGGAGGGAGAAGGGGAGAGAGCAGGAGGGGGAAGGAAGAGGAGGGCACAGGATGAGAGAAGAGGGAAGGGAGGCAAAGGAAGTAGTCAGGAAGCTGGGGAGAGCATGGGAGAGAGGTGAGGGGCTGCCTGTTGGGGGTGGTGTGAGGGGACCAGCGGTCACCCCTTCCCTTCTGTCACCCCATCCCCTCGCACCTCCAAGGGGAGAGGGAACAAGGCGACAGGTCAGAGCCACTTCCACACCAGGAGCCAGACACCCAGACATGGCCGCACCCTCCTGGGGAATGCAGACACCTTCAGGGTCCCCAAGGTCCTTGCTCTGGCAGGGCCCAGAAACCGGACCAAAGGGTTTCTAGCAGCCTACTAGGAAGACAGAGTGTGTCACTGACAAGTGGCTTGGCCTCGCGGGCACAGGGCCTGAGAGTGGGGCCGAAGTCCTGAGAGATGCTCTTACCCACTGGCTGGGGTCCAGATGTCTTTCCAAACACAGGCAGAAGAGCCCAGGAGAGCCAAGCTGGGGATGGGGGTGACACAGGTAGGGGCCTCCAGGTGCTGAATTGGCATCGCAGCCAACTGCAGCCACTGGAAGTGGGTCGTGGACTGAGAATAACTCCCCATGCCTTTCCCAGGGTGAGGTCTTCACCCCGCATGGCTCTCTTGGTTCATCTGGGAAGCGAAATATGCACACTAACCCCCCACCACACACACACACACACACACACACACACACACACACACACACACACGCCTTATTTTCGCCTGGAAAAATCTCTCCCTCTGTCCTCAAGGCTGGACCTCTGGGTCACAGACGCAGCCCAAACACCCCCAGGACCCCCAGAACCAAGCCTACTGACCCCCGTACCCCACCCACAGCTGGGAGAGTCCAAAAGATCAAAATCAAAATGGAAAGTTGGGGTTTCCCTCCTCCACTTCCTGTGTCTCATGAGTTCACGGGAATGCATATTCTTTTTTTTAATACCCCCAAGTATTTATTTTGATTTTATTTTAAGTTTTTTATCTTATTGAATCACCATGAGATAGAGCATTACAAAGTTGTTTATGATTGGGTTTCACTCATACAATGTTCCAACTCCTGTCCCTCCTGGGCTGCCACATGTAAAAAAAATGAACTCTGACCTCTATCTAACGCCAGGCACAAAAGTCAGATCAAAAATGGATTAAAGACCTCAACGTCAGACCTGAATCAATAAGGTACATGGAAGAAAATGTAGGCCAAACCTTCCATGACAAGACACTGAAGCTCAAGGCATCTTCAAAAAAAAATGAACCGCCGCTGACCCAGCAAGTAGAAGCAGAGATTAGCCAATGGGGTTACAGTAAACTGCAGACATGGTGCTGGTAGTGCAGATTCTTTGGGGAGAATTAGCAAAGGAGAGGAAGCCAGTTTATAATAAGTGAAACCCTTAAGAAGTTTCAATGACTTGAGTTTTAGTTTTAAAGAAAAGAAAAAAAAAAGAAAGAAAACCCAGCATCCAAGAGAAGAGTAAAATGCAGCTATGTTGTACGGATGACAGGGTAGCGGCCTTTTGGGAATTGCAACAATGCACTTGCTGCATTCTTTGACATGATTTTAATTAACGTGAAAGATCTAAGCAGCCTAACCACTGCTCTCCTTTAAAAATACGGACCAAGTTTTTCTGAACTTTCTTTGCCTTGAAAGATCCCGTTCATTTCTCCCTTGTAATTTGACCATTTTTCAAAATATTTCTGATCCCGTCAATTATTTTGACTAGGGGTGGACCATATTTAATATCGCATCTGGATCGCATTATCTCTGGAATTATTTGTAACACCCAAGTGATCCGGAGCACATCCAGTCATAGTCATTTTGAATAAAGAATTATTCAGTGTCAAAGCCACGCTTTACTGGAAATGGTGCCTCCATGAGGCGAATGGAGAATGGGGATGGGGGATGTAATTAAAGGACATGCACCCTGGACCCGCCCACAGCAGGGGCCCAAGGGAGAATTGAGTGGGCAGCTCAGGGGGTGCAGAGCAGGAGCGCAGGGAGGATTCTGGACCCATGAGTATCAGCCTCTTGCTTCTAACCTGGAACAGGGCCACTGTGACAAGTGATTAGGGACATGGGGGTGCACTCAGCCCCAGGAACCGAGGTAATACCTGGGGTTTATGGGGTCCTTCCCTATGCTCCTGAAAGGCTTCTGCATCCCCAGGAGGGCCCCTGCCTCCCTGAGAAGTCTGGCTTTGTCAGCCTCCCTGAGAAGTCTGGCCTCCCTGCCTCCCTGACTCCCTGAGAAGTCTAGCCTCACCAGACTCCTTTATGGCCCCTGCACACCATCCCACTGTGGAAGGGGCTCTGGTTGGTCGCCCTATTTGCTTACTCCTTGGGCGGTGCTCAGAGGAGGAACTGGTCTCCACCCCCAGACTGTAAAGGAGGTGACCGCTGCTCCTCTCACTCCACCCTCCTACAGTCCCTCACCTCTCCTCTCTACCTCTGTCCTCCCTTCTCTTCTAGCTCCTTTCTCTCCTTTCCTCTCTCCTTTCTCCTCTCACCCTCTCACCCACCTCTCGTCTCTCTCCACTCTTCCCGCTCTTTCCCTCTCTCCTCTCCTTCTCTCCCTCTCTCTGTCGCCATCCCCCCTCCTCTTAGCTCCTCTCTCTTCCCCCCGCCCTTCGCCTCTCCCTCGTCTTCTTCCTTCTTGAAATCACCGTGTTTAGTCTCAGTTGCCTTCTAGCACCTCTGAAGTGCTCCTCCCAAACACCAAAGCAACCGAGGGCAGCATCTGCTCTGTCCACCCTTGACCTCTGCCCTCCTGCCTCTGTGCCCCTGGAGAGCGTAGAACCCAGCTGGTGCCCCTCGCCGCCTGCCCCCCACCCCTACTCTGCATTTCTGCTGTGAGTGTGAATGTGTTACCTTTCCCATCACAGCCCACTGTGATTTGCCTGTTGATATCCAGTAGTTTCTGGAAGGAACTGCAGACGTGGCATCTCCCCGGGGACCTGGGCTCAGACCACTGTCAGGCGGGCTGGGATCTGAGCCCCCGTCCGTGCCTCCTCTCTCAAAAGCCTAGCGAGAGGGGCCATGGTCCTTGTGCCTCTGCCCCAGCCTGGTCAGGCGTGGAATTTGGAGCTCCAGTCTCCCCACACTCACCTCGAGGGCAGAGGGCTGATGGAGCCCTAAATGTCATGCTCAATGGGGCTTCCTGATGCATCTGTCACTGGGTCATGCACAGTGTCACCGAGTAGAGTCTGGCGCATCTCAGATTGTAGCCAAAACAAAGCCAAAAACGAAGGGAGAAGAACAAAGTGTGGCGGTTGATAACTTCCATTTTGTTCTATTTTCTACTTCTCTCTCTCTCTCTCTCTCTCTCTCTCTCTCTCTCTCTCTCTCTCTCTCTCTCTCTTTCTCCTGGACTGGGCCCTTTGCACAAGAGATCGGTCTGAAAGACTTGTGCAGCCTGACCCAGAGTCATAGAAAACTTGGGGCCCAGAGCGATAGCACAGCGGGTGGGGGTCGTGCCTTGCATGCGGTTGACCCAGGTTCAATCCTCGGCACCTCATAGGGTTCTCAGCACTATCAGAAGTGATGCTGGGTTTGGTTCAGAGCCAGGCGCAGCCCCTGAGGATAGTCTTAAAAACTTAAAAAACAACACAATCTAAACCATCTCAGGCAAAGCAACCCTGGCTAGTTGGCCAAATGGTCTCTCTTTTTTGTGAGGGCTCTTACCCCTTCTAATTTAAGCATCATTGAGATGTTGCAGGAAGAGGAAAATCTTTTTTGGCTTCTTTCAGAAAGGGGGAAACCAAGCTAGCGGTGAGCGCCCCCTAATCCCCAGTAGGAACCTGACATTTTCTTTTTTGTTGTTGTTTTTTGGGTGTTTGTTTTCTTTTTGGGTCGCACCCAGCGATGCACAGGTGTTCCTCCTGGCTCTGCACTCAAGAATTACTCCTGGTGGTACTCGGGGGACCATCTGGGATGCCGGGGATCGAACCCGGGTCAGCCGCGTGCAAGGCAAACTCCCTACGCACTGTACTATCGCTCTGGTCCCAGTAGGAACCTGACATTTTCAATTGGCTTTGGCACCTTCTCTAATCTTCACGCAGCCCAGGGTGCGGTGGGGCGGGGTGCGCCCAGCAGCGGCTACAACAATCCCCCCCCCAGCCCTAACAAAGGGGTGCCCGAGGGTGGCGGTGGAGATTGAAATGTCCCAAGCACAGCTCTTTGCGGGGGTGATGAAGGTTGATCCGGGCACAGGACCAAGTGGGACTTGTCAGGCTCCAGCTGGCACCGTCCCTGGCGCCTCGCCCTGCTGGTGGCACTCCATGAAGATGGGCTCCATGGGGGTGCGGAGGGGCGGCCGGGCACCGGGCTCGGCGGAGTCAGGCTCCCTGGCACAGTTCCTGACTGGGATGGCTGTGGGGTTCTGGCAAAGATCAGGGCTCCATGGAGATGAGGAAACAGACAAAATGACTCATCTGGCGGGGAGCCCAGAAAATGTATGCTAATGCCTTCCTGCAGACCAAAAATAAGGTCATAGCGATACTGAGCATGAAGAAATGCCCATCCCCCAGCGACGCTGCCGGTTAATCCTTCCACATGGAGATTCAGTGACTTGCTGGTGTCCAAAGAGCGGGAAAGAAAACGGTCTCTCTCGAGTAAAGCTATGTAAGTCCATCTTCCCCCAGCACATCTCGTGCTTTTTTTTTTTCCTTTTTGGGTCACACCCAGCAATGCTGCGCTCAGGAATTACCCTTGGCAGTGCTCAGGGGACCAAATGGGATGCTGGGAATCAACACAGGTCAGCCGCGTGCAAGGCAAATGCCCTACCTGCTGTGCTATCACTCCAGCCTCTACACCTCGTTTGGATTGGCCATTGCTAGAGCTCACGAACACCCCCAGCTCCCCTGGACAGACCCACTCTTCCTAGCTGCTACGGTCGCACATAGCCAGGAAATCAGGAATGAAATCCAAGAGAAACTGACAGGCTTGTGTCCAATGCAGAGCCGGAGGGAGGGTCCCTGGCTTCTGTCCCCTACCATGGGGCAGGTACTGGGACGGCCCTGGTTCCATCAGACTGAGTCACTGAATGGCTGACACTGACAGAGACCCCCACAGCCTAACTGCACATGAAGTGTGCGAGAGGGAAGACTACCTCAAAACCTTGGAGACAAGAGCACTGTCTCGCCCTTCACCTTCCTCCTCTTCAGCCAAACTTGTAAGGAAACAGGCTGAAGGCCCACCAGCTTCCTCTGTTTTTTTATTCTTTTTTTCTTTTGCTTTTTGGGTCACACCCAGCGATGCTCAGGGGTTACCCCTGGTTCTGCACTCAGGAATTGCTCCTGGCGGTGTTGAGGGACCATATGGGATGCTGGGAATCGAACCCGGGTCTGCCACGTGCAAGACAAATGCCCTACCCGCTGTACTATCGCTCCAGCCCCACCAACAACTTCCTCTAAACCAACCCTCAAAAGATTATTTGTTCTTAAGTTCCTCCAGGCCAAAAAAAAAAAAGGGTGGGGGTGGAGGGGGGAAGATTGAACAGTTACGGGAGGAGAGAGCGCTGAGCTCAGCAAACAGGAGCTACGGCTCCATTATTGTACCTGCAGAAAGAGAAAGGAAAGTGCTGACGCCAGGGTAGGAGAACTAAGTTTAGAAATAGCAACAGCCCGTGGCAGAGAAACCAATGGGACCTGGGTGCCTGATGGCATTGGGGGTTTTTGAGGTTTTTTTTTTGTTTTTTTTTTTTTAGCTAGATGATTGCTCTTATCCATGTCCTGTGGTTCTATCATCTTAAATCCATTAAGAATTAGGGGAAGAAAAAAGAAAATTTGTTCTACATGAGAGGCTGGTCAATATGCCTTAACCACAACAAAATAAATGGAAAGAAGGCTAATGGCTTTTGTTCCTATAAAGAAAGAGCTATTAAAAAAAAAAAGGAACGTTGGTAAATAGCACTGCTAAAACCACCAAAACTGACTTTATTTCATTGAAAAAAAAATGTAGCCTGACTCGATGCAATGGAGAAAGGTAGGTACACTGCACACCACACACACACACACACGCACACACACACACACACACACACAGGTTTTCTTAGGTCATAGATTTTATTTACACAGCTAATTTTATTAACAAAATACCCCCATCCCCTACCTGTTCCAGGAAACCACCCTCTATCCAGCAGTCACAAGCCAAGAACAATGGGAACTTCTGTCCATCCATCAGGTAGGAGGGACGGCCACTGCAGAATCTCTCCAGAACCAGGAGGAGGAAACAGTTCAAACAGCAATCACCTGGTGAATGGATTAAAGAAACGAAACAAAAGGGGTGCAACACAGAATACTATATAGTAGCACAAAGAATCAGAGTATGGATTCATGCAATCATCAGAATGACCCCCTCATTCACTGTCATCTAAGCAAGAGACACTGGGTTAAACCCACTGGGAGAACGTTGCAGGACATCCTGGCAACAGGGACACCCCAAAGCACAGGGACTGGGCTCAGATCCATGGCTGCCAGCAGCTGGGGAGAGAAACAACATTGGCTCCAATGGGGGTCACACAAAGGACATCCGGATGTCATTAACCATGTTGCTTGCGGCTGGAGTGATCGTACAGCAGAGAGGGCACTAGCCTTGCATGTGACAAGCTCCAGTTCTATCCCCAGCATCCCATATGTCCCCTGCCTCCTCCAGAAGTGATCCCTGAGCACAGAGTCAGGAGTAAGCCCTGATCACTGCTGGATGTGGTCCCCCAAAACAAACAAACCAAGCCTGTTTTGTATCCTGATTATACTGTAGAATTCCCCAACCTTCTTCTGTGTTTGAATCTGCAGACATGTACATCTATGAAAGGTCACTTTGTGCAAGATCATTTTTTTTGTTTTGGTGCTATACCTGGTGATGCTCAGGAGTTACTCCTGGCTCTGCACTCAGGAATCACCCCTGGTGGGGCTTGGGGGACCCTATGGGGTGCTGGGACTAAAACCTGGATCTGCAGTGGGCAAGGCAAGCACCCAGTATACTATATCTCCAACCTCTCAAGACCATTTTTTAAAAAGTAAATTTTCCCTCTAGCTTAAATTGTGCTTCTGAACTCTGAAATTGGTCTTCTGGAAGCTCTCTGGAAATTGATGGGATGGTGTCCTATTTTGTTCAAGTTGAATCTTCAAAGGAAAAAAAAATTTCATTCTTAAGTAAACTATGTGGGCAGTCAAGGAATACAATTAAACATTTGGTGTTGATTTTGAAAAAACTGCAGCCAATGGGCATAGTACATTGGAGTGTTTGATTTAAAGGTATCTCTGTTCAGAAAATATGAAAATGCAATGGTTTTTATCGGGGGGTGCCAATATTTTTAAATGGAGGTGCTTGGTTTTAAGGGGTTCTTTCAGCAGGAAGCTCTGCACTATTTCTGTACTATTTCTGACTTAGACATCAGGGGACCTCTAGCCCAACCTATTTGACATAAACCTTCAACGGAGGGGAGGAGAAATAGCGGTTGTATAGGAATAGGTTTTGCCCCGTTGCTTTAATGGAAGGTTATGAGGGCACAGGCAAGGAGAAAGGAAAAGTCTACATCTCAGGCAGGAGAGATAATGCAGTTGATGTTGGCACTTGCCTTTCATACTTCCAACCCTGTTTCAGTCCCCAGCACACATATGGTCCCCAACCAAGGCCAGGAGTGGCCTCTGAGCACAGAGCCAGGAGCAATCTCTGAGCACCAATAGGTGTGGCTCAAAAATCTAACCAAGTCAAAAAAAATATCCAAATCTCTGAGTATAGAGACATTCTCAGATTTTTTTTTTCTTTTCGTTCACACCTGGTGATGCTCAGGAGTTACTCCTGGCTTTGCATTTGCACTCAGGAATCACTCCTTGCAGTGCTCAGGGGACCATATGAGATGCTGGGAATAGAACCCAGGTCAGCCGCGTGCAAGGCAAATACCCTACCCGCTGTGCTATCACTCCAGCCCCGACATTCTCGGATTTGTCAGAGACTCCTGGTCACTTACCTTTCTTCCTTGTTAACTGATTCCTAATGTGATTTGAGAAGGTTGTAGTCCTACTTTAATAAAAATAAATAATTCTCAGAGTACCTGTCATGTGACATAGACCGAAGCTATCAGAGGCTGTGCTGGCAGGAGCTGTGGCAGCTATCTTGAGATCATGAGGAGGAAAAGCCAGAGACAGCGTTGTCTCTATCACCATGGAGTCACCACTCCAGTCCCAAAATACCTTTGTTCAACATCAGGAAAAATAAACAAAATATAAAAAAATTTTATATAAAAATAAACTTTGTTCAACACCAGGAAAAATAAAGCTCTACATGATCCAAGGAGGAGCGAGGGGGCTTTGTACTGTACAGTCACAGCATGCCCCTGGAACCTTTATGCCTATTTTTCAGTCACCTATAATAAACCACCTCCTGGTGTGACAATGTCTATATATCTTCTGTTTCCAGTGAGCCCTTCCTTGAACAGAAATGGCAGATATTTCTGCCATTCTTCTATTTGCATGAGAGATGCAGAATTATAATGTATCATTTTCATTTCACAAGGCTAACAAATCTTTCTTTGAAGCCAATAACAAGGAAGCTCTTCCCAGGAGTCATTTCCTGATCATCACACTTTTGAATACATATATATTTTAATTTGCTACCCCCGCTGGCACGCCAGTTGGTGGGTAGGCTGAACCCTGGAGATTTCATTGTTCTTTCCCAAAGATTGATACAAGTCAGCCTCCAGCTAACCTTCAATTATTTGCATTTGTTAAGAAGCATCATAGAATAGGAAATCAAAGAGCTGGATGGGACTTCAAGAATAATTAGAGTTGAGGTACTGCTTGTGGAACGGGGTGAAAGTTTATGAACGTGGTCAGCAAAGTAATCTGGGGACCTTGCTCATCCCAGGGATTCTAGAACACATTCAGAGGAGTGAACTCCCGGCCCTGGCCCCAGGAGCCCTGGGCCCCTAAGCCCCGATTACTCTGGTTGAGGGCTGAAGCGATAGCACAGCGGGTAGGGCGTTTGCCTTGCACATTGCCAACCCAGGTTCGAATCCTCCATCCCTCTCGGAGAGCCCAGCAAATTACCAAGAGTATCTCGTCCGCATGGCAGAGCCTGGCAAGCTCCCCATGGCATATTCGATATGCCAAACACAGTATCAACAAGTCTCACAATGGAGACGTTACTGGTACCCGCTCGAGCAAATCAATGAACAGTGGGAGGACAGTGCTACAGTGCTACTCTGGTTGAATGGGACCAGGATCAGAATTGAAGACAAAGCCCACTTCCCATGGCTAGCGGAGAGGAGACCAAATGTCCAACTGCTGTCTCGGATTCTGTGCCGGGAGACTGAAGCTAAAACAGAGAAGAGAGAGAGAAGATGTTACTGAAAAGCTAAAATGGGTAAATTGGGGGGAGAGAGGGGTCTTTAAACGGAAAAAAAACAGCCCTGCAGAAGCCAAGAGACACAAAACTGTCATGGAAAGTCCCCCAGTTTATGGGTGTGTGTTTAGAGGTTCCGAAGATTGAACCCCGGGCCTCACACATGCGAGGCTTGAGTGTTTTCAACAAAGAATGAGCCATTGCAGGGAGGTGATGAGACAAGTTGGCTGGGCTCAGGGGTGATAACTGTGGGAGGGGAATTGAGAAATACAGGGGGGAAATTGAGGGCCAGGGAGATAACTCAGAGGTGTGGGCCACATGCCTGGATGTCTGAAAAGCTGCATTTGATCCCTGGCACTGCATGGAGCTCCACTCACCCCAGGGCTGAAGGAGTTTGAGAAGTGGCAGGTGTGGGCGGGGCTCTCTGACCCCGACTTCTTTGATCTCAAAAAAAGCGAGAAAGTTCTTTTCCCTGTACCAGGGAGAGAATGGAGGCCAAAGTGCTTGGGCCCCATCCCATGTAGCACTGAACCACCCGGCTCGCCTGAACAAGGATCACCAGGGATGACCCCAGAGCACTATTTGGGAGTTCCCCCCCAAAATAAATAAACACTGGCAATTAAGGGGTGACATGGTTATCTAAGTAGGTTTGCTTCTCTGGGTCCCCATTGGCCTCCATTCTGAATCTCTAGCACTAAGAATGTTCTTCTCTCCCTGGTACAGGGAAAGAACTTTCTCGCTTTTTTTGAGATCAAAGAAGTTGGGGTCAGAGAGCCCCGCCCACACCTGCCACTTCTCAAACTCCTTCAGCTCAAAATGATCAATAAGCCAGAGCAGCCTCCTTGGGGTGACATGTTCTGAACCCCTCTGTTAGCTTAAGCCCAAAGAAATAAATGATTTAGGGGGCTAAAGAGAAAAATAAGACAGCAAATAGGGTGCTTACCTGAGATGCTGCTGAGCAGGGTTCCAATATGGTCCCCCCAGCCCTGCCAGGAGTGTCCTGAGTGTAGAACCAGAAGTCAGCTCTGAACACTGCTGGGTATGGTCCCCAAATCGAAACAAATGGGAAGGAATGATCTTCTGACCCCCAGAGCTCCCTCAAGGCCAAGAACCCAGGGTGGAGGCCCTAAGCACAACTAGGCAGTGTAAATGCCCGGCCTGGCCCGGCAGCTCACTGGCTGATAATAACACAGGGGACAGAGAGGAGCGCCCTCTATCCAGCCCTCTCCCACCGCAGTCTCTCCTGTGTGTTCCTCCTGAAGGCGTTCAACCTGCCACCATCTCCTTTTTCCTGTCGCCAGCTCTCCAGTTGCAAGGGAGGCAGGAAAACAGACTCTGGACATGTGCGCTAATGCCAGGTGAGAAAGTTCCCTGAACACAGAAGGTTTTCCAAAGGCTCTGGAAGATCCCATGGGCTGACAAATGGGCACCACCCAGTTCTTCTCCCGGCCAGTTCTTCTAGCTCAACTCTTGACTTTAGAAAAAGGCCCAGAGTTATGAAAAAAAAATGCAGCGTTAGATTTACCCAGTCCCTACTGGAGAAGTCGGGAAGAGAGAGGAGCTAATGTTTGCTAGGGGAAAGTCACAATATCGATTCCAGATGTTGTGGTGGGAATAGGTGTTTGGGATAGGACCTGCTGTTTCATTGTAGTGACGGTGTAGGATAACATTGGTTTGTCCTTTCAGCAACTTGGTTTTAGAAGGGAAAGATTCAAATATCTCAGAGATGTTGGGGTGGGGTGTGTGTGTGTGTGTGTGTGTGTGTGTGTGTGTGTGTGTGTGCATGCACATGTGTGAGTACGTAATCACAGCAAAGTATAATTGCTCAAGGACTAGAGAATGTGCAGTTTTCACATCTTTCTAATTAATAATGTACCAAGTAGCTTTTGAGAATTTTATTCAAAATAAGAACAACTGTTTTATGTCCTGGGTGAAAGAATTCTGCTAGAGATTTGCTAAGTTAGATGCAATCACTTGAGTATTCCCCTAAAATCCTTTGTTTGAGTTATCTGGAATAATACCAGAAAAGAAAATTCAGGGACAATAGCAATTTCTGTAACTAATCTCTAACTTGCCAGAGATGTCAAATGTCTTCCCTTGCCCATAGTCCTAGGAAGTCATAGTCCTATTTTCGTTCAGAGACAGACTCGCTGACTATCCTCCACCCTGATTCTTTGTGAGGGGACATTGGTTTACAGCTCTGGATTGTATTCAGAAATACTATTTCCCGATACTGGGATCCGTGGTGGTGGGAAATGGGCACTGGTGGAGGGATGGGTATTTGATCATTGTATAATTGAAACCAAAGCACAAAAATGTGTAAGTCTGCGACTGTACCTCATGATGTCTCACTATTAAAAATTAAATAAAAAAAATAAAAACTTTCTGTACTCAAAAAAAAAAAGAAATACTATTTCCCATCTCTTCACAGTGTGTGTGTTTACATTACACCCATCACGCAAGTTCCCACATCCCTTCACCCAGTTGGAACCCTGACATACTATTTTACACTCACATCCTCACCTCATCTTGGTCACCTCAGTTTTGGGGCTCAAGAGTTTGCTTGACTCTGCCTGTTCCTGTACCTTATTGCCCTGTATCCCACGAAAGGAGTGAGATTATCGGGTCTTTGTCTTTTTCCTTCTGACTTATTTTGCTCATGTGACCCTCCAGTATCGTCCACATTGTAGCGAAAGACTCCGTTTCTCTTCTTTCCTTAGAACTGAATAGTGTTCTGTTGTGCATATAAGACCTCGCCTTTGTCCACTCATCTGTGGTTGGCATTTGTATTGTTTCCAGATCTGGGGACAGCAAATAGCGCTGTGTTGGACATGGGTTGTATGGATCTTGTCAAACGAGTGTTTTTGTGTTATTTGGTGAGCGGCTCGAAGTGGAATTCTGGCTCATCTGGCAGATGTATTTGTAATTTTTTTGAGACATCTCCCTGCTGTTTTCCATGCAGACTGAGTCTGTATACACTCCCACCAGCAGTGAAAGTGGGTTCTTTTTTCTCCACATCTTGCCAGCGCTGTTTTGTTTAGTTTTGTTTGTTTGTTTGTTTTGTCTTTTTGATGTGGGCCATTCTCACAGATGGGGCATGATAGCTCATTGTCATTTTGGTCTGTGTTTCCTAAATAATAAGATACAATGGGCATTTTTTTTCATGTGCCAAGTGGCCATCTGGATTCTTTGGTCAAGTGTCTGGTCATCTCCTCATCCGTTTTTGAAGTTGCTGTTGAATTGTGTGAGTTCTTGGCCATCAGCCCTTTGTCAGATGAATGGCAAGCAAATGTTTTCTTAAGAGGTTCCGTGATTATCTCTGTGCCATAGTTTCAAGTTTGGGACACTTCCTAACATAAAAGAAGTTTTCGCCCACATTTCAGAGATAAAAGCATTGACTCAAATGGTTCTTTCTCCCCTTGAACATAAGTTCCAATCATTTATTCAAAAGATATCTTCTGGGATTCTATTCTGGGTAAAGAACTCAACTGGCCAGCAAGAAACCATTTAGAAACAATTGCAACTCAAAAAAGCAAAACCACAGTACCAGTTTGAAGGAGGTGAGCTCAAGGAGTTGGTACCAACACAGAGCGGAATGAAGGGAAGGAAGGTCACAGCTGCCTCATGCATGAAAGGCAGAGGTGAAAGTAAACTGGACAAGGCCAACCTTTTCTGAAGATCGATTCAGTGTTAGGTACAGCCCAGGCCACAAGGATTCTAAGAGAGGCAGTATGTGAATATTTCGCTAGACTGGGATTCTGGGGCTGGGTCAGACCAAGAGCTTTTCCCCCCAATCTCCTACCTCTGGACCCCAAATTTACCTAAAGTACTCCCCTTAGGCACTATCTTGATGGACCAACCTGTGCCAAAGCTCTCTGGCCACGAGCTTCAAGCTCAGACTTGAGGTGAGTGGTGCAGAAACAAAAGAGATTGGGTCATCACTTCTAACAGATGAGTCCCAAAAGAGATTTCTCAAGAACCATGGCTCCCTGGACTCCAGAGTTGACTCTGATCTTATCCTTCCACTGTCGGGTCCCCCCAGTCCTTCCTTTTCTACCCCTGCTACAGATTCATGCTTGGATAAGCTTGGCAACGACCCACTTCCGTTGCTTGCCACCAAAGAATACACAGGATAAAGACCATATAACCCTGAAGTCTGCCAAGGGGAAAGGTGGGAGGGTTTGCTGCAGCCTTTCCAGGGCGTTTCAGTCAGTCCTTATCCTGGGAGAGGCAATCCTTGCACGGAACGGACAAAATCCCAGCTAAGAGGATTCACCATCTCAGCCCCAAGCCATGTTGCCAGGTTCTTCAGGTGGCATTCAGAAGCGGAGGGCTGGAATCCCTGCTCTCAGGCTGCTTCTAGTAAACAGATCCCCTAAGCCCCCCAGAGGAGAGGGGATTCCACCAAGATTTCTCAGGGGAGAACAACCTTCTAGGGCTTGCATTACCCTGAGGAGGGAGGGAGCCCACTGGGGACGGACTTTTCTCTATAGCAGCTGCGAGACACTAGCTTCCGCTGGCTTCTCTCATGTCCAGGACCACAATTTCACATGGAAGGGGACAGTGATTTTGTAAGGCAGGCAGCCAGAATTTCTCTAAGAGTGACTTGACAAGGTCCAGCACTTGAGATATCGAGAGAGGTCAAATCATCAATGTGTGAGAGCCCCACAGAGCCCACGGGTCAGCGACTCCAAATATGTTTTTTTCCAACACTGCAGAATGATGATCTTGGGGATGAGTGTTGCCTTGACCTTTCTTTCAAGGTGGCTTCATGGAGTGTTGGCAGTGAGGAAGTGCAGCGTATTTTGAAGAGACACTGCTTCAAGACACCTCCGTGTTTGCCTTCTCGGGATTTATCCCACCGATACTGAAGGATCTCCTTCTATGGACAGGCATATTTTAAGATGCTCAGAATAATAAAAATTGGAGGGGCTGAAGAGATAATATAGTGGATTAGGTGTTTGCTTTACATGTGGCTGACCTGGGTTCAATCCCTGGCATCCCATATATTCCCCTGAGCTCCTCCAGAAGTGATCCCTAAGAGCAGAACTGGGAGTAAGCCCTGAACACTGTCCGGTGTGGCCCTAAAACTGCACCAAAATACAGCCTTGAGCAAAATGACCAAATGTCCTGCTCAAGGCAGCCCCTACTCTGGTGGGACAGTTTAGGGCAAAAATTCTCCCCTCCCATGGATGTGGTGTGGAGGGGATGGTGGCCCCAATGCAGGAGGTGCTGATGCCTCTGAAATCCAGGTTCAAGAGCTTCAAGCGATCCGCATCCTAGTTGCCCCAGCAACAGGGCGCTCTTAGTATTGGGCACATGACCCAAGCTGATCCAACCCAGGTTCTGCTCCGGCCTCTGTGAAAGCCTCAGGAAAGAGGCTGAGCCTTGGTCACTGTTGAAAGCCAAGGAACGCCCAGGGCATCCTGGAGAGTTAAGTCAACACCCTGTGTCCGGTGACCCTGAGACCACTGTCTGCATTTAACTGGAACTCATGCGTGTTTAAGACCCTAACTTCCTGTCTCGCCCAGGATACACAGGAGAGTGAAGGGACCCTCGTTGCAGCTATGCCAGGAAACAACTATTAGCAGGGGCAGCTTGGGACATTGGCTCCCAGCTTCCTGACTTGTGGCTGATTTTCCATCATAAGAGGCAAGAAGTAACCTCTTGATAAAGACACGCCCTTGCCATAAATTCCTCTTGTGGCCTGCGGAGGCTTAGGGAGAAGGGAGACTGAACAGAACTGCTATGAATAATTAAGTGGGGAGTTAACGGACACGCCCCCACCCTTGGGATGTCTCCTTGCAGACACAGACTTGCCCTATGTCCTGAGTGTCTCCCAGCTCTGGGCAGGAGGGTTGCTGGCTGCTCTGGGCACTAAGCACCTTCCCCCAAGCTCTGCACCAGAGCCCACGCTGCAGAGGGGACAGCCTGGCGGGAGGCCAGCCTGCTCGTTCGCCCTTGTAACTGTCATCTCATGGATGAAGTGGCCTGGGCACAGGGAGATATGGCATTGACTTGCTGGCCTCTCCTCCTCCCCCCATTCCTGGACACTTCCGGCATGTCACGTGGTCATCTGTGCTTTTGGGTCCAAGCAATTTCAGCCCCGACTTGAGGAGCTAGACTCCTCCTCTTGGGGTCAAGAGGACATCAGGGACAGCCATGAAGGCTCAGCCTTCTTCCACCCATCCCTGAGGGCTTCCAGCAGGAGAGAGGGTCTGGAAGAATCAGGGCTTGAAAGACCCTTGCTGGGTGTGGAAGGAACCCACATTCCCAGGAAGGTGGGGTGGGGGTGGAGAAAGACACTTTGTGGCATAAACTTTATGTTTCAGGCCATTTTTCTGCCCTGCAGTTGCCACAAGGGAGCCCTGGGGCAGGTGACACCGGACAGGGCTGGTCCCCTGAGTATGGCCTTTTGTATTTGGACAAACAGCGCAGGGGACTGCATTCCTGCCAGTATGGTGTATCCGCGTGCCCTGCAGTCAGCTGGCCCCATTGTCATCCCTTGCTCACGGTGCAGGAGGAAAAGCAGAATCGATCTCTCCTGTCTTCCTGAGCAGCACCAGCCAGGTGTCTCGTCAATGAGTGGGTGACAAGGAAGGCAGCTTGTCATCAGCAGTTAGTGGCTGTGCGGTCTTTTCCTGGGGTGATATTAGATTTCATACCGAGATCCTCACGAGAAAGAGGCACAGGCTGACCTGCTCATTTCTGCAGAACACGTTTCTGCTCAATTCCCGCACCTTGATGGCTCCAGCTGAACACGATTCCTCCTGCAATCTGAGGCCTGACCTGATCTTCGGTCTTAGATCTAAGTCCAGTCAGAGCCAGGAAGTGCTCCAGGAAGTGCTCCCTGCCATGAATTAGTATTGCCAATTTGCTTGTGCAGCCTGAACCAAGATCGGGGGGGGGGGGGACGCGGGGAGGACTGATGAAATTGTTTTCTATACTGGGTTCAGAAAAGATGAAAACGCTCATTTGGGATCCTCGTCAGTGGCAGAGATAATTTACGGTGCTTTGGGGGGGGGGGGAGTTGTTTTGGTTTTGTCTTTTTTTTTTTTGGTTTGGTTTTGCTTTCATAAGAAAGAAACCACAAAGTCGAAGAATGTGACTTCCTTCCATCCACTGGCACAAAACAAATCCTCTGGGGCTCCTTGTGCTTCTGGCTGTGCTTGATAAACTCTCACCGCACAGCTCCAGCTGCTCAGACCAGCGAACGGGAATCTTCTGGAAGACAGATGCCAGTGTGAAGTTTCTGTGGTTTGGTTGGGAGTTTTGTTTTGTTTTTAATGGGGTGCGGGCTCCGCGGCTGAACCCAGCAGCGCTTAGGAGCTACTCCTGGCTCTGTCCTCAAGGATTATCCTGGTGGTTCTTGGGGGACTGTGAAGTGCTGAGGCTGGAACTGGAGGCTGTCACAGAGGTGATGCAAATGTCTTCACCCTGTGCCGTGCACCACCTAGGCCAGCCCCTGGGTTGGGTTCTTTCACAAACATGTTACAATGATTTCAGCCAGCAGCTGTGAAACCAGTGGACCCAACACCAGTGAAACAGTCATCCAGTTTCTGTGCCTACCCCTGACTCGACTCCCTCCCCCCGAGTTTACTCTGCACACAAGGGTCAAACCACTCTCCTTTGACTTGAGAGAGAAGGAAAGTGCCTGCCACAGTGGCAGGCTGAGAGGCGATGGGGGGAGGGGGGCAGCATGGGTGGTAGGAGGGAAATAAGGACCACTGGTGATGGGAAAAGCACACTGGTGAAGGGACGGGTGTTGAAACATTATATGACTGAAACTCAATCATGAACAACTTTGTAAAGTGTTTATCACCCTGATTCAATTTTAAAAAATTAAGAAAACACTCTCCATTCTGGAGGAATCAATCCAGGCTCTCCTCACCCCAGGCCATGCCCAGTGATACTCAACCCACTGAGCCGGCAGTTCGAAGGGCACCCTAGGATTTGGAGCTGTGCATCAGAGGATTTGGAGGTGTGGGGGACCACCAGGGCCTGGGGCCCACTAGGCCTACCCCTGGCAATGCTTTAGGGTGGGGGGCGTGTTTCTGGGATGGCCTGAAGGGCCTCACCCCTTGAGTTCTCTCCTGGCTCCTACTGTCCTGCCCTGGGAACGTCCCCGTGGCCATCTCTGCAGACACACAGAGCTGAGAGCATCCCAGGGTCAGGAAACACCCCCACACTCTCACAGGTGGCCCACAGAGGCCAGGTTCATGAACAAGGAGGATCGTATTAGGTGGGCCCTGCCTTAGTCCACAAGTGTGTGTGTGTGGGGGGGGCAAGGAATTCCCGTTCTCCCCCAGCCTCTGTCCAGCCTGCCTGCAGGTGCCCTCAGCCCTGCCTTCATCCTTCCCCCTGGAGCCCTGCTGAGTGCAAGCCGGGCCGGGGCAAGATGCTGAAAGGCTGCTCTGATTACTCAGGTCTCTGGCCGGCTCTCATCTGTGTGCACCAAGGTGACCTCACTCCAGAAACAATCATATCAGAGACAGTCGCCCCGTCACCAGAGAGCTGTGAATGTTCAAATGTGGCTTAAAGGGACCAATTTCCAGCCTGTATGCAGCTTGATTTTTTCTTAGCAGTTCAGGGTGTGTTGGGATTGGGGGTGGGGCGTGCGGCATAGACTTGTGTCTTCCACTTAAAGAGGCAAAAAAAGAAGATCTGAGCAAAGATGAGGGACATCGTTAACCTTCACAATAACCTGCTCTGCACGGGGCATGGCAGCTTGGAGGGAAGAGACTGGTCAAGTGACCCTGGCTTGACCAGTGGCACCAGTGGCACCAGTGAGTGGGAGCCACTTGGTCAGTGGTGATGAGGCTTCTGGAATCCTCCCCCAGAGGAAGCTGGTACCCAAGGGGCACTTGCTCGGGAGGAAGGACTGAGGGCCACGTGGATGAAGAGGCTCCTTAGCCAGGACTTTCCCCCTGGGTCACCGGAAAGAAAGAACAGGGTGAAAGCTCACTGGGGGTGATATTTGGGATTTTAAGAAGAGAAATGTATTTGTTATATTTGCTTGTTTTATTTTTGGGTCCTCTCCTGGCTCAGTGCTTGTGGGAACGCATGGTGCCAGGTATTGGACCCTGGCTTCCTGCATGTCTGCTTGCAAAACATGTGGATCAGCCCTTGAGTGCTCTCTCTCTCTCTCTCTCTCTCTCTTTCTGGAAACTTGCTTTTTTTTTACTATTTTGGTGGAGGGGGTGGATGTTTGGACCATACCTGGGAGTGCTCAGGGTCTATTTCTGGCTCTTGCTCTGGGATCATGGCTGGCAGTGCTTGGAGGACCATAGGCAGTGTCCAACATTGAACTTGGGTCAGCAATGTGCAAGGCAAGCATTTTAACACCTGTACTATCTCTGTCTAGCCCCAGAAATGTGTGCTCAATCCGTTTCTGGCACTAAGCAAATAAAACCCTTGGAATTTCTGGTGAGAAGAGAGATAAGGGGTCTTGGGTCAATGAGGCGGCTGGTGCATGGCCCCTAAGGATGCGGCTGGTTGCCAAGAACTCCAGCTTCTAGCCCCTGACCTCCAGGGGCTGAAGGGGGCTGGAGGTTGAAGCAATTTGGTTAATGATTTAATCAGCTGCTAGGAAGTCTTTGAAAATCCCCAAGGATTGGCGAGCTCCCTAGCTGGTGACGTGTGGAGTTGGGATGTCCCTGGTGGCTGCAGAGGGCAGCCCTTCCTTCTGTTTGCTTCCACGCTAGGTAAATAAGATATTTCTCCGGGTTCTGTGAGCTATGCTGGTAAACAGACCTGGGAACCTTCAATTCACAGCAAACAGGTTAGTGGTTACCATCCCTTGACTGTAAAGTTGCGGGGTGCGGGGGGGTTTAATACTGGGGGACAGAGACCTGAACCTGTAGGTTTTGTAGACTCTCATTTTTGACACAATTGAACTGAACTCTGTAGGACACAAAACTGGGATCCAAGAACTGCTTGAAGGGATGAAGCAACAGTACAGTGGGGAGGGTGCTTGCCTTGCACACCAGTGACCCACGTTTGATCCCTCCCACCCCATACAGTCCCCAGAGCCCTGCCAAGAGGGATCCCTGAGAAAAGAAAGAGCTATGAGTACTGCCAGGTGTGGACCCAAAACAAAATAAAACAAAAGCACTCTGACAGAGATAGTTGGAAATAATCACTCTGGACAGGAACTGAGTGCTGAAAAGAGGTAAAGGAGGTAAAGGAATATACGTGATAACCAGAATAATGCCCAAAAGGAAAGAGAGAGAGAGAGAGAGAGAGAGAGAGAGAGAGAGAGAGAGGAAAGAAGGAAGAAGGAAGAGGAGGAGGAGGAGGAGGAGGAGGAGGAGGAGGAGGAGGAGGAGGAGGAGGAGGAGGAGGAGGAGGAGGAGGAGGAGGAGAGTGCCTGCCACAGACCACAGACGCAGGCTGGGGGTAGGGTGGAGTGGAGGGATTGTGGCCAGAGGGAAGCTGGGGCATTGGTTGGGAAACATACACTAGTGAAGGGACAGTGTTGGAACAGTATGAAAATATGAAAATCATGTACAACTTTGTAACTGTGTATCTCTCAGTGATTCAATTAAAAAAAAACAGAACTGTTTGATGGTGCAGGAACACCACCCACGACCCCTGTACACACACGTGCACACACACACACACACACACACACACACACACACACACACACACACAGAGCCATTAGCAAAAGTCGAGCATTAGACAGAAATTTATTCTCAGAAATTGACGTTTAATCTGAGCAGTGGTTACTACATGCTCCCGTGGTCTATCTGATCTAGCCCCTCCCTCCCCAGGTTCCAGTTCGTTTTCTCCTCCCCCTCTTCTGGTAACTTTACCTCCAATAAACAAGTCACTGTCCCTCTCCACGCACGGGGCTCAGGATGAAGATGCTTGCCAGGTGCTGGGCAGGTGAGCAGGATGGGGCATGTGACCTGGCCTGGCCAATCAGCTGGCAAAGCCCCCGGACCCGGAAGAGACTCGGGAAGAGCAGGCACAGGCACAGCTCGAAGCTGAGCACTTCTGGCCTCGGGAGCCCGCAACAGGGGAGAAGCCTCCTGGGCAGCAGCTGCTGGACGCTCCCTGGCCGCGCCCGGACCGGCTCCTGCCCAGGCTCCCGGAACACGGCTGCAGCTTCTGGGGGTGGCTGGGAAGGGAGGTCCGGGCTGAAGCAGCCTAGGCAGGTGCCCCCCTCGGCCCTGGGGGCCAGCGCAGACCACGTCCCTGGAGATCCAGATCCAGCAGCTCTCTGGGGGTCTCACAACCCCCCACCACTTCCCCCGCACTTGAAGCTTCTGAGCTGCCCCCAGGAATTCGCCTCTGGCTTTCCTAGTGGGTGTGGGGAGTCAGGAGAGGAGGAATTAGTATCCAAGTCACCAAGACTCCAAGATTCCAGTCGAAACGCTCAAGGGGACTGAAATCAGTCCTTGTTGGGGAGCTTTTAGAAGCCTCCCGCCCACCCCAGGGAGCCCTGGAAGGCCACTGCCAAGTGCAGACTCCCAGGGGCATCGTCTGCACCCCTGAATCCCCCATGCTGTGGGGCTTGCCTACGTTTACCTGTGATTTCAGTCTGTTCTTTTTTCTTTGCTTAAATCTCCAGCATGAAGTTGTCCCTTCCTTGCTATTTTCTACATTGAACTTTAAAACTTCTGCATAAGAAAGGATGCCCTTAAGTCAACGGAAAGATGCCTCCCCAGGAGATATCTCCAAGGGCTGGGGCACACCCGTTCCATGCTGGGCACCCAGGAAATCCCCACCACCACATCAGTACCCAAGCACCAAGCCAGGAGCAGTCCCTGAGTACCACGAAGCTTAACTAAAGATGCATGCCCAAGGGGTTCCTTCCAACAATCCTTTATAAGAGCAAAAGGAAACGAGTGAGCACAACACAATGGTTAAACCAACCATGCCCTATCTATGGACAAGGTGACCCCACCACTGCAAGCAATGGGGTGCCCTTACAGAGAATGATATCCAAGAGCTCTGTTTCATGAAAAAAAAAAGTAAGCAGGAAGGGAGTGTTTTCAGTTTCACAGAATGGATCGCATGGCCCATTTTCAGAAGGCTGTGCAGAGTAAATAGTCTAGAAGAACCCAGATGGAAACAATTCAAGTAGTTTGTGCGAGGAGAGGGGTAGAATTGTGGAGAGAATATTTTTACCCTCTACACTTCCAACTCTTTCCATTATAATGATATTCTTTATCCTTATGGAATTAAAATTAGCCCTCCTCTTCCACCCCAGAGAAATATCAAAAATATCTGGGCTACTCTAATTGACTGTCCTTCATACAATCCTTTCCCTCACCAAGAGAAATGCCATGTGGGGAGTGGGATTGCACTGCAGGAATGCTGGGGCCAGTTTGGCCGGGTTTGTGGCATGAAGAGCTAGTCCACACGAAGCCTCAGAGAGTGCTGGGCTCTCTCCCAGAATTACTATCCTGCGGGTAAGTATAAAGCCACCTGAATCAACAGGAACTCCAGACCATACCACGGAGGGAGAAATGCAATTAGGAAAATGGCAGAGTGTGTCTTATTTAATATAAAATCGACACCAAAAATACCTCTTTGCTTTACGCAGTTACACATTTTATCAGTCACTCAAGATGACAGGATTATAAAGCGAGTAATGAAACGCTGTGGGTCCCACCCACCCGCTCAGTAATGATTGCTCCTGAAATAACCCTCCCTGCAGTTTCAGCAGTGCTAGGTGTCCACGCCTGCGTGTCTTGGGCGGGGGGGGGGGGGGAAATGTTTATGCTGCTACTCCTCGTCTTCCTCCTTCATGACCTGCTACCTTGCTGGTGTGAAACCAAACTGGGCCACTTTGGCCCTCACCCTCCCCAGTTCAGCAGTGGCTTGGTGAATCTGAGGGAACACGTGGCACACACGTGGAGGGGAGCACGGGTGTCCCGTGACATTCAACTGCATCTTTTAAGAGAATTTTCTGGGGGCTGGAGAGAGTACAGTGGTTAGGGCATTTGCCTTGCACGTGGTCAACCCAAGTTCCATCCTCGGCATCCCATATGGTACCCCAAGCACCGCCAGGAGTAATTCCTGAGTGCAGAGCCAGGAGTAACCCCTGAGCATTGCCGGGTGTGACCCAAAAAGAAAGAGAGAGAGAGAGAGAGAGAGAGAGAGAGAGAGAGTTTCCTGGACCACGAAGGGGCACAGATGCTAACCCAACCCACAATGCCTGGCCCTGCCACAACCCCTCAGGATAGGCCCACCGGGAAGGGTGGGGTTTCTGTATCCTTGGAGACCCTCTGCCAGCCAATGACAGCCTTAGAGCAGTACATGTCCCCCTACCCACTCACCCAACCCCCCCACACATACCCCACCACTACACATCCCCCTGCCAAAGGACCCACTCTTGTCCTGCTCTGGGGCCCACAGCCCCATCTCTCTGGACATCCCCTGGCCTGTGGACAGCTCCTTCTTCCACCTGTGCCCGTGAAAGGCAGAGGGTGACTCTGTGCTCCGCTGACGGAGTCTCTGAAGGAGCCTGAGGTTTGTGGGATGGAGGAGTGAGTTTTCCAGAAGCCTTAGTGCTACTACTCCAGCCAGCTCCCCAGGTGCCCACTGCCCCCCCCCCCCGTCACTGTCCTGCGTGACAGTCAGTGCCAGCTGCCCTCTGCTATCTCCCCGCTAAGCTTGGAAGGTCCCAAGAACTCCACTCTTCCACGCTCAGTGTCCTCCTCCTTGTCTCTCCCTCCTACACAACAGGTCATTGTCCCCCCGACTCAAAGACAGGTCTGTGGCTGAATTAAAAAGCAGCTTCTATAAATATAGCCCTGAAAATAGGAGTGGGGGGCAGGGATGTGGCTCAGTGGGGAAAATGTGCAAGTCTTGCATGTGTGAGACCTGGATTCTATCCCCTGTACTGCAAAACAGTAAATAGGCACTGGGTGCAGGGGCCCACCCCTCTCCCTGAGCCCCCAGGGGCCCACACCTCTCCCTGAGCCCCCAGTCTTTCCTAGACCTTCTTTCTTTGAAACACTTTACAGGGAAACAATCTGTTTCTCCCTAGATGAAAACCTTCCTGTCTGTAGCAGCCTTCCTGTCTGTAGCCCTTGCAAGCTCACTTTCTTAGAATTTATTTTCTGTGCGTTACCCTTTACTGTCTGTGTGAAGCATGTGATCACTGTTGGCTGTGTATGTGGGTTTCACTGAGAAGGTTCCTTCTACTGCCTTTCTTGTGGCCTGAGTGCACACACAGGGGTCAGAACTTCCCCAGCCTCGGTGTCAGCCGTAAGGGCAACAAGCCCCTCTCCATCCCCCTTCTGAGTGAGAAAGGTCTGGAGAAGACTCTGGCAAGGTGGGGAACCCTCCTGGATCTTTTGTATCATTGTGTTATACCCAAGTTCATCAAGACAGAACCCAGACACAGAAAGACAGAAGTTTATTTCAAGGTGGTGGGCCCAGGGACCTTGCCAGGTTCTGGGACTCTGACCCTTTCGACAAATGGTTCCCAAACTGAGGTTGCACTGAAACTCCAAAACTACATTCAAAAAAGCAACAGATGGTGTTAGAGATTAACTGAGAGTTGCATTGTCTAGAGTCTAAACAAAACATTTTGCCACACAGCCTGGCACCACCCCAGCAAGGAGGACCTGGTTACAGCCACACGTCAGGTAGGCGACTGCTTCTCTCCATAGCTCAGGTCAGGGTCTGCATGTCCTGCTGGTCTACACAGAGATGCATGGTCAGCACAGATCACCCAGACAGCAAGTGGACACTAGCTAGACTTAACATCGTTGTTTGACACAGATCAGCCACATTTCCCAAACATCTCAGGAACCTGATGCCTGCAAACATTTAGTCTTTAACTGGCTCGGAAGTCTGTGGATGTTGCTTCAGTTTAACAAATTGGCATCTAACAATTACTGTTCTAGAGCCGAATTCTCCATGTAACGTAAACCCAATGGGATATTATAGTTGGCGTGATTGGGGGCCCTTGTCACCATAACCCACAACTTGCTGGTTCTTTGGCTCTATGTTCTTGGGAGGCATTTCTGCACTTCCATTGGGAATCATTTCACTCCTCTCAGAAACTCCCCGCAATGGTTATTTTGGTGCTGAGCCACTGTCCCTCCATTGTCTTCGTTCTTGTTTCTCTTTGAGTGCCTCTATTTCCCCCTTGCTCTCCATGTGTACTTGTGCTGGGTATAAAACAGCTCTCTAAAGTTCCTCTCCCTCAGCCTCAGCACCACCCTGTCCTTTTCCAACTCCCCATGTCAGTAAGTTAGCTGTTCCCTTATTGCTTCTCCCTTTAAAGCAGCCATGTTTTTTTCCCTTCAGTTTTGTTTACTGCTCCCCCCTTCTGTTTTCACATCTTGAGCATTTCACTAAGAAGGAACTAAATGCGCATCTCCTTGTTTCTATCAGGTGAGCATTTCCTGAGTCTGTGATGTGATGGATTTCAGTAGCTTCGGAAAAATCCTCAACTCATCTCTCTTCATGCTAGGCTTCTAAAATCTATTCCCTTTTCCCTCTTTTTAGAATTTCAATTACATTAGACCTGGTCACAATAATTTGTATTTTCCAATGCCCTTTCCTAAAATTTCAATAAGTTTATATTTATGCCTCAATGTGGATATTTTCAACAAACCTAGTTTACTATTCTTGGTCTGATACCAATTTCGTGTGTGTGTGTGTGTGTGTGTGTGTGTGTGTGTGTGTGTGTGTTTGATAGTACTTACTTTCTCTTCCCAATTGAGAAGATTCTCATAATCTTCTTATAACTTGCGTCTTACTGATAAATTGCTGCAGGCCTTCATGTTTTAAGTCAACATGTTGATAATACTATTATTTTAGTTCTGACCTAGCCATCTGTAGGTCTTTTCCTGTTAACTGCTTTATTTTTTATTGTTGTTTTGTTATTGTTTTACCGCCTGGATTTTTTTCTCATTGTCTCACGTTCTATTCTGTTGGTAACTCATTTTTGGAAGAATGCTAGATATTCCATCTGAAATTTTGAGACCTTCTTTTCCCAGAGAGTAAGTTTATACAATCTCCATTAGGGACATCCTGACTTCCCTAATCAAATGCAGGTTTAAGAAAGCCTGAGTACACTTTCAGTCTTGTAAGACTTGGTTGATTTCGTTTGACCCTACTGTTAGGAAAAGTCTTTCAAATAAATAAATAGCCTCCACGACTCCCTTCAAGCCAGGAAATCTCAGATCTGTGCTCTGAGCACCCTACCCTGCCCTGTCTGCTTCCATCAACCACCCAGGGATCGAATTGTGCACAGGAGACCCACCCTACACAGATAAATACCCCACTGGCAGACTTCCACTCTCGACACTACTTCCATACCCAGCTGTCGCCACACTCCAGGACGCTTTCCGGACCCGCGTGGCAGCTCTGGCCGAGACCCACGCACGACTGAAGACCCACAGAACAAGATAAGCGGAACTCTCTGAGACCTTGGACTCCAGGCTCGGCGGACCCAGGGACAGAGCTTCTCTGCTTGCTCCCACCACCACAGGGATTCTGTGGTGGTGGGAACAAACAAAGGGATTCTAATCAGGAGCCCCACCCTACCCTGCCCTGTCTGCTTCCATCAACCACCCAGGGATCGAATTGCGCACAGGAGACCCACCCTACCCAGATAAATACCCCACTGGCAGACTTCCACTCTCGACACTACTTCCACTACCCAGCTGTCGCCACACCCCAGGATGCTTTCCAGACGCGCGCGGCCACTTGCGGCCGCGCGACACATCATAAGACACTAAATACCCATCTTCCGGAATTGTCGTACCATATTTGATAGGGTTCAAATATGGTAACACCTACAAGGGGGATTAGAGGTCGCCCCAAAAGCCTCTATCCCTCTCGGAAAGACTGGCAAGCTACCGAGAGTATTCCGCCCGCACGGAAGAGCCTGGCAAGCTATCCGCTGTGTATTCGATATGCCAAAACTAGTAACTACAACTGGTCTCATTCACCTGACCCTGAAGGCTTCACCGACATGGCAGCACTGAGAAGGATGAGTACGGAAAGGCCGACAAAATCTCAAGGCCGACCTAGGCTGCCACAATGAAAAGAAAAGAAAAAAAGAGAAAAAAAGAAAAAAATAATTCAGGTCTCCCAAAGAAGAATAAAAAGAGCTATGCTTGGAATATCACGTTTCACTCAAATGAGAGAAAGAATCCGGAGTTCTGATATCCGTCGACGATCAAGAATCAGGGACGCTGTCTCATTTGCCAAGGTGTCGAAAATCAGATGGGCTGGTCACGTAATGAGATTTAAAGACGACCGCTGGACTAGAGCTGTTACCGACTGGATTCCACGGGATGTCAAAAGACCGCGTGGCCGCCCACCTACCAGATGGTCAGACTTCTTCGTCAAGATCATGAACGATCGGTTTGAGGCCCTTCATGTTCCCGGAGAGAACAGATGCCATTGGGCTACACTAGCACGCGACAGGGACAAATGGAGACGTTACTGGCGCCCGCTCGAGCAAATCGACGACTAACGGGAAGTTAAGTGATTAAGTGATTAAGTGCTCTGAGCATCGTGATGTTGGTGAAACTGCTCATTTTCTCCACAGCTCAGCTTGGCTTGACTCCTGGGCGTCTTGTCCTGTGCAGCTGAGGAATCAGATGCCTCTGGAGGGAGGGGCTTGTAGAGTCAGACACTTTGCCCACTGTCTGTCTGCCTCGTGCCCAGAGCCCTCACCTGCTTGCTTTCTTGCTAGTCTCGAATGTCATTTCTTATCTCTTCATCTGTGACTCAGCACAGGACTTCAAGCTGCCTCTCTGCTTTCTGGGCCCATTTCATTGACAAAACAACAACTCTTTTAAGAGAAAAATGGAAGAATATGAGACTGGCCAACCCATGCCTCTCTTCTCTCTGAAACTATATACACTCGAGTCCTTGGAGCCTGTGGTACACTTTGAGGCCTTCAAACAGCTGTCTTCCTCCTCTCCTCCCCTTTTTCCTCCTCCCTTTCCTTCTCTCTCCCATCCCCTTCTTCCCTCCGTCCCTTCTTCCTTCCTTTTATTCTGTCTTTCCATTTATAAAGTGTCACTGGGTGTTTTCTTGGTCTGATGCCAACTGTTCTATCACATCTAATACAGAAGGGCCCCATCTTGCATTTCAATCTAGATATAAATACCTAGAAAACTGGAGTTGCCAATATTTTCCCCACCTCTTCACAGGTCGGTGCTAAGTTATGTGGGTTGGTGATTCAAATATAAACAAAATATAAACAAAATTGACAGGATTTTAGTCAAGGACTAAAACCATCTAGCTCAGTGGTTACAAACCCACATGCCTGCTGATAAGAGCTGTCATGTGCAAATCAGACCAAGCATCATATAAAGGGAAAAGTCAGTGATCAGAAACAAACAACCCTGGCCACACTGATGCGCAGCTCTAGCCCCAGCAATGGGGGCCAAGGTAGACCAGAAGGACAATCTGTCCTTAGGGGACGTGGGTACTTGCTGCGTGTCAAACATGGAGGGGGCTCATTATTTAACATATGAGTGGCATTTTGTATAAGAAGTCACACTTGTAAAAATATTGACAAATAATTGCTTTTTAAACACTATGCCCCAGATAATGGCATCAACAGCAGACGGCACCGAAGTAGATCAGTTAGAGCAGCTGGTCCCGCTATGTTGGAAGGGATTATAAGACCTGAGAAATCACCAGGATTATGGCCTTGGAGTGATAGAAATATCCTAACATCCGGGCAATAAAAAGACCCTCCAGCCCTGATAAAGAGCACAAACTCCAGAGACAGACCACCAGGTTCAATCTACTGTGGCTCTTATCAAGTAAATGGGATCTGAGTCACTTAGCATGCCCCTCTCATCAGTCAGAGCGATGGTGGGGTCACCCAGCAGGCAGGCAGCTGGGAGGACCAAGTGCTCAGATCCCATTTCTGGACAGAGGGTCCTGCAGGCCGACCCTGCTCGGGGCCGACTCCCCGCAGGCAGGGTCTGGAACCCTTCAGAACGGTGCAGGTCCCTTCTCCAGCCCGGGGCTCACTGGGCACAAGTGGGGGGCACCGGCGGGGGCACCAACTCAGCCCTCACAAGGACAGGGGCAGGAACTCCCTGGGCGCATCAGCCGCTGGGACCCCAGGGGCTGCAAGCAGCGGGCCTGGCACCCTCCACCCAGGTGGCCTCTAACTGCCACGTCTGCCCTGCATCCCTCATATCATCAGGGACCCCCGAGCCCCGCTGAGCGGAGCCCGACAGCCCCGCACGCTTCTGAATTTTTAATACGCTGCATCTGCAGATCATTGGGCGATGAAGCCCTGCCAGGCCAGGCGGACCCACCGCCCCACCGCGGGCGCGAGTTTCTGATGAAAATGTCACTGGTGCCCATCGCGGGGACTGGAAAGGGCCTGCTGGGACGCTGACCTTTGTCCCCAGAGGGGACTCCGCAGCGTCAGGGGGCCTCACCTGCTGGTGACACACAGTGGGCATCCTGGTGACTGGGGGACAGAGATGATGAGGTTGGGAGCACTGGGCTTGGCCTCCAGGCCTTTCTGGAAAGTTCTGGGCCCTTCCTTGTCCCTTGTCTTCACCCCTTACCCCTCCTCCCATCTGACGCCACAGTAAGATGCCACCCCACTGCTCAGGTCCAGGGCTTCGGGTGTCCCCCGCTCCCAATCAGTCTGCCCCGAGCCCCACCTGTGTCCCACCAGCAACCTCACAATGACACCCCCCACAAAGGCCTCCAGGGGATGCTTCCTCCCCCCATGCTCCTCAGAGTTCAGCCCTGAACTCGAAGAAGCACCTGGCCAGGCCACACACACACACACACACACACACACACACACACACACACGCACACACACACACACAACATCTGTGGCCCCAGGCTGTGATCAGAGCCAGTAGGAATGTCTCTGAATCCAATTCTGGGGAGATTCCCCCGCCCTCCCCCCATTCTGGCCTAACCTCCTCCCCAGGCCAGGACTCAGTCTGCAGGCTGACCACGGGCCGGGCCGTCTGAGCGGGGGCCCAGGTTGTGGCTACCAGGCAGAGCCACTGCCCAGGCCCACAGAGCCCTGAACTTTCTCAGAGGCTCTCCCCCTCCCTCGAACACCCAGACACCCCCCCCCCCCCAGGAGTCCCTGCAGGGAGCTTGCCAGAACAGTTCGCCATCGGATTTGAGACACTGATCCTCAGCCTAGCTGAGGCAGAGTCCAGGAAATGAATACATGTTTCTCAGAAAACGTCAAGATTTCAGAGCCGCTTAATCAGGGCTGTGTCTCATCAGTCGGACCCGCGGAGAGGACTCTCAAGGCCCTCCGAGGAAGCTCCCTGCGCAGAGGACTCGGGCCTCATTACACTGGGCGCCTCTCAAACTAATTTAAAATTGAGAAGAAGGGGGAAAAAAGACCAAGAGAAAGGAGGGGGTTGGAGGAGGAAAAGTAAGTCAAAGGGAATTAAAAATAGGATTGGTAGGAAGAGAAGGACGAGAAATGGAGGATGAAATGAAGGAGGGAGGAAAGGAGGAAGAGAATGAAGGAATAATAAGATGGGGAAGGGAGGGAGGGAGGAAGGAAGGAAGGGAGGGAGGGAGGGAGGGAGGGAGGGAGGGAGGGAGGGAGGGAAGGAGAGGAGAGGAGAGGAGAGGAGAGGAGAGGAGAGGAGAGGAGAGGAGAGGAGAGGAGAGGAGAGGAGAGGAGAGGAGAGAAGGAAGGAAGGAAGGAAGGAAGGAAGGAAGGAAGGAAGGGAGGGAGGGAGGGAGGGAGGGAGGAAGGAAGAAGAAAGGGAAGGGAGAGAGGAAGGAAGGAAGGAAGGAAGGAAGGAAGGAAGGAAGGAAGGGAGGGAGGGAGGGAGGGAGGGAGGGAGGGAGGGGAAGGGATGGAAGGATAGGAGGGAGTGTGGGAGGAAGGGAGGGAGAGAGGGAGGGAGGGAGGGAAGGAAGGGAGGGAGGGAGGGAGGGAGGGAAGGAGGGAGGGAGGAAGGGAGGGAGGGAGGAAGAGGAAGAGGAGGAGGGAGAGCGGAGGGGAAGGGAAACTCCGCAGGCCAAAGAAAGAACCCACGGCTGCTGCCTACTGTGTGTGGCACCAAAGCACACGCTCGTGTTTACTGTGGAGACTGCTCGCTGTGGCCATCAGCAAACCCACCTCCTGAGCAGCGGGGCCCTGGGTCCCCTTCAGGCATCAGTGCAGCCGCTCCCCTAACAGCCGGGCTCCCTGCTCTGTGCACAACCCCGAAAACCCCCAGAACCCATGTTTCAGCTCTCAGCCCCCCAACCTGGAGAAGGACACAGCCACGCATGGAGAACCTGGGGGTCCCAAGCAGGGCTGGGCAGCAGGAAGGGGAGCCCAGCCCCTGGCGTCCATCCAGTTCCTCCCGGGAGGAGGCGACCCAGTTCACTCTCGGTCTTCCAGGGAGGCTAGCTTGGGGGGACCAGAGGAGAACCCCACCCCCGCCGGCCCGCTCTGGCATGCACCCCAGGCAGGGGCAGCCCCTGCACGGGCACAGCCAAAGACGCAGCCCCCAGAGTTACCAGTGCTGGCGTCCCGTTCCCAGCAGCAGCCATCCTTGAGGGCAGAGACTGTAGGACTAGCAGCTGTTTCCCCAGAAAGAAGGAGTGAGAAAGGGCCAGGGAGATGCCCCATGCCATCCCCGGCACCACACTGTCCACTCCATATGGCTGGGGATGGCCCCGCACTGCACAGCCCAGCCAGCACCCCCTCCCAAGCACTGCTTAAGAGCCCCCCTCTATGATTTCTTCCAGAAACCATTCCTCTGCCCACTGCTGCCAGCTGCCTTTCTGTTGGAGCCGAGGGACCCAGCCACATGGAGAACTGAACACATACTGAACACTGTCCTCCCGTTGTTCATCGCTCTGCTCGAGCGGGCCCAGTAATGTCTCCGTTTTGAGACTTGTTGGTTGTTACTGCGTTTGGCATATCGACTACGTCACGGGGAGCTTGCCAGGCTTTACCGTGCAGGCGAGATACTCTTGGTAGCTTGCCGGGCTCTCCGAGAGGGGCAGAGGAATCGAACCCGGCTCGGCTGGGCTGGCTGCACACAAGGCAAACGCCCTACCCGCTGTGCTATCGCTCCAGCCCACGTGGAGAACAGCGAGGAGCAAAGCAGGCTGGGTAGCAAGGAGGGGCCTCATAGTCCCTTGAACCGAGCTGAGGCTTGGATGACAAGGGGATCTCCTGCTCTCTGCGGACCCCTGCCCCATCTCTCTCTCTCCAGGCTGCTCCACTCCCTCCCCCTGACGGGGCTCCCAGAGCTCAGGGTGCAACTACAGGCCTGTGTCCAGGTCTCCCCACCCCAACGCCCACTGAGGGTGGGCATGACGCAAAGACCCACTCAGGATCTGATGCAAACAGCAGGAGGTTCACTGATAGAAAGTCCTTACCGAGGGGCCACTGGGGACCCCGCAAGGAATGATTCTTTGCTTTCAAACAGATCTTTACGTCCTCACAGCAGACTCAGAAACACATGGGAAGGATATGAACTGGGGCTCCCATACGGGAGGAAAATCACAGTTTATTAGCGAAATATGTAAACAGGAAGGAAGCGAAGGCATAACAGCGCGTTTGTGGATTCCAGATGTTCGCAGGAGCCGGGAGCGTCTCCGCACTGGTCTTCCACAGTCTTCCGTACTGGTCTTCCACAGTGTTTACTGTGGCCCACCCCTAATTTACGAAAGAAGAAAATAGCCCAGGAGGGCTACTGTTTGGCCCTCATACTGAAAAGGAGGGCTGGAGCGATAGCACAGTGGTAGGGCATTTGCCTTGCGCACAGCCAGCCCGGCAGAGCCGGGTTCAATTCCTCCGCCCCTCTCGGAGAGCCCGGCAAGCTACCGAGAGTATCTCGCCCTCACGGCAAAGCCTGGCAAGCTCCCCGTGACGTATTCGATATGCCAAACACAGTAACAACAAGTTTCAAAATGGAGATGTTACTAGACCCACTTGAGCAAATCGATGAACAACGGGAGGACAGTGACAGTGACTGAAAAGGAAACATACACGTACACGCAGCAAAACGCAAGCCCCGGTTGAACAATGTTCATCTGAAGTTTCTAAAAAATCCCAAATCCTTCTCTTGATTATGTAGCGTTGCCTGCCCCACCCCATGAGAAAAAGGTCAGGAATTTCAGGTTCAGTTTAGCCCGATGACCATTGCCAGGAAGTCTCTGGGTCCCGTTGACAGTTCCCCATTACCCAGACCCAGCACAAGGGAAGTAAGATGATAAAATAGAAAACCTCTATCTGTACCAATTGAAAAGAAAAAATGTGGCGTTGGTGGGGAAATTCTAAATAATGGTGGTGGGAAGGTGTCATGGTGGTGGGGTTGGTGTTGAATTTTTTATTTTTAATTGATTCACCGGGGCTGGAGCAATAGCACAGTGGGTAGGGCGTTTGCCTTGCATGCGGCTGACGTGGCTGACTGATTCCTCCGCCCCTCTTGGAAAGCCCAGCAAGCTACCGAGAGTATCTCGCCCGCACGGCCTGGCAGGCTCCCCGTGATGTATTCGATATGCCAAACACAGTAACAAGTCTCACAATGTTACTGGGCCTGCTCGAGCAAATCGATGAACAACGGGAGGACAGTGACAGTGACTGATTCACCGTGTGGTACAGTAACAAAGATTTCATGTTTGCATTTAGATCATACAGTCATCCAACACCCATCTCTTCACCAGTGCTTATTATCCACCACCAAAATCCCCCCCTCCACCAATTTGGTGTTGAAATATTGAATGTAATCAATTAATGTGAACAATCTTATGAAAATAAAATTTTAAAAGAAAATTAAAATGTTCTTTGTTTGTTTGTTTCTGTTCCCAGAGAGGGTTGTTCCTGGGGGCTTGGGATCCCTAAGCAGAAGATTAACAGCTATCAGCTTCTCTCAGATCTTTTTTGGGTTGACCTCTGTTTTCATCAGAACTCTAAAGGACAAGTGACAAGGCTCAAAGAAACAGAGATCTTCTAGCTTAGGACATGTAGAAATCCAGGTCGTGAGCCAGCTTCAGGCGTGGCTGAATCCAGCACTCAGACGTGGGCAGCTTGTGCCCTCTCTTGTGTGGTCACTTGGTTGCGTTCTCAGCCTCTCCTCCCACCTGGCTCCTGGCAGATCCACCCTTCAGCAGCCTCAGTAGAACAACCCCAGTACAACATTTGTATCCCAGTTTCCACAGAAGCATCAGGTCCATCAGCGCCCTTGTCTATCTTGACTGAGTCTTGCAGGCAGTTTGGGGCTACAAGTCTCATTTCCTACAGACCAGCATCCTGTGGAAGCACTTCCGGGGGGGAAGGAATCCTCACACCAGTTCCAGCAGGCTTGCTTCTAAGGCTGAGCTTTCCTGGGAAAGAGAGATGGGGCTCTTGGGTAGGAAGAAGGGGAGCAGAGGAGGAGAGGTGAACTCCCAGCAGGGACCGGCCTCTTCGCACAGGCAAATGCCCTGACAACCTGTATGTGAAAGGAGTCAGAATATTGTTTCAGGAAAACATCTAAATCTATAAGGAGGTCACAGTATTTGGCCAGGGGAAAGAAGAATTAAGAACCTCTTGACTGATTGAGATTTTGGTTTGATTTGTTTTGGTTTTTTGATTTGGTTTGAGCTTCACACCCAACTGTGCTCAGGAACCATTCCTGGCGCTGTATTCAGGGCTCACTCCTGGCTCTGTGCTCAGGGCTCACTCCTGGCAGGGCTGTGGGTATGAAATGTGGTGCTGGAGACTGAACTGAGTCACATGCAAGGCAAGTATCTTTATATCTGTACCATCTCTCTGACCTTAGCTGAGATTTTTATACTTATAAAATATGAAACATGTGACAATCTATTTTAATTGCAGAGTTGGCATTATACGATCATATCAATGGCATGTGTGCAAAATTCCCAACTTGCTCCTTGAATATTTTGCCTCAGCAAGTCTAGCAAACATTCATTACCGCCCATGGTGGCAACTAGTTTTCCCCCTTAGGATGAGAACTTTCAAAGTCCTTTCTCAGCAACTACCAATCATCAGATACAAATATCCAGTCGTCCTCTCCTGTGGTATCATATCACTATAGCCACCATACTGTGCACTGCCTCCCCAGGACAAGAGATATGACTGATTGTGGATGGTGGCAGGGAGTTGTCCTTTGCAGCAGGACTGGTGGCCCAAAGGTCCCTATAGTAAATAAAAAGGCAGACCACTTCCTAGCATGGGAATCAGGGGCCAAACAGGCAGCCCAAGTAACTCAGCTCACAGCTGACACCATGGTCACATACAACTTTTCGCCTTCTCCTGCACAGGGCCCCAACCCTGGATGTGTTCCATGGGGCAGGATGCTCCGTCTGGAAGGACCTGAGTGTGGCTGTCGAATGCCTTGGACCTCCACACAGCATGGCGGCCCCTGGCCAAGCCTACTGCTTGGAGGAACTCAAGAGCAAGTGTTTTAGCAAATAAGATGGAGGCTGAATGTCTTTTGTGATCTGGCCAGGAATTCACCTGGCATAACTCTCACCAGCTGGAAGAACCACATCCAGGAGAGGAAGCACAGACCCCAACTCCAGGTGTGAAGAATGGCAAAAGAAAGCAGTCATGTGTTTAAGCCACTGGAAATTATGACTAACTCACGTTGCATCTCTGGACTTATTTCTCTTCTTTCTTTTCTTTTTTTTTTCTTTTTTCTTTCTTTCTTTCTTTCTTTTTTTTGAGTCAAACCTGGCGATGCACAGGGCCTACTCCTGGCTCTGCACTCAGGAGTTACTCCTGACACTGCTCAGGGGACCATATGGGATGCTGGGAATCAACCCCGGGTCAGCCATGTGCAAATGCCCTACCCGCTGTGCTATTTCCTGGGACCCTGGACTTATTTCTCTTCTGTTTCTACTTTGCTCATCGCAATCCTATACCACTTCTGTTTCCAGGGAACCTTCCCTCATGAGTCAGGCACAAACCTTGTCTCTGGCTCTGCTTTGGGGAAATCCAAAACATTGACGCAGCTCGTTGCTTTCATCTCAGACAAAGAGGGGAGGCTCATGGCTCATCAGCTGCGGTTTCATTTAAATAGAAATGAGTTCTAAATGGAGGCCACTTCAGTGCACATTCCTGATGGTCTCCGGGAGCAAAGGAGACTCAGTCAAGGATGTATTCTGACATACACATGCGCTCTGCTTTCCTTTCATCGGACCCAGGTAGGTCATTCTGTTGTCATTCTCTCCTCTCTTGTCGCATGATATACAGGAGGTTTTCTTGAAACCTTGAAACTCTGTTAGAAGCAAGAGAAAGAACAAAAACAAATGCATGAGTTGCAAGATGGGAATGGGTACCCTCAAATGCCCCATGACACCATAACCGGATTTAGGTTGACTCTAACAGCATCACCTAGAAGGAAACTCCTTTTGTTGAAAATCCCCTGGGAGTTTAGACTTGTTTTCACATAATTCACTTTCCTCTCCCAGACCTGGAGCATGTGAAATTCAGGAAATGCCAGCATTGCAGAGGGCTCCCTGTTAAGGAAAGCTATGCCAGGCCTCACATTCCTACCTTTTTTGATAAGTAGCCCGCAGCATTTTCATAATAAAGAGCAGTGGGCAGGGCACACATCTCCGCTGGTTTCAACATTATTTATAAGAAATTCACTGGTTGACTTGTTACCAGTGTGTTTTGAAGTTTGCCTTCACAAAAGCAATTTCCTGTATCCTGCAGCCCAGAGAAACAGTTGTCGACTCCAATTGTGGTTGAATGATGATGGAGAGGTTGACTGCGTGGCAATCACCAAGATGATGGTCAGGCCGTGCCAGTGTGCGTGATAAAGATGAAGGTGAGGCGAAAGGGGTTAATGACCTTGGTGTTGGTGCTGAAGGCCATGGTGGTGGTATAATGATGCTATTTATGGTGGGGGTGTCTCCCCACAACTGGAAGAGTATGGTTGAAGATGACAAAACCAGGGCTGGAGTGATAGCACAGCGGGTAGGGCATTTGCCTTGCACGCAGCCAACATGACCGACCCAAGTTCGATTCCTCTGCCCCTCTCTGAGAGCCCAGCAAGCTACCGAGAGTATCTCGCCCGCACGGCAAAGCCTAGCAAGCTACCCGTGACGTATTTGATATGCCAAGCACAGTAACAACAAAGTCTCCAATGGAGACGTTACTGGGCCCGCTCGACAAAATCAATGAACAACGGGAGGACAGTGAGAGTGACAGAGAGTGCTTTACTAGCACCTTTACATTTGAATTCACTAGTATACATGGTTCCAGTTTTATCCACTGATATTCCCAAGTAATCACTTCCAAGTCAACTTGATGACCTCAAACTGTCAGATACACCTGGACCCAAAGACAACCCAACATGGAGGTCATGTGACTAGGCCAGGGTCTTTTTGAATGGTGCTTCAGAAGTGCTTATCATGGAAGTTTCTAGAAGGACAAATTACCTTAGTTCAAAGGAACCATTGGAGATTTCTGAGTTGGATCAACGATGAAGTCACTGAGGCCAGGTGTGTGTGTGTGTGTGTGTGTGTGTGTGTGTGTGTGTGTGTGTTGGTGAGGGGATGGTTTGAGAGCTTTCCTAAGAACATAGCATGTGGGTGAACCCCCTTCTTTAACTTCTCACAGCTGCTGATCCCTGGGAACCCATTCTCTCCTGTGCAGATGTTTTCCTTCACAAAAAGCAGGTCAAGACGGGCTCCCTGAGTGGAGATTTGCTCTGGCCGCCATGGGAAGGCCTCCAGAGCACCTTGGACTTCTGGAAGTTCACATAGAGCAGATGGTTTCCTTCCCTTTTCTTCCAAAATAAGATCTGCAATGCTTCCACCCACCATCGCTGGTGGAGATGGAAATCTATTCCTTAGCCTCCACGTTTCATAATATGGGTTTTGTGACTGTCAAAGTTGGGGAAATACTAAATAGGGGTGTGCCAGCTGATCTGATAAAATAAAATAGCATTTCGTTATAAATCCCCAAAATAACACTGCTGGGGATGGATCATGGGATAAAATATTCCTAAAGAGTTTTGGGATAGATAACTGGGGTTTTGTTGCCGTTCTGACAACAATCTTGGCTGAACGTTCCTGCAGGTTTCAGCTTCCCAAGTGGGATGCTTCTATTCCAAGATGCTCTGAAGGCATGTGCTCTCTGCTTACTTTCCTCCTATGCTGAATTGTCTCTTTTCCATCTTGCCATTAATTTTAAGCCCAAGATTGATGACGGATGTAGCGCTGAGTCACTAGAAAACGAAGAGCCACAGTTTCCATGACTGCACGCCATAGGGGTGGTCTGGAACATCGGGGACCATGCTCTGCTCCTTAAGACTCTCAGGATGACCAATGCTGCCTGCCCTGAGATTCCTTGTGCTCTCCAAGAAAGGGCTTTATCTTGTACGAGTTGCCAGGCCTTAGCAAAAAAGGAGTTTGTATTTTTTGTTTGTTTGTTTGTTTGTTTGGCCGCCATACCCGGCAATGCTTAAGGATGCTCAAGGGTTACTCCCTGCTCTGTCCTCAGGAATTACTCATGATGGTGCTCAGGTGACCAAGTGGGACCCTGGGATCTAACCTGGGTCAACCCAGGTTAGATCTTGCAAGGCAAATCTTACAAGGCAAATGCCCTTCCCACGGTGCTATCCCCCCAGTCCTCTGTTTTATTGGTTTTTAAATGGAACATTCGGATCTCTCCTGGGAGATCGAATAACCCGTGACTATGTATGAGTTCCTGAGCTCTCGGTTTCTTGCCTCCTGGACGCCCTCCCTTGATCCCTGCCGCGCCATCTCTGTCTCTGAAATGAAGGCTCCCCCAGACTTCCCTGAGGGAACTTCAGCTTCCCTGAAGTTCCAGGTCCCCAGAAGCTGCGCCTGTGTCCCTTCCTTACCCACAAGGTCCCCATGTAGCCTCCACCCCCCATGAAGTCTCCTTCCTTACCTCCCCAAATCACACAGTGTCCTGGAGGTCAGTTCTGGGTCCTCTGTGCATCTGGAGAAGGTCAGTGAGGGCCCAGACAGCCCTGGGCCACAAAAGAGGGTCTGATCTCCGCACGAGGAAGACAGTTGCGACTTCCCGCCCCTTGTTGCTCCCCCCACCTGCCTCAACTGTTTCTCTGGGAGTGTGGGAAAGAGAGGTCCCAAGACAGTGGGGAGTGATGCATAAACCTCCAGTCCACTGTGATTGCAGAACCATCCTCGGGGTGGGAACAGCCCTTTTCTAGAAGGGGCGGGGCGGGGAGCACAGCAGGCAGGGATCCCACCTCAGTGAAGTGCTTACAATCACAGCAGAACACATTGCTCCATAGGCAAAAGCTCTCTATAAGGCCATTTCATCATCTCCTGGGCTCTGCAGGCCAGGAATTCAGAGCCGAAAGGTGTTCAGCCCCCTCCTATTCAGCATACACTCCAAAACCAGAGCCCCAGGCTTGAACCCCGGAGCTTCCCGTTTAAGCTCTTCCACACAGAGACAGACTCAGTGGCCTGTCTTTGACCATCTGATTAACAGGAGCGCTCACGGTGCATGCAGAAGTAGGCAAAGATTGATTCGTGTAACCATCAAAGAAAAGATTAATAAATTGAACTTCAGAATAAATTGGACCTTCCATTCATCAAAAACAACCATCCACCATCAACACAGTGAAGGGCAAACCTCAGACGGCGGGACGGTATTTGCGATATGCCTCGCTGGGGCTGGATTAGATCTCAAATCTATCAAGAATTCCTGCAGATCAATGTTTTTTTAAAAGCCACCCGATTCGATAACGGGTGAAGAACTTGACCAATCTTGAGTGAAAGGAAGATGGATGTGTCAGAAAGGGGTGCAATTTTGTTTTACATCGTGATCATAGAGAAAATACAAATGAGAGGCTGCATACACCTCGCCCCCCTGAATGGCTGGAAGTTGGCAAGCCAGGCAGGTGAGTGTGGGGACTCGCCTGTGCTGGATATGGACGTGGGAGTGGTGGGGGTCATGGAGAAGGTGTTTGGGTTCTTCCCAAGGGCTCAGCATCCTCCCTCCCACCCCAGGAATCTACCCAAGAGTTATACATGCTCTTAGCGCCCTAGAGATGCCAAAACATCCAAGCAGGTACCCTGTAGCAATGGCAGGGGTGAAGCGTAAATGCAGGGCTCCTCCCAGGCCACGTAAGGCTGACAGGGAAATAAGAAGGAATGGTGGGCGCAAGGAACCGGCTGAGTCCACTCATAGACAAAGTGAGGAGCAGAAGAAAAAAGGTCAGATGCAGGAAATGAAACAGGGTCTGTTAGCAGAAAATTCAGGAACAAGCCAAACTCATCCAGAAGACAAGTCTGATGACCGAGATCAGAGCAGAGGTTAACCCCACACAGGAATTGCACCTGGACAGGGCCAGGGTGCCTTTGGCTTATTGGAAATGGTCTGTTTTTACATGGTGCCACATGGTTGTGTATACCAAAAGCATGTGTTTGGCCCAGAGAACGGTCAGCTGGGAGCACCACCCTGCTTTCATGCTTCTGGGAAGGAGGAAGAGGGTGAAGCAGTGATGACTCAAACCCCAGTGTCGGCCCCCTGGCCTCGGCCAGGGCTCGCTCACATCTGCATTCTCTGGAGATGAGAAAACTGTGCAAGAACTGAGTGGCTTGCAGGGGAGGAGAGAGAGCACAGGAATGAAGGAGGGCAGCTGGTGAGGGATGGAGTCCCTATCCCCAATATCACAGGGTACAGGGTCCCAGACCATCGCTGGTCTCCTGAGCATCCCTGGGGGCAGCCTGGGGGCCTGGACCAGCCCGAGGTGGGGGAGGGGCCAGATGATCCCCAGCACTACAGGGCTGGAGCCGTGTCGTGTGTGTTCTGCCCCCCCCCCCCAGTGAAATTCCAAGCTGGTTGACTGAGAGTCGCCAGGAGGGGCCCCAGGACTCCTGAGCACTGCTCTGGGGCCCATAAAATAGGAAAGTGAGACAGCTGGGCATCCTCCTGGGTTTCCCAGACAAAGCCCAAGGCAACTTTTTTTGTCTTTTCCTGCCTCAATGTTGTTTTTAATTAATGTAAGGGCTACTTAGAGCCAATGCGTTAATAACAATCAATAGATTTGACTTTAAAAAACAAAACCAGGGCCTGGAGCCACAGTACAGCGGGTAGGGTGTTTCCCTTGCACGCAGCTGACCTGGGTTTGATTCGCAGCATCCCATATGGTCCCCCAAGCACCGTCAGGACTAATTCCTGAGTGCATAATCCAGGAGTAATTCCTATGCATCGCCAGGTGTGATTTTTAAAAACACATTTAAAAAATAAAAATAAAAAAACAAAACCTACCAGAGGGTCTTGCATGTAAATTTGAAGCACGCCTGGTTGAGATCCCCCTACCCCTGTGGGCCAAATGCAGACTCCCAGCACAGACCCAGGCTTTGGTGTTCACTGTATATTGCAGCCCCATTGACGGGGTCATGTGACTCCTGGGCTCGAAGCAGAGCTGGTCGCCTGGTCTCAGATGTTCTGCACTGGGTCCAGAACGCCACAGCACCCTCAGTGGCCATGGAACTGGCCCGTGGCAACGTACTGATCGATCGCTTCAGCAGAGACAGTTTCCTTTATTCGCATTCGATAGCTGAAGCCCATGTGCCGGGATGTCTTAGATGGAAAGGGAGGGTCATGAGCCAAGAATCATTTGTCCCCAGGAGGGCACATGAAACTCTCCTCCCAACCTCAGCTGGAGAAATTGCATGTGCTCTTTCAATTTCATTGAAATTAAAGCCAAGCCCAGGAGCCGGGCTGGCTACCCACTGTTAAAGACGGCACTGCCAAGCAAGGCCCAGACCACCAGTCATGCCAGTGACCAGACTGGCTGGACTCCCTGCAGACTGCTTGGATCCGTGGCTGGAAGGGGTGACCCTGGGGCACACTGCAGAGGCCGGGGAACCGGACACTCCAGAACCCCAGCTGGGCTGCTTCCAACTCACGGCAGGGCAGCCAGGCAGGGCTCTCGCTCCCCTGGCACTGCATGGACACAGTGCAGTGGGGAGAGCCCCCAGCTCCTCCGGACGGAGGGATTGTGTCACGCTTTCTGCTGGCCGAGTCTAAACACACAGAGGCAGAGATGCATGGCGCGGCCTCCTCTGTCCCGGGTGCTGCCTGATAAGGCCAGCAGCTCCCAGAAACCACCGCGGCGGAGTTCCGACGGAGAAGCAGGCGCTGGGCTGCCCTCTGGGCACTGTCTGGGCGATTCCATACCCTGCTCGCATGTCTTTTATGTCTAAATAGTGCCACGGCTCCTTCCTCACTGGACATGCACACACTTTACACACTTGCACACGTGCGCACCATCAGACATGGACATGCGCATACACAATGGATAGCACTGCACACAAGTGCGCATGCCCACCCGCTCATACTTCCCCAGCCACCTGCACACCAGTCCCTGAGTATATGGGCACACACTTCAGTATAGACCAAGTCTGTGTACATGATATATACCGCCTACACACGGGTATACATGCACACACATCACAAGCCACCTACACACCAGTCCCTTAGTACATGGGCACACACTTCAGTTTAGAACACCTGTGCTCCCAAACATGTGTACATGATATATACCACCTACAAACAGGTACACACGCACCCACATCACAAGCCACCTGCATACCAGTCCCCAAGTACATGGATACACACTTTAGTTTAGAACACCTGTGCTCCCAAACATGTGTACACGTGCATAATATATACAACCTACACGTGGGTACACATGCACACACTTCAACACAAACTGCCTGTACACCAGTTTCTATGTGCACACAATACATACACCTGCACATCTGTGTACACGTACATACTACACGTGAGTACACATGTACAAGTATACACAATACACACCACACATGTATGAGCACACATGGACACCACCTACACTGGTATACATGTATATGCACACAATATATACTACTTGCCCATCTACATGGGATATATAGTATCTACATATCAGCATACGTGCACATGTACACACAATTCTTATCACCTGCACATGAGTACACATGAACATGTACACGCAACACACACCAACAGCACATGCGTGCAATCATCTCCTTCTCCCATGTCCCCTCCTGGTTTTAATCTGTTGGTGGATGTGGGGTTCTTGGACCTTTTCGGTTTGGGGTCCTTGTGCCCTAGGTCTCAGGTCTCTAAAGGTGAGTGCCTGCACATCGTCATAAGTGACGGACTTTTCACAGGCCAGATGCCCACGAACCTGAGGCTGGTTTCAGAGCTTGCTGACACCTGGCCCCAGGTGACACCGGACACACATTTGCCCATGTGGGTGGATCCCTCAGGCCCAAGGGTGCTGAAAGAAAGGTTCTCTGAAAACAGGACAGGACACCCGATCCCCCTGTCCCACAGCCTACAGCCCATGGGAAGGACTGGCAGGCCTCGTTCTGATGGTCTGCAAGGGGACAAAGGCACTCATGCTATCCCCTGGTGACTCTCTGAGCCAAAAGTTGGGCTGCCTCTGGGACAGAAGATCCAGGGGGAAGAGGGCCCAGAACCCCCCAGAAGATTAGCACCACCTCTCCCAGGACATACACACACACAAACACACACACAGAGCCACTGACTTGCTCCCTCACCCAGAGCCCCAAATCTGAGCACCCCGCGACATTGCAGTTGCACACAGATTTCTCCAAGGATAGCTTTATAGGCATCACTCCCACCGGTGCACCAGGAGGGGGGGTGGGGGTGGTGCTGGGGTCCAACTCAGGGCCTTGCTCGCGCTGAGCAAGCATTCTCCCTCTTGAGCCATAGCCCCACCCACACGGCCCCTCTCCAGAGTCTTTTGATCTTTGTCTTCGCGTCACTCACATTCACAGAACATTTCAAAATGACTGTTGCTGGGAAAGGAGCCCAGGACAGAAACAGCTCCGGCTTCCTGCCCCCTCTCCGATTCTCCCTCCAGGCTGGGCCTCGCTTGCGTGCAGGCGTCTCCTGTGTTGGAGCATCAGAGGCAAGAGCCCGGGGAAGCCAAGGACAACCGGTGTATCCTCGGGGGCCTGGAGACAATTTTCCTCCTTGTCCCAGACACATCTGCAGCCCACAGAGAGCCATCAGAGAGGCTCGGCGCCGGCCTTGCTCCCCGCCACTCAGCTCGGAATAGGTCTCTGGGGGCACCCCACACTAGCTGACCTTGGGGCCCCCAGACCTTGCCTAATCTCCCCGAGAGCCATTCCCGAACTGACAGATGAACAAGCGTTTTCCTGAGAATTGGAATCACGGCATCCAGCTCAGATTCCACAAGGGTCGAAACCTGCTTACGTCACACCTGACAAAAAGTAAATTTAGAATCAGAAGCACCGGATCATCCTGCTCTCCAGTGCCTGCAAGAGCATTTTCACTGGCAAAAGCGATGTGCAGAGACAAAAATACTCCGGGTCTCTTTATGGCACCATCTCATGGGGACCCTCCCCCAAACTGTTGATGGAGTCACCATGAAGCCACTTGGCAAGTATTTTTTTCACAGTGACTTTGCGCAAAGCACCCTAGTGTGGGAGCAGATGGACAAAAGACAATCCCGTGCCATGGAACAGTTCTGCAGGGGAGCCCGGCTGGACCCTGAGCCCCAGAGTCAATCACTGTGGGTAAGCAAAGTGGATGCACCGTGCTACTTGGGCACCTCAAATTAAACCGGGGCTTTGTGGGAGCCAGGTCTACATGGGACATGCACACAGTACATACCACATGAGAACACATGTACAGGTGTACAATATACATAGGAACGGGGAAAATCCTTTTTCCCCACAAGCAGGAGACCCCCAAACCAACCAGGTCCAGGAGACAGTGGGCTGAGTGTCCTGCGTGAGCTCCTGTAGCAGAGCCACTCAGGGTAGCACAGCAGGTAGGGTGTTTGCCTTGCATGCGGCCGACCCAGGTTCGATTTGCAGCATCCCATATGGTCCCCCGAGCACTGCCAGGAGTAATTCCTGAGTGCATGAGCCAGGGTGTGAACCAAAAAGAAAAAAAAAACAGAGCCCCTCGGACACGGCAACCCTGCGATCCCCCTTCATCAGAGTACACTCAGAACTGTGAAGCCCTCTATGCCTCAGTTTCCCAACCTGATCTCCGACCCAGTGTGCCTGTGAGAAGCATGGAAGGAGCACTGTGGGCCAGAGCACAAAGGGAGACCCTGAGCGGGAGTGTGGGAGGTTCCAGTTCCCACGGGCTATGTGACTGACCGCGTGTGCCTGGGGGCCCCCGGGTATAGATAAGGACTGTCTTGCACAGCCTATGACATGCCCCAGTCCCTGAGTCCCCGGAGCCCATAAGGAAACAGACCGAATGTGTGGCAGCATGTCCCCAGATCCATCTCGGCGACGAGGGACACACAGAGTGTCTCTCAGGCTGGCACGGACTCTGTGCAAAGACAAGCAGAAATGGGAAAAGGACACTCAGCACTGCAAGCAGGAAACCAGGGGTGAGACAGGGGAAGCTTAAGCTCCTGCAGCCAAGCCACAAACAACAGGGCACAGGATGGAGTCTGGGGACACCTTTGGGGTTCACAGATAGGACCAACTCTAGCATCTGCCCGGTAGCACTGTAGCACTGTCCTCCCCTTGTTCATCGATTTGCTCGGGCCACCAGTAACATCTCCATTGTGAAACTTTGTTGTTACTGTGTTTGGCATCTCGAATACATCACGGGTAGCTTGCCAGGCTCTGCCGTGGGGGCGAGATACTCTCGGTAGCTTGCCAGGCTCTCTGAGAGGAATAAGGAATCGAACCCAGGTCGGCTTCGTGCAAGGCAAACGCCCTACCCGCTGTGCTATTGCTCCAGCCCAGCATTTCTGCGATAGAGGGAAGAAATGCTGCCCCACCCCTAGAGAGTACCAGGTCGGCCACCCACAGCCAGGGATGATCAAGAACCCCAACGTTGCCAGAGCCCTGAGTCCCAGCAGTCATGGAGGAAGGTGGCGGGAAAGTAGGGCGGCCAGGGGTGCTTGGGGGACAGTCGGGGATGAGGCAGAGGAAATCTTCCCACGAGGGGGCACCCCACAAGCAAAGACAGCAGGTGGGGGTGCCCGTGTGCAAGGATGGGGCACGGAAGAGAGAAGAGAGGCAGAGAGAGAAAGTCCCGAACTAACGCAGGCTCATGGCAGATGCTGAACGTTCCGGAAGCCGTTGTCCTGCTCCCAGAAAGAAGAAGCACAAGTATTCCAAGACCAACCACAGCACCCTGGCCTCTGTCAGTTGGGATGCGTGAAGAGGAGACACGGCATTAGTTACAGCCAATAGGACCTCAGAGGAAATCTACTGGAAAATTCAGTTTTTCCAAGAACTCAGTGGGCCAATATTTCTTCTTTAGAGCATGGTTCAATGAGCTGGAGCCACAGCAGCCATTCTGATCCCTGAGGTGGCCGTCAGAATCTCAGAGACACATCTCCGAGTTTGCTCACTTGACCAGGATGGAGCCCCCTGAGGGCGGCAGGGACGGATCCTGACCCAAGGCCACTCAGCAGCGGTGCCTCAGGGCCCAGACCTTCAGGGCCACTCTGCGGGGCTCAAGGACCCTCCTGAGTCCCCTGCAGGGTCTGCACAGTTGCCCAGGGAGCAGCAGAGGGTGGAGGCCTCACCTCCTGGGAAAGCCCCCCCACACCCCGGAAGGGGCTTCTGCACGGGAGGTGCCCATCAGGTTTCCCGGCCACTCCCCACACTCCCTTCTCTCTCCGCCTCTCTGGTCTCAGCAGCCCCGGCCCCTCTCATAGGGGAGCCGGAAGATGCGGCAGCGGGGAAAGCACTTAGGAGGGCGGGAAGGGCCTTCGGGCGCCTCCCGGGGCTCAATTACTCAGCCCTGGGGCGGCTCCTGGCGCCACCAAGACAGAGGGGAGACAGGGGTCCCCGCCGGGCCCCCTGGGGAGCAGGGGGAGTGTGTGACTCGGAACAGACGGTTCCACCTGCAGGAGCAGGGCCAGGGCCAGGCTGAGCTCCCGCTGCCCTCGCCAATGTTCCTTCATTCCCTGGTGGAAACGGCCGGCAGCACAGTGTGTGGAATGTTCTGGAAAACTGAGATGCCAGCCCCGCTCCAGTGAAGCCCCCAGCCGTAGCCTCCGGGCTCCTGCACAAGGGATGAGCACGAGTGACCCCGGGTCCTGCCTTGGTTTCCCCCACATGGTCCCAGCTCCTCCGTGGTGGGCGAAGGTGTTTCCACTCACACTTTGGCTTCTGTGTTGGGGGGTGTCAGGCACAGGCTGAGGGTCCCAGCTGGGGAGCCTCCCTCTGTGCTGTGGACGGATGGTCCAGGGAGAGGACGCCTGTGGGGCTATGATCCTTGCAGGCCCCGGGGGGGGGGGGCGGAGGAGAAGAGGGGTCACGGTGCAGCTGAGGGAACTGCACCAGCCGGGGATTCAGTGGGCAGCTCCGCCCAGAAGATCCAGCAGCCTGGCTCTGCAGGACGAGCAGAGACTTCAGCGACCCGGCTCATGGCATGGGGACCTTTGGTCCCCTCCTGACCTGCCTTGTCATCAAGCCGCAGGACAGACCATGGATGAGGGTAGGGCCTGAGGGGGCTGGCCCTGCTTTGTGTCAGGGAGTGGGGGTTGTGCAGTGCCCTTGGGGCTCGGGGCCGGAGTGCAGAGCCCCTCAGGACACCAGAAGGTTCCAGAAACCCTGAGGCCCGAGGAACATCCACTGTCGGCCTGTCTGACTCCAGTCAGCTCCTGCCACGGTACCAGTCTCTAGTGCCAGCCCAGAGGGGCTGGGACACAAAAGGCTATGTGTCCCCAGCATCACACTCAGACCAGCTTTAGACTTTGGTTCCTACAGGTCAGCGGTCACCCCGAGCACCCATGACATCAGCTCTCAGTGACCCGGGTCCCAGGGACCACTCAGCAACAGGAACCCTGCACCCCAGTGTGGAACAAGGAGCAAGCCTTTTGCAAGGAGGGGGCAAGGGCAGCGTCAGGGTCAGGGTCAGGGTCAGGCACACTATGATCCTCTCTGAGAAGTAGCCCTCTTGGTGTCCGGGCTCACGGGGTCACTGGGGTCATTACTGACCATGCCAGCCCCAAGAGGCCGTACGTTGGCCCTTGGCTTCATCTCAGATGGAGATGTCCGTGATGGAACGTTCTGGGCCTGAGCTAGGGCCAGACCCGGGGTTGCTGTCCGTGTGCCTCCCTGTCCCCCTCCAATCATATAATTCCTTATTTTTTTCTCTTGACTTTTCAAATTTTTATTTTCATTACATTTATTTTACTTTACGTTTTATTCATTTATTTCTGTCTGTGCGCGAGTCCCCCTGAGGGGTCTGGTCACTGAGCAGTGTCTATGTGCAGAGTCTGAGACCCCAAGAGACACAGCACTGTGCCCTGTGACCAGGACACGTGGCTTCCCACGGCCCCTCCTGCCTCCTCTCAGGAGGACACAGGCTCCTTTGCTCAAATGCCACCTCCTCCCAGAAGACCTCCTGATTGGCCTCCTTGTTCCTCCTCTATTGATCATCCCTTACTCTGTCGCTTTCAGACAAATACATGCACCACTGTAGCTCCCATGCATGGCTCAGCAGGGCTGCCCAGGAAGCACTGGTTGCAGGGTGAACGTTGACCTGTATCACCTGCGCAACCGTGTCGACGTGTGTCCTCGCTGCTAACAGCAACACTTGGGAACCCGGAGTCAATAGAGACGTGGGTGAGTCACGAGCGTTTTCATTTTCTTACACGCAAGAATATATGTAGGTGTTGTTCGAGTCCAGAAAATTAATTTTAATTAAAAAATCAATTTCATGCAATATCGATTTCGCAGTAAAGAAACAGCAATTCCAGTTTCCATGATGAAGGGGCTGACATCAAGTTTCGTGTCCTCCCGAAAGAGACACCGTCACGGTCAGCATTCATGGGGAGCAATCCCTGCCCCGCTGGCTGGATATTCCCAGAATCCCCCCCCACGCATCCCCAGACCCCACTGTGGGGGGGGGCAGCGCTGAGGGGCTGGAAAGAGGCTTATGGTCCTCGCCATGGTATCATTTCTGTTCATGACATTATCCCGGGGTCTCCTCCATGTTGTGGGCACGTCTGGAGACTGACAGGCCACTGTCTGTGTCCACGTTGGGCTTGCCCCCATGAGGCCTTCAGCAGCTTTGGCCCTGACCCATCCCCCTGGGGGGCCATGCCCTGGGACTGAAGAACATGCACTGAGGTGGAGAGGACTTGGGGGTAGAATGTCCACCCACTGTGCCACCCTGGATGCCATCCCCTCTGACTTCACAGTTAGGACCTAGGGCTGTCTTGAATCAGAGCTGCGGAGGTATCAGGCGAGGCCTCCGGGGAACAGCAGGCAGGGTGCCAGGGCAGCAGGTAGAGTCTCGGGGGGCTCCATGAGGTGCTGTCATCGTGGGGGCTGGGGGAGCCATCAGGAAGGAGAAGCATGGAAGGGGGCAGGACCAGAGAGACACCCCCCACCCACCCACGGCTGAGCCTGTTCACGGTCTGGGGGAGGGCGGCTCCACGCTCCCGTGAACCAAGGGGAGACCAATCGTGTGGGCTTCCGGTGACCTATTCCGGAAATCCTTTGTGGCGTCCTGGAGAGAGAGGGCCTCTATCTGCAGGGACCCCAGACTGCTGTGCACGGGCCCCTCCAGCCTCCCTGAGCCCATCACAGGGGAACCCCAGCTCCGATGATGGCAGCAAGTGGAGGTGGGGGCTCAGAGCCCCAGAGATCCAGCCTGGGGTCACCCAGAGGAGCCTGTGACCCCTAATCCTGCCCCCTCTATGGCTCCCATCTTCCCGTCCGTCTGTCCGTCCATCTGTTCCCTGCAGGAGAGGAGCACGCAGAGGTGGCTCTGAGCCAGGCCCACCCCAGACCTGGGGATTTTGCAGGTGCAGGTGATGTTATAGCCAAGTCACCAGCCTCTCTGGTCTCAGCCCCAGAGGAGACTCGGGGGCCATCGATCATGTGCCCCCTCTTGCCCCCATGCTGTCCTCCCCTTGCAGGGAGAACACCTTGGTTTCCTTTCATCCACCCCCCCTAGTCAAAGCACAGGAGCCCCCCAATGCCCAGGTCCTGGGGTGCATGTCTGTCGACCCTGGCTTGAGGCTCAGCCCCCCGTCTCCCTGGGAGAAGCTGGGGAGGGGGCTCCCTGCAGCCCATAGTTGGGGACACCAGCTGACATCTCCAGTGATGCCCCCCACCACCACCCGGAGCCGCCACTGAAGTCCATAGACCTATTCTAGATCCCTATAACCCCGGGGTCTCGTGAAATTTTCTCAGGCAAAAAGGGCTCACAGTGAAGAAAGCTGAAGAAACCCCAAACTAGACGACGAGGGCCGGGCCAGGTGCTCTGCAAACTTGGATCCTTGAGCCAGCCGCTGAGCTCTCTCAACTGCCCTTCCCCCACAAATCCCCACGAACACGGCAGTGGCTGCTCCCTGACTCCTCACGGCCCAGTGTCTCCCCCTCCCCCCCACTCCCCCGCCCTTGCCCGGCCTTTCATCCCTGTGGATCTGTGAGGACACTAAGCCCCGTGATAGTCCCGGCCTGTTGACAGACCTCACACACACGTAATTCTCACTGATCTCTCACAACGCACTCAAACCCGTGTGTGTGTGCGCTCGTGTGTGCGCATGTGTGTACGCGCGTGTGTGTATGCATGCACGTGTGTGCGTGTATGCGCGCGTGTGTGCATGTGTGTACGTGTGTGTGCACTCGTTTGTGTGCATGCACATGTGTGTGTGCGTGTGTGTGCATGTGTGTGCACGTGTGTGCGTGCGTGTGTGCATGTGTGTGCACTAATTTGTGTGCATGCTCACGTGTGTGCGTGTGTGTGCACGTGTATGTGCGTGTGTGTGCGTGCGTGTGTCTGCGTGTGTATGCGTGCGTGCGTGTGTGCACTCGTTTGTGTGCATGCGCACGTGTGTGTGCGTGTGTGTGCACGTGTGTGTATGTGCGTGTGCGCGCGTGCGCGTATGCGCGCGTGTGCGTGTGTGATTGTGTGTGCGTGTGTGTGTGCGCGTGTGATCTGCACACCTGCCCAGCACGGCCCCCCTGGCTTTGCTCCCCGTTGGGCAGTGTGGGAAAACTACTCTCAGAAACAGAAAAGAGACCGAACTTCAAAGGGGCCCCAAGTCCCCAGCCCCCACAGCCTCGCAGGGCTGGCCCTCCTGCTCCCGAGAGGGCGCTGGGAAAGCGTTTCCAGCGGCTGCTGGAGCGTGCTCGGTGAGCAGACCCCTGACCTGCGTCTGCTTTTCTCCTCATTAAGCCCAAAATACATATGAACTTACAAGCCCTCGGGCTGCATAATGAGATGCTAATGATACCCGCCAAGGGGAGCGAGCGTGTGGTCCCTACACGCACGCGCGGCTCCAGCCCCGGTTCACTCTCGTTCGCCTGGTCCTTAGCTCAGGCCTGCAAAGCCTCGCCCATCCCCGCCCCTGCCTGCCTCCCTCGAGAGTGCCCACGCCAGGTCCGGGGTGGCGAGCTCTTCATTAAACTCTCCCTGGTTCTCTCTAGGTCTCTCAGCATCCACCCATCACCCTTTCAGCACCCACAGGCCAGCCGTTGAAGACCACTGATCTACGCTGTCTCGCCCCTGAATTCTTTCTCCGGTGGCGCCAAGGAACTGAGACACCCAGGGCCCCTCCCTGCAGAATCCCCCTGCAGGCTGATGTCCCAGAGACCCTGGCTTGAGGCTCAGCCCCCACCGTCCCCCTGGGAGAAGATGGACAAGGGGCTCCCCTACAGTCTGCAGTTGGGGACACCAGCTGACATCTCCAGTGATGCCCATTCCTCTACCTCCCTCCCCCGCCTGCCCGCGACCACTGAAGCCCGTTGACCTCTGGGTCCCATCCACTGCTCAGCACCCTGGGAATGGTGGCGTTTCCCTGCTGGGGACAAACCTTCATTGATGAGCTGGAGGGGCCTCCTGGACTGTCCCAGCAGAGTCTGCGGGTGGGGGGCCAGACCCCCGCTGCGAGTGAATGAGCTTCTGTCTTGGCCCTGCTCCTGGGGCCTGATTTGCAAGACTGAGCTCTTTGGCCCTTTGAAAAGTGTGTTTGTTTGTTTCTTGATTGTTGCTCTGTCTCCTGTGGAGGAAACAAATTACTTGCTCACCAGGCTGGGACCTAAACCTGGCAGGAGGCCAGGGCCGGGAGCCAGGAGGCCAAGCTGGGCTGTCCGTGGGGCAGTGCAGGGCATTTGCAGGGCCCGGGATGCGAGGGGAAACGGCCCTGGGTCCCTCAGATGCCTTCGAAGGGCTGCGTGGCCTCACAAGGGGGTCCTGGAGGGGAGGGAGGGCAAGTTCCCCTCAGCAAAGTGCTCCCCGGTCCTCTGGAGAGGAGGCTGAGGGCCAGAGGCAGGAGGGGGCAGGACTGGTACTGTTCAGAGGAAGGTTGTCCCCTCTGCCAGGTCACCACAGTCAGGTGTTTTGGGAACGGACAGGGCTCAAATGCTAGACCACATGCCCAGCATGCCCGAGACCCTAAGTTCAACCCCTGGCAGCACGTGGACCCCGGAGCACCACCAGGTACAACGACTGTGGCGCCCAGCACAGGGGGTATGGGGCCTGCTTATAAAAGTGGGTTTATGAAGCAAACATTGTACCATGTCCTCTTTCCTTTACTCAGGTACTAGAACCCCCTCCATGTTATCTTCAATTAACACCCTGCTGGGAGGTGAGTGGGAAGAGGAAGGAGAGGAAATCTGGTGCAATCAGATGAAAACGCGTTTCCGCAGAGAAGCCGTGGCATCACACGAGCAGAAGGGAGTCCCAGGATGGTGGAGGCCACAGAGCATGGCCAACAGACACGGCTGTGCCCTGGGACAACTCAGAAGCCACAGGAGACTTCGCTGGAGGTGGCGTGAAACACCCGGAGGAGCTCCAGAGCCAAAGGCTTTGGAATTGGCACTGGGTCGGCCCCCAATTGCCTGGGGGTCACCCCTCCACACACACACACACACACACACGCACACACACACGCACACACACACACACATACACACACACAGCGTGCTCCCACCAACAGTTCCAAGGCTACTGTGGCCTGGTGACCCTGTACCACAGGCCTGAGCAGCACTCAACCTACAGGCCTGGTAAAATCCTGAGCCAGGCGAGCTACCATCTTCTCTGGCTTCTACTGTGGCCTCGTTCCCGGAAATGCAGGCGGCGTTAGACCCATGAGGTGACCCCATGTGAAAGGAAAGTGGGTTCGGGGCTCAGGTCACATGCAGTGAAACACCAGTCAGCAGGTAGAGTGTCACCAGGAGGGTTCCCCAGGCCCTCTGAGCACAGCTCGGAGGCCCCACCTCCACCCCACCAAAAAAAAATTTCAATGGAATTAAGAGCAGAACTCAAAATTGAAAGAAAGGCGGCAAGCTGGGCACAGAGAGTTGTCAGTCCCTTGTCCTTCCCCCAACGCCTGAGATAAGGACAGGTCAACCCTAGATCAGAGCTCTTGGCTTAGTGGACACCAGGGTTCTGGTCCATGAGGGAATCTCCTGATCACCGTCTCCTCCCACCCATTGACCCCTTCTAGAAATGTGCTCCCCGGGTTTCTTTCCCTATAATAATGCTTCTTGCGGGCATCAGCGTTGGGTGCAGTCCACCTTAATTGGGTCCCTGATAGCATGTGGGCCCCGAGCACAGGAGTCATCCCTGAGCACCAGGTGTGGTCCCAACTTCTCAAAATGCAGAACAAAGCAAAACCACTTCCTGTGACCTTGTAGACAAGATGGTCTTGGGCAGGGGACAGGTTTCCCCCTCTCTCCCCTATATTCCCAGCACCGGTCCCTAGATATAACTGTTTCTCTCGCATCAACTCCTGTCTCTTGAACGCCAGCCCCCAAAACAGCCAGCCCCCACGTCTGGGTTCCGTCACAAGAGACTTCGCAGACACGGCCACTGACCCCTGGTAAAATCCCGGAACCAGGCGAGCTACCGGCTCCTCTCGTTTCCGCCACGGGCTCATTCCTGGAAACGCAGGCGATGTTAAACCCGCAGACCCGCCTTGTGTGATTCTCTGTGAAAGGGAAGTGGTTTTGGGGTTCAGGTCATATGGAGTTGTGTGCTTCTCCTACCACTGCCGAAAAGAGCAGGGGCAGGGTGGTGGGAAAGTAAAACTGGCTATAAAGGAAGGGTGTTGTCAAGCACCCCACCTTAGCAGGGGGCTCCCGACGCCCACAGAGGAACATTTGTAAAACGGAAGCAATCTAGCATTCCCTCAGCCATTACACCTCAGGCCCAGGACAGAGATAAGAGAAATGAGTCAGATCTCTGAGGCTTATCATTACACACACACACACACACACACACACACACACACACACACACACACCAGCCCCTCACAGGCCTCACTGAATACTCCTGCAGGTTCGACAACCACCTGAGCGGCCAGAGAGCTATTAAAGCCAGGGACAGCAGGTAAGGCATTCGCCTTGCATGTAGTCAAAATGGGTTTGATCTCCAGCACCCCATATGGTCCCCCGATCCCAACCAAGAGGGATCCCTGAGCACAGGGCCAAGAGTAAGCCCTGAGCACTGCCAGGTGTGACCCCCAAACCATCAAACAACAAACAAAACATGTTGCAAATATGAAACTGAGGCTCAACCCTAACATCATTGGGAAACAGCTAGACCTGCTATTGTGCACTTCGGGGTCCCTACACCCCACGCCTGTCCTCCCCTTTCATCCTCCGGAGTTCTGGAACTGGGTGGCCTCTGAGTGTCTTACTGTCTTGTTCAGCAGTGGCAGGAGTTCGTGCCGTTGCTCCCAAGCACTTTCATTGTATATTGACAGAGCTTTGTCCTCAGGCTGGTGCCTTGATTCCTCGATGATGATGCAGCCCCTGGGATAGCATCCTTCGCTAGTTATGTGGTTTGGAGGGGTCATGTATCTGTGAATTTCCTCTCAAGTCATTTTTTTTTCTTTTTGGGTCACACCCAGCGATGCACAGGGGTTAATCCTGGCTCTGTACTCAGGAATTACTCCTAGCAGTGCTCGGGGGCCATATGGGATGCTGGGAATCGAACCCGGATAGGCCGCGTGCAAGGCAAATGCCCTACCCGTTGTGCTAGGGCTCCAGCCCCTCTCAAGTCATTTTTAACTCAAATTCTAGCAAAGCTTTTCTCAGCTTTTTGTTGGATGAACTTTGTTCCTGAACTCATCAGGACCCTGACATGTAACAGTGACTGTTGTGTTGGCAGGTTCCCATGGGTTACTGCCAAGGGCTTCTTCCTCTTTCTCTAGTCGTCTTTGGAGAATCAGCACTCTCCCACCACCACCTCGCACGTGCGTGCACACACACGCGCGCGCGCGCACACACACACACACACACATACACACACAGGATGCAAGGCACCTGTTCCCACACGGGGATAAGCACCGAGTGGCCAGGCCAATGTGTGCTCTGTTCACACTCCAAGTCTTCAGGCTGAGTCTGAACGGGGGACCCAAGGTTCAAAACCACCTGAAGCCCATTCGCTCTGGCAGCCTGTTCCTGGTGCTTCCAGAAAATCCCGACCCAAACCAGACCAAGAAAACAACCAACAGAAAGCTGATAAAAGCATCTCCAAGTCTTACTGGAATACCTGCTGTAAAAATCTATGCACGCAGAAGGTTGTGTGTTCGCGGGCTCTCTGGACGGCTCTATCTCACCGCCCGCGTTCGGTGCCCTAGAGCCGCTGTGTATGGCCTGCATCGGGACGGCTGTTGGCCAAGGGCAGATGAAGGAAGAGACGAGGGCCAGGCCGGTTGATCTTAGTGGCAGTTTATTACAGGGAAGTTTATCCCATAGAAGAACTTATGTTGTGGAGGGCCTAGGTTCTCTTAAGCACATGTTCCCCTTGCTAGTCTCTCGGTAGTCCATCTTTCAGCCCTGCTCTCTCCTTCTCCAGCTCCCTTCTAGTCTGGCTGACACTCCACCCAGTCAAGTAGCCAAATCAACATAAGAAAGCCCTTCCTGAATGCTCAAGGGCAAGATACCTCTTAAGGTGTTTTTCTCTTTTCCTCAGTCCAATAAACTATCAACTATTTCTGAGGTTATGCAGGAAGGACAGAACAGTGTTATCCTACAACCTGCCTAAAACATGAGTAAAGTAACCCCTTAAGACAAAAAAACGAAACTGGGGCTGGAGTGATAAGTACAACAGGAAGGGCTTTTGCCTTGCATGTGGCTGACCTGGATAGATCCCCGGCATCCTTATATGGTCCCCCAAGCATCACTAGGAGTAATTCCTGAGTGCTGAGCCAAGAGTAACCTCTGAGTACCTCTAGTTGTGGCCCAAACTTGAAGGGGGAGGGGGGAACACTAATCCAAGGCCAAAAAAAAAAAAAACCTGATCCAAGCAGGTTCCCTTGCCCAGAACCCCCTCCTGGATCCCTGGATTTCTAGGATGTGCTGGATTGGGGGTTGGAGGGTGCCAAGGAGATGACCGGATGGGGACACTGGACTGTTGGCTCCAGCTAGCTCCAGGCAGACACTGTCAGAGCAGACCTGCAAGGTGGCCACTCCCAACTGGGTCGAAGAACCATCAGCCCCCGGGAAGTCCGGTCCCGAAAGCTGGAGGTGAGTGGCGAGCGGGCCATGTTACCTTCCTGCAGCTTGAGTTACGTAAGGTCACGCCATCCTCCAACGGAAAGAGATCCCCGACTTCTCCAAGCCCCCCAGGGCTCAGAGAAACTGCACCCCCCACCCCGACCCTCACTGGAGGACTATAGGGAGGACTCTACTGTTTCTTGTGACATGCTGGGACCCAGAAGATTCAGCAAGGTGGGGTTTTGCTACGGGTCCTTAGGAAATGTCCCTCTGGCTCTTCTGAGAAAATGCCCAAAGCTTTCTTTGACTCAATGCCCTGCTCTGGACCCACGTGACTGGTACAGGCAGGGAGGGGCCAGCCCAGAAGAGCAAGAACAGAGAGGGTGAGATTCTAGCCCTCAAGACAACTTTGGATTATGGATCCCCCAAGACTGAAGTGGAAGGTTTCTGCCCATTTTGTAACAGTTGCAACCAACTTGAGGGTGAGTTTCTGTGGTGGAGACCCTGCAGTGGGCGGACTCAGAGGTGAACAGCAGAGCTAGAAGCCAACCTCTGACCTTCCCCAGGACCATTCCACGGGCAAATCGTGATTGCCCACGCCCACAGCAACTCTTACCTGGATATCCAACAAAGGCAGATGCTCCTTGTGGAGAGGAAAGAACTGGCTAGAGGGGCTGGAGAGATAGCACAGCGTGGAGGGCGTTTGCCTTACACGCGGCTGACCCAGGTTTGATTCCCAGCATCCCACAGGGTCCCCTGAGCCCCACCAGGAGTAATTCCTGAGTGCATGAGCCAGGAATAACCCCTATGCATCGCTGGGTATGACCCAAAAAGAAAAAAAACTGGCTAGAGGTGGGCACTCTGTGTTTAAGGCCCCCAATGAGGGCCCCAAAGAGTCAGCCAGCCCCATGTGCTCCCAAGGATGCTAATTCCACTGAAAAGAACCTTCTTTACTCCAGTTCTGGGTAAAAGTGTGTTCTGGAGTCTGGGGGCTGATAAGAAGGTTTCTTTGACCTGAGGTCCACACGCAGGTCTATTCTGACTGCAAGGTAAAAGTTACACATCTGTTTGGGAGCCCGGTGTGGGGTCCTGGAGGAATCCAAGAGACCAGAGCATGAAGACCAGCACATCACACATCTCCCCCTTCTGTCTTCCAGAGTTTTTTCTCCTGTTCCACTGCCCCAAATCAGTTCTCCAGAATCAGGGTGGCCTGAGGCATTCTCATTGCTTCCCTACTGAACCCACCCTCCGACCCTCCCTGCTTGGCCTTGAAGTTTAAGGTTTAAACTGTTGAACCAGATTCCAACTCCCCAGAAACTTGTCCAACATTTCCACTGACTGCAATCCAGGCACAGCGATAGTACAGCGGGTAGGGCGTTTGCCTTGCACGCGGCCGACCCGGGTTTGATCGATTCCTCCGTTCCTCTCAGAGAGCCCGGCAAGCTACCAAGAGTATCCCGCCCGCACGGCAGAGCCTGGCAAGCTCCCCGTGGTGTGTTGGATATGCCAAAAACAGTAACAAGTCTCATAATGGCAATGATACTGGTGCCCACTCGAGCAAATCGATGAACAACGGGAGGACAGTGCTACAGTGCAATCCAGGCACATGCACTTTTTTTGTTCCCCAAAAAAGAAAACAGAGGGGCTGGAGCGATAGCACAACAGGTAGGGTATTTGCCTTGCATGTGGTCGACCTGGGTTCGAATCCCAGCATCCCATATGGTCCCCTGAGCACTGCCAGGAGTAATTCCTGAGTGCAGAACTAGGATTAACCCCTGAGCATCGCTGGGTGTGACCCAAGAAAGCAAAAAAATAAAAAAAATAATAGCACAGTGGTAGGGCATTTGCCTTGCACGCAGCCAACATGGTCGACCCAAGTTCGATTCCTCCGCCCCTCTCGAAGAGCCCGGCAAGCTACCGAGAGTATCTCGCCTGCACGGCAGAGCCTGGCAAGCTACCCGTGATGTAGTCGATATGCCAAACACAGTAACAACAAAGTCTCCAATGGAGACGTTACTGGGCCTGCTCGAGCAAATCGATGAACAACGGGAGGACAGTGACAGTGAAATAAAACTTAAAAAAAAAAAAAGAAAAGAAAACAGAAATCGCTCCTTTGTACTCGCTCTCTTGCCTTGTTTGGAGAGGAAGGGAGGGTTGGGTTCGAGCTCACGGAAGAATGCTGACTCTGCTGCTCCCTGGTCTTCGTGTGACGAGCTGCAGCAGTTTGCAAGTGGTAGGACATGGTGGTGTGTCTCATCTGCAGCATGGCCAACGCTGTCCACCGAGGCTCCCGGGAAGCCCACATCCATGCCTCACCCCATAACCAAGGGACAGAGTGGCAGCAACAGCTCCAGCTCCCCTCCCCCATCAGTTTCCTCCCCGTCATCCCTGCACCCCTGGCCTCCACCTTTTCAGTCACTTACCTGCTTCTCGGGCGGGCGGGCAAAACCTCTGGTCTGGTTTTCCTGTCATCTCTTTAACTCTTCCCACTTTGCAGGCAGCAGAGTTTTTCTTTTTTCTTTCTTTTTTTTTTCCTTTTCATCTTTTGTGAAGCTCTCTCTGGCTCCGTCGCAGTTTTTCATAAAGCCAAATGAGTCGTTGGCACCCTGTGCATCCATTAGTCTCTCTCCTGCAGCTTTCTAAATAACGTTGGTTCTTTGGCCGCTTCTGTGATGAGCATTTGAAATGTACTGTTAAAAATCAGTTCTTCATTTCCCTGCAAATCATAAGATGAGTTTTCTGCTCTGGGTTTCTGCAGACCTGAGAAATACTCTTCTCTTTCTGATTAGGTTGCCAGACCCAGGAAGACCCCTGGGGAAGGAATGGGGTAAGAGTCCAGAGCTGATGGCAAACCTTCAGGTGGATTTATAGGCCCACAAAGGTGTTTTGTGTTTGAGGATGGAGTTTGAGGGTTCTGCTAAGTCCTGTTTTCAGCTAACTCGGGCATTTCCATTAAGGAGTAACTCAGACAAGGCATCAATTTAAATCTTAAAATGTAGAAACTCTGGTCCACATTTTTTCTTTTTCAAAAATAATCATGAAATTGGAGGCTGGAGATATAGGACAGCTGGTAATAAGGTGCTTGTCTTGCAGGGTTCGATCCTGGCCATCCCATAGTGTCCCCCATTACCACCAGGAGTAATTTCTGAGTGCAGTCAGGAGTAACCCCTGAGCCTTGCCAGGTGTTGCCCCCCCCCCAAACCAAAAATAAATAAATAAATAATCAAAAATTTTGTTCCTATAAATTGACTTGTTAGGATGTTGGTTTTCTCAATAAGCCATGCTTCTCCTCACTGTAGCTTAAAGTAGCCTTTAAAGTAGCATTGATTTTGTAATCAGGAAATTAGAAATGCATCTCAAATTTTAATTCCTGCTAATTCCCATAATGCAAATCACTGAGGTTCTTTGCATAGGTTTGATTTTTTTTTCACCTTTCGCGTGGAAATTATGTTTATCTTGATTACTGAATTTTTGAGGACTTCACATTTATACTCTGTAGGGAGAATTCACTTGCTTTGGATTCCAGCCATTAGACAAGGACCCATGTGAGCGACTTGATGCTACCTACTTTCCTTGGTGACGATGGCAAATAGAAGGTTGATGCCTCCTGATCTTAAATATTAGCTCAGAATTCCTATCTCAGGGCTGGAGCAATAGCACAGCAGGGAGGGCGTTTGCCTTGCATGCAGCCGACCCGGGTTGTTTGATTCCCAGCATCCCATATGGTGCCCCAAGCACCGCCAGGAGTAATTCCTGAGTGCATGAGCCAGGAGTAACCCCTGAGCATCGCTGGGTGTGACCCAAAAAGAAAAAAAAAAGCAGAATTTCTATCTCAGTGTTGACTCTGTGGCCCACCCCATCCCTCAGCACTGTAAGCACTGGACACCCCCTCTTCCGTCAGATGATGTCTCCAGCAGCCAACCAGCTCCCCCTCCTGTATTTCATACAATGCCCCCTACCTTGCTGCCCCTCTAATTCTGCAAGCCCAGTTCACATCTCAACTCCCCTACGAAGCTTCTCCGAGCCAGACAACACCCTGCAATGGTTCCTCTCTGCCCAGCAGCATTTCCTGTGCAGGTGTTTCATGAAGGTGCTCACGGGGCCCTTCCTCCCATATGTGTTCGTGGAGCTCTTGAGAAATGCAAACTTTCATCTTTGAAGGTGCCTTTAGCTTCAGTGTCATGGAGGGTTCTGCCCACATTTCCTCCATGTGCCTTATGGGTTCAGGTCTGATATGGAGGTCTTTAGTCCATTTTGATCTGACTCTTGTGTCAGGCATTAGAAAGAGGTCTGAGTTCTTGTGTGTGTGTGTGTGTGTGTGTGTGTGTGTGTGTGTGTGTGTGTGTAGCTCCCTAGTTTTCCCTGCACCACTAATTGAAAAGGCTTTCCTTGTTCCACTTACTTTTCTTCTTGCTCCTTTATCAAAGATTAGGTGATTATATGTTTGAGGATCGTGTCAGGGTATTCAAATCTGTTCCATTGATCTGCAGATCCTTTGGTGGTGGAAAATGTACACTGGTGAAGGAACAGATGATGGAACATTGTATGACTGAAACCCATTCAGGAACAACTTTGTAACTGTGTATCTCACGGTAATTCAGTTTTAGAAACGGGAACTTTCCATCTGTAACCCAAGAAAAGTTCCTTAGCAATCATTGGGACCAGAAAGTCCCTTGAAAGTAGGAACAGAAATCAAACTCAAACAGCTACAATCAAAGGGGATGTTTAATGGACCACATGATGGGCAGTTAGTCATGGAGGTGGGTACTAATTAGCATCTAGTAGGTAGAAGTTAAGGGCATGGTTAAAATCTATGGCACAGTTCTGCACGACAAATGATCCAATTCCAGACTGTCAATAGTTCCAAGGCTGAAAAAGCCTGCTCTAGAAACTATGGCTTCAGGTATGGCTGGATCCAGGAACTCAAATCTTATCTACAAGATTAGTTCTTGACCGTGTTCACTGTGTCAGCCTCACCCGCCAGCTGCTCACCTCCCCTATGTCCTACCTCACATTCTCAGAGAAATAAGACCTGCAGAAAGAGAAATGTTTTCTTTTGTAGTAAATCAAGCCAAGACTGGTATTGACTTTCTGTGACCTATCAGGAATGTGACCTGAGCGAGCAGGGTGGGGTAGAGGGGAGAATAAATCACTGAGTGTTGAACCAACGTTGTGAAGTCGATTCTAGAGCTGAGGGAGTGTGGGACCGAATTCCCTCCCCCAAGAGCCCATCCCACGCGCCATGAACTGGAGAGAGAAGGGGTCGCTTGCCCAAAATAAAAATCAGGGCATTTATTTATTTTGTTAGCAAAATGGAGGAGGAGATTTCCGGTGAGAGACGGAATATTCGGGAAGGAGAAGGGAGGAGGGGACGGGGCAGGGTAGAAGGCTGACAAAGTGGAGAAAGAAAACAGATGAGCTAGGAGATGCGAAGTGAAAGCCAGTGTGAGTTCATTGTGCTTTCCAGAGAGCACTACAGTGAGGATTTGCGGGCGCTTTCCTTTCTGTTTTACCTCACTGGGGAAAGCGTCAGAACTATGTGCAGCATGTAAATACCTTCCACACACTCAATGAGGACAAATGAATTCACGCATAAGAGAATTTTTTTTTTTTTGCAAAATGGAACATAGCATGCAAACAAAAGGGAATGTGGAAACAGCCCCAAATGCTCTGGCGCCATAAGACACGCGTTTCCCTCGGGTCCTGTTTCCATGGAGAGACATGGCTTGATTGACCCGCTGCTGGAGAAGTACATGCATGGCCTCTGCCATTTCATAACGGTGAGTGTGGATCTCAGGGTGACAAGGATGCCCGGGGCCCCATCAGAGTCCAGGGTTTCTGACACTACATTTGCTTGGGGTCCTGGCTGGGCCCTGGCAATGGGCTGCCACTGATGTCACAGCCAGGGGAAGAGCCGACTGGCCGAAGCTTCCTGACACACGAGGAGAATGGTCAGACTCTTCCCATTTCCAGAGTGCAGGATGGACTCTGAGAGGCGGGAGATGACAGGCTCCACCATCAATGCAGTAACCACATCCTCATGACAATGCTCCCCTCCCTTCCTGCCCCCCACACCATGCCCCCCTCGCCCACCACACTCGCTCCCTGCTGTTCTGGCCACTTCCACACCGGCCTCATTTCTGTTCCTTCCATTCTCCATCTCTGTTCCTTCCCTGGGCCTTTGCACGTGCTCCTCCCTCTGCCTGGCATACAGTTCCCTTTGATCTCCGGTGGCAGCCCTCTGCCTCCTTCAGGACCCCGCCCATCTGTCACCTCCCCCCAGACAGACCCATCCTGGACTCCTCCAATGAGATCCTCACCCCTGCCTCCACCCCAGCGCTCTGTTTCTAGTCCCACACACATGGAGTGGGAGATGGTCTGTGTGTGCCTGGCGGCCCATGCCCGCTCAGCTCTGGGCATGCAGGGTCTGCCAATGTTCCAGGAAAGACAAGGCAGGAGCAGCCGCTAGTGTGCCAGGGGCCCGAGTGGCCCCGCGTTGGCGTTCTTACTGCAGACACACCTATTCTCCCCGTCCTCTGTCGCGGCAGTGCAGGAGCCCCGTTCCTGCTGGCTGTGTAGCCCCAGCTGCGCCAGAGAACCTAACTAAAGGCTTTTCCCAAACGCTGCCCATTTCTCTCCAGCATGGGAAACTGGACAGAGGATTGTGGTGTCCATCCTCAGGGATTTTTGCTCTCACCAGCCTGTCCTTTAAAGGACCCACGGATGCGTGTGACCAGTCAGCAGAAGTACCCATGTCCCTCTTGGAGTTTGCTGAGGCACGGTCAGCCACGCCATCGTGGGGGGAACAGAGCCGTCCCGGGGCGGGGGTGGGGGGTGGGGTGTGTCCAAGCCCCGATCCTTAGCAGGGGTGACCTGGGCCACTTCTCTCAGGGTAGGCCTCAGCCTGGCTCTCCAGAGTCGGCCCTGCACTTGGCCACACTCTCCACCCCTCCCTATTGCCCCAGCCCCAGCCCCAGCTCTGTACCCAGGTGCTCCGGCTGGCAGCACCCTGAGCAGGTCCTCCCCCTCCCTGGGTGTCTGCCTGCCTTGACAGGTTCAGGAGCGGCACCTGCCCGCAGGGGTGGGGCTGAGCAAGGAGCAGTGTCCACCTGCCTGACTGGTTGGAGCATCCCTCAGGGGGTTGGGGCGGCCCTGGCGGGTGGGCCAGAGCCCTCCTTCCTCTGTTCCTTGGGAGGCCTGTTGGGGGTTTGGGTGGAAGACGCCATCCCCCCTTCTCCCCAGTCCCACCACCCTCTGCCCCCCACACCCAGAAGGTGAGGCTCAGACCCCCCCTCCTCCCGCCCACCCTCCTCCTGCCTGATCTCCTCCAGCTCCCAAGCCCCAGGGAGCACGCCGGAGCCTGGATGCTGACCCCCTTGCCTGCGGCTGGCCCGCTGTCAAGTGGGTTCTTCTCCTCTCCCGCACCTTCCTCCCACCCATGAGCCGGCAGAGCTCACCAGATGTGACCTGTCTTTGGGATTAATACACCGTGTTAAGTACCTTGAAAGCAATCAACAACTGTAATCCAATTACTGCTGCCTGTATTTTTCATGCTATTTTGCCCCCAACCTCGTGCTGCGCGTGTACACACACACACACACACACACACACACACACACACCAGATGCCAATTTTGTGCCTCGCTGCCTCCCATAGCAGTGGGGCCACTGACAAGCAGTCGCTGACCACACGACTAATGGGCAAGCGTGTGGGGTGAGCCCTGAAGCCTTTGAACTGACAGGCAGGTAGCGGGGCTGGGTTGCCATGGAGACCAGGTGGCCAGAAGCCAGGGCTCCCCCTCAGGACAGTGGGTTCCACCCGAGCCAGAGGCCTGGCCTGGCATCCTAATGCCACTGGGCCCACTGTCTGAGTGTGCGAGCAAGTTTGCACGAATCTGAAGGCATGTGTGTGAGTTTAAGCGAGTGTGTGTGTGAGCATAAGCGAGTCTGCATGAGTCTGTGTGAATTATTGAGTGTGCAAGAGTGAGAGTGAGTGAGTGAGCATGCCTGGGTGAGCGAGTGAGCATGAGTGAGTATGTGTGAGTAAGCAAGTATGCCTGGGTGAGTTAGTGTGCATGAGTATGTGTGAGTGAGAGTGTTCATGGGTGAGCGAGGGTGCGTGGATGAGCAAGTGAGTATGCACACATGTGGATGAGTGTGTGTACAAGTGTGTGTGTGCACAGCAGCGGGTGGGAGCCCCGGCCCAAGTCTGGGTTCTCCTATGTGTACATGCAATGCATGTATGTTTGAGCATGCAATAGACACACACACACACACAATACTTTGTTTTCACTAAACACCATTTTATGGCCATTTTCACACCTCAATAGCTTCAAATCATCCCTGACTTAACAACAGTTTGAATCACGAGCTTCCAACTTTACGACGGGCAGCCCCAGAGATGCAGGAAGTAGAAACCGTATACTCAGAATTTGAAATTTGGATCCTTTCCTGGCTGACAATGCGCTGTCCACACTCTCTGACGCCCGGCAGCTGCAGGGAATGACGTGCCCTGTCAGCCGCCAGCCCTGAAGGGAAACAACTGGTTCCATCTCGTCTATTTTCAACCTTTCCCACATATGCCATCCGGCACTCCCGTTACCTCCCGCGCCAGGACTTGGCCGCGTGGTCACATCTCAATGCCAGGGAGGCTGGGAAGGGGGAGCATGTGTCCAGCTTCAGGGGAAGGAGAGGGCTGGTGTCTCCGGCGAGGAGAGCCCCGCCCAGAGCCCCCGGGAAAGACCTTTAGGCTTGCAGACTACGCTCTTCTGATTAAAAAAAAAAAAATCCTTAGCCATCCATCTTTGCATCTTTTTCTATTTCCTTCAGGTAAATGCCTATAAATGGCATCTGGGTCCTCCTGGACTTGCATTTACAGCTGCTGCATGTTGCCAAATTGCTCTCCCCAAAAGGTTGTGCGAATAACCCACACACAGGTGGGGATTTTTAATGAAAAGCGTCTCCACCCACGTTTCCTTTTAATCCGCCCTTCTCTGCATTAGGTTGACACATCGTTTCAAAACCCTGGTTTCCTAGATCCTAATCTTAGGCTGAGCCCACGCCCTCCTTCCTGGGTATTACTCACATGAGGCAGCAGCTGGGTGCCGACGGAAGGGGCCCTGCTTTAAGGTTGGAGACAGATGCCCTTGCAGACCCCAGAGAACAGAAAGTTCCCCATCCTGAAGAAGCTGCCAGGAGTGGGCAGGAGTTGGGGAATGAAGCTTGTCCTGGGAAGAGCTGGGACTTCTCCACAGGTTCCTGCATATTTAGCATCTGGGATCACACAGGAGAACCACCTTCTCAAGTCCTTTCTGAATGAATTATAGGGGGAGGAAACAGCAGGTGCAAAGGCCCTGGGGCAGGGGCACAGACTCCACCCTGTTGGGCAGACTGCAGAGTGGAGCAAGCAGGGCTCCTACTATCGCACTGAGGCTCATTGGAGGGGACAGGGGTGTGTGGGTGTGTCAATGGTTCCAGTCTCCAACTCACCCCAGGCTTGACTCCCAGCTCTTCCAAAACAACCACTGAGAACAGAGCTGGGAATAGCCCCAAGCTTGAAAGTACTGAAAGTGAAAAATAAAAGACATGTCTTTAGCATGTGGGTGCATGGACGCATGCAGGAAGGGTGGGACTGGGTCATCCCCTGCCTCTGCCCACCTTGAACACACACCAGGGTCTTCCAGAGACCACTCAGGGTCCAGCCGGTTCTGGTCAACCCAGAGTCTAGTGGTGACGCTTTAGTGCCTTCACCTACGCTACAGAGACACGGGAGGAGCCACCAAGAAGGACCAGGGCCAGCCAGGCACCTGTTCAGAGTTTGGGGGGGTGGGGAGAACCGATCATTTTCTCCCACAGCCCCCTAGCGCCCACCCCACGCCCTGGTCTCACCCCATCCACCTTCTCAGAGACCCCCCACCTCCCCACGCCCCTCAATCACGTCTCCATGCACTCAGCACTCAGCTCCCGGGTCCTCTCCATGACATGCTGGCTTCTCCGTCACCCAGGGCAGGGGTCAGCTCTGTGACACCGGGTCCCGCAGGCCTGTTCTCGGCTGATCTCGCACTCGGCTCCAAATCAGGTCACGGCAGCAGCAGAGCTGAGACTAACGGGGAACAGAGTTGTGGGGGGGGGTGCCCAGCATCCTGCCCTGACAGGTGCCCGGCCCTCCCGCCTCACCCAGTTGACCGAGGTGGTTCCCAGGAAATCCTATTCCACCTGCACTTGGCAGGGAGTGTGCTGAGTTCCACATTTCCCCTGCAGCAGCGACTCCCTAATTAATCTCTGTCCTCTACGTCTCTGTGAAATAACTTCCTGTCACTTTGCTTGAACCTACTTCTCCATTTACCCTTTATTTTAATATCAGAGAGAAGAGAAACCCTTAATTATATACCACTTTGTCTCTGTCAGTCATGGTAATCATGGCTTAATTCTTATTATTATTATCCTCTAGATCTCTTAAGCTTTCCAATTCCTAGGGAGAGTCATGGGGATCCTCAGGTCCTGAATCGCGGCACAGAAACCTGACCTGAGCTCCTTAAGAATAGAGAAGAGGTCTTGGTTCCCGGAGGGCGGGCAGGACTGAGAAGTTCAGGGGTTCACAGCTCATCTGCTGGGCGCCCAGCTGATTCCAGAACTTCCAGAGGCATCATTTTCTCCTTCTCCTTCCCCTTCTCTTTCTCCTTCTCCTTCTTATTCTCCTTCTTTTCCTTCTTCTCCTTTTCCTCCTCCTTCTCCTCCTCCTCCTCCTCCTCCTTCACCTTCTCCTTCTCCTCCTCCTCCTCCACCTTCCCCTTCTCCACCTTCTCCTCCTCCTCCTCCTCTTTTTCTCCCTATTCTCCCGCTTCTCTTCTCTTTCTCCTCCTCCTCCTCCTTCCCTTCTCTTCTTCTTCTCTTTCTCCTTCTCCTTCTACTCCTCCTTCTCCTTCTCCTACTCCTTCTCTTCCTCCTCCTCTTTTCCCTATTCTCCTTCTTCTCCTCTTCCTTGCCCCTTCTCTTCTCCTTCTCCTCTTCCTCCTTCTCCTTTTTTCCGTATTCTCCTTCTTCTCTTTCTCCCTCTCCTCCTTCTCTTTCTCCTTCTCCCCTTCTCTTCTCCTCCTTCTCTTTCTTCTTCTCCTTTTCTTCCTCCTCCCTCTCTTCTCTCTTTCTCCCTCTCTCTCTGCTACCTCTCCCCATGAAGACATCAGGTGGAGGGTGGCATTCCCAGCACTACTATATCCAAGTCACCCAGCTCACTGGCTATAGAACAGAGTCACTCTCTCACAAAAGTTTCTAAACTGTTTCTGGTTATCTCTCCCACGAGCCTGTCTTGAGTCCTGGCCAACCAGAGTGTCCAGGGACTAGAGTACAGCCCATCGGTCCTCCTCCGGCTCTCAGGAGACATGAACAGGTAAAATCTGTGAGATAACCTCCAGGTTCCTGGGCCCTGAAAGTGGCTGTCCCTGTTCTTGGACACTCGGACACCAGAAGGTGGTAGTTGATTTTGTGTTCGTGTGGCTCGGCCATGCTTCCAGCACTGTGGTCAGCCAGGGTCTATTGTCTTTCGACTCACGTGAGCCAGTTCTTCCCGCAGCTGGACATCAGCTGTGTCTATTTTCAGGAAGCCCCTGGCAGACAGACACCCCCCCCAGCAGTGCCCTGTCCCACCCATCACGACCTCGACAACAGTTCTTCCTGTGACTGTCTTTGAAAAAAGGTCACTGCCAGAACGTCACCTCTGGGCTAGAACCAACTCGGTGACAGATTTCATGCCTTCCAGCTGCTGACAGTTTCTTACATGAAAAAGGCCGTTTTGACAGACTGATGTTTCCTCCCCCACTCTCCGCCTCAGCTCGCTTTTTCCTCTTTTATGTTGATTTTATGCTGGTTTTATAGACCCAGGGATCCTAGAGAGATAATCATGGCCCCATGTTGGTGCAGAGTGAAAATGACACTCAACGATGGAGAGTTGATATTGGTGCCATGTGGCTAATTAATATTTACTGAGAGGGAAGAAAGAAACGGGGCTGTCGGGGGTGGGGGGAGGCAAGTTCTTGTGGGTGGAGAAAAGGAATAACACTGGACCAAGGCTCCAGGAACGGGGCTGGGAGGCGAGGGGTGCTATGGCCCGGCCCCCTAAGGGGGTTCTCCTCAGAGAACTCTGTTCCCAGAGCCCTGCTCAGCCATATTGCAAGCTCCTCCTCCTCCTTCTCCTCCTCCTTCTCCTCCTCCTCCTCCACCTCCTTCTTCTCCTGCACCTCCTCCTCCTCCTTCTCCTCCTCCTCCTCCTTCTCCTCCTCCTCCTCCTCCTCCTTCTCCTCCTCCTCCTCCTTCTTCTTCTTTCTTTTCTTCCTCCTCCTCTTCCTCCTCCTTCTCCACCTTCTCCTCTTCTTCCTCCTCCTCTTCCTCCTCCTTCTCCACCTTCTCCTCTTCTTCCTCCTCCTTTTCCTCCTCCTCCACCTCCTCCTCTTCCTCCTCCTCCTTTTCTCCTCCTCCACCTCCTCCTCTTCGTCCTCCTCCTTTTCCTCCTCCTCCTTTTCCTCTCCTCCTCCTCCTCCTCCTCCTCCTCCTTCTTCTTCTTCTTCTTTCTCCTCCTCTTCCTCTCCCTCCTCCCCTCCCTCCTCCTCTTCCTCCTCCTTTTCCTCCTCCTCCTCCTCCCCTCCCTCCTCCTCTTCCTCCTCCTTTTCCTCCTCCTCCTCCTCCCCTCCCTCCTCCTCTTCCTCCTTTCCCCCTCCTCCTCCTCCTCTTCCTCCTCCTCCTCCTCCTCCTCCTCTTCTTCTTCTTCTTCTTCTTCTTCTTCTTCTTCTTCTTCTTCTTCTTCTTCTTCTTCTTCTTCTTCTTCTTCTTCCTCCTCCTCCTCTTCTTCTCCCTTCTCCTCCTCCCCCTCCTCTTCTTCCTCCTTTTCCTCCTCCTCCCCTCCCTCCTCCTCTTCCCCTCCTCCTCCTCCTCCTTCTCAGGGGTACTCTGCTCTGCCTGTGCTTCTTCCTGTATTTCTCCCCCATTTCCTCAACTGACTTCCCACCCTCTGCATGGCCAGATTTGCTGTGAACCTGGCAATCACTGAGCGTCAGAGCCTCGACCACTGGCCTTTCCCTAGGGTCCCCTGCGGCTCCAGTCCTAGGCACAATGCCAACGCAGCTCCAAGGAACCACGATGCCTCCATGCCCTGAAAACTTCTAATGCCCTAGGCAGGGTCCCTCACAGAGGACGAACAGAGACATGTTCCAGCACATTTCCTGCCAGCATGCAACGCCCTCATGCCCATGCCGTGACACCCCAAATTCCAACAATAGAAGGGCAGAAGCTGGAGTCCTGCAGGTGCCCACTAAGCCCCTGAGAACTAGGGGCCAGGCCTGGGTCTGGAGCAGAGACTCCGTCTTCACGGGGGCTGCCCACAGCAGGTGGGTGCTCACACCAGGGACTGCTGGGACACGGGACAGGGCTGGGGGCTGGACTGAAGGAGCCTCGTTTCCTCAGAGTCCTGAAAGTGATTCTGATTTGCCCCAGAGGGAGAACCTCACCCCCCACCCCCACCCCAAGGAGCTGCTGCCTTAGCAGGGAACCTTGAGAAAAATGCGAGAAGAGCTGAGCGCGGCCAATCAGACCTGCACACACACCCCGGGCCTTGCTCTGGGGACGGGACAGGTCACCAGCACATGGCAGAGAAGGACCCAGCTGGTGGGAGCCTCCCTCCCCCTGCCACCAAAGCAACAGACAGGCCGAATCAAGAACTTTAATGCAGACATGTTCACAGGAGGGCTGGAGCGATAGCACAGTGGATAGGGCGTTTGCCTTGCATGCAGCCAACATGGCTGACCCGAGTTCGATTCCTCTGCCCCTCTCGGAGATCCCGGCAAGCTACCAAGAGTATCTTGCCCACAAGCCAAAGCCTGGCAAGCTACCCGTGACATATTCGCTATGCCAAACACAGTAACAATTGTCACAATAGAGACGTTACTGGGCCCGCTCGAGCAAATCGATGAACAACAGGTGGACAGTGACAGTGACAGTGATGTTCACAGGAGACTTCAGCTTAAGGAGCAAAGGTGAACCAAGGCTATTGAGTATAAGGGCCCTGGGTTGCGCTTAAATTTTACAGCAAAAATGGCAAAACAATGCAAACGTACAACGTCAAGATGAAGAAAAGTGCAGAAATTATCCAAGGGAACATAGAAAATACTTTTATAGTCTGTTCATGAATATTTTAATACCGTACGAGGCTGGAAAGATGGTACAGTGGGCAGGGCACTAGTCTTGCATGCAGAAAACCTGATGTTGATCCTCCCCATATGTTCCTCCTAGGCATCTCCAGAAGCGATTCCTGAGCATAGAGCCAGAGAAAGCCCTGAGCACCAGCCAGTGCATCCCACCAAAATAAAAGATTGTGTGCAGAAAAACATGGATTTATGCAGAGTGTGAGAAAGCAAGATATGAAGCTGTGTGATCCACACTTGCCCCACACCCAAAGTCAGAGAAGGACAGGAGGATGAGCAGATCCCAACACAGAAGGATGAGTGGATCCCAACTCAGAAGGATGAGCGGATCCCAACACTGAAGGATAAGTGGATCCCAACACAGGTGGATGAGCAGATCCCAATGTAGGAGTACCATCAGATCTCAACACAGAAATATGAGTGAATTCCATCACAGGAATATGAGCAGATCCCAACACAGTAGATCAGAGGGTCCCAACATAGGAATATGAGTGGATCCCAACATACAAACAGATCCCGACACAGGAGGATAAGTGGATCTCACAAGCCACTCGCAGGAGACTGTGGGGAGTGAAATTGTCATTGGTTTCACTTTCTTTTTCAGAAAGGCTGATATTTCCCCAATTTTTTCAGAATAAGTAAGCCTCTTGGAGCCGGAGCAATAGTACAGTGGGTAGGGCATTTGCCTTGCACAAGGCCGACCCAGGTTCAATTCCCGGCATCCCATATGGTTCCCCCAAGCACAACCAGGAGTAATTCCTGAGTGCAGAGCCAGGAGTAACCCTTGAGAATTGTTGGGTGTGGCCCAAAAAGCAAAACAAAAAAACCCCAAAAACCAAAATAGAATAAGTAAGCCTCTGAAAATCACAAAGAGAATTGTATTGACTGTTTCCAACCATTACCAGGTGAAAAACACAATTTTCCCTGGTAGATTCTGTGAAGTGCAGGACCATTCATCAAAGATACAGTTCCTTTAATAATTGACTACTTTCATTTAAAAGTCTGATATCAAAGCTTATAAACGAAGTTGAGGAAGAAATGTTCAAAGCCTTCATGAATATTCTCCGTGTTTGAAAAAGAAACAGCAGTCAAATTACTTTGGGAAGAATAAAAATGGTGCTTTGGCTTTAAATGGGTATCACTAACTGCTTGATGTGGATGCGATAATCTATTCCATTCCCTGTCAATCTTAAAATGCATAATGATGAGGAGCTTTTAAAAATTAATTATTTTGAACAACCTTTTTAAAAACCAGCGTTGCATACCTTTTATAGGATTGTATCAGGCAGCTGTTGATTAGACCAATAGTCCCATTTGTCCCACAAACACCTTCTTTGCATTCTCACTAGGAATTAATTGACTGAGATCCCAGGAACACAAAGATCCTTAAACATCACTCTCCTGCCCAAGTCCTTCCAATTCCTCCCTTGCTCCCTCTTGCCCACTCTGCCCAGGCGTCCCCTCAAACACCTTCCCCTCCACCCACCCCCTCCCGCTTCTGCCAGCTTCCTGCCCACAGACCTTCTCATGGTTCCTCAACAGAAAATCTCCATTCAGCTCATCGCATGTGCTTTGCCCTGGCCTGGGGGTCATTTGGCTCTGAGAGTCGACTCTGAGAGTCGGGCTGCCTGTGAGCTGGTGTCAGCCACAGGCCAAGGGATACTGGGAAACCAGTGGCAGTTGCCAGGAAGGCTCTGTCCCCTGAAGGACTGTCCACCAGCCCTAACTGGGGCCTCTGTCAAATGGGCGCACCTTTCTGCCCGCCTCTCACTGAGGGGCTCCTGGACCCCAACCCCCATCTGCTGGGCTTCCCGACCCCCACCCCCAACTGTCTCAAGCTCCACAGCCCTGATAGAAGGAGCCGCTGGAGCTGTCCGGGGTGCTGAAATGATCCTGGGACTCATTCCTACCCCCCCACTTCCTCCCCTCACCCTCTCCCTCCCCTCACCCCACTCCCCATCAGCCCCCAAGACTGCCCTACCCAGTGGACCCACCTCTCTCCCCCCTGTGGTCAGTCACCGCAGGACAAATGATGGGAGAGGGAACCCAGGGGTCCCTCAGAGAGGAGAGTCTGAGACACAGGGACCCCTACCTTGTTGGGTTTCAGCTGTGAACACCCCCGCCCCACCTATCCTATTTCTGGTGCCTCCCTCTTGCCCACTGACCCCTGGAGCTGCAGGCCCTAGAGACAGAGGACAAGTAGGTGCCCCTGTGCCACCATGGAGTTACCCTCTCCTTTGTCCCGTGACCCCATGACGTGTTGCAGACCTGACCCAACAAGTCCTGAAGAAGCGATGGGAACAGTGGTGTGGGAAGTCTGCAGACTTTGGAGCCCACAGTGAGAACCATTCCAGTTGCTTCCGGTCCTCACCAAATCCTTCCGACCCTTCCCCAGAGACCCGCATCTTGCCTGTGCGGGCTGACTCAGTTCCTACTGCTCTGACCTTAAGGTGGGAGAGGGAAGAGCGAGTCCCCAAGATGCGTGAGTTCCCATCAGTGGGGACTCTAATGGGCCCATGCCACTGAAAGGTACCATCACTGTGTCTGCGTGACAGTCACGGCTACAGGGGGCCAGGTGGGCCCGTCCATCCTGCTGTTTCTCCCCGCCCCCCCCATGAAACTTCCCTATTTCCCATAAGTCCTCAGTCTGACAGCTGCACGGGGCTGAGCCCTACCCAGCTCAGGAGACTTTCACATTACCAGGAGGCCCCTGGGGTTCTCCACAGAGCTCTGTACCCCCTGGCATCCTGGCCAAGAATGCCATGATCAGGACCACCAGCTCTAACTCACAATCTTCCCATAGCTCTCCCCGGCAGGCCATGCCCACCAGGGACCTCTCTCTGCTGGGAAGCAAAGGGACAGAGTTGCTGGATGGTCTTCCCGCCCTCCAGGGAACATCCTGCCCATTGCAAAAGGGCACCACCAGCTCCCCAGACTAAGACCCTTAGTCTTGTCTTCCAACTAGTGTACAACCCAAATTACTTGAAGAACAAAAAGGAGCATTTTCTTCCACCCAAAACCTATAGGTCCGTCTCAAATAAGGTCACAAGAGCCGATGCCCAAGATTTATCCTGTTGTGGTAGGAATCCAATGCAGGACTCTGAACAGCCTGGCTTCTCCAGCAGAGCCCCAAGATGTTGCAGGTACTTTCAAATAAAGAGACAACGGTTATAAAGCGACAAGTCCCAGAAGAGTAAATTTTGATATAAAAAAGAAAGAGAGGGAGGAGAGAGAGGGAAAGAAAGAAAGAAAGACAGACAGAAAGAAAGAAAGAAAGAAAGAAAGAGAGAGAGAGAAAGAGAGAAAGAAAAACAGTAACAAGAACAGGAAGAGAGTGAAAGCATGAGATCCAAGCTACAACCAAACTTTAAAATGCATCTGTCAACAAGCCAAAGAGCTGCCAGATTGTCCCAATCAATCTCCAGCCTTTTCAGGATTGGGGACAGGAAGGTTCCCCTCCCTCCCAGCCTCACCTAGAGCTGCCATACCTGACCTCCTCCAACACATGAAAGTCCCACAGGTCCTAGAGCTGCTCTACACCGCCAAATTTCACAGTACTGACAGCCCAGGAGGAGCACAGCAAATTTGATGGGAAAGTTGTATAGAATCCACCAAACTCAAGGAGTGAAAATGTAGCACTGTCCTCCCACTGTTCATCGATTTGCTCGAGCGGGCACCAGTAACATCTCCACTGTGAGACTAGTTGTTACTGTTTTTGGCATATTGAAGACACCACAGGGAGCTTGCGGGGGTCTGCTGTGCAGACTGGATACTCTTGGTAGCTTGCCGGGCTCTCCGAGAGGGATGAAGGAATCGAACCCGGGTCAGCACGTGCAAGGCAAATGCCCTACCCACTGTGCTATCACTCCAGCCCCTAGTGAAAAATAGTAACACAAAGATTCAACCAGCACCAACAAGCTCAGTAAATCCTCAGACAATGACTTTAGTAACAACACTGTGAGAGAGAACAATTATCACACTGACTTTTAATGACCTATTTTCTGATAATTCCATTTGCCATTTTGTTGTGACAAGTCGTATGAAGTAAATTTGTTTGTGCCTGCTAAGAGGGTGGGCTTGTGGGGTGGGTGGGAAACCGGGCACAATGGTAGAAGGAAGGTGACTCTGATGGTATGTCCTCCCATTGTTCATCGATTTGCTCGAGCAGGCCCAGTAACGTCTCCATTATGAGACTTCTTGTTACTGTGTTTGGCATATTGAATACTCTCGGTAGCTTGCCAGGCTGTCCGAGAGGGGCGGAGGAATCGAACCTGGCTCGGCCAGGCTGGCTGCGCGCAAGGCAAACGCCCTACCGCTGTGCTATCACTCCAGCCCCTGACTCTGATGGTAGGGTGGGTTTTTGAACATTGAATGCCTGAAACAACGGTACTATGAGTAACTGCAAATCACAGTGCTTAATTTTTTTTTAAATGTTTCTGTCAAGGAGGCAGGCTGAGGGGAATGGGAAGGAAAACGGAAACACTGGTGGAGGGAACTGAGTCCTGGGATTGGTGTAAGAAAAACATAAGTCTATAGTTCAACTATGAATAGCTGTATAAATCATGGTGCTTTAACAAAAAAAAAAAAACTAGAAAAAAATGGGTAGAGGAGAGACAAGAGACACAAGGGGGAAAAAACGCCACTTGAACTCGCCAGTAGTTCACTAGGAAACTCCACATTCATCTCTAAGTGATGACTATATTGGGTGACTGGCAAAAATGCAGGAGCCATATATCCTACTTCAGGGCTACAGGATAAGTGAACTGACCTAGCCTTTAACATAAATGTGGAGTTACACAATACCTCTATTGCAAACCACAAAACCCTAAAGGAAAGAGAGGGAAAAAGGGAATGCCCTGCCACAGAGGCAGGGTGGGGTGGGGAGGGGATTGCGGTGGGAGGTTGGTAAGGCTACGGGGATCATTGGTGATGGAGAATGGGCACTGGTGGAGGGATGGGTACTCGATCATTGTATGACTGAAACACAAGCACGAAAGTTTGTAAGTCTACAACTGTACCTCATGGTGTTTCACTAATAAAAATAAAATTTTTAAAAAATGTGTAGTTACAGTCTTTTCTGAAGGTATTCTGGCAACATGCAGTTAAAATTTTTAGAAGGATGAACACTCTCCCCAACTCTACCAACACAAGACCCTCCTGCCTGCGGCAGCAGTTTCCACCCCCAGAGACCCTGAGGAGAGGGTTGAAGGAGCCCCACTTTGTGATGCGTCATCAGTAGAGTACACTGCAACCGCCCCCCCAAAGGGTATCCTCAACACCCACGGTGAAGAGGGGAGCCCATTCTTGGGTTCTGAGATTTATTTCTGAGTCTCTGGGATCATGGCCATTAAGTGGCTTGATCAGGAGCCAGAGGCTGTTCATGGGCGGCGACTCGGGGTCTCACTGGGACAAGGAGGAAAGGGCCAACTCCACCACCATCCTGTGAAGCCTCGCATGTCAATGGGAGCCCATTTTTGACCTGCTTGAGTCATGAGCACGTCCTGAATGAGAAGCCATGGAAGATGAGGCTGACGCAAGAAAAGGTGGCAGGAGCAGGAACAGATGCATGAATCCCTGGGTGGGAAGGAAATGACTTTCAATAAAGCATTTGGAGAAGGAAACTGGCTTTGATCTTCCTAAAAATGATGGAGAGTCTATGGGGCAGGTAAAATTCCAATAGGGTGCCGAAAATACCTGTCTCCCGCCTTCCTTAGCACACTCACGTCCTAATGTTTGACATCCACCTGTCCTACCTGAATATCTACAGGTGGGACTTGGGAGTAAAGGGGATTTTGCAGCCATGATTATGTTATGTGTCATGGAAAAAGCGAAAGAGATTTGCAGGGGTCTTTGAGGCTTGCAAGCAGTTTACACAAGGTGAACTAGACCTAAAATTCTGAGCCTGCCCAAGGGGAGAAAGACAAAGCCAGAGAGATTTTCTTGCTGACCCAGAAGAAACAAGCTGCCATTAGTGCTACAAGAAAACAAATTCAACAACTACTTGAGCTTAGCAGAGTCGGTGCCTCAGAGAAGAGTAACTGTCTTACTGAAAATTTTGCAGCCTTTGAAACCCTACTCAGAGGAGCCCAAAGCTGGGATGTCTGTTTTCTTGACATGTGTTTTTTTCTCAGATATCTGTTATTTTGGCAGAGAGCATTGGCTTTCCATCAAAGGTGATGATTAAAAAAAAAAGTTGTTCTTACAAATCAGTCTTGTGGGGGTATAACATGAGTACAATAAAAATCATCAATGCAAGCAACCCATTTGATGAATTTTGACATCAAAATGCAGTCTTGTGAACATATTAAATCATTATATAGAACATTCTGCACACACCCCAAAGTTCTCCCGTGCCCCTTTTTAATCAATCGTCCCTCTACTACCAGCCTCTGGCAACTAAGCCTCTTTGTCACATTAGCTTTGAGTTTTACAGACTTCCATGTCAATGCAATAATATAGGAAATCTGTTTTGTTTATTTGTTTCTTCATTTGCATGCTTTTGAAATTCATCTATGCATCTTTCAGAGATGGCTGGTTTCTTTAGCACTTAAGTACCGCCATACTCTCTCTGTTCCATAGATTCATGTTGCTATCCACTCACCCACTTATGCTGGTTTTTCCATTGAAGGCTTGTATGAAGAAGCTGTGTGAGCACTTAAGGGCCAGGGATTATATGGTTAGAGGTTTTTATTTCAGACAAATATTGAGGAGTTATTAGGTCAACTGGCGAGTGTGTCTTATGATTCAGCACACAGAGATGGCTTTTTTTGAGGATGGTTTTGAAATAGAAGAAGATTCTACATTGGAGAGCCCTGCAAGCTACCGAGAATATCCCATCCGCACAAAAGAGCCTGGCAAGCTACCGATGGCATATTCAATATGCCAAAAACAGTAAAAACAATGGGCCTCATTCCCCTGACCCTGAAAGAGCCCCCAATACAGCAGCGTTGAGAAGGATGAGCAAGAAGAGGCTGATAAAATCTCAGGGCCAAACTAGGCTGCCAAAACGAAGAAAAACTAAAATGACTGTTCATACTTTCAACACACGTACTCTGGCATTGGAAGCATCCATCGAGAACCTGATGGTCCACGTGCAGAAGATCAAGTACGACATCACTGCTCTGACCAAGACGGCAAGGCATCAACCACCTTATGCCATTTTTGACACTGGAGAAGAAATGTTCCTCGGAACATGCAACAAAAGAGGCATTGGTGGTATTGGTGTCCTCGTCAACGTGAACTTGGCCATGAGCATTGATTCATTCGAATGCCTAACATCCCGATTTGGACACTTATGCTTGAATAGATGTGGCTCACTGCTGACAGTTTCTATCTTCGTCGTCTATGCACCAACATCCAACTACGATGAAGAAGAAATTGAGAAATTCTACATGGAGCTGGAGAAGTTCTATAAAGAAGACCACACCTTCTACAGGATCATTGTCGGTGATTTTAATGCCAAGATAGGACCGAGAAGATCGGCCAAAGAATTTCACATTGGGACCCATGCCCTAGAATGGAACGAACAGAATGAGAGACTCTCTGAGTTCATCATGTTCACCAAAACTATCCATGGTAACTCACAATTACAGAAGGCCAAACCTAAACATTGGACATGGGAGTCTCCCAGTGGACAGTTCCACAATAAAATTGATCACATCATATTCAATCAATGGTTTTGCCTGACCGGTGTCACTGTTGTCCCAAAATTCCAAACGGGATCGGACCACCATCTCCTTTGTGCAAAATTCTACTTCATGGAGTGGGGAGAAAGGGCTACAAAGTTTAAGAAGAGAACTCCCAGAATGACAACCAACTGGGAGCTCTTTGGCACTATTGCAGCAACATGGGAAGATACCATCATTGACGACACCGATGTCAGCACCTCCATGATTGTGCGAGGAACACCGAGAGAGAGAAAGCCAAAAAAAAAAAAAAAACGCCTGTCTTCAAAAACTCTCAAGCTCATTCACCAACATGGCTTGGCGCGAGCCTCAGGCAACCAAAAGCTAACATCCAAGCTCACAAAGCAGTGCAGAGAGTGATAAAGGAAGACCTCAAAGAGAGAGGAGCAGCAGTGCTGGCCGATGCCGGCAGAAACCGGGAAAAGCATTCACAATGCCCACCTGTCCTTCTCCAACTACAAGACCAAGATTACTGTCCTCTGATGTCTTGATGGATCTATTACATCTTCCAGAAGGGCAATGGAGATTATCCATGACGTCTACTCGGATCTCTTTGATAGCCATGTCCATCTGCCCACATACCAAATTCCACAGGATGGATATGTCGTTCCCAACATTCTCCCTTCCAAAATCCCACATGCCATTTCGTCGGTAAAGAAGCAAACAGCACTCAGCCCAGACACCTGAAAAATCTGCCGTCAGTACTCATCAATATACTGGCTCAGCTCTTCACAAGCATTCTCTTTGAATGCAAGGTTCCGGAACTTCGGATTCCTTCTCTCACTTGAGCTGTGCAGGAGGAAGAGAGCAGCATGGAATGCCTTCAAGGGCATCGAAGAAGTTGTTAAGAGGACGAAGAACCTCCAGCTCCGGGCATGTTTCTTCGACTTCACCGTTCTTCCTGCATTAACATACGCCTCAGAGACCTGGGCCCTACAAAAACAAGATGAGAATGCTATTCGGGTCTCCCAACAAGGAATCAAAAGAACTATGCCTGGAGTATCACGCATCACTCAAGTGAGAGAAGGAATCCTAAGTTCCGACCTCTGTCGACGATTGAGAATCAGGGATGCTGTCTCATTTGCCAAGGTGTCGTAAATCAGATGGGCTGGACACGTAATACAATTCAGAGATGACCACTGGACTAGAGCCGTTACCAACTGGATTCCACAGGACGTCAAAAGATTGCATGGCTGCCCATCTTCTTCGTCAAGACCCTGAAGGAACAATTTGAGGCTCTTCGTGTTCCTGGAGTGAGCAGATGCCATTGGGCTACACTAGCATGCGACAGAGACAAATAGAGATGTTACTGGCACCTGCTTGAGCAAATCAGTGAGTAATGGGATGTCAAGTGATCAAATGATATACATCAGCTGTGACCACAACTCTGATAGCCATAATATTCGAAGCAGATTCTGTGCTTCTAAACTAGACTCCCCTCCATTATTGGAGGGTGAGCAATCTGTAATGAGGCAATCTGAGAATGAAAGCAGTGGCGGAAGCTGAACATAGAGAGGTATCTCTTAGACACGTTCCAGGAGCATGGGGTCAACAAATGTTTATTTGAATTGAAAAAAATCAATGTGGCTTTGAGCAAACAGTTGTAATATTTGAATTGCCACTCGGAATATTAGAAAGTTATCCTGTCCCAAATATTTGCCAACAGTTGATCTTGTCTATTCGTCTCATTTTAACAGTTCTGTTGGGCAGTTCTGTTCAGATTTATTTTTGTTATTGTTGTTTGGGGGCCATTCTTGGCTATGTTCAGGGGTTATTCATCCTACACTCAGGATTCTCTCCTGGTGGTGGTCAGGGAAATAAATGGGATGCCGGGGATAGAACCTGGGTCGGCTGCATGCAAGGCAAGTGCCCTACCTGCTGTACTATTGCTCTGGCCCCTCTATTCAGATCTTGTCCCTGTTTTGATCAGGCTGTTTCCCGTCAATAACCAGCTGCCGTCGGACATTCCATTGGATGAGACTTCCAGTATTATGTCACATTTCACAGCAAAGTGGACTTCAGAGAAATCATTAAATGACTCATCAACTGACTTCATTTATTTTTTGATTTGAGCCACATCTCTACCCCACCCCCCGTTTTCTTATCTAATTGAACAGACTGGTGTACACACAGGGAGGAATTCTTTAGAAAGAAAGCCTACTCGCTTCCTACTTGGCTTCCTCTCAGACACCAGTTCCTTAGCATCTTTTTTTTTTTAATTGAGTCACCGTGAGATACAGTTTCAAAGCTTTCATGTTTGCATTTTGGTCCTACAATGATCAAACACCCATCCCTTTACCCATGTACATCTTCCACCACCAAAATCCCCAGCATCCCCACTGCGCCCCGCCCCCACCCCCCGCATCCTAACCTTCCCCTGCCTGTGTGGCAGACACTTTCCACAATACTCTATCTCTCTCTCTCTACTTGGATTCCGTTCAATATTTCGACCAGCCCCACTGTTTTTATTTGGAATTTTCCCACCACCACTCAAGCCCGCCGAAAAGGCAATGCTAGACAATTTGTTTTGTGTTGCTCATCATGAATAGCATATGATGTTGCGTGGCTGCTTTTGTGTCATCTCAGGATCCCATCAGGACATGGGGATGAGAGGGACCAGCTCCTCCCCTATCCCATGAGACCCTGATGGGACCCTAAGATCACGCCCACGAACTGCCCCCAGCTAATGGCCATGACCCAGAGACACACAAATGAATCTTGAAACCAAGCAGCTCACTGCAGAGATGCCTCTGGACTTTGCAATAGGCCACTTTCGCCGAGCAACTCCAGATGGGAGCAGGTGCTGTCCCTCCACCTGCCCCCAGAAATCCTGGCATCCACCGTCTTCCAGAACTCAACGAAAAGCCCAGGTATGCAGGAGCAGTAACGGCAAACGCCATGCCTCACAGGATAGGGGAGAAGCTGGTCCCTCTCATCCCCATGCCTCGATGGGATCCTGAGATAATGCCCACAATCTGTCCCCCACTACTTATTAAGTTCCTTAATAGCCATGACCCAGAGAGACACAAATGAATCTCAGGACCGAGCAGTCCACTGCAGAGATGCCATCGACTGACTTTAAACTCGGGAGATGACCCCAGTACAATTGCAAGTACCTTCCAAAGATAAGAGGAAAACAAAGACGCAACGCCTGAGGAAGACACAACCCATTTTGCTGGCTCAAACATGCAAAGCATGAGAAGCAAGCAAGCACGCCACCGCAAGAGGTAAAAGGAGACACTGTGTCCAGTCTCTGAAGAGAACCAGAGTCACCCCCTGGCCCTCCAGAATACGTGCCTGGATTTTACCTAGGAAGACCCTGTACTACACTGAGAACCCAACCAACAGTTCCAAACTGCTGACCTACTCACCCCATATCATGCGAATGCATTTGAAGCCATTGCATTTACGGTTATTTGTCATGCACCAATAGAAAAATAATGCACCCTCTTTGTTATACTTGATTGTCTTGTTTTTTGGGGGGGACCACATCGGTGGTACTCAGGCTATTCCCAGCCCAACATTCAGGAGTCTCTCCTGGCTCTGTTCAGGAAATCTTGAAGTCTCAGGGGTCAAATCCAGGCTTCCTGCATGCAAAGCATGCTCTCCAGCCCATTGAGATCTCTCTCTGGACCCATCTCTTTTTTTTTAATTTTTATTAGTGAAACACCATGAGGTACAGTTATAGACTTACAAATTTTTGTGCTTGGGTTTCAGCTATACAATGATCAAGTACCCATCCCTCCACCAGTGCCCATTCTCCACCACCACGGATCCCAGTATCCCTCCCACCCCCATCCCCCCCCCGACCCACCCTGCCTCTGTGGTGAGATGCATTCCCTTTTGTTCTGTCTCTCCTATTGGGTGTTGTGGTTTGCAAAAGAGGCATTGAGTGGCAATCATGTTCGGTCTATAGTCTACTTTCAGCATGCATCTCCCATCCTGGGAGGATCTTCCCAACACCCTTTATTTGGTGCTCCCTTCTCTATCTGAGCTGCCTTTTTTCCTAGCATGTGCGGGTGGCCTCCAAGCCATGGAGTAAACCTCCTGGTACTTATCTTGGCTATTCTTGAGTGTTAATCTCCTATTTTGTTTCTTTATATTCCTCAGTTGAATGCAATCTGTCTGTATCTGTCCCTTTCTTTCTGACTCTTTCACTTAGCATGATACTTTCCATGTAGTACCACTTGTATGTAAATTTCATGACTTCATCCTTTCTAACAGCTAATAGTACTCCATTGTGTAGATGTACCAAAGTTTCTTTAACAGGTCATCTGTTCTCAGGCACTCAGGTTTTTTCCAGATTCTAGCTATTGTAAACAGTGCTGCAATGAACAAACAAGTGCAAATGCCACTTTGACTATACTTTTTTGCCTCACTGGGATATGTTCCCAGGAGTGGTATTGCTGGGTCAAATGGGAGCTTAATTTCTAATTTTTGGAGAATCGTCCATACTGTTTTCCAAAAGGGCTGAACCATTCAGCATTCCCACCAGCAATGAAGGAGGTGGACCCATCTCTTTTTTAAAGCAAAAAAAAAAATTTAAGCCAGAAAATTTAAATTAAGAGATCCATATGTTCCGTGGAACAAGAGTGTATATATTTCTTTGAAATGAAGTATTTAGTATGCAAACAAAATGTATTTGTATGAGAAAAAATGTGGTCCACGGTTTCCACACTGCACCTCCCACCTGCCCCCAGGGCGCATGATTTTGGAAGGTCTTTGTGAGTCTCTGGTCTTTGCCTAACTTCGTTTCCCAGCTCCCACCGTGAGACCAGGAACGTCCCTTCATTCAGAGCCAATGGTCCTGCTCGGCTGCCCGGGTGACCTCACCCCCGCGGATGCCAAGTCCCTCTGAGGAGGTGTTTGCTCCCATTCTTTGGGTTTTCCCTTCTCGGACCAGGAGCCGATCCAGGCCATGTTTGCTTCCCCAGCGAGGGAACACAAACAGCTGCACGCTAAAGAGGCTCCTGCTACCTTAATTGCTGTGGGGAGACTCGGTGCTATTGAAACACTTGAGTGATAGACAAAACCCTCCATTCGGGAGGAAAATTACTTGTACACAAACAAGGACGCATTTCATCCTGAATTAAATTCTTCAAGGCTGCCTTGGCAGAGAGCTCCCGGGCTGTTTCTTTTCTTTACGGAGCTTGGTCTCCTCCTCCTGCCCAGGGAGATTTCCTGGCAGGGGGCCTGCTTGGGGCACCAGGAGGGTTTCTGCAAGGTTGTCCCAGTGGGCTCCTCTGGCCTCTAGGCAGGCTGCAGGCGCCAAGGCCACGCCCCTCCCGGGACAAGGCCACGCCCAGCGCACAGAACACGCCCCTCCCGGAGCACGGCCACGCCCCTCCCAGAGCAATGACACGCCCAGCGCACAGGCCACGCCCCTCCCACGCACAGGCTCCGCCTCCAGACCCCAGGGTAGTGGGTAACTGGGGACTAAACTATCTGTAAGGAGGGGCTCCTCCTCCTGCTGCTCGTCCTGGGGTGAGCAGTGATTAAACGTGATGAATAACAGCGGGCGCCCAGCAGCGTGGGGAGCTCACTTTAGCCCGAAACTCCCAGATTTATTGCCCAGTGCCACAAATAATGAAATCATCCATCTTCCAGGGACTAAAGAAAGGAATCACGGCGCAAGTTTGCAAAGGGCAGCGAGGGGGGGGGGGGGGGGAAACGCTCCTTGTAGGAGTGATTCGTGCCCTGGAATTCCCCTCCCCACACTTCCCCGGGCCCTTGGTACTGCTATGCCTGGTGAGGCCCCACTCCCAAGATCTTCCCTGAGGAGGAGGGGTGCTCCCACATGCTAACCCACCCCCTGCCTCACCTCACTCACTGCCAATACACTCTTAAAGGCAAATTCCTCATCGCTAATAAATCCCAATTTCTGGAACACATCTCCCTAGGAGTTAGCAAGACCTTGGCTTGGTTCTCAAGTGAGTCTTCCTCTCCCATCATTTCCAACTGACCTGTAAACCTTGTGCTCTCTACCTTTAAAGGGCATTCTGAATCCGACCTTTTCTCTCCCCACCCCTCTAACAGCACGTCTCACCACACCCCTGTCCTCCCTCACCCTGTTGCATCTCCACCTCAGAATTTATTGCCAACAGAATTTTTCACACAGCAGCCAAAGGGTCCCTACTCAAAATTCTAAAGCCTTCAGCCTCTTTTAAGTCACTCGTGCTATGGTCCCTAAGGCCATGCAACAGTTCCAGAATCTTCCAAACATTGTGTTCTCAGCCTGACTTGTTGTTCTCTCTGCATGCACATTGACTGTGTCGCTCCCAGCCTGTCCTGGGCTTTTCCTGGGCTCTGGGCCTCCCTACTCTCTATCTGCTGGTCCCGCACGCTGGTTACTCCAGCCTTCTCCACCTTCTCTGGGTCCCAGAAGACTGGTCCCCATGGACTGTCACCTCCAAGTTCCTCCCCATGGAGTTGGAGACACCCTTGGGAACACAGATCAGGACAGGAGTTGTGGACTGGGATATGGATTCCAGTTGCCTCTGTCATTCTGGGCTATAGCACAGACAATCCTCACACCCACAGCTTCCGATGGAGACCCTTGTCCCCTGACTGAAGTCCATCCAGGGTTGAATATACCACTCTCCTTTCACCCCTCAGACAGAGGCAGCTGCTCCCTGCAGACAGCACAATCCACCCTTGGGTCCCATAACCCAGGGTTGCTGTAAACACTGGTTTATGGGAACCAAGGTTATGCTGATGGTCTCTTTATTACACTCTCTTCCATTCATCTATTTAATGAGACATTGGTGTCCTTCCCTGAGGAAAAAAAATATAAAACCGTTGTCAACTATATCTTGGTAAAGGATCGACTTCGATGCAATCTCAGAGCTGTTAAAGATGCAGAAAGCACCATCTTGGAACTGATAAAATGTGTATTTGCATGTAGTCCGGCTAGCCACTAAAATGCAAACTCCCCAAGGGGGGCACTTTGTCTGATTTGCCCACTGTTGAATTCCCAGAGACCAGAGCGATGCTTGGCTCCTTAATAAATACTTTTGATGGAACCCTAACTCACTCCTGGCAGGAATAAAAACTGGTCCAGCTCCACTGGGAAGTAATATGCTGATGTCTCCAAACCCTACAAATAGATCTACCATGTAATCCAGCAATTCTCACTCCCAGTTATTGCTCCCAAGAACACAAAATCACAAACTTGGAGAGAAACTGGCATGCCTGTGTTCACTGCAGCCTGATCCACAGCAGCCAAGATCTGGAAACAACCCGAAGGTTCACCAACAGGCGAGTAGACAAAGATGCGGTCATACACACATGGAAGGGGCTCAGCCACGAACAAAGAGGGAAGCTTTGTCAATTTTGGCCAACAAGAATGGAACCGGAGAAAGAACTTGCTAAGCAAAAAAAGCCTGCCAGAGGACAAAAAGGCAGGTGATGTTACTGCAGGCCTTCCTGTGTACTAGTCCCAGAACCCTGGGAAGGTCAGGGCGCATGTTTTCGGGGCTGTGTTCCTAGGGGCACCTCTGAACTCCCTCTACTCAAGATACACCATTGGCTCTGCCCGTGGGTTGGAGCCAGTGCTCCTTGCTGTGTCCAGAGACCCCAAATGGGGAAGGCAGATGCTCAACTGGTCTGCAGAGAGCCAAGGCTGGTCTGCAGTAGGGGAGGGGGATGGGGGGGGAGAAATAACCAAAATCTCTGGTTTAGAGCTGAGTTGTTGAAACTATGAGCCATGACCTTCATGTAACTAACTGGAGGTGGGCGGGGAGCGGGGGGGGGGGGGGGGCATCGCAAAAGATTTGGTGACAGTGAAAGGCGTCTGAACACATAGCAACCAGAAGTCCCATCTGGCTTAGAGACCCAGCCCTCCGTCTCAGGCCTCGCCTCTGCACGAACTGAACTCACATTAAGCCACGGCAGACAGGCCTGGAGAGAACCTGAATAATTCAGGAAATCATTCGAACACACACCTATTGACTTCTCTGCCGTGACCCGGTGGCTGGAAAGGAGTAAATTATTTAAAGCATCGCCTCCTCCACGTTTCAGGGCCGATGTTGACTGATGGGGAGTCGATGGATTCGATCCGGGCAGAGGCGGGTGGGCAGAGAAAGGTCAGCAGCAGCCTTGTTGGTGCCATCCTTGAGCTGGCAGCGGTCCAGTGGGCACTTGGCAGTGGACCGAGCGGGCTGTCACAGCCCATCAGGCGACCCTGCCCCTGACCAGGTCGTGGGTCCTGCCAGGAGACTGACTCGTGACTTCTGCAAACAGCAGCTCAGTGTCTCCACTTCCTCCCACGTAGGCCTTGGGGTGCAGGCACCTGCCGGGGAGGGTTGTTCCGGGCCTGGGAGCTGGAAAGGAGAGCAAGTGACAAGTGGGAGCAGGCCATCTGATGATGCCGGTTCACCTGGCTGAACGCCCCTCATCCTTTTTACTCTTTGAGGCCACTTTAACGACAGAATGAAGTTCCTTTGTGCCCCAGCTCGATCCTCGAATGCTTTCCCATGCACCCTGCTCCCAAGTGTCTCCAGACCCAGTGAGAACCATCTCCTCTCTCTGCACACCCCCAGCCCCCAACCCCTGCTTCACACTCCTGCTGTTCCTCCAAGGAACCCCGTTGCTCTCTCCTCCCCTCTATCTTTTATTTGGGACGTGGTTTCACACCCGGCGATGCACAGGGGTTACTCCTGGCTCTGCACTCAGGAATTACTCCTGGCGGAGCTCAGGGGACCATATGGGATGCTGGGAATCAAACCCAGGTTGGCCACGTGCAAGGCAAACACCCACTGTACTATCATTCCAGCGCCTCCTCCCCTCTTTCTGGCTCAGATATGACATCAAACGCATGTGAATTTGTGTGACACTGAGCTGGGTAGTGACTGCCTTTCGTCCTCTCCACTGTAAAGAGAGACACGGTGCTGCTGCCCCAGCAATCACCCTGCAGAGCCCAGAACACACAAGCTCAGGGCCCGGCATAGGCTAGCTCCTAGGGTTGGCACCATTGATTTCCGTGTTCCCAGACTTAGTTCAGCCACTCAGGCAGCTTGTCCGTCCTCTCTTCTGCCAGCATTTTCCTTAAGCCAACATTTCTTGAATGTGTGTGTGTGTGTGTGTGTGTTGGGGGAGGGGAGTTGTTTAGAGATAAGGTATGACATAAAGGAGCCTCCTGGGGGGGTGGATGTGGGAGAAGTGATTCCTGAGTGTGAGCAGAGTCGGGTAACAGCCTAGATGTGGGAAAACATCCCATGCTTTGCAAGAAAGCAGCTTCCCAGTTGGAGGTCGCACAGCTGGGGCTGCAGTTGGTGGCACGCTGTCATTAACCATCCACTCCTGTGGATTTGGGAATCCCGGGGAAACTGGGGTTTTTTGGGCCACAACCAACAGTGCTCAGGACTTACTGCTGAATCTACACTCAGGGGTCACTCCTGAGTGTATCAGCACCCCATAAGGCTTGCAGGACCTTATGGGGTGCTGGGGATTGAACCTGAGTCAGTTGTGTGCAAGGCAAGAGGCCAGCCTGCAGTACTATTTATTGGTCGCAAGGGAGGGTTGATCTTAGACGTTCTTATCACAAAGGAGAACCCTGGCCCTGTGTTGTGATGACAATAACCAGATTATTGTCACATCGGCTCTCCGTGGGCATGTAGATCAAATGACTACGTGGCGTTGTACAAGAAAATGATGTGATAGGATATGTCAGTAAAGGCTCAATGAAAAGAAAACAAAATAGGGCAAACCATGAGCTCAGATAGGTGCTTGGGCAAGAGTTGGGGGTGGAGGTGACAGGAGAATGGAGGGGGCAGACCCCAACCCCCACACCTAACCATCCAGCCCCTTCAACTGATGAACTCTTGGCTTCCTCCTCTGTAGAAGGGGGGGGGACCCTTCCTGGGACTCTGCAGACCCCTGACTGGGTCAGAGGAGATGAGGAAGTGGCTGCTGGAATAATCCCTGTAGATGGCGGGATGACATTCCGTGCTCATTTGAGGCATATGGGAGACAGATTCTGGAAACCGTCCTCAGTCCCTGCGAGAGCCCACCTTCCCTTGCACTGTCCCCCCATGAGTCAAGTATGAGTGGAGAACAGATGAACTTCAAGCCAGTACCAATGTGCCCGGGCATTCTCATCACTCTGGCCTGGCCAGGTCATCTCTGGAGGAGGATGGAGTTTAGATCTGAGCAGGAATCCCCCCGCTCTTAACGGACATGCTAGAAGAGAAAGGCAGTGAGTGAGGACCCGCAGAGACAACTTCTCGGGACCCCCAGGGAGCCCCCAGGATCTCCCCTCCACACTCCTTCCCTCACAGACAGATGCTGTGGGGAGGCACCCCGGGGCAGGCCCTGTCTGAGTGGGCCGGAACTCCAGCCTTTGAACTAGGGGCTAATTATCAGCCCGTTGCGCTCTGCCTTGGCTTCAAACAGGCAGTCTGTGTCCCACAGTGCAGTGGGGCTGGGCGTGACGCTGCCTTCAGCCCGGGTGCAAGGGCAGGGGTCAACCCCCAGACTCCAGTATGAGGGACTGTGGTCGCCGAGCTCGGAGTATGACCACGGGCAGCAGCTAGTCAGAAGAGGATCCTGCTCATCTCACCTGGAGGCAGAGACACGCGCACGCGCGCGCGCGCACACACACACACACACACACACACACACACATACACACATGCGTACCTGCACACACGCATCTGCACACACGCCTGCCCATCACTCAGCCCTGCTCCTCCTCTGTAAAATGGGGACGATGAGTTTCTGAAGATGATTGATGAATAGATCAAAGCAGAAAATCTGCCTATAGGAGGCAAAGGCTTAGGTGTTCTAGAACATCATCATCACATCTAGCGTCCTCACCATCCTCACCATCCGTCATCACATCATCATCATGATCAACATCATCACCACCATCACCATCCTCACCATCATCATTGCCTGATTGTTACCATGAGTATCGCAACCACAGTTACATTGGATGATGTCATCGACCCTCATTCTGACTTACCAGCCTCTTGTATTTTGTGTTTGGGGATGGATGAGGTGAGTGTGAGACCCCCCCGAGAGGTGCTCAGGAGCCCTGGAAATCCCACCATGAATTCTCAGCCTGCAGGGCAGGTAGTTCAGTGCAAGTGTCCAACAGTGTTTCGGGGACTGTGTGGTGACCGGAATCAGCATGTGTCCTAACACATGTGCTATTTCCGGCCCCAGGCGTCTCTAGCCAGGATCAACTCTATCCTGGATCAGACCTTTCCCTACTGACTTGAGGCTGAGATGGTGCTCTGAGGCTATGTAGCACCTTGTCATTCATCAGCCTTGGCTGTCACCAGTCCATGCCAGGAGCTCGCCCTCACTCTCAGGGTAGCAACACTCTGCAGTTTGCAGAGACTGTGGTTCCCTTTGCTTGTGCTGGCTCCTCACAGCCTCCCCTCCTGCCCACCAGCCACCATGAACCCTTATCATCAAGGACATTCATAACAGTAACACCGAACCAATTTGAAACTACACTTTAAAGCCACAGTGATCAAATGAGTGTGGAATAAAGACAGGCTCTCTGACCAACATGATATTCAGAATAGAATATCTAAGGACAAGCTTCCACATATATGGTCAGATCATTTTTTACAAAGAAGCTGTGAGCATGAAATGGAGTAAAGATAGCCTCTCCAAAAAATGGTGCTGGGAAAACTCGATAACCATGTGTGAAAAATTAAAACTGGGTCCATATCTCAAACTTACACAAAAGTCAATTCAAAGTGGATCAAAGTCTTTGAGATCAGACCAGAATCTATTAAGTACCCTGAGGAAAATACATAGGCAGAATACTTCGAGATCTGGACCTCAAAGTTGTCTTCAATGATGTCTTCAATGTCACTGGCAAAGGCAGTCTTCAATGTCTCCAATGCCACTGGCAAAGGCAACAGAATCAAAAATAAACAAATAGGACTGCATCAAATTAAAGAGTTTTTGCATGGCAAAAGAAATGCAGGCTAAAACTGAAAGATAGCTAATTGAATGGGAGAAAATATTCACATTTAACATATCAGATAAAGGGTTATATTCGGAATATATAAAGTACTCAAAAAGATCAACAAGGGTCTGGAGCGATAGCACATTGGGTAGAGCGTTTGTTTGCTTTGCATGTGGCTGACCTGGGTTTGATTCCCAGAATCCCATATGGTCTCCCGAGTAATTCCTGAGTGCATGAGCAAGGAGCAACCCCTGTGCATTGCCGAGTGTGACCAAAAAAGAAAAAAAAAAGATCAACAAAAAAAATACAAAGCACTATTTTTAAAATGAGGAGTGGAAATGAACAGGAACTTCTCAGAGAAAGACCAATGGATGGCCAAGAGACACATAAAAAAATGCTCATCATTATTATTAGGGAAATCCAAATCAAGACACTGATGAGATATCATCTCACACTAGTGAGAATGGTACATATCAAAAACAATAGTAACAATCTGTCGGCAGGTCTGTGGTGAAGAGAAGAATTCTCATCCATTACTGATGGGAGTGTTGTCTGGTTCCACCTTTATGGAAAACAGTATAGAGATTTCTCAGTAAATGAAGAATTGAGCTGTTATTCCACCTAGCAATTCTACTTCTGGGTATCTACCCACAAGACACAAAAATATTCATTGAAATGGGCAATGCCCGTATTCATTGCTGCACTTAGTACAATAGCTAAGATATGGAATCATTCTAGGTATCCAACAATAGATTAGTGAATCCTGAAAATGCAGCATATATACACAATGGAATACCATGCAACTGTAAGGAACAATAAAATCATGCAATTCACTGCATTTAGCATGCAACTGAAAGACGTGTTAAATGAAGTAAGGGAGAAGAAGAACAAATGCAGAATGATCTCACTCATTTATGGTATATAGAATAACTGGACAAGGGAATGCTATATATTAAAGGGGGATATCCAGATCACCCGTGACCCCAGAGTATAGGGAGGACAGATAAGGAAAGAAATTGACAGGTGGGGGAAGAGACAGATGAGAAGTGATGGGTCCCAGGGTCAAGAGAGTTTGGGTACATTTGGTGGCATAAAGGCGTAGAATAGATAAATATCCAAGCTGAAGAGTCAACAGTCAAATATAAGATCCAAACTTCAATCAAACTTAAAAATGCGCCTGTTGGACAGAATGATAGTGCTTCAGATAGAGAGTTTGCCTTGCACCTAGCCGAGCAGGGTTCCATTGCTGGCATCCCATATGGTCCTCATAGCCCACCAGGAGTATTTCCTGAGCGCAGGACCAAGACCTGAGCATCTCCAAGTGTGACCAGAGACCAAAAGAAATAAAGTGTCTGTCAAGGTGGCAAGCTGGGATGGAGAGGAATGGAAGGAACCCGGTGGGGTAGGGTCAATGCTGGAGCACTGTCTGTCTAAAACTCAACTATGAGTAACTCTGTAAATCATGATGCTTTAATCAATTTCTTTTCAAAGTTAACGCCATCATATTTGCGATCAGTTTTACCACCTCGGGGCATTAAGCATCTCTCACCCTGGAAGAAAAGCAAAAGCATTTGTCCAGAAAGAGACGAAGGAAGGAGCTGAGATTTCAGAAGGATCTTGGGGTGTGCTCCCCACACTTTGTGGGAGCACAGGGCTCCTCCTAGTCTCAAGATCAAAGAAAGCTTCAAAGGGCCTGGGCTTGCACAAGAGATGTAGCAGTTGGCTTGCACGCAGCAACCCTGAGTTCAGTCCCCAGAATCCCATATGGTCCCCCAGGCACTGCCAGGAGTGATCCCAAAAAACAAAAATAAACCTCCATGGGCTGGAGCTGCAATACAGCAGGTAGAGCACCTGCCTTGTTTGCGGCTGACCCAGGTTCAACCCCCGGCATCCCATATGGTCCCCAACACATGGTCAGGAGTGATTCCTGACCACAGAACCAAAAGTAAGCCCTGAAGCACTGCCAATTGTAGCCCAAAATAAAAAAAAATACATTAAACAAATCTCCAGAGGGAAAAGCACCCAGAGATGAAGGCTTTATCCTGAAGATTAGCACACAGCAGAGTGTCATGGAGATTTGGGAGTATAATACCTTCAACTCAGAACCAATGTAAAACTTAAGAAATTGTTACGTTATTTTTAGACTAAATCTTCAAAAATCTGGCCTGTATTTTGTGCCTACAACCTCTCTGTTTTTTTATCGGAAACATATGAGCGGCAGCTAGATTTCCATTTGAAAAGGCAGATTCATATTACAAGCACCCCAGATCTATTTTAACATTGGAATCACATATTTGTTTTTAATGATTTTCATTAATTGAACTGAAATAAAATGTAAAATTCCATTTGTACTCAGGCTCAAATAACTCTATTGAATGGGAAACATTCTGCTGAATGCAAGACACCCTCTGTACAGAAAACATTTGCACGCCACACATCAGAGGAAGGGCTAGAATCCAAGATATATGAAGCACTCACAAAGTTTAATAACAAAAGGCCAACAACATCGTTTAGAAGAAGAAGGGAATTCACACCGTAGAGATGCCCATTACTTTATCTGACTCCCTTTATTGCTCTCAACAGCTGAGGCATTTTTGACAGGCCAAAGAAGACCTATTGATGACCAGTAGGCAAATGAAAAAAGTGTTCATTGTCATTCCTATCAGGGAAACACCATGATAGAATCACACCAACAACAGCATCTCACACCATGGAGAATGGCATGTATTAAAGACACCAGAAAAAAAAAAACAGTGCTTACAGGATGTGGTAAAGAAAGAAGCCTGTCGTCTGGGTCAGCCTCTACAGAAAACAGTAGGGAGGGGCCGGAACCATGGTACAAATGGTCAGGTCTTGCCTTCCACATGGCAAACCCGGGTTCAATCCCCAGCATCCCATATGGTCCTCTGAGCAAGGCCAGGAGTAATTCCTGAGAGCAGAGCCAGGAGTAACCCCTGAGCACTGCCAGGTATCATCCAAACTCCTCCCAAAACAGTATGGAGATCTCTCCAAAAAGTAAAAATAAAGTTTCCATATGACCCAGGGATTCCATTTCTTATAATCTATCCACAAAACACAAAAGCATTCATTTAAAAAGATAGATGCACAGCTGTGTTCACATACTGTGTCCAATAGCCAGGATGTGGAAACAAGCCAAATGTCCAATGACAGATGCATGAATCAAGATGTTGTAAGAGAAGTTGCCTTGCATGCAGCTGATCTGGGTTTGATTCCCGGCACCCCATGTGGTTTTCTGAGTCCGCCAGGAATAAAAGTTGAACACAGCCAGGTGTGGTCCCAAAACAAAACAAAAGTTGTAAGACACACATGCACACACACACACACAAACACACACATATACATATACATACATACACACACACACAATGTAATACTATGCAGATGTGAAAAAAGATGAAATCTTGCAGTATGTTACAACTTGGATGGAACTGGAGGGGTCAAGCTAAGTAAAGTCAGAGGGAGGAGGAGAAACACCAGCTGATCTCCCGGGGTACCCGTCTGTGGAATACAGAGACACAAAACAAAGGAACAGGTAAGTCACATCCGATGATAAACCATTGGCCTTGGGTTACAAAACTCAGCTCACTGAGCAGTGGGGAAAAAGCGGGTGGGAGGGAGGAAGAGGTAGATACAGACCTGGGTGGGAGGGTCTTGGGCAGCTGGTGGTGGTGAAGGATTGGCAACTGTGGACAGCCAAACCATAAGTATTGACACTAGCGTAACCATCTCACCTATACTAGAAAAGACACATTCCAGTTCTCAGGCCCATCAGCTGCCTTTCCCCGCAGTAACAACCCCTCATGCGGCCTTTCTAGATAAGCTCCCAATTTCTTTGTTTTACACCCTTCTCACAATCTCTCAAAACCCTAAGACCTTGGTTTCCATAAAAGCAGCAACTTCCCCTTTTGCCTTCCTGATTCGCCGTGTGCTGCATTTATTTAAGTGCCACGATTTCAGTACCAAGTGCATCTGGAGTCCACAGATTTGGGAACAAGCCACGGAATTCCAAGCAGCCCCCGATGTGCCATTCAAAGAGGACCCGGGGGGACACTGGGCCATCATCCATCCGTCACTTCCTCTGGCTTCCATCAGCGCCTTTGGCAGCGGCTGCATTTCAGGCAAAGTGAAGGTCTGTTTCAGCCCTGCAGGCAGCGCGTCCGTGAGCTCACACATGTGTCTGTGGCGCATTCATGAGGGTGCCTACCCTGGTGTCTTCATCTGTACACTTTTGCACACTTAATGGGCTCTAGAGTCGGGCAGATGTTACTTCTACCTGCTCCAGGAAACTCAGTGACTCGCTTCCATGCAACATTCACTTCACTGCGAGGGTCTGTAACAGACCCCCAGAGTCTCCCAGTTGTGCCCCCTTGGGTTTGCAGGGGAACAGAGAGTCGGGTGAGGGGTTGCTCTGCATTGGGGGGCCCGAGCACGGGGGGCGAGAGACTGGTTGTGTGGCTTGCCCTGCACACACTCCATCCCAGCACGCCGTGTGTGATCCTCAGCACTGTGGCCCCGACAGCACAATGACAGAGCTGGTGTGATGAATGTATTGTAAACAGTGTCCCAACAGCTGCCGTGCCCAGAGTGACTGCTGGCTGTTGTTGCTGTCACCTCAGGGGGCCTGAGAATCACCCTCCTACTCAACCAGCTCAGGATCATCCACACTGCAATGCTCCTAGAAAATGCCCAACTTGGCCTGGAGCGATAGTACAGCAGGGAGGCTGTTTGCCTTGCACGCAGTCGACCAAAGTTCGATTCCCAGCATCCCATATGGTCCCCCCCCGAGCACCACGAGTAGTAATTCCTGAGCTCAGAGCCAGGAGTAAACCCCTGAGCACTACTGGGTGTAATAAGGAAGGAAAGAAGGAAGGAAGGAAGGAAGGAAGGAAGGAAGGAAGGAAGGAAGGAAGAAGAGAAGAGAAGAGAAGAGAAGAGAAGAGAAGAGAAGAGAAGAGAAGAGAAGAGAAGAGGAGAAGAAAATGCCCAACTACTTTCTTCTAATGTCCACCTGTGCCCAAGCATCCACTGAGCCTGCAGAGGTCAGCATAATAGCAATGCCCTGCAGGTTGTCAGAGCTCATGGGTGGCCTGTGGCCAGAAACAGTCAGCTGTGTGGGAGAGAACAGGGCCTGACCGCCCCTGAAGACTGGACTCTGCCAAAGTTAACAGACCTGGATGTAGAAATTGCCCATCCCAGTGGCCAGTAGCAGTGCTGTTGTGACCCAGAGGGGCGCCAAAGCAGAAAGGCTGAGGGGGGGTGGGGAGCAGCTGCTGAACCAGGCACCCCTCACCCCCAGAAACCCCTCACACCCCTGGGGACTGTCTCAGGGAGATGACAAGTTTCCTTGATGGGAAACCCAGATTCTCTAGGGATTTCCCAAGGGTCCACTCTGAGCCCGCCTCTAGCCCCCCATCCCACGCCAAACCTCAGACCTTTCTCCCCACACGGCCTCATGTCCATCTGTCCACGTCCCCTGCACCATCCCATCACTCCGTATGCCACCTGTCCATACCCCAGCTGCCAAGGACCAGGTCAGATTCTGTGGGCTCCTGACCCAAGGACTTGAGCCTCGTAGGTGCTTTGCAGATTCCATTCTCGAACAAATGCATGCTTCCGAGGCTGATGCTCGGTGCTCTCGCTCTGAAGAGCTCATCGTCGAGCTGGGAACGGCCCCATTAGACACGCAGCTGTGCTGCGTGCCAGGCCAGGCAGGTTTGAAGATGTTTTATTTTATTGGGACAAACTACACGTCCATAAAAGCCCCATCCATCTTCCCCCCTCCTGCTGATGGCATTTGAAGACTCGGTAATTTCCTTCCCACAATTGATACCCCCTTTTAACATTCAAACTCCCTTTAACAGATGTGGCACTTCCCAACAAACCCGTCCGGACAGGTGGCAGCCGCGTTAAATCTCCTCCTCTGAGGGCCTGGGGCGCTCCGGGCGCTGCTGGGCCCCTCGTCATCCTCTAACTGCAGGAGCTGCCGGTCCTGGGAGGGACGGAGCCTTCGACCTGTGGTGGGGGCTGCTCTCCTGGACGAGAAGGGTCTGGGCGGGAAACAGCAGACGGGGGTTTTCAGGAAGCTGGGGCCGAGGTGATCCCAGCAGCAGCCATCCCCCACCCCTCTGCCTCAGACAGAAGCCCCGGAACCAAGCGCAGGACCCAGAGCCGCACCGGCTGGTTTCTCCTGCAGGTTCCAGGTGCTTCCAGAGTCCACCCCCACAAGCTGCTTCCAAGGAAAAGGGTGATTTCTTCAGGGAAGTAGGCTGGACCATGTGTGGGGTGGGCTTTTCTTTCCCAGGCTGTTAGCTTCAGCTACAAATCATGGTTGGGACTGACCAACATACACATAGACACACACACACACTCACATGCACACATACTCACACACACATACACACATGCACATATATATATATATATACACATACATACATACATGGGCTGGAGTGATAGCACAGTGGTAGGGCGTTTGCCTTGCAAGCGGCCAACATGGCCAACCCGAGTTTGATTCTTCCGTCCCTCACGGAGAGCTACCGAGAGTATCTTGCCTGCACGGCAAAGCCTGGCAAGCTACCCGTGACGTATTCAATATGCCAAACACAGTAACAATTGTCACAATGGAGACGTTACTGGGCCTGCTTGAGCAAATTGATGAACAACGGGAGGACGGTGACAGTGACAGTGACATATATACATAAACACACACACGCACACACATACATATATATACACACATACATATACACACACTCACATGCACCCACACACACACACACACACACACACATACTCACACACATCACTGTCACTGTCACTGTCATCCTGTTGTTCGTCGATTTCTTCAAGCAGGCACCAGTAACATCTCCATTCGTCCTAGTCCTGAGATTTTAGCAAGTTCCACATTGGAGGCTCTTTCAGGGTCAAGGGAATGAGATCCATCATTGTTACTGGGTTTTGGCACGTTGAATATGCCACAGGGAGCTTGCCAGACTCTGCCGTGTGGGCAGGATACTCTCGGTAGTCTTCTGGGTTCTCCGAGAGCGAGAACTAGACATTGAGAGGTTTCTGGGAGCTTGGTTTGACAGTCTCTAGGTCTTGGCCGTTGATGGGATTATACACACACATATACACATGTATACACACACATATATATACACACACATATATACACACACATACACATGCATACATACATACACACACCCACATGTACACATGGACACTCCTGTTGTCACCAGCATGCAAGGCCCAAGCATGTCGCCCCTTGGACTTCTGCCCCCTTCAGAGTCCGGCCCCATGGGTCCCAGTCCAGTGGATTGCCTTCAGCCTCTCTCCCACTTCGTTTCTTCGCCCTAACCCAGGATGCTCTAAATAGTCCCCTCAAGTCACGACCCTCCCCTGCCTGCCAAGGCCACGCTGACCTCCCTAGAACATTCTAGACATGCTCCCCTGGCCAGGGCGTACATGCTGTTTCCTCCATCCACCTTCCGTGTGTGTGTGTGTGTGTGTGTGTGTGTGCAGGGAGCTGGCACCAGGGCCTCCTGCCAGCGAGGTGTGTGCTCGGCCTCTGTCCGGAACGTTCTTCCCCGGGGTCTGCACACACAACACCTCCAGCTCCATCAGCACCCGACAGGACTCCCGTCCCCAGTCTAACGTGGCCCCAACACTCCTTCTTCCCATTCTTGCCTGACTTGTACAGTACCCGTTGCTCTGTCTATGTGTCTGTGCACGTGGATACACATATGTGCACACACTGTGTGTGTCGATGTGACTGGGGAGGGAGGCCCTCATGCCCATGCCTCTCCCTGCCCCTTCCGGGACCCCAGCTCTGTGGGAACAGGGCCTGGCCCTGTCTCATTCACAGCCACTCCGTGGGTCTGGGACAGAGCCTGACAAACAGACACCTCTGGAGAAAGTTCTGGAAGGAACAAATGAGTGAAGGCACAAGTGAGTGAATGTGGCACTGCTCTGAGCCTGCTGCTTCCAAGAACTCGAGGTCACACAGAGGCTGACCCAGCCCGGAGCACCAGAGCCAGAGAGCAGGCCCCAACCCGTCCCTCGGTGGCCCTCAGAGAACCCGGCTCCCCGGCTCCTCTGCTTGGACCCTCCCAATAGTGACTGGCCCTGTGGTCACAACCCGGAACCCCGAGACTTTCCTAGAACGAGACTCGAATTGCGGGTTGCCGGCCCTGAGATCTAATCCCTACAGTCACGCCTGTGGCCCCCTGGCCCCGAGGCTGAGCTGGATAGCCGGGGACGCCTGTGGGTTGCAGGGCTGAGAGCTCCTCAGGCCCCCGGAGCCGAGCCTCAGGCCAGCTCCTCCCGGGCCCCACGGCCCCCAGGAACTTTCTGGGAGCCTGTGCCCCCTCCCTACTCCCACACCCCTGAGAGTCAGGGGCAGAGGGCTGAGCCCAAATGAGGAAACTGAGGCACAGCCAAGAGAGGTGACTCACCTCTCTTCAAAGGGCTCATTACCGTGGCCCGTAGCCAGTGGGTTCCAGCGCGGGCCCGAGCCTGTGACCACTTCCGACTGAGCAGTCAGTCACGGCCTCAGTGGGCCTGTCTCCCCCCGCCTAAAGGGCGGCACGGAGATGCCACTAGGCAACCTGTCACTGTGGCAACACCCAGGCGTCACCCAGCAGCCCCCAGCCTCATGCTCATCCCTCCAAGGCCCAGGCAGGTCCCCAACCTCCCCCCAAGGAGGACAAGGCCAGGGGGCGGGAGAGGGGTCACCTGAGAGCAGGTCTGCCTACACCCAGAGCAGGGCGGGCCACACAGGCCTGACCGAGGGTCCGGGAGCAGGAGCTGGACCCGAGCGAGGCCCGCCCGCCTCCCCCCAGCTCAGCCCCCACCTGTGTCCCCCAGGACCCCTCTGGGCTCAGAGAAGCTCTTCACTCTGCCAGCTCCTGCCTCGGAGCTCCTGTGCACTCACACTGGCTGTACATGCTCCGACACGTGTATGCGTTCACAGGTGTGCACATGGTCACGTTCACACACAGGCGTACATATATGTGCTCCTATATTCACATGCACACACATACATGTTCACACACATGCATGTTCACAAGCGTACACACGCTCCCATACTCACATGCAAACACATACATGGTCAGAGGTTGTACCAGTGCTCCCACACTCACATGCACACATACACATATTCACCAGCGTACACGCGCTCCCATATTCACATGTACACACATACACGTTCAGAGGTGTACAAGTGCTCCCACATTCACACGCGCACACAGAAATGAGACAGAGTGTGTGCACACGGGTGTGTGTGCTCATGCCAGAGTGGGCATCAGCGGGTGCCGGGGGGAGCAGGGTTGCCTGTGGGAAAGTGCTGAGGGGCTGGAGCAGCCACAGACACAGAAGGGGCTGGTGGGATGGAGAAGGCAGCAGGTCCCGGTGGGCATGAGAACAGACCCTGAGAGGAGGCAGGAGCAGGAGACAGGCACTGGGGTCCCCTGCCGAAGGAGGATGTGATCCCAGCCTGGGCAGCCTCATTTCATCACCTTCCTCAGGGGAATAACTCAGGAACCAGGCGAGTTACAAGTGGCATCTGGGTTACAAAACACTTATCCGGGTGGGCTGCAAGGTGCCAAGGAAGTCAGCTAGGAAGAGGCGAAACACGTGAACACGCTGAACTTTTCTCTTGGAGGGAGAGAAGAGTTCTAGCATTGTGTCCCCGCATGACCTCAGGTGGCTCGGAGTCCCTTAGTGGCGGTCCTTTGGCGTCCTCACCAGTGCCAGGCCTGCCATGCACACAGCCCTGATGGCCTCCAGTGACAGCCCAGCTGCCAGCTGCCAACATCTGCCTCCCTCTACCAGATGGGTTTGGCCACACCGACACCTTCCTCCAGTAACCCCCCCAACCCCCAAAGATTGACTTGAAAGAGTCAGGAAGGGGCCAGAGCAATAGCACAGTGGAGAGGGCATTTGCCTTGCACACGATTGACCTGGGTTCAATTCCCAGCATCCCATAGGGTCCCCCAAGCACCGTCAGGAGTAATTCCTGAGTGCAGAGCCAGGAGTAACCCCTGAGCATCACCTGGTGTAACCCAAAAAGACAGAAAGCAAAAAAGTTCCCTCGCCCGTGGGGAACTCATCTGTGTGCCAGACTCTCCCATGTGGAAGGGCTTACCTCCCGCTGTCCTCAGTTCCTGAGAAACACACCCTGCTCCGTGATCCGCCCTTCCGGTCCCGCTCCCCTCTCCCGTTGTCTGGGATCGCCTCCCAGATAAATAACCGCGTCTCCAGCTCATGTCTCTGAGTTGGCACCTGGGCCAACCCAAAGGAAGCACCCCACAATCTACCTGCCACCCGTCTCCCGACCTCACCCTCCTTACCAGACCCCAGAGCAGAGGGTTCAAACTGAAGAGGCCCAGGCAGTAGACAGGTTCGAAGAACGAGACGTGAAGTTGAGCCAGGAGGGGGCCGTGTGGCAGTTTCCACGGGAGGGCTGGACTCTCCATGCGCAACTTTGGCACATGGCATTGATCGCCAGGAGTGAACAGAGAATGCGGCCAGTCCCAGCTGCTGGTGGAAAATCTTGAACTCTGCTCAGGGAGCCAGCTGGGTCCCACCACAGTTGCCGGAAGCAGCTAGGCCGAAGGAGTGTCCCCGGGCAGGGACTGGAGAAAAGTATTATCAGAAATCGGCAATGGAGAAAGCTCAGAAGGTGGGAGAGGAGATACAGGAAGGTGATTTCTGAGCTTTCACCCCAAAAGACAACATGAGCAGAAGAAGGAGGTTGAGAGTTCAGACTCACGCATCTCAGGTGGGACCTGCCTTCGAAACCACCAGGGGCTGAAGAGCCCTTTTGGATCTGAGGGCCCAGCACCCCAAGGAGAGGCCACAGAGGAGATGGGGCAGGCTGGAGCGAAGGAGAGGCCACGTGTGGACGTGTGGAGCTCGGGGGAGCATTGCTAGATTTTTCTTTTTCCCCTAGGGTAGGTGACACACACTATGAAATGCACCCTTTAGCCTGCCACGGGCACAGTCCCTGGGCTTCTCCGTCTTTGACTCCTGGGAGTCAGGAGGCTGCACCAAGACTTCTCTGCACTTTTGGGGGGGGATGCACCCAGACATGGATCGACCAGGACCTGAGTTTATAGACTCAGCCCCTCTCCGTGAGCTGACACCTACAGCCCTCCGACCCTCCCCCAGGGACCAGCCCTGCTTATTTCTCTGGTGCCTTCCTGCACGGAGGGCAGTAGGGAGAGGTGTTCCATCAGGGGTGGAAACGGGGCAGAGGGGAAGGACTCACACCGCCTCATGACAGGCCAGAGATGTGGGCCTGTGGCACCCGCACTCACCACGGCTGGGCACGGTCAGGGCTACAAGCAGCAAAGCCGCTTATCTTTCCACTTATGGGTTTTCTTTTCACTTTGTTTTTTGTTTCACTTTGTTTTGTTTGTTTTTTGTTTGGGGGCCACACCAGGCAGTGCTCAGGGCTTCCTCTTGACTCTGCACTCAGGGATCACTCCTGGCAGTGCTCAAGGAACCATAGGGATGCTGAGGATTGAACCCGGGGTTGACTGCGTCCAAGGCAAGCACCCTCCCCTCTGTACTATGGCTTTAGTCACCATGTACAGATTTTCTTTTTCTTTTTTAAATTTAAATCTTTTTTAAATTTTAATGAATCATCGTGAGATACAGTGACAGACTTACAAACTTGCAGGATTCGTTTCAGTCATACAATGTTCCACCCGTGCCCATTCTCATCACCAATGTTTCCAGTATCCTTTCCGCCACCCCCACTCCTTTCCCCCCCCCCAACTCCCCACCCACTTCTGTGGCAGGGCACATTCCCTCTTACTCTCGCTCCTTGGCGACCTTATGGTTTGCAATACAGGTACTAAGTGGTGGTCATCATGTTTGGTCCATAGTCTGCTTTCAGCACGCATCTCCCATCCCGGACAAGCCCTCCAACCATCATCTACTTAGTGGTCCCTTCTCTATCCCAGCTGCCTTTCCCCCCAGCACATGAATTTACAGGTTTTCTTAAGAAGATATTCTGGGCTTCATCACGATCACAACAATCATGACCATCCTGTTGTTCATCGATTGCCTCGAGCAGGCTCCCTCGTCCTAGCCCTGAGATTTTTTAAAAAGTGCCATATCAAAAGCTCTTCTGGGTTAGGAGAATGAGACCCATCATTGTTACTGGTATTTGGCATATTGGGTACACCACGAAGAGTTTGCCAGACTCTGCCGTGTGAGCAGGTTACATTCGGTTGCCTGCCATTTTGTCCAAAGTAAGAATGAGATAATAAGGTCGTGGGCCACGAATGCAACAGTAACAGCAAGTCTGGGCTTCATAAAGTAACAGAATAGGAGACTAACACCCAAGAATAGCTGAGATAAGTACCAGGAGGTTCTCTCCATGGCTTGAAGGCCAGCCGCACATGCTAGGGGAAAAGGCAGCTTAGATAGAGAAGGGAGCACCAAGTAAAGGGTGTTGGGAGGATCCTCCCAGGATGGGAGAAGCATGCTGAAAGTAGACTATAGACCAAACATGATTGCCACTCAATGCCTCCTTTGCAAACCACAACACCCAAAAGGAGAGAGAGAACAGAGGGGAATGCCCTGCCACAGAGGCAGGGTGGGATTGGGGGGATGGGGAGTGGGAGGGTACTGCGATCCGTGGTGGTGGAAAATGGGCACTGGTGGAGGGATGGGTACTCGATCACTGTATAACTGAAAGTCAAGCACAAAAGTGTGTAAGTCTACAACTGTACCTCATGGTGTTTCACTAATAAAAATTAAAAAAAAAAAGATGTTCTGGGCTAAAATAGTTGTACATTGGGGAAGGCGCATGCCTTGCACAAAGCTCACCCGGATGTGTTCCCCAGCACCCTATACAGTCCCCCGAGCACTGCCAGGAGTGAGTGCAGATCCAGGAGTAACCCCTGGGCACCGCCAGGTCTGACCCAACAACAACAAAGATGAGGTTCCCACACCCAAGGGGTTGAGCTGTCCAGGCCTTTCTCTTGGTGACATCCTCACCTCCGGGTGCCTCCAGGCCTCCTTCCACATCCATACACCCACACCCACCCCCTCCGAAACGCAGGAAGAGGTGCAAGGCAGGACCCTCCTGCTAAGGCACCCACCTTCTTAGCCAGAAGGAATGATCTCCCTGGGCCCCCAGCAAATCCATCTCCCTGGCAAAAACTGCCCACATGTCCACCCACAGGCTGGGTGGTGAGGTGCTGGTCAGAGCAGAGACTGTGGGGCCGGACCCAGAGCTGGCCACAGTGGCCCGGGGGGTCCAGGAACTGGTGTTTCTAATGAATCCTCACATTTGCTGAGGCCACTTGGAGGACCCTGGACTTAAACGCACCCTGAGTGGGGTACATGGCCCCTCAAAACCAAGTTTCTGTTCACAAGGAAGAAAAAGAAGCAAAGGGTAATGAGAAACCCCCAGGGCAAGAACTCTGGCCAGGGTGGTTGGGGGCTGTACTTATTCAACTCTAAACCCCTGGGAGCAGGGGCCCAAAAAGTCACTTCTGAGACACTGGTACCAAATGTGAGACGTGGAGCAACTTCAAAGGGTTTTGTTGCTGGGCAAAGAGCCCCTTGTCCCCCAACACACGTGCAAGGGCAACATGTGCTCTGGTGGCCTGACCAGAGCACAACGGGCAGCTCACTGCACAACCCTAGGGCCCCCTACCCCACACACCGCTTCCCCAAAGGTACTCCCGATTCTTCCATCCCAGCATCTCACCAGGGTGGGGGCTGACTCCCCACTCTAGCGAGGCAGTGCGGGAACAGAGCCTGGCCAGAATATCGGCCCACCACAAGCCCATATGAGGGGTTATGGGTCGCTGCCTCCCTTCCATGAGGCCCTTTGTGGCCATCAGGGACAAAGAGTTCATGAGTGGCCTTGGAGGTGTGGTCCTCTTCAAGGGCAGAAAGTGGGGCTCTCCCACCCACTCATGAATACAGGCTGAGAGAAACCCTGTAGGATTCCTCAAATGAGTCTGAACTGCAACTCCAAGCCAGACTCACCAACGCCTTGTCCCTGGGCTGCCAACAGCAGAGAAGGGCAGGAAGAAGTTGTGCTGGGAGTGGAGCAATAGCACAGCGGGTAGGGCGTTTACCTTGCACGCGGCCCACCTGGGTTCGATTCCCAGCATCCCACATGGTCCCCCAAGGACCGCCAGGAGTGATTCCTGAGTGCAAAGCCAGGAGTAACCCCTGAGCATCGCCAGGTGACCCCCCCCCCAAAAAAGAAGTTGTCCTGGTCCCCCAAGTCTTCCCCTTTTCCCTACGCCCAAGGATGAGCAGAAGACTCCCGTGGGGCCCTGAGCCAGACCCTGAAAAGCTGGTGACGGTTCTGGAGCCTGTGCACCCCGCAACCAGGCCTGGTCGCCTCAGCACTCCCGTCCTGGCTCCCTAACTCGAAGGAGGAGGATTAAGCAAGAGGCACTGAGTGTTCCTGGCTGCAGACGGGCTGAGCGCCGAGCGCTTGTCTTCGCCACCTGAAGTTGCCTTCCCCACATTGCTAGTGATCCAGCCAGGCCTGGTCTGCAGTGCAGGAAAGGCGCCTTCCAGAGGCCTCTGCAGCGGGATGGGAGCACCCGCCGCCACCCAGCACACCTGGGAGGTCCCAGGTTCCCCCTGCAGCTGGGGGCGCCAAGCGATCCGAGCACCCTGACACTCTACTCCTCTAGACCCAGCTCATATCGGGACGTACTTGCAGCATCGTGGTCCGGCCCCGGCCACGCACTGGGGGGTCCCTTCAGAAATGTCTCCACAAGGTTCTCTGGTCGAATCCGCCCCGGGGGATCTGTTGTACACAACCCAGGCCGGGCACCCGTGCAGGGAGTGTCCCGTCCAAGGCAGGTGGTGGCCGCCAAGTCTCTCCCCAGGCAGACGAGATCGCTGTCTGTTGGCAGACTCGGTCAGCAGCCCGGCCCGAGGGCACCAGCGCCTGCCAGAGTCACCGTGCCCCGGAAATCGGAACAAACAGATGAGTCACAGCCCGTCCCAGGATCATGCCTGGGTGCCCGTGAACTGGGTGCCACCGAGGCAGACGGGAGTCACGGGGGAAGGGAGGACGCACTCTCAGACCCCTGCAGGGATGCCGGCACTGAGCAGGACCCCGTGGGCCGTGCTACTGCCCCCGGTCCCCCTAAGCTCTGGGGCTGCATCAAGGTGAGGCAAGCAGCCGCGCCCCCCCCACGACCTTTGTTCTCTGTATCAAGGGGTTTAGAGCAACCCCCCCCCACCAAGCTAGCTCCGGGCCAGAAGGGGTGAGTCATACAGACCCTCCCCCATGCACCTCAACCCCTGTCTCCATGTTCCTCTCTGTACTTCCAGGAAAGTGGAAAGTGTGGGCTGGGGAGTGGACCCGGGGCTTTCCTCTGGGGCAAATGTGCAGATACCCTCCTCCTCCTCCTCCTCCTCCTCCTCCTCCTCCTCCTCCTCCTCCTCCTCCTCCTCCTCCTCTTCCTCCTCCTCCTCCTCCTCCTCGCCCTCCTCCAATGTGCAGATACCCTCCTCCAATGTGCAGATACCCTCCTCTTCCTCCTCCTCCTCCTCCTCTTCCTCCTCCTCCTCCTCCTGCTCCTCCTCGCCCTCCTCCAGGGCCCGTCCCAGCCAGATGGAGCTTTCTAGATGGTAGCCTGGACTTCTGCCAGCCCTGTCCCCACCCACTGCCCCCTTCCCACCAGCCTGGCAGCCCAGACGGCCTCAGGGGTTGCTGACCTGCACCGCTCAGAAATTACCTGCGCGTTGATTTCGGGGTCACCCAGGTGTCTGGGGCGCCTCTTGGGCAACCTTCCGCCTCACTCCCCAGTTTCCCAAGGCCCCACCCCTGAGCAGGGCTCCCAGCCCAACCGCAAAGTCGACTCACCTGGGGGACTTTCAAACGCCCCAAGCCTGTGAGGGAGCTTATTATGAGTGATAAGAAAGTTCTAGAACTGGATTCTGGTGTGCCAATTGCACAACCGGGAGGATTTAAAGATCCGTGGTCGGTCCCCCGAAAGGTGTGGGCAGTTTTGGGAGATGGGAGTTGGACCCCCACAAAGTGGCGTGTGATTGTTCTCAACACCTCAGTCCAGACCCAGGACCCACCCGCGTCTCGGAAGCGGAGCCTGGGTGGTGCGTGTCCATCTGGTGTCACCCTCTGGGGACATGGCTTTGGAGGAGACACTGAATCCGTTCTGTGGGGCTGGCTGCACAGTGGCAGGTGGAAGCCGGAAATGCAAACGCAGGTGTGGGCTGAAAGGTCGTGCTCTGCCAGTTTCCAGGGCGACCTGCGGTCCCGAATCCCTTGGCTTGTGGCCCCACCGCCCCAGCCCCTGCCTCTGTATTCCCGAGGCCTCCTCTCTCTGTCCCTGTTTTACCTTCCGCAGCGGGTCAGGGGCCAGGGGTCTTCTAAGTAGTGCTCAGGAGGTCTGGGAGGCCCCCAGAGATTCTCGGGTTCAGAGAAAAGGTTTGAGGATGCCATGCTGCCCGACCCCTGTGGTGTCAGGATTTTCTGGGCCACCCCAGCAGTGCTGGGGGATTTTTAGGGCCACACCCAGCCAGGCACCCAGCAAGGTCAGGGTACCACATATGCCAAGAAGCAAACCTAGGGTGAGCGCGCACCCTCTCTGAGGACCCCCCCCCCCCCGTCTTCTGTTCATATAAGGACAGCCGCCCACAGGTCAGGCCCACCCTCAGTCACTGTCCCTTTGTCTGAACTCCATCTGCAAAGACGCTTTTCCCAAATATGGCCACAGTCAGAGATTCCAGGTGGACTGGAAGACCTGGGGCTCCCGTTCCACCCAGCATGCTGGGAAGGGGGGTCAGCGAGCCTCCCCAGGATGGGTGACCCAATAACACATGTGACCCCCACAGGGTCGGTCATAGGGCCTTCGGAGGGGCCAGGGTGGGGCAGAGCCTCACCTCACCCCTCCCTAGGGTCCCTGGAACAAGGGTCCCCGGAGGCTCTCAAACACAAGGGGAGGAGGAGGAGAATGGGAAGTCCCTGGCTCAAATTCATTTCTAAACCTGCCTGACCAGCAGGATCTGCTTCGGAGCCTTCCACAGACAAAATCTCAACGTCTCTTCCCAGCAGTTCCGGGTTGACAGGGCAGGAAGAGAGGAGGGGGGTCACGATCAGCCCCAGAGATCAAATGTCGGGGAGACATACCCGCCGGCCTCATCCCTCAATTCACTGAATTCCACAAGCACCCTTGGGGGAAGGTTCTTTTCGCTCCATTTTCCAGGTCAGAAAACCAGGGGTCTTGATTTTTCTGGACATCTCCCAACGCTACAACACTAACACCCCAGTGGGAGCACAGATTGGGTGGGATGTCACCTAGGAGCACTCTGAGCTTGACTAACAGAGGCATTAATGCAGAAATTGAACCTGCAACACAGCTCAGCAAACCCGCAGACCAGGACTTTACGTCCCCATGGTGAGACGCAACAAGTTTCACAAATTTTCTTCTTCAGAAGCATTATTTAATCATTCTGTTAGCCATTCATGATAAAATAAATCATTATGTGCCTGTTGCAGGGGTAGGCTGGAGGGGTGGTTGGGAAAATGGAGACAATGGTGGAGGGAAGGGGGGGAGGGGGTGTTGGGATTGGGGTTGGAATATTGAATGACTGCAACTTATCATGAATAACTTTGTAAATCATGGTGTTTAAATAAAGTGGAGGTAAGGGGGAGAAAAAAAAAAAAGAAAACCAGAGTCCACCAGCTGGGGGCTCAACTCAACAGGCAGAACACCGGCTTTGCCTGCAGGGGACCCCGGTTCAAGCCCCAGCACGGCCAGACACAGGAGCAGCGTCCAGCATGATCAGTGTGACCCAGAAATCACAGAAAGAAAATCAGGGTTCAGAGAGCCAGAGTGCTTGGCCCAGGTTCTCACAGCTCCTAGGAGACGGGGAACTGGGGTTGAGCCCAAACATTTGAGTCTTTTTTTTTCTTTTTTGCTTTTTGGGTCATATATGGTGATGCTCAGGGGTTACTCATGGCTCTGCACTCCGTAATTACTCCTGGCAGTTCTGGGGAGGGGGGGTGGCATATGGAACCTGGGTCTGCAGCATGCAAGGCAAACACCCTCCCCACTGTACTAACGTTCTGGCCCCAAACATTTGAGTCTTAACTCTGGACTCTGAGAGCCGTGCTGCAGAATCAGCTCCGTGGTCTGTTCCTCTAGAAAGCAATTTCCAGGTGTGTTTCCAAAGGCCTCTGTGGCAAAGGTTGTCTATACCCCACGGAGCCGGACTTTCCCTCTCCGTCCACGCCAGGGTAGGGCAGAGACTCTCATATCCTCCACGGTGACCAAAGAAAGTTCAAGAAGGGGGCATTGGTGGCAGGAAGTGGACACTGGGGAAGGGACTGAAGTTGAAACGCTGTATGCCTGAAACCCAGTCATGAATAACTTTGTAATTTCACGGTGACTAAATAAAAAAAATAAATTTCAACAAAAAGAAGAAGGGAAAGATTATAGACGGGAGTCTTTTGCCCAGGGGAGGGCAGACACGATGAGAAATCACAGGACATTCCTGCTCAGCCTCACGGCGAGGCCCGGTTCCAGTCCACAGACCTCGGGTCCAACCCCGGCACACTGGGTCATAGCCTCGGTCTTAGTAATGGACGCAGGGAGATTATAGCCAGTGCACTGTGTCAGAGGAGCACAGTCCTGGGGTTTCTGCTGGGGGAGCAGTGGAGGAGAGAGACAGTGGAAAGTGGGAGTTGTTAGCTTACGTAATTAAAGTCTGGCTTCAGGCATGGCTTGACCTAGGGCTTCACCCACATCCTATTTCTCTATGTCTACAGTACAGATTTCCACAGGCATCTTAACCCAATGTGGTGGATTTTCTCACTGTTGTCACCCATGGGTCTAGAGTCTACTGATGGCTTGGCACCGTACTCTAGCTCAGAGTCATGACAAGCTAAAACCCAGACCTAATACTAGTGGCCGTGGCTGGAAGCTCGGCTTCTCTTTCATGCTTCCTAGCTGTGGAAAATTTAGCTCCAGTGGTTAAGAGACAATGATGCCCTTTTTTGTTTGTTTATTTTTTAGTTGGATGGGAAATGACTCTGCCAACTGGCTTTCTCCACAAGATATCACTTTCCCTTTTAAAGCCCACTGGATCATCTCTAATTCTGGAAAGACCAAGTTCCCATTAAGGAGACAGTCACCTGATTAGGTCAGGCCCAGCCAGGCCCAGTTCCTTTCTAGGACTTTCACCTGATTAGATCGGTCCCAACCCCAAAATTCTCTTTTTGGTTCCCTTAAACTCAACTGATTTAGAGCGCTGATTGCACCTTAAAACACCTTCACCTAATTGCAGGAGTGAAATTCGTCAGATCCATACTTCTGCCCACATTCAAAGGGAGGGGCTCCACAGAACCATGGGTTGGAGGGGCAGGAATCTGGGCGCCTTCTAGAGTCACAGTTCTATTCATCCACCTCACGACCCCACTTCTACCTCCGTGCTGGGCCCATGTGTGGCTTCAGGTGGCTTTTCAATTATCACCCTGTATCAAATGCGGGTCCCGGGGCTGAGGTCTCCAAGCCTACTTGGACTGGGACTGGGCCTTCTCCACTTAGACCCTTCATCTTCCAGTAGGTCGGCATCACACCCACCAGCTGCCGCCAGCACCAGGTTGGTCCCATCAACGGCCAAGACGCAAAGACTATAAAACCCAGCTCCTGAAAGTGAATGCGGCCGCGCGACATCTTATTATCTTATTTTTTCCTTTGGAGAACCTGGCAGACTACCAAAAGTATCCTGTCCACATGGCAGAGTCTGGCAAACTTCCCATGTCGTATTCAATATGCCAAATACCAGTAACAACGATGGGTCTCATTCTCCTAATCCTGAAAGAGCATTGGAATGGCTCTTTTAAAATCTCAAGGCTAAGACTCTGCCCTGTGGGCAGGCTACATTCGATAGCCTGCAAGTTTGTCCAAAGTAGGAATGAGATAATAAGATGCCATAAAAAGATGTCCTGATAAGACTTCTCACTAATAAAAATTAAAAAAAATAAATAAAACATGTTAGTGATATTCTAAAGAATGTCTTAATGGCTGCTGCCAAAATGGAACAATCTTCACACTGTTTCCTCTATGGATACTTTTCTGTAGCATTTTCAGCCATTTTTCATAACCGATAATATAAAATATATTATTTCAGTTATGCTTTGGGACAGAGATTGGGGCTTGGGATAGAAACATCCCAAATTTGGTGGTTGGAAGGTGTAATGGTGGTAGGATTGGTGTTTGAATATTAAATGTAATCAAATATTGTGAACTACCTTATAAAATAAATTTAAAATAAATAAATAAATAAATAAATAAAATCTCAGGGCTAGGTAGAAGAAGACGTTACTGGTGCCTGCTCGAGGAAATCGATGAACAACAGGATGATCGTGATTGTGATCAAAGCCAGAGAAAGGACAATCCTATTACAATTCACATAATCGAGCAGGTGAGAAGCCCAGTGACTCCAAATGGGTCTTGGACCTGCTTCTGGACCAACTCTGAGTCAGACTGGCCACTGGGGTAGGCCCGCAGGCCCGGGGATGAATCAAAGGGCCCCGGGCAATTCCCTGGAGGCACAGGGACTGGGCAGTCATAGCCACTTTCCCAAGTGAAGTTCATTTCCCGTTCTAGTAGCCAGACAGACGCATGCTAGAAGCCCTCGTCCCTCCTCCCAGAACTCGGCAAATGTCTCTATCCCTGCGTGCTCTCGGGGGAAGGCTGCCTTTATCGCCAATTAGAGGCAATTTTGATGGTCTGAATTCCCAACACTTGTCTCGATTTCCTAACTCGATTTTATGACAATATTGGCTGGGAAACATGTTGTTACTTACCTGTCCCTACACGGAGACATCAAGTAGCGCACGGCCTCCCTAAAATCTGCCCAGACCAGGCTGTCAGGACACGGGGATCAAGAGGGAGCACACCTGCTTTGCACACAGGAGCCCTGATTCCATCACCAGCCCCAGGCGGCCCCTGAACACCAATGAGTGTGGCCTTCGTGATGACTGTGACAACAACCACCATTTGTTTGTTTGTCTGGAGGCCACACTCAGCGATGCGCAGGGGTTACTCCTGACTCTGCACTCAGGAATTACTCCTGGCGGTGCTCAGGGGACCATATGGGATGCCGGGGATCCCAGCTGGGATCGACAAATGCCTTAACGGCTGTACTACACTCTGACCCCACAACATTTTCCAAATGTACAGGCCACTGCTAAGGTAAAATTCAGAACAAGCTACCTAGCAAACAGGAGTGAAAGGAGATCTGTTAAATCCTTGTCCATCCCACCGGACCCAACAGCCTGCGAGGGCGGGGGTTCCCTGTCCCCCGCCCCCACCCCGAGCTCCTGTGCCTCAGAGCCTGGGGGCTCCTCCAGGGACTGATCTCAGGGCAAAGGTCAAACATGCAACCACAAGACTGCAGCATCAGCCCACATGCCCGCTGTGGACAATCAGCGCCTTTTCCAGGCTGAATGTGGCCCCCCCCCCACTGGCCTCTCTGGGGGGCTGCTGTGGCCAATAGTGTGGTCACCGCAGCACTTCCAAGAAGTTTTCCCCAGGGCATTATGCTGGGAGAGTACATCTGCGTGAGCCTGTGCACGGCCAACAGTGCTTAAAACCACGGGCCTCTGGCCAGCTGATTTAACATCAACTGTAAGGGCACAAGAGAGGCCCGTTGTTCAGTGACAGGCATCGTTCTGAGCTCTTCCTTTGTCCAGAGACTTGTTAGTGGCCCACGACCACCCCGGGCAGCAGAGACCCAAGTCAGCAGCCTCATTTGGCAGGTGGGTTGAAGGATGGTAACAGGAGCTGGTCTCCAAACCCCGGGGCCTCGTTGGACTTCAGTTCGAGACCCCCCTCCCACGGAAGACTCGTTCATCCCCTCAACAAGTGCCTGTGGAGGCCCGACTCTGTGCTCAGCATCCTTCCAGGCCCAGGGAACATGCAGAGAAGGGGGTCTGGGCGGCCTTGCTCTCCTGCTGCCAGTGCGGGTACAAGTGAGGAGGGCAGGAATGGACCAGGATCGTAGACACGGAATAAAACCAGACCTGCCTCTTGTGCCAGCTTACAGGAAGGCAGAGGAGGCAGGGTGCAAGGGGGAGACAGAGAATGAGGGAAATGAGGGAAATCGGGAGCATCTTCCAGTAAAACCTACATGAGAGAACTCCCAAGGAGTGACCTGGGCACGGGACATCATTCCTGAAGGAAGGCCAGGAACAAGAGGAAATCCAAGGGGAAGGAAGAGTATCCTAAGGAGTAGACAAAGGTCCTGAGGTGGGTTGAGAAGCAAAGTGACACCAGAGTGATTTCGTCCTTAGGTGTGAGCTGGGGCGGGAGGACGGATAACTGCTCCTTCCCTGACAGGAATGACAGGAACAGGATGGAGAGGCTCTGTTGAGAGCAACTTCCTCAAGGAGATTAGAGGAACAATGGTTGATGCCAGGGGAAGGGCATGGTATATCCGCCGTACATTTCCTTCCACTCTAACATTTTCAAAAGGTTTGGAGCCAGAGAGAAGATGTTGAAGAGGAAGGCCCCACCCTGAGGATCTTGTGATCCTTCTAAGGTATTAATTGGAATTTCCACCCAAGAGGGCCGGGAACTGGAGCATGGTGGGACCTGGTTGGCTTTGGCCTCAGCACCACAGAGGTCCTGAATTTTCACCATCAGCTTTTGACGATAAAGGCGGGATCTCGGGGCTGGAGCACAGCAGGTAGGGCATTTGCCTTGCACGCGGCCAACCCAGGTTCGATTCCCAGCATCCCATATGGTCCCCCAAGCACCGCCAGGAGTAATTCCTGAGTGCAAAGCCAGGAATAACCCCTGAGTATTGCTGAATGTGACCCAAAAAGGAAAAAAAAAGGTGGGATCTCTCCCGAGAGATCCATGGTGGCGTGTGTGTCTACATCCAATCCAATGCAGTGACTTTCCCTCACCCACCTTCTCATCAGGCACCAACATGCATGTGTTTGACCATCATCCAACACATTCATCCACATGACAACCAGTCACGTCATCATGTAACCCCTGTTCTTCCAAGGAGTAAACTGAGATGTGGGGAGGTGCCCAAGGGAGATGTGGGCAGGTGCCCAAGGGGGCAGGCAGGGGTGCAGACCAGCAGGGCTGGCGCCATGCTCTCATTCCATTCTTAAGTGGACCCCGCCAACGGTCATCAGATCGGAGTCATTAGAATCAAAGCTCACAAGTGAATTTTCTGGACGCCAGTTGTCAAACGTGGCTCATTGTCCCTGGTAGCACTGTAGCACTGTCCTCCCGTTGTTCATCGATTTGCTCAAGCGGGCCCAGTAATGTCTCCATCGTGAGACTTGTTGTTACTGTGTTTGGCATATCAAATATGTCACGAGTAGCTTGCCAGGCTCTGCCGTGCGGGCGAGATACTCTCGGTAGCTTGCCGGGATCTCCAAGAGGGGCAGAGGAATCGCGGAGGAATCAAACCCGGCTCGGCCAGCCACACGCAAGGCAAATGCCCTACTGCTGTACTATCACTCCGGCCCTTGCCCCTGGTGACAAAGTAAATTGAATTGCACACGGGACAGACTGGACCCTGCTTCTCCCCCTTTGGGAAACCAGGGTCCACGAGAGACTCACGAGCTCCATCTTGTCCACAGAACTTTGCAGCTGCACTGCCCCGGGCTTGTGACTCATTTTAATACTCAATTACACGGGCACTAATGCCGCTGATGTATCTGTTTCATCTCATCACAAATTACAGAAAATTCACAGGCTTAATCTTTCTTGCTCGCCTATCCAGAGAGAACTATTGGTGTATTGTTAAGCTCCTAGACAAACTATCACTGTTTACTGCCTTCTTAACGAGAGCCAGCCCGACAGTCTGTCACTGGTAAGAATTCAGAATAAACATCGTTGCTTACCGAGATCACTCATAAGAAGCCCCCAGGAGACTGCAATTATACCCATTTATAATTCTCCTACCTCCCAATCTAACCCTTGATTCATGAATGTGCACTTTTAGGCGTCGGGCGTTAGAATAAATTAGACTATACAATTACGTGTAATTAAGGGGGGAAATGGTTTCCGGGCTGCAAAGATTAGTCCTGTTATGCTGAAGTAAAGCATGTCTGTGTCAGCCTGCTGGCCTGGGGAGGCAGCGCAGAGCACAATTAATGGGCTTCTGACTTAATGGGGGTTTATGGTGCTGTTTTTCATTATCACAATATCTCGAGAAATATAAACAGTTCCCCGCTAATGCAACTGCATTTCTCCCGACAGGACAGGTTGGGCCTAAGTGAAAACTCAGCAGAATTAACCGCACATTTATAATGTCATGGATGAGGCTGGGATTTGGGGATTTTTTCTTTTTTCAAACCCTTGCAAAACTGTCCCCATTCGTGAGACTCCGAATTTTGATCCCAGCCCCTTGGGGATGGATACCGCCACCGCGGCTTTTGTTGAGGCAAGTTACAGCCAAACTGTGGGGTTTATTAAAGCCACCTGTGGCCCGGTTCTGAGACACACATTCCCCGGCCTCCTATCGGCAGCCCCGCTTGGACTCTTCATGTTGCTCCTTCGCACGCCAATTTGTTTGAGAGATGTGAAAAGCTCAGCTTTTACGACGCTCATAAAATCCCATCTACGCCAAGCCAAATCCAGCCAGAAGTTGCTGGGACGAGCCGATTGAATTTCAGCCTCTGGATGGGGATAAAGAAACACACAGCAGGAAGGAGTTCTCTTTAATTGTTGCTCGGGAATGGGGGCCAGAGAACCACAGTCTGGCCTTGCAAGGCAGCTCAACCCGACTGTTTTCTGCAGGAAAGGAAATGAGGCACAGAGGTATCCTGAGAAAGGTCCCCCGGAGGTTAAACCAACAAGGGGTGGGGGCAGGAAAAGGGCTGAGCAGCCCGAGAGGCCAGGGGCAGAGGCGCCATCAGCATGATAGAGGACAGAGCAAAGGGCAGACAGGTTGGAGATGCCCAACTGGAGAGCATCCCGAGGGACCGGGAGGGGGGCAGGGGGGCAGACAGAGCCCCTCGGGATGTAGCCCCGGGGTTACGAACATTGAGCTCAAACATTGAGCTCCCTGGTGCCGTCAGAAGCTCCCATTTACCAGGATGGAACTTACACAAAATCTAGGGCCTGAAGCCGGGCATTCTAGAGGAAAGGGCAGCTCAGATAGAAAAGGGAGCACCAAATAAAGGGTGTTTGGAGGATCCTCCCAGGAGGGGAGATGCATGTTGAAAGTAGACTATGGACTGAACATGTTTGCCACTCAATGCCTCTTTTGCAGACCACAACACCCAAAAGGAGAGAGAGAACAAAAGGGAATGCTCTGCCACAGAGGCAGGGTGGGATGGGGGGATGGGTGTGGGAGGGATACTGGGATCCGTGGTGGTGGGAAATGGGCACTGGTGGAGGGATGGGTGTTTGATCATTGTATAATCGAAACCCAAGCACAAAAATTTGTAAATCTACAACTGTACCTCGTGGTGTTTCAAAATAACAACAAAGTCTCCAATGGAGACGTTACTGGGCCCGCTTGAGCAAATCAACGATCAACGGGAGGGCCTTTACCTTTACCTTCAAAATAAAAATTAAAAAAAAAAATCTAGGGCCTGAAACCTACACAGGCGCATGCACTCCCAGAAACACACACACACACACACACACACACACACACACACACACAAACACAGGCACTTACAAGTTCGTGCCCTCCCCCTAATAAGGAGTAAGCCCATGTTTGGCCCACCCAGCCACAGCAGAAAGACTATCCAAGCAGGGCTGCAAAGACAGTGTCACAGGGAAGGCGTTGGCCTTGCACACGGCCAGCCTGGGTTCGATTCCCAGCACCGCCAGGAATGATTCCTGCGTGCATCCCTGAGCATCGCTGGGCGTGAGCACCACACAAACAAAGAATATCCAAAAAGATGATTTGGAGCCACTGTTCCAGGCCTGCCCACAGCCCTGGGTCTGGACTGTGCACTGCTCAGCCGCCTCCCATGACCGGGGGGGGGGGGGGGGGGGTCCTGCTGGGAGGGGAGGGCAGGCAGGACCGCTGCAGGTGGGACCCTCAAAGAAACAGAACTATTGGCACCAGCTGCAGGCCGGAGCTGTTCATATGCTTTTGAACTGGTGGTGGTTGAGATCCCCTCCACCTCTGAAATGCCCTGCAGAGACCTACAGAAAAAAAAAAAGTCCGTAACAGGCAGATCTCATCTCTGTTCACCTTCCCTGGCCCCTTCCCTCCCCTCCCTTCCCCTGCCCTGGCCGTTCTCACCCAGCCCACCCACCTGGGTTTGCAAGGATCCAGGAGGAAACTTGCCCTATCGGGAAGTTCTCACGTGATCTGGCTGCGTCAGAGTCAGGCTGACTTGGTGACACCGTGGATGACTCTGTTCCTTTCTAAGCTTCAGTCCTCGGGGTAGACCGCTAAAAGGATGGCAGGGATGACCAGACGGGAGAGTTGCTGGCGTCACAGACCGTACCAGAGCTGCACTGTCCGTCTAGGACCCCCTGACCCCACGCGGCTGCTGCAAATTAATTGCCCTGGGTACAAGGCACACGGATTCCCCCAGACTTAGTAAGAACAAAAGAATGAATGCCCTAACATCTCGTTAGCAGTGTTTATATGACAAGTCACAGTGATGCTCTGGACACGCTAGGCTCAATAAATGACATTATTGTGAATTTCCTGTTTCTGGAGGCGCTACTTAAAAAGATGTTTGCTTCTGTATCCAACGCCCACCTTTGCTGTAGGCGCCTCAAACATATCACCCTCCTGAGGCAGAAGAAGGGGCCCCCATTATTGGGGGTGGGGGGCTCTGTGATGGTGAAGCCGTCTGATATATTTTTTTCTCTCCAGCCCAACGAGGGCTGAGGATGACTGGTGTCAGCTGTGCCAAAGGTGGGGCGGGAATCCGAGCTGGAAAAGCCAGCTCCAGGTTTTTCTAATTTATCTGGTGTGTAAACTGATCTGGCAAGGATCAGGGGAGGCTAGGCAGAAAATTCTAGAGCCGCCAATCCGGTCAAGACCCCCAACTTGAAGTTCAGATAAACAACAAGGAATGTTTGAGGCCGAGCATAGGCGGCACCGCCTGGGTCTTGACTGATTGAAGAGGACAAGCCTGAGCAGGAGGCTGGACATCCTGATCAGAGAAAGGTGATCCTGCACTAGGGGCTCAGGGGGTTGGGGGGGGGGGGGTGTTGAGAGTCTGGCCCAGAGCCAAGTTTCTCGGGGCGCGTCTGAGATCCACCACTTGGGGTCCGCGCGCGCGGTTCAGGGATGGATGAATGAGCTCTCCGGGACTTGGGTGTTCACATCTGCAAAGTGGACTTGGAAGGCTGCGATTAGGCTGAAACAAGTGACTGGCGCTGCCCACAAGTGCGGGCCTCTTTTTCCCTTAACAACTCAGTCGTTTTCGGCTGCTACTGGTGGGTTTTCTCTGGGCCCACCCGGGCAGCCCCAGCCCCTTCGGCCGGCGCTGGGCACGTAGAAACCACGGACCACAGCACCACCTGGAGTCCAATTCCTCCTCTCGGGCGCGAAGCCGGTTCGTCCTTTCTTTTCCTACTCCGGCACCTTTTCTGGGCATAGGCTGCCGTTTTTTCACTTGAGCTCAAGTGAATGTCTCGAGAAGCTTCCGGAGCGCGTGAGCAGGTCCCGAGCGCGTGGGCCCCTCGCCCGGCGACCTCGCGGGGGACTGGGGCGGCCGCCAGCGTCCACCCGGAACGCGGGGCTGGAGGCAGCGAGGAGCTCCTTTGGCTGGCTCTGGGCAAAGGCAACGGGCGCTTGCAGCGCCCGGCGAGCTCTGCCGAGAGCAGATAAAAAAGAAAACATTTATTAACGTGTCGTGGCGAGGGGAGCGCGCGCGCGGCCCGGGGCCGCTGCACGCCCCGCGGAACGCTGGGCTCCTGCCAGCCCCGAGGGAGGAGGAGGAGGAGGAGGAGGAGCGGCCGCAAGAGGCGAGGATTCTCCGCGCCTCTAGCCAAGTGGACCTGATCGATGGCCCTCCAGACTTCAGCGCGAGCTGTGATTTATTAGCGCTGGCCCGGGCTCTGCTCCGCGCGCGCACACACACACACACACGCACACACGCGCGCACACACGCACACGCCTCGGGCGGGCGTCCCTCCCTCCCCTCCAGCTCCCCGGCGAACCCCACAGCTGTTTCAACTCTCCGCCCGCCGAGTGCGCGTCTGGGTCCCGGCGGGGGTGCGCGCTCGGCGCCGGGAGCGCGGCCAGCCGGGTCCCGAGGCGCCCGGAGACCGAGAGCCGCCCGGACCCCCCGCGCGCTTCTCGCCGCTGCCCGCTCCGGGGCCGGACTGCGGGGGCCGGCGGCGCGCGCCGGGCACCGCCGGGCACCGCCGGGGACCGCCGGGCCGCGCGTCCATCGAGCCGAAGGTAAAACGCCGGCGCGCTGGGGGGGGTCGCGCGGGGCGGGTCCCCCCCACCCCCCTCGCCCGGGCCTGGCGCTCGCCGCCCGCCCTCCACCCCCCACCCCCAGCGTCCCGGCCGGGCCGTGCGGAGCCCCGGGGCCGGCGCGGGGGGCCGGGCTGGGCGAGGGGAGCGCGGCCCGGCGGGGCGCGGACCCGGACTTTGGCAAGGGCGGCGCGCCGGGGCGGAGGCGGGCGCGGGCGGGGACGAGCCCCGGGATGCAGCGGCGGCGGCGGCGGCGAGTCCCCCCCGGTGCCCCGAGGCCGGGCCGGGCTGCGGCAGAGGAGGCGGCTGCGCCCCGCGCGGGGTGAGGCCGCCGGGGCCCGGGGCGCGGGGCGCGGGGCGCAGGGGGCGGGGCGGAGGCGCCCCACGGCCGGGCCGAGCCGGGCCCGAGCGCCGCCCAGGTGAGCCGCGGCCGCGGGGTTTGTGCCCGGAGGGAGGCGCGGGCGGGCCGGTCCCCTGGACCTGGCGGCGGGCCCCGGCGCGGGGCAGCGGGTGCGCGCGGGGCCGGCCTGGCTGACCCCTCCGAGTTTACACCCGGCGGGCGGCCGCGAGCCAGACCACGTGGGGGCTTGTCCGGGCAGGACACGCGAGCGCGGTGGACCGGATCTTCAGGCGACTCGCCGATTCCCCAAAGGGCAAACGGGATGGAGCCGGCAAACTTCCGCCCGGCCGGGCCAAACCCAGTTCCCGTCGCCTGGAGAGACCCCCGCCGCGACTCCCGGTGGCGGGGGTCGGTGCGGGGGGGGCGCGGGGCGTCCTGGCCGAGGGCCCGCGGCGGCCAACATTCCCATCTGGTGTTCATTCATTCTCTCCGCCCGCCTCGGCGGAGCTCTTCTCGGCCAGGTGCGGCGGGGTGTGTCCTGGGGAAACTGAGTCGGCCGGTCCCCCGGAGGGCAGCCCCGGAAAGAGGGGTCGGAGTGCGGAAACGCCCGGAGCCCGCACGGCCTCGCCGCCGTGCGCCGTGACGCGGCGTTTCCCCCACCCGCCCTGCACCGTGACCCCGCATTCCCCCACCGGCCCCAGGCCAGGACACGCCCCCTGCACAGCGGGACCCTCCTTGGGGCCCTCCCGGCCCCTCTGGCCCCCTGCTCTAAGTTCTCATTCATTCCCTGCCCCCCTCCCCTCTCAGGACAGCCTTTGCTGCAGCTTGTTTTAATCACTTTTTGAGTTAAAAGTCAATATTTAATTCACCGAGTAATTACATTCAGCTTACGTTTGAATCTGGGTATTTGCACATCTGTGCTTGTCAGGACAGTGGCCCCCAGCCCCCCATCTGTCCCCCGCTGCTTCTGCAGTGCCCGCACTCACCCTCCTGGGGGAGGGAAGGGCCTTTTGTCCAGCAGCTTCTGGGTCCCAGAAGACCCTGAGTGCCCCTGAGCGGGGGGTCCTCCCTCACTCTCCTGCCGAGGGGTGCAGGGGCTTCTCTGCATCTTCCCTCCTCATCCCAGCCCACCAGAGGGTTTCTTGAAGTCAGTCCAGAAAGGGAGAAGGCAGACCCCAGGTCACTCACTGTCCCGCGCTGTGTGTCCCTGTGGATTCACCGAGGGGATGCTCTTCCGTCCCCCATGGGGGTTTGTCTCCTGGGCGCAGGAAGGGCCCGGCTGCTTCTGACAGGTCTGCTTTCTGTGCATCACGCCGGGCTGGATCCCTGCCTGGCCTGAGCGAGTGCAGTGTGGGTTCCGGCTTTGGGCTGAGTGTATGTTTATTGGATTTTTTTATTTGAATCTGCGGCTTTTTCTGAAACCCTAATAACATGTTAAGTTTTCAAACTTAAGGGCTGAACGGAGAGATGTAAAATGGTTGTAAAAAAGCCTGAACTTGGAGAAGGACTGTGCGGAGGTGTGGGTGGCGGGTGTGTGTGTGTGTGGTGTGCGTGTGAGTGCACCTGTGCGTGTGTACACCTGTGCATGTGTGTGCATGTGTTCACCTATGCGTGTGTACGCACCCGTGCTTGTGCACCCCCATGCATGTGTGTGCCCCTGTGTGTGCATCTGCATGTGTGTGCATGTGTGCACTTGTGCATGTGTGTGCACCTGTGTGTGTACTTGTGCATGTGTGTGCACTTGTACGTGTACACACCTGTGCGTGTGTTGGCACCCGTGCCCATGTCACCTGTCATGTGTGCTCCTGTGCATGTGTGTATGTGTGCACCTGTGCATGTGTGCAACTGTGTGCGCGTGTGTGCATGTGTGTACTCATGCCTGTGCCCATGCATGTGTGTATTACCACCTGCTCCCCTCCGCTGCTCCCTCTCACCCCGTCCTAAGGCGCTGGCTGCTGTCCACCACATACCCCCTGGAAGGCCGCCTTCAGATGTGGGGGTGACGCTCCCTGGCGCTGGCCCATTTCTCTCTTAGGATCTGCCTCAAGGAGGACTGCCTCTGGTCCCCCCTCTGACAGTCGGAGAGCCACCCCCAGGCTAGGAGTGACACGCTTCTCCTGCTCACCGCTCAGTGCAGACACAGGCCGGGACGGCGGACAGCGTCCACAGTGTGTCAGGTGGAGGGGCTGGGCCCTGCTCTCCCGCCCTCGGCACCACAGCTCTTGGGCTCATCCCCAAGGCCTGTGCAGAGGTCCTGTTCTGGAGGAAACTGAGGCACAGAGGGACTGGGGCTTTGTCAGCTGCTGGTCAGTGGCTCTGGGGTCCACTCTGACCTTGGCCTTTATCAGAAGTGCAGGCCCGGCAGGGAGGAGGAGCCCTTGGCAGTGCCGTGTCTCTCCTCTGACCTTGCTTGTGGGGGCCTCTGGGGTTTGGCTTTTGTTTCGAAGGGATTGTTCTGAGGAAGACGTGTCTGCGGGGTGGCCGTCCCTCCCCCCCGCCCCCAAACGCAAACACTCGCCTCGGTCCGTGCGGAGGAAGGAGCAGGCCTGAGAGAGCTGCGGGGGGGCACCCACCTGCAGCCCCTCAGGAGGGGCAAACCCTGTGGGGAAACTCTGCTGGCGGGATGGTTCAGGGCCCGGGGCAGGGGCACGGCCTCTCCCTGCCAACCCACAGCCCACGGAGGCTCCCCGGGCTGCCGTCCAGCGGCCACCTCCTGACAGACGCTGGTGGGGAACCCGCAAGGCCCCTCATCCGGATTCCAGGCGTACCTAATTGGAAGATCATTAAGATCATTATAATTAATTGGCATCCTGATAAATGGCGTGATTGCCTAATTGGGTGGTTGCTAGGGAACCAGGCCTCATTTGGAGTTGCCAGGGGCAGAGGCGTTGGGCTGGTCGCTGGGGGGGTGTTGGGGTAACAGACCCGGCAGGTAAGCGTGGGCAGGAGGGTTCACGGGGCAACCACCCAGTTGCGGTGGCTGTCCCCAGAGTGACCCGTGGGGTGGCAGCAAGAACCCTGGTCATCGGGGTCTTCTTGGTCAGCAACACAGAAGGCAAAAGACAGGAACCAGCTGGCAGCCGCCACCCTGCATGGAAAGGTCCCCCTGCCTCGGGCCAGCTAGGTCCCCGTTGAGGGTGGCGGGTTCCTGGCCCTGGTTCTGCAGGCGGTGGGACCGTGCAGATGCATGGACATTGGTCCCTACCTGGGAGTTCACCTCACCGGCTCACTGCCAGCTGCCAGTTGCCCACTCGGTGCCTGGGAGCATGTCCTCTCTTTCCAGGGGCTCCGGCTCTCCCCAGCTGCCTCAGAGGCAGCTGGTCCCTTCAGGAATGAGGCTGTGGACAGCTTGTGTTGGACACGGGTGCCCTGGTCCCACGGCTGCTCACGCCATTGAGGGATCTGCCCGGGAGCTGGCCTCTCGGTGCAGGGCTGACAGGAAGGAACGGCCTTGTGCCTGCGATGCCCACTCAGACCCGCCTCCCGCAGCCTGGATCTCGTTAACACTTCCCAAACCACTTATTCACCCCATCCGGAACTGGGGGGCCCCCTGGGCTGAGACCCCGAAATCCAGAAGGACACGCGTGGGCACCCAAGAGAAAGGACAGTGAGTTCCTGGGAAGGCAGGAGAGTCCCCATGAAGGACGGTGAGGGGGTCTTCTCTATCAGGCGCAGGGGTTTCCCCTCCCTGCCCACTGAGCTCAGCGTCCAGGGAGAACCAACTCCCCCCTTCCTGCCCTCCAGCCTGTACTTCCCGGGAGCGGGGAACAGGGCTTGGAGGACCCTCACGATCGGCTGCAGAGCCCAGCCCCAGGTGGGGGTCCTGATGCTGGCTGTGCCCGGCTCTATCCCCGCAGAGCCATTTGGAAAGAGGATACTGGTCTGTGTGCTGCTCTGAGGGCTGCCCGAAGGCCCTGTGGGGGCCCAGGAGACCGCCTTGCTGGTGGGTGTGTCGGGAAACTGTTGCGTGAGCCCCACACTGTGGTGGCGTCAGGGTGAACTGGATGGGGGCACCCCGCTTTCCCGGAATGCATAGTCAAAGGATGAGTAGGGTGCAAACAGCGCTTTGAGCAACAGCTGCATCTTGAGGGTGAGCTGGCCTTGGGAAGAGCCGGGGAAGAACATTCCAGAAAGGAGGGCAGGCCAAGGCTAGGGACGGATTGTTCCCGAATCGATCACAGGGCTGGGGAATGGGCTCAGTGGTCAGGGCGTGTGCCTGGCCTGCACAGGGACCCAAGTGTGGCCCTGCCCCCAAGTCCTCCAGGACATCTCCCTGGAAGCCCCCAGCTCAGCTGAACCACAGATTGAACCATTTTCCCCGGGGTGGTCCCTAGACGCCACTGAGCATAACTGGGGCATTTCGCCAAAACAAAACACACAAAGCTGCAATATGGTGCTGCAGGGGGCTGCAGAGGAGGGCAGGTCTCACCTGTGCAAACAAACAGGTGACCAAGGGAATCTGCTGGGAGCTGCTGTGGTGTCTTGGAGCAGAGCCGGGGTTCTCTGTGTTGCTGGGTGCTCAGAAGGCGGGAGTGGGTGGGTGCTGCAGGTACAGAGTGTGTGGGGTCAAACTTCCTCCAGGACATGGGGTGGTCCCCAGCAGGGAAGGGTCAGCAGGGACCTAGCAGATGGGAGAGCAGGGGTGTGGAGTGATGGGAGAACAGGGGTACGAGATGATGGGGAGCAGGGGTGCGGGGTGATGGGAGAGCAGGGGTGCAGGGATGACGGGAAGCAGTGGTGCAAGATGATGGTAGTACGGGGTGATGGGAGAACAGGAATGTGGGGATGACGGGAGCAGGGGTGTGGGGTGAGGGAAAGCAGGGGTGCAGAGTGACGGGATGAGGGGGAGCAGGGGTTCAGGGTGATAGGAGAATAGGGGTGTGAGGTGATGGTAGTGCGGGGTGATGGGTGATGAGAGAACAGGGGTATGGGGATGATGACGGGGAGCAGGGGTGCGGGGTGGCGGGAGAGCAGGAGTGCAGGGATGACGGGAAGCAGGGGTGCAAGGTGATAGTTAGTGCAGGGTGATGGGAGAACAGGGGTGTGGAGTGACGGGGAGCTGGGGTGCGGGGTGAGGGGAGAGCAGGGGTGCGGGGTGACAGGAGAGCAGGAGTGCACGGTGATGGTAGCGCAGGGATGATGGGGAGCAGGGGTGTGGAATGATGGGAGAACAGGGGTGTGGAGTGACGGGATGAGGGGGAGCAGGGATTCGGGGTGATGGGAGAGCAAGGGTGCGAGGTGATGGTAGTGCGGGGTGACAGGAGAGGAGGGGTGACGGGAGACCCAGCTCTGAGCAGTGGGAAATGCTGGGTCTGCAGGACACTGGACCCCAAGGCCTCTGAGCTCAGGGCTCCCCGGCGCTGACCTGGGCAGGCCGCCTAAATGTGGGCAGCGTGGGCACAGCCGTGCTATTTTCAGCCGTGGGACTGGCCCCGAGCATCCCGGGAGCATGGGTTTTGTTCTCCGGTGTGGTTTTCTTCCTCCTGGGTGCCATGAATCTATTTGATGAATATTTTTAGCACGTCCCGCATACTCAATTCTGCTCGGTGCTCCTGAAGTTTCCAAGGGCGCGGGCCCCGTGGCTCACGGATGCAGGCTGGAGGAAAGAGTCCGCCGTCCATAACCCAGGCACATCCTCGGGAAGTCACTTGAGGTCACGCAGCACCTGACCCCGCTGGCCGCCCCGGGCCTGTTTGGTAAATGAGCCGTTGGAGGGAGCTTTGAAACTTCTGCTCCAGCCCAGACTCAGACGGGGTGGAATGCTCTTGAACCGGAGACCACCACTGGTTTGAATTCTCCATGGTCCCTTCACGGGATTCCAGAACACTCACCGCTCAGTAGCCCCGGCTTCTGGTGTGCAGCTCTGTCTGCTGAAAGGCCAGGCCCCCGTGCACATCTGGGCTCGGCCGCAAACTGGGATCAATTATATCCCCCGCTCCCAGTCGTCAGGAGCGGGCCCGAGTGTGTGTGCTGGCGGGCAACTCCATCCCCGGGGACCCTCCGCGCTCCCCCAGAAATGTTTGGCCAGGTGGGAGCCAGATGTGTTCGGACATGGCTGTATGGCCCAGCCGCCCCGTTGGCTCCCGGTCAGGAGCCCAGCGGGTGACGTGACCCACCTCAGCGACCAGAGAGGGTTTATTTTCCAAGACCTCCAGGAGCATGACTAGTCTGCAGCCGGCAGGCTGGGCCTTGAATGCTCTGGTGAAAAATCAGGTCACCCCAAAGCTGCAGCGCTGGCCTGCTTTAGTGACAGACCCTGTCCACAGACTTCTAAATACCAGGCCGCTTCTCCGGACATTTCAGACGACAGGGCAGAGGCCCGCTAGGATTCTGACAGGCTTGAAGTCCTCGTGATTGGCGTGTAAATCAAGATGAATTCACTGCGAGGAGCAGAAAACCTGGCTCTGCGTAGCTTTTGCAGTCAGGACATTTAATTCTTGTAACAAGAGTCCAAAATGGGAGAGTCCAGGGGTCAGTTTGCCGGTAAAATGATGTCATCAGGGACCCAGGATCTTCCAGGGCTGTTGGCTGTGCTCTGCGTGTCTTTGACCATGTTGTTTCGTGGGCTCAGAGTGGGTGCTGCTGCTCCAGACATTGCATTCTTGTTCAAAGCAATATTAAAAGAAAGAAGTCATCTCCCTTTTAATCAGAAAACGGAGTCCTTCCAAGGACTCCTCTACCTCACCCGAATTTGCTTTCTCCCTCATGGCGTTAGATTTTGTCCTCGCCTTTCCACCAAATACCGGCCAACGGAAGTGGACTTTTCATGTTTGACTCGGCTTAGTGGCTCCCCAAATCAGCATATCAAACACCCTCTTCTGAGAGCAAATATTTCTGCCACGCTCCCCTGGAACAAATCCCTGGATCATGTCATCTCTCTACACCTTTTTATTTTTTTCAATCAATCACCCTCGCTGTGCTTCAAAGGGAAACTGAACTGGGACATGAGTCGGGGGAAACCGGTTAACGGCACCACCCAGTGTTCAGACGGAATCGTGAGAACATCGCGTGAAATCGGAGGCTGGGGATCTGGGGGTGCCTGGGCTGCCCCCGTGCAGAATGGTCCTCAGCAGAGCCGTGGAAAACGTGCCCGGGTTCCCAAAGGAACCTGCAGGCTTCCCTCGCACGGCTGGAGCTGCCTTGGACCCAGAGCCAGTCAGGTGCCCTCAAAGCAGGCACACCTGCACGGGGGAAGGGCTGGCGGGAGTCCCTGGTGCTGGGAAGGGGGTGTTCTCCACGCTGTGCGGTGCAGAAGCGCGCTGTCCGTTCCTGTCCCCTGTTCTGCCAGAAGCACCCCCTGCCCCGGGCTGTGTAATCACAGAAATACCCAATTCCAAGAATCCCCAGGGGATGAACGCACCGTCGTGGGAGCCAGACTTCTCTTGACCGCTGGGGCACTGCCACCCCTGGGCCATCAGCCTCCTCTCTGGCTGGGGACCTGAGAAGCCAGGGGCGAGCACCCACCAGTTTCTGCCCCCGGGTACTCTCTCTGCGCTTCCCCTCTCTCCTCCCCCCTGCAGTGAGAATGTGTTCCTAAAATCGCTCTGCCCAGGCAGACACTGGCACGCAGGAGTCCTGGCTACACTGAGAGCTGTACCCAGCGATGAAGTCAAACTTCCCCAAGCCCACCAGAGCGGAAACTCAGGCTGACTTGAGGAGGTCCTGAGCCTCCTGGGCCAGCCCCAGCCCTGCGCCTGGGGGATCCCCGGGGACCAGCAGACACCACACACGAGAAAAGTGTCCCCAGCACGCATTCTGGCAGTCATGGGATGTTCATTGATGCTTTTTTTGTATTTTTAATTTATTTATTTTTTTCTTTTTTGGGGTCACACCCGGCAATGCTCAGGGGTTACTCCTGGCTCATGCACTCAGGAATTACTCCTGGCGGTGCTCGGGAGACCCTCTGGGATGCTGGGAATCGAACCCGGGTTGGCTGTGTGCAAGGCAAACGCCCTCCCCGCAGTGCTATCACTCCAGCCCCTCATTGTTGCTTTTAAGCCCCCCAAACTGAGAGATTTGAATCTGAGTGATGGTGAATCCCAGCAGAAACGGTGCCTCCGAGGGGCATGGAGGGGAGCCAGGGTGCGGCCGGGCGGCTGCTCTGAGGCCATGCACACTTGGAGGACATCCACCACTTCCCCTAGCTGATTCAAGTGCAAAGTCTAGCTCAGACGGGAGGCAGGGAGATGAAGGGGGTGGCCTTTGCCCTCACCCGGCATCTCTCTCTCCCCCACAGCACAGTGGAGGTGATAATAAAGGCTCTGATAAGGCCTGTGGTGACAAACAGGCTTGCCTGGGATTCCATGCGGACGAGCAAGCACTGTCCCCAGAGCCGTGGCCATGGGCAGGAACAGATTGTGCTGTAGGGCACCAGCTCGGGAGCACCCCCCCCCCCCGTGCTTGGGGCCTCCAAGGATGGACCCAGTGATCCTTGGAGAACCTTCTGGTGCCGGAAAAGGAATAGAGCCGACTGTCTTGCATGCACGCACACCTGCACTCGAACCCTGGCGTGTCTCCTCTCCAACCCTTGCCCCATTTTATAAGGATCTGGGGATCAGAGCAGCTGACTGACTTGCCCAGCTGGCCTTGGCTCTTGCTGGGGCCGTTAGGGTGGGAGCCCAGGGAGGTGGGCTCAGGTGGGCTGCTCTCTCTCTGCCATGATGGCTCCCCGACTCTCAGCCCTGTCCTTGTCCACTCTTCCTTCTTTACCTCCTGCCCTAATGGACCCTCCATACGCCAGAAGCTCAAAACATTTCCTGCCCCCACTGTGGCAACAGGGTGTCTCAGAGTCTGGACTAAGCACTGAGCTAGGAATAACCTTGGCGTACCACCAGGCGTAAGGAAGGAAGGAAGGGAGGGAGGGAGGGAAGGGAAGGAAGGAAGGAAGGAAGGAAGGAAGGAAGGAAGGAAGGAAGGAAGGAAGGAAGGGAGGGAGGGAGGGAGGGGAAGGAAGGAAAAAAGGGAGGGAGGGAGGGAGGGAAGGAGGGAAGGAAAGGAAGGAAGGGAGGGAGGGAGGCAGGAAGGGAAGGAAGGAAGGAAGGAAGGGAGGGAGGGAGGAAGGAAGGAAGGAAGGAAGAAGAGATACCAGGAGCACAAACAGAAAGCCCTATTCTGCTCTCTCCTTGCGAGAAAAAGGAAAGAAGGAAGAAAGGCACAGAAAGAAAGATAAAGACCCAGAAATAGAAAAAAAGGAAGAAGAGGGACTGGAGCGATAGCACAGCGGGTAGGGAGTTTGCCTTGCACGTGGCCGACCCAGGTCCAATCCCCAGCATCCACTATGGTCCCCTGAGCACCCCCAGGAGTAATTCCTGAGTGCAGAGCTGCCAGGAGTGACCCCTGTGCATCACCAGGTGTGACCCAAAAAGCAAAAAAAAAAAAAGGAGAGGAGAAAAGATGAGAAAGTGGAAAAGACAGAACAACAGAAAAAAAGAAAAGGATGGGAGGGAAGAAGGGAGGAAGGGAGGGAGGGTGCCCAGGCACCCAGCTAGATCCTGGACCCAAACAGGGGCCCTGTTCCAGTGGCCCCTGGCAGGGGTCCCCGGGGAGGTGCGAGTGACCACAGGTCAGGTGTGAGGACGGGACGCGCATTGCCATATCCGGGCGCAGCAGACCCCCCTCGGTGAGTCCTTCCATGTCAACCCCCCAGCTTCTGGGCACTGTGGGGGCAGGAGCCTCCTTCGGGGGCAAAGCTGGCTGCCTGCCCGGCCACACTGTGCAGCCTCGCCCTAGCTGCAGAGACGAGTGACCAGCACCTGGGCGGGAGAGTGGCCGGGAGGGAGGGAGACGCGGACCCAGGGGGGCCAGGCAGCCCATGCCCCGGGCACCCCGGGGCCTTGCCTTGGGAGAAGCACCCCTGAGGCCCCCCACCAGCCTCTCTCCCACCCCCACAGTCTGTTTGCAGGAGCTAATTAGGTTGCAGCCTGCTCCCAGGCTGGAAAATGGACCCGTCACTCGTCACTCGCAGTTCTCTCCACTCGCATCTCTAAATTTAGCGGGATCTTGGGTAAAAGTTGATTTAGATGTCCTCCTCCGCCTGGGAGCGCCAGTGGCTCCAAATGCGAGCGTCGGGCTGTTTCCAAGGGGAGCTGATGAGGCTCCGCCAGGAGGGGCCCACCGTGCCCACGGCTGGGCGCTGGGGGGAAAGGGAAGGGAAAAACTAATTGGTCCGTGGTCCAGGGCGGTTCCAGTGGCCGTTTATCTCTTTGATGTTCTCGGAGGAGGAAACTGCAACGTGTGGAAACATAAGGATGTGTTCTGCCCAGTAAACAACGCCGCAGGGGGCCGCTGGGGGCGGCTGGGAGCCGGCCCTGCCCCTCGGTCCTCTCTGAGAAGCAACCCCCAATTAGGCGTGAATAATGACTCTGTTCTGGGCGACTTTATTGCTTTTGGCCACAGGCCTTTTGCAGAAATAACTTTGTAACTGGCTGCCAGGGATACTTTTGTCCACTTAAGACAAAAGAACAAAGAACAGAGGTGGGAATTTCTGTCTCTCACTCCCGGTTCCTGCAACACCCAGGCAGGTCAGAGACCCCCAGCTCCTTGGCAGGGGGTGTTAGTGGACACTATGTTTCATGGGGGCTGGTGGATGGTATGTGCCCAGGGGGTGCTGGTAGATGCTGTGTGCCAGGGGGTGCTGGTGGACTCTGTGTACCGGGGGTGTTGGTAGTGTTGGTAGATGCTGTGTGTGGGGGGGGAAGGGAGGGTTAGCTGGTGGACTCTGTGTGCTCAGGGATACTGATGATCACTGTGTGCCCAGTGATGCTGGTGGACACTGTATGCCAGGGGGTGCTGGTGGATGCTGTGTGCTTGGGTGGGTGGGTACTATGTGCCCCGTGTGTGCCAGCAGACCACAGTATGTCTCCTCTCTGTATGTAGTCGTGCCCCTGCCCATCCTGCTCTCCAGTGTTCTCACTGCTACCCCAGGAACTTTGCACTTTTCTGCCTGTTGCACAGAAGGCCTCTTCCCCTGGTTTGTCTTCTCACCCACCTCCAGCATTCAGTTCCACTGTCACCTCCTCCCAGAGCCCCCCCCCCCCATTTACTCTCTCGCCTCTCACCCTGATGTCTTCCTTCAGAGCTCCTCAGAGCATCTGAAATTCATCTCCATGCATTGATTTTTCTCTGTCCCCCGCCCAGATGTCACCTCCCGGGACAGAGGCTGGGTCTGCCTCATGTCCCCTGTTGTTCACAGGATCCTATCACCCCTGGCATACTGTCTGGAGCTTGGGAAGGACCAGGTTGTCAGAGTCATCGGTCTGGAAGGATGGAACATCCTGTCAGAGCCATCGGTCTGGGAAGGAGAATCCCAGCCGAGCCCCAGGGCCGCTTTGTCTGACCTGCTTCGGGTGTGAGATTTCCCCTCTGGAAATGGCACCGTGTTGGCTCGTGGCCCCCAAAGTATACGTGCCCAGGTGGGGCTCCAGTGCGGGGCTGAGAGGTGCACAGCCCAGGGGGCGTTCACTCCCCAGAAGTCCGCCTCGTTGCAGGGATCTGCAGCAATGAAAGAGGGTGAGGGAGAAAATCCTTAGCCCAGGGTCCCGCTGCTGACAAGTGGAACTTGGGGGTGAAGGTCACTCAGCACCCAGGGATGACCTGCTCACCAGAAATGTCCCAGCAGCTGCCCGGTTGCTGGCCACCTCTCATGCTAGCAGGCTGGGCAGTTTGCCAGGCCCCTGCCCGCCCACCCCAACCTTGGTCCTGGCACCCACGACTTCCCAAGTCTCACCACCAAGAAGCCTGCTGGCCACCCCAGGAGAAAGGTCTCCTCACACTCGGACAAGAGCGGGGCCCGCAGCCCCACTCCTGATGGAGTCTGCCTGGCCCTGGCCCAGCCCCAGCCCTCAGGGTCAAAGGGCAGAGCAGGGGTGAGGGAGGGGGGAGGGGTTGCGGGCGAGGGCATGTGGACTAGGGCACGTTAGCTCCAGTTCTGCGGATCAGATCCTGCCCTTCAGGTTGGGTTTTGGGCTTTGTTATCCCTCGGGGTGGGCAAAAGGAGCCCCCATTTTCTGAGGTAAGAAAGGGGTGCGTTGACTCCACCACCGGCACAAACCTTCCCAGCCTTTCTTTTGCTCCTTCACAAGTCCCTGGACAGGGTTTTTGCATTTTCCGCCTTTTGGGGGTCCAGGAGAAGGAAGATTAGGGTTGGGGGAGTGTTGGGGACACCCCAAGACTTCCTGGAACTCAGAGAACCTATAACAGGGCCTGGGGATGAACTCCAAAGCCCAGATGGACCCAGCAGAGATCAGGCTCCTGCCCGCCCTGCTTCCCTGTGCCCCCCTCCCTGCCAGGCTCCCCGGCCCCTCTGTGCCCCCCCAACCCTTATCCTCTGCGTGCAGCTGGGGTGGGCCAGGCCCCCTCCTGGAACGGGGCTGGTGTAGGCAGGATGGGGCAGGTCCCCCAGTTGAGGGCTGGGACTCTCGCTTTCGGAGCCCAAAGAGCCATCAGAGAAAACTGCCCGGAGGTGGGGGGGGCAGCACCTTGGAGCCCCCACTCCCCCACCCCACCACATGGAGCCCACCCACCGCCTCAGTGCCCAGTGCCCACGGCCTCTGCCGGCAGCAGCCACAGCTGCTGATTCAGGCCTGGCTCAGCGTCTTCTCGGCTGAGGCCCCGACACTGGGAGCGGGGAGCGCCCCCCACCCCCACCCCCCACTGTGCCCTGCCCCAGTTCCTGCACACCAGCTCCTGAGCAGGCAGAAAGGGGTGTCGGGCCGTGGACCGCCCCAGGCCAGGACCTGGCTCCAGCCCTGGCACCACCTGCCGCCCCTGTACCCCAGGTGTGACCCTGGAGGACGCCCCCCCTCCCGCACTGCAGGGCCTGGCAGCCGCATGTCCTGGGGTCTGAGCGTGGAACCAGCACAGGGACTGGTTGGGGGGCCCCAGGACAGGCCCCAGGCACTAAAAACCCCAAATAGCAATTGCGTCCCAGGAGCTGGAGCGATAGTACAGTGGGGAGGGCGTTTACCTGGCATGCGGTCGACCCGGGTTCGATCCCCAGAATCCCATATGGTGTCCCTGAGTGCAGAGCCAGAGCCAGTGCATCGCCGGGTGTGACCCCCCAAAAAAAGAAAACAAAGGAATTGCATTCCTGCCCTTGGGGGGGCCCACAGGAGCAGCAGCGTGAGGGGGCTCACTCCTCAGACCCCCTGCCCTGTCCACTGTCCCCCAGGCACCCCCTCTCACCCACACTCTGTCCTCCACACAGTCCAGGAAGGTCCTGCTAAATCCCGCATCTGCCCACCTGCCCAGGCTGGATCCCTCCAGCCCCCCGCCCCCACCTCACGCCAGCCACAGTGCCTTTGTCTTCCCCAGACCCCCAGGACCCACACTCCACCCCTCACCCCTGCTCTGCTTCCCCTGCCCCGTGCCTGGGACTTTGGTCCCCTCACTGTCTGCAGGCAGACGCCCGCATCTCTCTCCTGCTGCAGAGGGGGGCAGGACTCAGAGGGCGATTTGCTGATCCCTGGTACAACATGCTACAGCCCCCTCCCTTCCACACATGCATGTACACACATGCAGGTATGCATACACATATGCAGGTACATACCCACAATGCACTGCACATATACAAAATGTGTATACAGCACATGTATGCATACATACACGACACAGTACATATGCCCATGTCTGTACACGTGTTCTCCCTGCCTCCCGCTTTCCAGCAGCACCGCCAACCTCCCTCCCCTACCCGCTCCTCCTAGTGCACCCCAGGCCTGGGTTGGGTCAGTGTCTGTGTCACGGCAGATTCTTCCTATCAGGATCCAGGGAGAAGGACGGGCCTCCGGGCACTCACTGGTTGCTCACTGGATGGAGCAGCCCTAGGCTGCTGGAGTGAGGACAAGCTCATGAGGGGCCTCGAGTGGGAAAGACATGTACACACACATGCATGCACACACTTGCACATACATGCACGCACACACATGCGCACATGTGAATGCACATGCATGCACACACATGCATACACAGAATGCATATACATGCATGCACACACATGCACATACGTGCATGCACATGTACACATGCACACATGCACATACATGCATGCACACACATGCACACATGCAAATGCAGATACACAGGCATGCACACGCAGGCACACACAATGCACATACATGCATGCACACACATGCACACATGCAGATGCACACACAGGCATGCACGCGCAGGCATGCACATGCGCACACACAATGCACATGCATGCATGCACACACGTGCACACATACACATGCTCACACATGCACACACATGTGCGTGCTCACACGCATGCACACACATGCACGTACACACACACATGCTCGCACACACGCACACTGTCATAAACCTGGGTCGGGTGAGATGAAGGAATCGCGAGTCTGGGAGGACAGTGGGTCAGGCCAGCAGGAGCAGAGGCAGGAGGAGACTCTTCCCCGGCCACCGGTCCCCAGAGCCCAGGCAGGCTTGCTCTTCTTGGCTGCTGAGGAAACTGAGGCCAACTTGGGCCTGAAATTCAGGACTCTCACACCCAAGTTTCTTCTGCTTCTCAGTGCCGCCTTTGGCTTATCCGTTGACAAGGAAGCCTGAGGACAGTTTGCCTGCAGTAAGCAAGACAGGAACCCCAGCGAGGCTGTGGGGACCTTCTCCTGCTACTTAGAGGTAGAAACTTGGCTGAGTCTATGTTCATCCCCTGAGTCCATGCTCCTCCCCAGCACCCATACTCCACCTCTGGACCCACCCTTCACCCCTGTGCCCATACTCCACCCCTGCCCCGATGCTCAGCCCTTGCACGGAAGTTCCACCCCTGTGCCCACTCTCAGCCCCGTGCCCACACCACCTCTGCACCATGCCCTGCCACCTGCATGCCCCACCATTCAGGCTCACTCAGTTCCAACTGACAAAGCAACTCGAATGCCCTAAGGGGCCTGGGGGAACATGTGATTCGGTTCCCAAAAGAGTCAAAGCATTAAAAGGTTGACCTAAAAAGAAAGGCAACAGCGTCAGCTGATTAAATAAGAGCATGAATGGATGGATCCTTGGTCCCTGAAACCGAGAAGGCAGACGTCAGTCTCCTCCTTCAGGCCCAGCAGGACCCAGGGGTCGAAGGTTCGTTGTTCAGAACCAGCAGGTGGCAGCTGCAGCCCTTTCTGCTGGTGGCCTGTGCCAGCTCCCTGTGAGGCAAGGTAGCCTCTGCCCTCACCCTGGTCCTCACCTTGGCTCCGATAACTTGAAGTCGGTGCTCTTCCTGATTGGTCAGCCCAGTGTATTGCCCGTCTCTGGTTGGCCAGTCACAGGAGGGAGGGGGGATTTACAGTTCGGCCTTGCAATGCTGGAGCTGGGACCTCATTTGAACAGAAGAGATCAGGGACTGAGAGTTGAGGAGGTTCCCGACTTAAAACTGGGGCTCACTCTTCCGTCTTCTGTCCATCGAGATGCTGTGACTTCATGATAGGTTCATGCATTTGTAGTTTTGGATAGTTGCACTCTAGCTCCGCACACCAGAGTGTCCACCTCCCTCCACCCATGTTCTGACGGCCCCTCACATACACTGTTCCCCACCCTGCAAACTCAATTCTGTGAACCAACCCCCCAGTTCTGCTGTTTCGGCCTTGTGTTGCTCCCTGACTGTGTATCTGTATAGCCCGTGCTGGCTCTTTGCCATCCTACATCTGTCCCTTTTCTTCTGACGGACATGCTCAGCAGACTCTACAGCCTTACAGCAACGTGATTTCATCCTTTCTCACTGCTGTGTAGTATTCCATGTGGACACTCAACAATTTCTCGTCCACTTTTCCGTGGTTGGGCATTTTGGGGTTGTTTCTGTCTCTTGGCCGTTGTACTAAGTGCTGTGATGAACACAGGCCTGTCCTTTCTGATGTTTTGAGGTCTAGGGGGTGGGTGGGGAGAGGGTCAGTGCCAAGAAGTGGTCTTGCTGGGCCCTGTGGCAGTTCTGTCCTTATCTTTACAGGGAGTCTCCAGGTCACTCTTCCTGACAGCTGAACCTCACGACAGCCCCACCCTCAGTGCACCAGCGTCCCCACATCCCCACCAGCATTGGTTGTTTCCTGATTTTTGATCAGCGCCATTCTCACTGGTGTGGGAAGATTTGCATCTTCCCTGATAAGTGATACTGATAAAATGGGGAGTGGATACACCCCCCCAAACACACCTGCCCACGTTTCCTGGAGTTGTTTCAAGTCATCCTCACACTTGCACAAGGCCCCTCGACAGACGATTCCCTGAAGGTCACAGGAGGGGAAGTGCCGTGGCTAGTAGCACTTGGTGTCCCCGTGATCAGAGCTGGGCTCCTGGCCGCGACACCACACATGGTCCTCTCTGGCCCACTCCACATGCCCCTAGTGGACGCCACTGGGCTGACCATGGCCTCTGGTCTTCATGCGCTTGGCCACGGTCAGCCCAGGAGAGCAGAGACCGACTGTATTTGGGGTTTTATGCACTGACCAGTAAACAGGGCACATCGCAGATGTCCTGATATTTGACCATGTCAATTATCTGGCCTCCCAATCGCCCCCACATAGCATGGCACCATGGCAATGCCCAGCATGGCACCATGGCTATTCCCACACACGACACCACAGCGACGCCCGGCTTCCTGGAGCATCCTGTTTCCAAATAAGCCTCTCTGAGCTCCGCTGTCCCCTGCTCTGGTGGCCAACTCCAGCCTCCAGTATCCCAGCTCCGGGGGCAGCATTTTCCCCGTCCCCCTCCGGCTGCTTTGCCAACTGCAGGGGGCATAGGTGCCAGAGCCTTTCTCTCCCTGTGAGTTGTGCTGGGCCTGGGGCAGCTGCTTTGGAACCCGTCTCAGAAAGTGGCCTGATTGCCTCTCCAGACCCCAAGCCCTTTGTCCTGAAACCTGATCCCCCAGCCTCCCCCCCCAACTCCCAGTGAAGGACCCTCTCACCGTCGCCCTGCTCAGGGCAGCTGGCTGGTTTTACAGCCCCCAAATGCGATTCCAGGAACAGGCCCAGAGAGCCACAGGATGGGAGGAGGGTTGGGGAGAGTCTGTGGCCTGTGGGTTGGAGAATCCTTGGTCTATGACAGCCGTGCGTGTGTGTAGTCCGCGTCTACTCAGGGATGGTGAATTTCAGGACCACCCAGTCCCAGCTCCAACTTTGCTCCAGACACCAGGGACGTGAGAGTTTTGAACAGGGGTGTGTGTGTGCGTGTGTGTGTGTGAGTGAGATCCGTGTCTACTCAGGGATGGGCGTGAGAGGGTTGAGCAGGTGTGTGTGTGTGTGTATGTGTGTGTGTGTGTGCGTGTGTGTGTAACCATGCCTACTCAGGGATGGTGAATTTCAGGACCACACAGTTCTAACTCTCACTTTGCTCCAGACAGCAGGGGCATGAGAGGGTTGAACAGGGGTGTGTGTATGTGTGTGTGTGATCAATTCGTGTCTACTCAGGGATGGCGAGTTTCAGGACCACACATTTCCAACTCCCTTTCCTCCAGCCTTGTCCCCTGCCAGAGGCAGCACCTTATCTTCCACCTTCTCCTTCGAGGCCTGCCTACACCTGATGGCACCTTCAGAACTATGCCCCTATTTACTAGACTTCTCATATTTTACTCTGTGGCGGCTCCTCCAGGCAGCCCTCCCTAACTGCACCTGGGCTGGCTGTTCCCTCCTCCTTCCTCTCTGTACAACACCCATCAGCTCAGCCGCTCATGTTGTTCATCTGTTTCCAAGCAAGCACAGGGGTCGGGAGAGGGCTCTGGGGTCAGGACTTTGGGCGCAAAGCACATCTGTGCTGTTTGCTTGCTTGATCAGCCCTGGGCCCTGCAGGAAACAGCTGGTGACCTCCAACAAAGGTGTGAAAATGAAGGATGCAGATTCCAGGGCCCCTTTCCTGGAATGTGGAGAGGGCCCACTTCCCCCCCCCCACACACACACACACACCCGCCCTCCCCCCCGGAGCTGCGGGCCCTTCAGTCCAGCAATATGAGGATGTGGTTGGTTCCCAGCATACGGGCAACGGGGCTTCCTGGAGAGTCCCTCACCTCTATTCCTGCCGCCCAGGGCCCTGGCCCTGTGGCCAAGCAGGGTCGGGGGAGGCTGAGAGAGTAGAGCCTGCTGGTGTGGTCAGCCGGTGAACTTGCTGGGCATAGAGGCGAGAGGAGAGGGGATGAGGAGGGCCGGTCACCCGAGCCAGGGCACTTTGGGTCAGTTCTAGAACCTCCCCTTGCCCCAGCCCCGCACGTGCAGATGGCGCCCCCTGACTCACCTCCTAAGGGGTGCTTAGAATTGGGCTCCAAACTGGCCTCAGAGTCGGCTGGACCTTGGGGAAGCACCCGTGAGCCTCCAGGCAGGGCTCATGCCTCCAAGGTGGGAGGCCCTGGTTTCCGTCCCCAGCCTGGCCAAAAACAAATAAACCATCTCTTTATTCCTCTTCACTATGTTATGGTGTCAGATCAGATGAGCAAAGGTTAGAAAGGAGCCTTGTTTGAGCTTGGAACACCCACAAGATGCAGCTTGGATCAGCCCAGTATCACCAGCCTTCGCTCGGCATCCAATGGGTGGCCCTGGGCAGCCGAGGGCTCCGCCCCTGGACCAGTCAAGCCAAATTCCAACTCTCTTCGGCATCCACCAGGTCCCGGGCTCCTCGCTCTCTCATTGGCCACGCCTGAGCCTCACGTCTGCCTCTGAGCCAATTGCTGGAGAGCTAGGGAGGCGGCGTGTTTTGATTGGCTCCTCCTGGGTCACGTGTTGTACGCTCTATCCCAGCTGCTGGAGGAAGGCAGTGCAGGACCCCCACCAGAGCAGAAGTGCTCATAGCCCAGGGAGAGTGTTCTGCATCTCGTCTGCCATGACCCAAGCTCTGTTTTCGGGGGCAGGGGGCGCACATGGATTCGAACAAAGCTAACATATCCGTGAGTGAGATGCACAAAGTACAATATCCAGTTGTCAGAGGTGGGCATTGCTGTGGGAGAAAGAGGAGAGACTGAATTTTTGAACCTGCACAGGTGACATTTGTGCCAAGCCCTGAAGGAGGAGGGGTAGAAAGTGGCCAGGAAAATACATAGCCAGATGAAGACTCCAGAAGCCCGGACAGCAAGTGCAAAGGCCCTGTGGTGGGGACTTGCCAGAGACATGCAATGAATAGCAGGAGGTGTGTGGCTGGAACTTTTGAAACAGCACAAGGAAGGTGGTGTGACCCCAGGACATCCTCCTGGTGGTGGTGGGGAGGGCTGTTCTGTTCCAGGCAGTTCATTCTACCAGCCAGTACAGAGCCGATAGAGACTAGACCCTCTGCACCCTACATCACATCACATACATGAAGGTGACCTTCGGGGAGCAGCTCAGGGCCAGACCTGGAAGCAAGCTGTTGGGAATAGCAGGCAGTGCCCCTGGCCGGAGGGAAAGGCAGCGGCTGGGGACACGCGTTACCCCAGCTTCGCTCTCGGTTCAGTCACTTCGACTCTCACACCAGGAAGGGGAAACTGGAGACAGAATCTCTTGTGTCATTTTTAATTGATTTCTTCAGCATCCGGAGAGGGGCTGGCATGAGGCCAGGGAAGCAAGAGCCGGGGGAATTCATCAAAAATCGACCCACTAGATGACTTGATCTGATGAGATAATTAGCTCCCTGTTATTCTCCAGTGTCCGGCCTCGGCTTCTGACTTCACCTAGAGGAAGCGTGTCCTGGAGGGGGCCACAGCTGCCCCGAGGCCGTGGGCATGACCAGGAGGACCACCATGGGCCGTGGCTCAAAGGGCTGGAGCACATGGTTTACGTGCAAGGGCCCCAGGTTCGACCGGTGGCGCTGCATGGTTCTCCCTGCTCACCTAGCCAGGAGTAGCCCCAAGTGCTGGCAATCACCGGGACTGGGTTCTCTAATCATCTCTGTTCCCCACTGAGCCCGGGACCCCCATTATGGGCTGCAGGTCCCAGCCGTCTTGTCCCTGACTTACTTATGTGTGGCCCCTCCACATCTCAGACCTAAAAACACCCCCGGAGGGAATGTGGATGCCGGCAGCTTCGCCAGAAAGAGGAAACCGAGACTTGGAAACTCAAGCGAGATGTGCTTCCAGGAGCTCTCTTTGGACAGGCTAACCTGAGTCTGCCTCTGCCTTTGTCCTGTGATCGGGGTAGGATTTTCACTGTCTGCGCCTCCCTGGGCCTATCGGCAGGCGACTCTGCTGAGAAGCGGTACAGTGCTCAGAGGAGCAGTGGGAGCTTGGCCAACTCCCAGGGAGCACTGTGGAGGGTTGTTTCTGGTGCGTGTGAGAGAGGCTGCTTGTGGGGGCCCCCCCAGGGCTGTCCTTGGCATTATTCCCACACTTAGTGATGATAAGAAGAGCCTGTGCATTGTAGCAGGCCCATGGCCCGGCACTGAGTGTCACGGCAGGCTCACCCAGGCGATGCATGGACTTGGAAACAAGCAACATGGTTGACACACACATACACATAAATGCTAATATGCTTCACCTCCTTTCAGCACCAGCTAAGGTGAGAGAGAGAGAGAGAGAGGGGAGAGAATGGAGAGAGAGACCAGAGTGAAAGTACAATGAGTAAAGACATTTGCCTTACACACGGCCGGCCTGGATGTGATCCCCAACACCCTACATTGACCCCTGAGCACTGCCAGGGTGATCCCTGAGTGCAGTCAGGAGTAAGCCCTGTGCATTGCCGGATGTGGCAAAAAAAAAAAAATTACAGAGAGTGCCAAGTGCACACAGGCTGCAGCTGTGAGAGCCAGTGACACCATGGCCGACCGCATTAAGTGGCCGTGTGCGCTTCTGAGGGGCAGGGGTGCCGAGGGCCGTCTGCCCGGCAGAGAGTTGTCTTTTTCCAAACCTGTGTCTTTATTTTCAAGTCAGGCCCTTTCTTTTTATTTTTCATTTATTTTTACAAAGCTGTTCATGATTGGACTTCAGTCACACCCATCCCTCCACCAGTGTACATCTCCCAGCACCAGTGTCCCCAGGTTCCCTCCCATCACCCACTCCCACCCTCTGCCTGCCTCTATGGCAGGCGCTTTTCTTCTCTCTCTCCTTTTGGGTGCTGTGGTTTGCAATGTTGGTACTGAAAGGTTATCAAGAATATCCCTTACCTACGTTTAACCCTCAGCTCTTGTGCTGCCTGATCATTCCCAGCCCTTATTCTCATAGTGGTCTCTCCTCTCTCTCATTTACCCTCTGCCCCCCACACACTTGTGGTTAGTTCCAACCATTGACTAGTCCTTCTCACCCCTGTTTTCCCTGGCCATGGATATTATTCTCCTAAAGGTAAAGGTAAAGGCCCTCCCATTGATCATCAGTTTGCTCGAGCAGGCCCAGTAACGTCTCCATTGGAGACTTTGTTGTTACTGTGTCTGGCATATCGAATACGGGGAGCTTGCCAGGCTCTGCCATGCGGGTGAGATACTCTCGGTAGCTTGCCGGGCTCTCCGAGAGGGGCGGAGGAATCAAACTCGGGTCGGCCATGTTGGCTGCGTGCAAGGCAAACGCCCTACCGCTGTGCTATCGGGCTGGAGCTATAGCACAGCGGTAGGGCGTTTGCCTTGCACGCAGCCAACATTATTCTCCTACTATGTAATATTTTATATCCCACAAATGAGTGCAGCCATCTATATCTGCCCTCTCCTTCTAACTCATTTCACTCAGCATGATAATCTCCATGCCCATCCATTTATAGGGGAATTTCATGGCTTCATCTTTCCTGACAGCTGCATAGTATTCCACTGTGTAGATGTACCATAGTCTCTTTATCCAGTGGTCTGTTCACAGGCGCTCGGGTTGTTTCCAGATTCTGGGTATGGCAAGTCAGGCCCTTCCCAGAGGGCCTGGTGCAGATGGCAGTGGCCTGGCGCTGCAGTCCGGGCATGCGCTGGAGCGAGCGCAGCCGGGAGATGTGGGTTTGGGAGTGCAGCCCTCACTTTGCGGCCTGGGACTTTGGACCCCACTTTGGCCGTGTTTTCTCCCGTGATCACAGAACTTTCACCTCAGGTGCCCTCTGGTGTAGAAGGGGACGATCAGCACCCACGGGAGGGAGTGGCTGCGCGAGTGGGTGGGCTCTGGCGTGCGTCTCTTGGCGGGTCACGCCAGGACAGCCACATGCCAGCTTAGTGTTCACTCATACTCTTCCTTCATGCTCACTCTGCAGAGGGGGAAACTGAGGCACCGCGTCACTCACTCATCCAGGGCCTCCAGCATGAAGCTCCCTGATCCCTTGTGAGGGGCACAAAGCGGGTGCTGGTGCTGCCTCGGTGTAGCTGCGGCAGGGAGGAGCGTTGGACCAGGAGAAGACCCCACTTTTGTGTGTTGGGGGGGTGGAGGCAGGGAGTGGATTGTGGCCACGGCTTTAGTGGGGGGTCTGGGGGGCTCGTGCCATCAGTTATAGAGCCCAGGAGGTGCCCTTCAGAGGAGGTGATGTGTGTGGCAGAGGTGAGGCTGTCAGACAGAATCTGGGGAGGCTCTTCCAGGTTTACGGAGGAGCAAGTACCAAGGTTCTGGGGTCGGCTTCATGGGAGCAGCAGAGGCTGGAGAGCCATGGGACAGAAAGGGGCACTGGCGGTGAGTTTGGATTGTATTTCCAGGGCACAGACTGGGCAGGGGAACGGCACTGGGAGTCAGGAACCCTGCACAGCCTCCAGCGAGTGGCCCATCACTCCCGACCCAGAGGCCCCTGCTGGTCTCATAGGAAATGAATGACCCGGCTGGCTGTCCTGGGGGAGGGGGGAGGAGGCTGAGGAGTCAGGGGTGGGAGGTGCAAGAGACCCTCAGGTACCTGGTGCCATCCAAGAGGGGCTGCAGCCGACACACTCCTATGTGGGGAGCCGGGACCCCGGAAGGGTTCCTGAGCCCTGAGTCGGGTGGGGCCAGGGGCCGGGCAAATACTGTCTGCAGGAGTGCAGAGACTGTATAAGGCTGGGGCACTCGGCTTCCTCCCTGCACGCCACCCTTCTCCCCTTCCTCCCCCCTCTTCCGCCTCCCTCTCCCCTTCCTCCCCCCCTTCCACCTCCCTCTCCCCTTCCTCCTCCCTCTCCTCTTCCTCCTCCCTCTTCCCTTCCTCCCTCCCTCGCTCTCCCCTCCCTTCTCTCTCTCATTATTTTAAATAAATGAGACCAAAGTCTATCTGGACAGGACCTGAAGACCTATTTCCTCTAGGAGCAGAAAAATAGCCTTGATGAGCAGGAGGGGAGCATGGCGGAGACCTGCACCGCACCCCGGGGGCTCTCCCCAGCTCCCATTTGTGGCCAGCCCGCCCTGGGTGGGTGGGGGGGGGTGACATGCTGAGTGACAGCGACAGCTTTTTGCCCTCAGCTTCTTAGTCGTCAGTTTTCCCTTGTCCCTTGGTTTCCTCTGTACCTATAAACCAGAGGGGTCTCTTGCCTGGTGAGGAGACCCATGGGCCATCACCCCTCCCCCCCCCCACACACACACCCCAGAGGGAACCCTGGTAACTTCTGTGTCTCCCTGCTTCTGCACCAGAACTGGAGGTCCACACTGGCTGGTTGCTGGAGAAACGTAGGGGGGATGGTACTACCCTGAGACCCCCCCATCCGCTTCCGCTATCTCCTGTCCACCTCTGCCCCCTCCCCAGTCCCCGACCCAGTAGAGGAACATTCCGGGAATATCTGTACCCCAAATCAGGGCTTCTTCCCTTCCCACTGGGAGATTTGTCCATTGCGGGGGTGTGATGGTCAGCCAGGCTGATGTGGCCCGGGGCTGGCCAGACGCCCCACAACTGGACGCTGCTGCCCGCCTGGCCTGGAGCTCCCCAGAGCCTTAGTCCTGCCTGTTCCCTGCCCGCGTCGTTGTTCCTCTGGGCTCCTGGGCGGGCCGCCAGCACTGACCGGCTCTCTTCTCCTGCAGGAGGGGCCCGGAAGTGGTGGACTGCAGGGATGGCCCCCGCGGGCCTGCTGCTGGCCGTGCTGGGCGCCGCGGTGCTGGCGCTGCTGCCCGGGAGCTCGGCGCTGCTGGCCAACCCGCGCTACAAGGGCCGCTTCCAGCGCGACCGCAGGAACATCCGGCCCAACATCATCCTGGTACTCACGGACGATCAGGACGTCGAGCTCGGTAAGCGCCAGACGCCCACTGGAAGGTCCATCCCGTGCACACCCCCCCCCGCTCCCCCCCCCAAGCTGAGGTCCACTTGGGGGACACAGCAGTAGGGCGGGAGGCTGACCGCCCCTTCTGGGGAGGCCCAACCAAGCTGACCTTTGGGGCCAACGGGGAGCTCGGAACTGACCAAGAGGGGCGCGGCTTGTGCCTGTGTGCAAGTCATGGGCGTGTGTGCAGGCGCACGTGTGTGCATTGTCTGCAGACACTTGTGGCCCCCAGCTGCACTACTTAGGGCCCACCTACTTAAGACTCCACCCACTTAAGACTCCACCCCCTTAAGACTCCACCCATTTGGGCCCCACACACTTAGCGCCCACCCACTTAGGGCCCACCCATTTAGAGCACACACACTTAAGACTTCATCCATTTAGGGCCCACCCACTTAAGAATTCATCCATGTAGGGCCCCACCCACTTAAGGCCCCACCCACTTGGGCCCCACCCACGTAAGACCCTACTCATTTAGGGTCCATCCACTTAAGACTTCATCCATTTAGGGCCCCACCCACTTAAGAATTCATCCATGTAGGGCCCACCCACTTAAGGCCCCACCTGCTTAGGGCCCCACCCACTTAAGACTCCACCCACTCAGGGTCCACCCACTTAGGGCTCCACCTACATAAGGCTCCGCACACCTACATAAAGCTCAACCCACCAAGAGCTCCAGGCTCCATGCGAGGTCAGTGGGCTGTACTCTGTCACCTCCAGGGACAGGAAGCTGGTCCTTTGGGCACTGACACAAGACTGGGCCTCAGAAGTGAGAACTCCCTCGCTGCCTCTGTCCCAGTTCCTCCCTCACAGTGCTCTGGGCTGCCCTGGGGGAGCCCTGACAGTGTGGTGAGGAGGGCTTTCAGTCCCCAGACCCCTAGGGTCCCACTGGCCTCACGCCCAGCACTCTGTAGCCCCCTCTGGAGCCACAACTCAGGCTCCTCCTCTGAGCTCTTGGGGGGGTCTTCATGCCAGGAGGCTTTGGCCCACGTTTTCATCCCCAGGAGGACGAGATTCCCCCCAAGTAAGGTCCACCCAGAGTGGGTCCTCCAGAGCCTGTCCAGGACCTGACCCTTGGAATTAGACCCACTTCCGCCTCCTCTACCCTTGGGGCAGGACCTCACCTTCCCCTTTGTCTTCTCCCCCCCACCCCCGCCCCCGAACTTCCTGAATATATGGGTTCCGTCTCTTCACCTTACGCCCCTCACAAGCAGGTTCTGTTACAGAAATACAAGGCAAACCACAAAGACAGGGACAGAGTTCATTCAAAATTTTCCAGTAACCGCACTGGGGAAATAAAAAAAAAAATCTAGTGATATTAGTTTTAACATGTGTGACTTAAACCCCAGATATCTGATTTCCTAGCATCTCAACCTAGCATCAATATTTTAAAAAACCATCGATGGGGTTTTTGTAGAATTGGGCTTTTGTACTCTGATGTGTGTTTCAACTCAGGATAGCATGCCAGCAGGGCTAAGTAGCTCTCAGGGCCCTGGGTTCCATGTGTCTGGTGGCTACCGTCCTGGGCAGGACCATACCATGCTGGACGGTACCCAGCCTTGCCCCTTGTCCTTTTGTGTGTGATTTCCTCTCTCACCCTCAGTTGCCATGTAGTCATGGGAAAACTTTCAAGTGGTGGACATAGCATGTTCAAGGGCCCTGAGGTAGGATGAAGAAGATAGATGGAACCCGAGCCAGGAGGCCTGCAGAGAGAACTTGGGGGCTCCGTGGGAGGGGGGGTTCATCAGTAGCAGTCCAGGTAAGGGGAGAGGTCGGAGCGTGTCTGTCCACTCTGAAGGGAACCTCTGAATATCGGTGGTGGCCACAAACATGAGCTGACCGGGGCAAGCCTTTGCCACTCACTGTGGAGCTGTGGGCTGGACCCGGCTGGAAAGCTCCTCCCTGTTTGGAACCATTTGTGAAAATATGAATCAATCTTCTTGCTGCCAGGAAAGGATGATTTATGTCAGGCGAGTCACTGTATGGAATGATTGGAGCTACTGATCACAAATATAGATTGTTCGTGGGGAGCTTATCTGCACCGAGAGAATGTGTAGCACGGAAGCCGTCGGCGCCCCGAGCCGTTAGCAACAGTTTGACTTCTGTGATCCCATGCTCCCGGGGCCCCGCGGCCTACGCTGTGTGGCTGTGGCCCCAGAGAAAGCGTTGCTGGTGGAGTTTTGCAGAGAGCAAGTGGGCGGCAGAGGCCCCTCCCCCCACACACTGGGTCTGGCCTCGTGCCCCGGGAAACCGGGAAGCTGGTTTGGGCATTCTGCTGTTGTGGGTGAAGCCTCGACCCCGTGCTGGGAGTGGGTGAACAGAGGACGATGACTCCAGCCAAGAAAGCCAGAAAGACTCAGAGTTAGAAGTGAGCTGAGGAGCTGGAGCGATAGCACAGTGGGGAGGGCGTTTGCCTTGCACGCGGCCGACCTGGGTTCAATTCCCAGCATCCCATATGGTCCTCTGAGCACCGCCAGGAGTACTTCCTGAGTGCAGAGCTAGGAGTAACTCCAGTGCATCGCCGGGTGTGACCCAAAAAGAAAGAAATGAGCAGGGGCAGGAGGACGTCAGGAAGGGGCACGGGAGAGGCCAGGGGTGGACTTTTAGTCCTGGGAAAATGTACCCGGCTCAAGAGGCATCTGCGCGGGAAGGCTGTGACTTGCAGTCCGCCCCATCCTGCAGGATCCCCTTGGTCAGGTGCCCTCGGAGCACCGAGAGTGAGAGCAGGAGCCCTTGGTGCAGGCAGGAGTCATGAAGGGCCGGGTGGGCGGGATGGATGTGGACGGAGGAGGCTGGGATAAGAAACAGAAGCCAAGGACCAGCTCTCAGGGACCACCCCATGGTCCAGTGGGGAGGGTGCCTGCCTGGCATGCGGCTGACCTGAGCTGATCCCCGGTCCCCCATGCGGTCCCCGAGTCCGCCAGAAGTAATTCCTGAGTGCAGAGTCAGGAGGAACCATGACTGGTTTTGGGTGTGGCCCAAAACCAAAACACAGGCTGGAGCCATAGCACAGCGGGTAGGGCGTTTGCCTTGCACGCAGCCAACCTGGGTTTGATTCCCAGTATCCCATATGACCCCCTGAGCACCGCCAGGAGTAATTCCTGAGTGCAGAGCCAGGAGTAAACCCTGTGCATTGCTGGGTGTGACCCAAAAAAAAAGAAAAAAAAAGCCAAGGAGCAGCCCTCAGTCCCGGGCCTGGGCAAGTGGACGTGCCCTCCAGGGACGCTCACATCTCACGGCCAGAAGCCAGCGCTGTGATCCCTGGGACTCCGCCTTCTGGTCTGCTGTCAGCTGCTGCTTTGGCTCTGGCTGAAGCCAACAGAAATGTTGGGGTCCAAAGAGAGGGTCGGGGCTTAAGATGCTCACCTTGCGCTGGCTGAGCCCAGGTCTATCCCCAGCACTGCATAAACTGCCCTGATCCGGTCCCGGCCAGGCCAGCGTCAGCACAGAGCTAGAAGTCAGCCCAGAGCTGGTGTTTGGGTGTTTGGGCCAAAAAAAGCAAGTACCAGAACTGGCGCAAAGTGGCCCAGGGGCTCATCATTGGTGAGCACCGTCCCTCCCCCCAACACACACACACCCCTCTGTGGGTTCCAGCACCAAGATCAAACCTGTGACCAACCCGAACAGGCGTAAGCTGGCCCTCGTCACTCAGACCAGCCGGGGTCCTAAGAAGCAGTTTCCCCTCTGCCGGGGTCACAGCTAGGATTTCAGCTAGGGTACAGTGAAAATTCGAACCACATGCCAGGGAGAGGGCTTGGCGGGGTGTGGGCCATGCCTGCTGGGGTCCAAGCCCATCCCCAGCACTAAGTGATCCCCCGAGCACCATCAGGAGTTGCTCCTCCCCCAAACACCGATCAAGGAACGGCCCCTGAGTCATGCTAGGAGTGATGATGATGATGTTTTGTGGTTGTTGGGAGTTCACACACCCAGCGGCGTTCAGGGCTTCTGCCTGCTCTGACATCAGCAGGGCTGGGGGTCTCCATGGGGTGCCGGAGAGTCACCCCGGGCAAGCTGCATGCAAAGAAGAGGCCGTGAGCCCTGGACTATCTCTCCAGCCCCACACAGAGCAGGATTTGAGCTCAGACCCAGTGCTCCACTCCACCGGGCGCCCAGGCTGACGTTAATGGGGCTGGTGTGTGTGTGGGGGGGAGGGGTGAGTTTCCACGCCCGGGATGTCTCCATCTGCACCGCCTCACACACAGGAGTGAGCGTCCTGGGAGCATCCACCATTCTGGGTTATGGAGGTGGAGGCTTAACCTACCCAGCGACCCCCCCAGCCCCTCCCCGAGAGCCCCCTGCCCCAGCATCTCGCAGCCTCCCTCCCCATGTGACCCATCCGGGCAGCCCCCCTGGAGGAGGCAGCCGTGCTGCTCCAGGAGGTGGGGGATGGGGGCAGGGTGGGCTTTTTATAAACCACGAGACAGACCCAGATCAATAATGCATGTTCCCAAAAAGGCCAGCACATTATCTCACAGTTGGCTACAACCGGAGCACAGAGGGTGGTCCTAAAAAATTTATCATCTGCTATTTTCTGCTCCTCCGTGCAGGAGTGCGGAGGGTGCTCGGGGCTGCAGGCTTCTCGGCTAAGATCATTCCAGGCTCCCTTCCAGCCCCAGGGTGGGAGGAACCGTCCGGGGCCATTAGGGTCTGGTTGAGAGGTTGAGAGCGCCCCCCCCCCCCCCGCCACCCAGTGAGCCTTGCCAGCTTGCTCGTGCAGGCGGGGGGCCAGCAGTCCATTTCTCCCTCCTCCACATCTGTGTCCACAGATGTGACCCTGCCCCCCTGCCCAGGGAACTGCTTCCAGGTCAGGCTGCTCTGGAAGGGGCCATGGAAATAATGAGCTTGAGTATTCGATATGCCAGACACAGTAACAACAAAGTCTCCAATGGAGACGTTACTGGGCCCACTCGAGCAAATCGACGATCAACGGGAGGGCCTTTACCTTTACCTTACCTTAATCGGAATGGGAACACCTGCCAATCAGAACCCAAACCCAGAATGTCGCGTGTTAGTTCCTGAGGCCTCATGATCCTGAGTGTCCCTAGTTGGTGGGTGCTGACCCCTGCCCCCCCACCCAGATGTCGGTGTCCTCCTGGGAGACCTGCCACCCAGCCACACCCCACAGGCATCCCTGGCCTCGGGACATCTTTACTGGGTGCCCCATCTAACCAGGGAAGGGTGGGCGCTCTCGGGACTCGCAGCGGCACAAGGCTGTGCAGCCTGGGGGAAGTGGCTTGACACCCCTAAACCTCCATGCCCTCGTGTGTAAAGTCCTGTGCAGGCCACTGGGCACCTGTGCCTGTAATACAGCCCACCCGATGGTCAATCACCCACCCCCTTTCCTGCCGTCTGCCCGTGTCTCAGGGTACTGTTTCTGCAGCGATTGCTCAGGGACCGCTAATTGCTCAGGGAGCACTGCCAGAGGTACTCGGGGGCTCGCAGGATCAGGGCCTCCCCCCTGCGCGTGTTGGATCTCAGCCCTGGCCGGCTCGCAGTCGACCTTGCGTCCACATGCACAGCCGAAGCACCCGCGTCCATTTGGGAAGCGTCGTCTGTCACGCCCCTCCTGGCACTGAGTGTCTGGGTCGCCACTGTCCCCTCCTAGCTGCAGAGGTGGGGAGCTGTGGCCAAGCCCGGCTGAGCCACTCGGGTCCTCCATGGCTTCTGCAGCCAACACATTGCCCCCGGCGAATAGCCCCACCCTCTTGGCCAACAGGGCAGCCCAACGGGCAGGGGGCAGAGAGGAGCCCCCAGAATGCCCGGGAACAAGTGTTCCACTAGACATAAAAACAGACTCACAGCCACCCCTGGTGAGGCTGGGCTCTCTCAGGGACCCTGCGTGAAAACCCAAGTCCCAGAGGACTGAGAAAACCCTTGAGAATTGTCTGTGTGCCTGAAATGCCCAGGTGTATGTGAGCTTCAGGTGTGGCTGGCCCCAGGTGCTCCGTCCCCAGTTGTCCTGCTCTGAACTAGACTCTGCGGCGCCTGCTCTCTCTGCCCCACTCTCACAGGTGCCCCTGGCATCGCCAGCCCCATGGCCCTGCTAGCCTGAGTCATTCTTCTAGCGTCCTCTCGTCCCACGAATACCAGAGTCCCCAAAGTTGTTCTCTAGGTTCTGCCACTCTGGGACATCTGGTCAACCATAATCAGTCAGCCAGGGACGGGAACATAAGGACAGGCGGGCCGGCTGCTGTCCCCATTCCTGGGAGCAGGGAGGGACTGACCCTGTGAGGATTGGGAGAAGGGGGGGTGCAGCCCTAAAAGAAACTCAGAATAAGGCGGCACGTCGTGGGTGCAGTCAAGCACACCTGTCACTCCTAGGGAAAAGGCAGACAGAACAGGTGAATCTCGGGGCTGGAGCGATAGCACAGTGGGTAGAGCATTTGCCTTGCACATGGCCGACCTGGGTTCGATTCCCAGCATCCCATATGGTCCCCCTGAGCACCGCCAGGGGTAATTCCTGAGTGCAGAGCCAGGAGGAGCCTCTGAACATCGCTGGGAATGATCCAAAAAGCAAACAAACAAAAAGAACAGGTGAATCTCTGATCTTCAAGAACCTAACGCTGCAGAGTGCAGGGAAATAGAAGTTCAGCAAAGCTCTGGAAAGCGGTGAGGGCTAGTGGGTGGGAGGCATGGCGTGTGGCCCACTGAGAGAGGCCCCCCAGGGAGAGCGTACCGGGCAGGGCTACAGCAAACGTCCCTTCCCTGAGGCAGCTGCGTTCCCAGGTGACTCCACGAGCTGCACAGTTACTGGGCTGCAAAGCAGGCGAGCAGAGGCTCCCGGGGAGTGGTGAGGCCTGGGAGGGGGACGGGGTTTGTGCGGGGGTGTCTCTAAATTGGGTTCGAGAAGAAGCCAGCCAGGGCCACAGAGCAGGGAGACCCTTCAGGCCTGGGTCTCCCTTTTCCTCCCTAGACAGTAGAAGGAGAGGAAACATCAGATTGGGGAGCCCCGAGCGGGGTTTTCTGCAATGCACCAGGTGGGGGGAAGACCCACAGAGGGTCTGCGGCACTTGGGTGGGGGGGGCAGGTTGCTAGACCCCTCGCAAAGGGTGAAGCTGGCGAGACCCACTGATGTCTCCCATGTGGAGAGGGAGAGAAACACTCCCCAGCGGGGGCCTGGGCCGATCAAGGAGGGACTTTCTGTCTCCAGGGAATGCTTGCGGGGAGCTCGGCTGTGGGCCGGGGATGCCGCAGAGGCCAGAGTTCAGGGCCAGGCTGGGCTCCGTGGGCCGAAGCCGAGGAGGGTAAGAATTACAGGGTGGCCTGTGCCGTGCCCTGCTGGGCCAGAGCCTCGCACCAGCTTCCCAGGCCGCGGGGGGCATGGGGGAGCCCAAGAGCTGTCCCACCTCCCCCCCACGCCACCCCCCACCATCCGACTCCCCTGCCCTCCTCTGCCCTCCCCCCCCACCCCCGCAGAAGCTGCCTCTAGGCTCAGAGCAGGCTTTGCGAGAAGGGCCTGGGCCGGTTTCTGGCTGGGCGCTTGTTTGCCACTGGCGGCTGTGAGAGCAGGAAAACCACGCCCCACGCTGCAGACCGACAGCCAGAAACCAGGCCCCCATCGCAAGGCCTGGGGCGCTCCAGGGCCTGGAGGGGAGGGGAGGGGAGAGGAGGGGGGCAGTGCTGGGACCCCGGGGCAGGGCGCCCCATCCTCACACCAGCTCACCCACAGTGTCCAGCTCAGCCCCTCTCGGCACCAAGTCCTGAGTTCCTGCCATCCCCAGTCGGCTGAGAAAGACATGTGGGTACAGGTTATCGCAGGAAGAAGAGAAGCTTGTGGGACCCACCCTGGTGTTCCACCAGCCAAGCACATTCCTACAAATTGTTATTTTTTTTAACCCCCCCCCCCCCTTGGGAGATCTCTTAAATTCTGGACAGTGACTGGTATCCGCAGATCAGGTTTGGCTGCGTGTGAAAGGAAACAAAATAACAGAAGGCTTACATAAGGGCTTTGTTCCTCATTCACATAAAAATTTCTGGAAGTTGGCCGTCCAGGTTTGGCAGAGCTTCCCAGAGACCCAACCGCGTCGCCACGTAAACTTGCTGCCGTCCCAACCATGTGGCTGCCATCTTGTTGATAGTCACCTCCTGGCTCAGACCGGCTGCTGGAGCGCCAGCTCTTTCAGCAGCATTCCAGGCAGCCAGGAGGAGGAATCCAAAGAACAGAAAAGATGAGCCCGCGTGTGAAGTCAGTTCCCTTTGAAAAGGCCTCATCCCTGGCAGTGCATGTGACAAGGGACAGAACTTATTTGTTCCACCAAGCCATCGCAGCTGTGGGCCACACCCAAATCCGGATTGCCTAGGACCTTGGTTGTTGGCCAAGTTGCATGCAAGTGTGGAGAAACCCCTAGAGATAATGCAGCACCCAAGGCCAACTGGGGGAGGGGGGGAGCACTCTAGACCCTAACCCACGCACCAGGGGTCGACAGAAGCACCAGACACGAAAGCCACTCATCAGGGCCTGCCCCCTCTGTTGACACTGCAGAGGGGAAATGGAGGCTCCACACACTGTCTCCTGCCAGGGCCCCTCAGGTTACACCCACCCCTGGTCAGAGGGCAGAGCACCAGCCTGTGCTCCCCAGCGGAGGGCACTGCGGTGTTGGGCAGTGGCTGGAGCGTCTGGAAAGGTGGTCTCACAGCTCAGTGCCATGCAGATTAAAATCAGGGCAGAAAAATTATTGGTGGGCCACCCAGGGTCCCAGTGCAGGCCAGCAGCCACCTGTGTTGTGGCACTGGTGACCCCAGTACCCAGAGGGGGCAGGGGGCCTGGGCCTGTGGCAGGGAGGTGCATGCCAGGCACTTGGCGGGGGCAGAGGAGGGTCTGGGTTTCACTGTACGGCCCAGGGAAAACCCCCAAATGGGAAAAGTGCTTCAGGGCCCCTGTGCTCACTCCGGCTGCGGAGGCCGGGGCCTGGTGGGGACTTGGGGAGATGGGGGTCTTGGTGGAGCAGCTCAGGACCGTGGGGACCGCTGAGAGATGGGAAACAGCTTTCAGGGCATGCCCACATTGTTGTCGTTGTTGTTTTTGCTTTGGGGGTCACACCCGGCAATGCATAGGGGTTACTCCTGGCTCTGCACTCAGAAATTACTCTTGGCAGTGCTTGGGGGACCATATGGGATGCTGGGAATCGAACCTGGGTCAGCCGCGTGCAAGGCAAATGCCCTGACCACTATCTATCTAGTAGGCTCTAGTCCCGCGCCCACTTTGTTGACGTCACCCTTCAGGTGGAGAAGTAGCCCTGTTTCCTGCCCACCCAAACGTGGGGCCGACATGAGCACCCTCTGGCGGCACCCACTGAGGAGCTATTGCGGGCGGGAGGAACTTTCCTGGCAGAGTCTAGAGAGGAACTGAGCACTGATAGCCGAGTGCCTCTGAGCCTTCCCACCCTCAGGGCCTGCCCCCTCTGTTGACACTGCAGGGGAAAAATGGAGGCATCCACACACTGTCTCCTGCCGGGACCCCTCAGGTTACACCCACCCCTGGTCAGAGGGCAGAGCACCAGCCTGAGCTCCCCAGCTGAGGGCGCCGCAGTGTCGGGGGAAGGTTCCTTCCGGAACCTTCTAGAGCCTCAGTGGATGGAGGGAGGAGAGGTCGTCTTCCCACCCCGGCAGCCAGGGTACTCTCAGGAAATGCTGGCACTGCCTCTGATCTTGCAATAACGAGCCCGTTTCAGGCTGTGGTGTTTGCAGGGAGCTCCACTTTGTCTGTGACACCCGGGGCCGGGTGTGTTCCCCGGTGGACCCCAGCCCCCTTGGGAAGGAAACCTGGAAAGCCGCTCCATGGTTCTGGGCAGGGCCTGGATGCCAGCAGTTAGCCGTCGGCCGTTAGTGAGTGCCTGAGCACATCCTTACCCGATGCAGGAAATTCCGAGGAACTGCTCAGAACCGGGGTCCCCTGCGCAGATGTGGCCTCTGGTAGCTGCTTTGTCCCTCACACCCTCAACCCCCACCTGGGGACAGAAACCTCCGGGCGGGCAGCTCAGTCTGATCCGGGGACACACGTGAGGGCCTGTCCCTTGCTGCCCTGGGAACCCCAACGGGCGAGCAGTGTCCCACCCTGAACCATGTGGCTGCCATCTTGATAGTCACCTCCTGGCTCAGACCGGCTACTGGAGCGCCAGCTCTTTCAGCAGCATTCCAGGCAGCCAGGAGGAGGAATCCAAAGAACAGAAAAGATGAGCCCGCGTGTGAAGTCAGTTCCCTTTGAAAAGGCCTCATCCCTGGCAGTGCATGTGACAAGGGACAGAACTTACTTGTTCCACCAAACCATTGCAGGTGTTCCACCAAATCCGCTCTCCCCCCACCCCGCCTGTCTGTCCTTGGGGTGGGGGGCCCTGGGGACCAGGGCCAGGCTTAGTCTGAAGGTGGATTTAGCTCTTCCCGTTGACTGGAACAGAATCAGCTAAGAGCAGAAAGCTCAGAAGCTCCAGGGCCAAGCGGGTGACCAAGGAGGGAGAGGGCCTGGGCAGTCCAGGGAAGGGCTGGGGCTCGTGCCAGACCCTCCCACGGTCACGCAGGTCTCTGTCAGCAGAGGAGGAGCTGGGTTGGCAGGAAATCTCTCTCTCGGTCACACACAGCCAGGCGTTGGTCCCGGGGCCCTTAGTCTGTGAGCGGCCCTGGGCACAGCGGGGACCGGAAGCCACAGCTCGCAGTGTGTTTCCCGGGTGCAGGTCCCCCAGCTTCTTGGGGGCCTCGCTGTGAGAATTCGGGAGACTGCAGGAAAGAGGCCCTGTGTTTCCGCTGAGGCATGGATGGGGGGGCACTCTCCTGCCTCTGGCACTCGGGAAGTGGCGGTCAGGGTTTGGTCACACTGCTGCCCAGCTTGCCTGCTGCTCGTCCGGCCATGAACAAGTTGTTCTGACTCCAGAGTCGGGAGGGACTGTGTTCCACAGGTGTCTCTGTCGGCTCTTAGTACAGAGAGGGAAACTGAGGCCCCAAGCAGAGGCACTGGAAAAAGGCAGCTCACCCGTCGCTCCCAGGGCTCGTAACCTTGTCCTTTCACCTGCACAGCCCACCCATGAGGAGGGTCTGTGGCTGGGAACAGAAGCTTTTGTATGTGTGTGTGTGTGTGTGTGAGAGAGAGAGAGAGAGAGAGAGAGAGACAGACAGACAGACAGACAGACAAGAGAGAGAAAGAGTGTGTGTGAGAGAGAGTCTGTAAGAGTGTGAATGTGTAAGAATGTGAGTACAAGTGTGTGAATGTGTTTGAGAGTATGTGAGCGTGAGTGTGTGTGAGTGTGTGTGAGTGTGTGAGAATGATGTCAGTGGGCCTTACAGGTGACTGATGGGAAGCGGGGAGGAGAGAGACGGCCACTTTCTCCCCATCTGCCTCTGCCACCCGGGACCCAGGGTTACCCAGTTCTTGCCTCGCCTCACAGAAAAGAATTTCAGGAGTAGACGAGAAGTGAAGTAAAACAGATTTTATTTGGAGGCTTTTGAAGGGGAGGAGGAAAAGTGGGAGAGAGAGCACGGGCTTCCCCAAAGACGGAGAACCCCCTACACACCCCAACATTAAATAGGGAAGTACACATCTCAAGAGGGGGAATACAGGTGACACAAGTATTTGGCCACGTGGGCACAAGCAGCACATGGGCTCGGGAAGTGTATGTGCCCACCCTTTGTTCAAGGTGGTTTTTACAGGGTTTTTCCAAGATGCCACCACATGGGGCTTTCTAGCTAGATAAGAGTCCGTTGCTAGGGTTGTTGCCAAGTGGGTAGAATTGGGTACAGTCTTTGACCTTCAGTCCTGCTGGATCTTCTCCCAGAGGATGAGTCCTGCCTTCTCTGGTCTGAGCTAGCTGTGGGTTAATTGGATTAAAGGAAGGAATTGAGGGTCCTCCAGTAATTTCCTTCAGGCCGTTTCTGCAGGGAAGGGCCCAGTCTCCTTAAGGTTGGCTGCTGGAGAAGGTCTAATCAGGTCTTGCTTTCTGGATCCACAAGGAGGGTCAGATTTAGGACTGGTGGCTTTATTACTTCTAGAAATTTCATTGCCCTGATGGGTACACACGTGTGTGTGGGGGGGGGGGCCGGGGGGGTCCCTCCCTAACCTACCTGCCTACATCAAGAATGTGTGCATGTGTGAGTGTGAGCATGTGAATCCGCGTATGCATGACTGTGTATGAAGTCTGGTTGCACCCCCTGTTCCTGCAACGGTGGCTGCGTGGGCACTTGTGGCCACTCTCCAGGCAGGAGGCTGAGGCCTGTGGGCCAGACCCAACGCTGCCAGCCGCGCCCACAGAGGAACGTGGAGGATTTACCCTCTTGACCCTCAGCCTATTTCCACACAGTTGGACAGGGCCGTGTGCGTGTGCGTGTGTGTGTGTGTGTGTGGTCTGTGAGTGTTGCTGGTCTGGTCACTCCCAAAGCCCAACAGCGTTGGTCTTATGTCACTTGTTCCCTCCTGGGCTGCAGGGGTGACAGGGTCCGAGACGGGGCTGCTCACTTCCTTCATCCTCACCCTGAGTAGCAAGACCGCGGGGGGTCCCGGGTCACCGACAGCTGAGGCTTGGGCCGATGGTGGCTTGGGGAACCTAGGCGCCCTCTAACACACACCTGTCTCCAGCCCGTGGCAGTGTGCGTGGTGTGGCCAGTCTGGGTTTTTGCAGAGGCAGCCAGAGGTTCTCGTGACAATTGCACAGACACCTCTCCATCAGGTGGCGTGAAGGGCCTGGCGGTGCCGCACTCAGTCCTGGCTGGGTCTGTGAAAAGGCCTCCCACCCTTTTCCAATCAGAAAAACTCTAGACCCAAAGGAAATTTAGTAATGGGAGTAATTTATTCATCTTTTTACCCACAGCCATAAAAAGCTTTTTTTTTTTCCCCATGGACGGAGGGAGTGCCGGAAGAATGAAACCACCAAGGGCCCATGAAATTCTCCTGCTTTTCAGAAGGGGGCCAGTAATTGGATTCTGTCTGCCCTGAAAACCAGGTCCAGCCTGCGCTCAGTGTTCACGCACCCTGGCCTTTGCCTACAGGGCTTTGCTAGAACATTCCAGGCTTTGTTATCTCCTCCCCAGATCAAAGGCAAAGAGGTGTGGAGGAACCAAGTCAGGGAGCTTCCAGACCCCCCAGCCCCAGAGGATGGGAGGGGACCCTCTTACTCAAATATTCCGAGAATTCAGAGCAAAGGTCACCTCTTAATTGCTTCTTCCCTGCCTCTCCTCTGCCTCCACTCACACACAGAGACCATCAGGTACGGCTTTGCTGACCCGTGACTTTTGCTCCTCTTTTGCCTCCTCAACTCCAGATGGCAAGAAGAGCAGAGAGACATGCTCTCGGCCAGCACAGCCTGGGCCACGCCTGGCCCCTCATGCATGGGGAGACTGAGTCTAGACTCCAGAGCAGCATGTGCAAAGGCCCTGGGGTTGGCATGAGCTCACCAGTTCCCAAGAAATGGAGTAGTCAAGGTGCCAGAGCAGAGGGCAGCATCCAACCCTTTGAATTACCTAGATTTTGGGGGGGGGGGGGGGTGGGGGTACACCCGGCGGTGCTTAGGGCTTATTCCTGACTCTGCACTTAGCGATCATTAATTAGTAGACTCAGGCACTGTATGGGATGCTGGGGATCAGAACCAGGTCAGCCGCGTACAAGGCAAGGGCTTTACCCCCACTCTACCATTGCTCCAGCCCCAAGCTACCTAGCTATCTAGATTGTTCTGGAAAGCACGCCCCAGAAGGCATCATCTCCACCGTCAGCCGGTGGTTCGTGCTGCCAAGCTGCAGGCCCCAGGAGCTTGTCTTGGAGGGGCCCTGTGTGCCCGAGTTCCCAACCCCCTAAGGCCTCTAGTGCAGGGGCTCACTGCTTCCTGGGGGTGGCAAGAACTGGGGCATGTTTGGGCTCTTGCCTCTCTCAGGCACCTGCTGTGCCCCTCGGGGGAGGGGCTCATCTCCACGGCTCCCAGCAGCAGGTGCACAACTCACCTGGTGTGTGGGGCAGGTCTGCCGAGAGCACCCAATTTCAGGGTCCACATGAACCCCACCTTGCTCCTGGGGCTGAGAGTCAGTTCAGTTTTGTGAGTGTGGTCTGGGGGCGGTGAAGCCCCTGGCATCCTACCTGTCAGGCACGCACTGTGCCCCCACCCCACCTCCGCCAAGCCCCCTCCCTGGCGGCACTGAAGGTTTCATTCAAGTCACCTTAGAAGCAAACTCCCCGTCAGGAGCGAGCAGATGTGGCACAGGGAGGCATGGGACGGCAGCATCAGGTGGGGGCCCCAGAACCAGCATCCATCAGTGTGCGGCTGGCGCCTACTGGCCCGTCAGCACCCCAAGAGGTGTCAGGGTGACCTCACCCCTGGCCCAGGGGTGGGAAGTTTGCATCACGGAAAGAGACGGGCCTCGTTCAGTCAGGTTGATGTTGGACGAAACCCGTTTGGGTTGGCCCGGCCCAGCCTGATTGCAAACGCTATGAGTGGCCCCTTTTCATCTCCTCGAGGCCTGTCTCCCGGCTCCTTCCTGCCTGTCAGAGCTGTCTGTCTACAGCACGGCCGGGCTGGGCAGGTGGTTAGATCATGTGTTTCCATGCTCCAGACGTGGGCGGACGCAGCCACACACGGGGCAGCTTGACTGGAGCAGGTTTCTGTGGGCAGTAGAGCTTTCATGCAGCTGTCCGCTGGGACAGCCTCAGCCAAGCCACCACCAAGGCGAGCCAGGGGCAGATGCATCTGCAGGGAGCTACCCCGGGGCAGCCCCGCGCCTGCCCGCTGCACCCAGGAGGACGGAACGACAGGTCCCAGACCTGGGTTTGAGCCCATGGCGCTGCTGAGAGCTGATGCCAGCTGGGTACTTGAGTTCACCAAGCTCAGGGTTTGGGACGACCTTACTGCCCAGGCTTCCCTGGAAAGGAAGCAGTGGGGGGGGGGGGGGGTGTTCAGGAGGGGTAGCCCCAGCCTGAACTCCTCTCCAGGAGAGAATGGGGTGGGGGGGTTAGTGAACAGGAAGCACTTCCCTCCTCCCATGCTCCTGTGGGATGATGTGACCCTGGGCCCTCCCATCCGGCTAAAGTCACAGCTTGTCACCCTGAGCTCCCTGTGAAGACATGAGGGCAATCGCACACGTAGGGGCGGCCGGGCACTGGCACGCCTCATTGTCCATCTGCCCACCCGCTCCCTCCTAGTTCCAGCTCGTATCATGAACCCCCCAGTTCCTGCAGCTCCACCGGGATGTCTGGGTTCAAGTCCCCATCCCAAGCTGGGCAGCTCAGACCAGATGCTTGAAGCTGCACACGCAGTCTCCTGCTTGTCAATGCACCGGGAGGAGAATAAGTGAACAGCACCCAGGTCGGCTGATGCCATTCTAACGGTTCCTAATTCTGTGATTGTTGCCGGCCCACGTCTCTGCCCTCTGTCCAGGGCTAAGGTGGAGCCGTCTCACCTCCTGAGACCTCAGCGACCAGGGAGAGCAAGTGGAATAAGGTTCTAGGGCATGTCGAAGATAGGGACCCCAAGGTGGGCAGGGGGCAAGCCTGGGGCTCACGGGGAAAGACTGGCACTGCAGTCACTGGTATGGGTTCTGGTGGAGGCAGAGGGGGCGCCAGCCGGCCAGGTGAGGTCTGCAGTCTTCGGAGCCCAGACTGTGCCCCTCAGGACTCTTGCACTGGTGTTGAACCATCTCATACTTGGCAACAACCCTTTTCCCAAATCCGGGCGTTTGCCAAATTCAGGGACGAACATGAATGAGCTCGTTCAACTAACTGCAGCCTCAAGACCAGGGGTTAAAGAGAAGCCACAGAGGCTGACCACTGGTGGGAGAACATTCAGGGAGGATGGCAGCGTGGCAGGGTGCCATCCTGGCTGCAGGAGCTCATCCCCAGCCGCCTCCTGTGTGCCAGTCCCCAGCTGAGTACCGTTTGTCCCCGATGCCACCCCCAGAGGCCCAAGCCTCCGGCTCCTTCCAGCCTTGCTGAGGAACGAGTATGAGCACGTGCGAACCTGCCTTTCCTGGCGGTCCTCAGTGAATTCTGTCTCAGGCTCATCCACCCTGGGGATCTGGAGCCAAGTCGTCCTGGATGGTTCCGTGGGGGTGAGGCGGAGAGGGGACTGCAAAGTGGGATCGGGTAGGGGGTGGTGGCAGAGGGAGAGGGACCCAGCCCAGCAGTCGAGGGTGGTATGGGGCTGAGTGGCATATTTCAGCAATATCTGGAGAGAAGCTGGCCTGGGGGGTGGCTGAACAGTAAGGGAACAATTCCTGGGGGAGTTCCAAACCAAACACACAGAATCTCCCCTCTGTTTATGAAGCGGTTGCTTCGCCCCCATTCCAAAAAAAGGATGCTGGGCTGGAACCATAGCACAGCGGGTAGGGTGTTTGCCTTGCACGCAGCCGACCCGGGTTCGATTCCCAGCATCCCACATATGGTCCCCTGAGCACTGCCAGGACTGATTCCTGAGTGAAGAGCCAGGAGTAACCCCTGTGCACCGCCAAGTGTGACCCAAAAAAAGCAAAAAAAAAAAAAAAAAGGATGCTTATCAATCCTGCGGAAAGGTGGTTGTGTTTATACGTGAACCAGGGCTTCTTTCAGGCATGGACTGGGTGGGTTTGACCCATGCCCCCAGCACGTTGTGCAAGACCTGCCCACAGGGCATTGCAGCCCCCATCTGTCTCCAGACTTTGCCCCCAGCCGTCCCTCACCTGCACTCTCTGTTTGCAGGGTCCATGCAGGTGATGAACAAGACCCGGCGCATCATGGAGCAGGGCGGGGCACACTTCATCAACGCCTTTGTCACCACGCCCATGTGCTGCCCCTCGCGCTCGTCCATCCTCACCGGCAAGTACGTCCACAACCACAACACCTACACCAACAACGAGAACTGCTCCTCGCCCTCTTGGCAGGCACAGCACGAGAGCCGCACCTTTGCCGTGTACCTGAACAGCACAGGCTACCGGACAGGTGAGTGGGCGGGGCCACCGGGTGGGGCGGGGCTACTGATGGGGGTGGGGCTATTGGACTGGTGAGTGGGTGGGGCCACTGGGTGGGCGGGGCTACCAAACAGGTGAGTGGGTGGGGCCACCAGACAGGGTGGGGTGGGGGGAGGGTGTGGCTACCAGTGGGGGCGGGGCTACTGGGCAGGGGAGTGGACGGGCTACCAGGTGAGGCAGGGCCACAGAATAGGGATGTGGGTGGGGCCACAGGGTGGGGGTGGGGCTACCGGACCGGTGAGTAGGCGAGGCCACCGAAAGGCGAGTAGGTGGCTGGGCCCCAGTGTGGTCCCTGGATGGCAGGGACACCCCAGGGTGACTTTCCATTGTTCAGAAATCTTTCTTTTCATTGAAAAAAGTGCCTTTGTTTCTATGGGTATATGGAAAATGTGGGTTTATTTGCCTAGAGAGTGCTGGAAAGTGAGTTTTTCAATGAAATCTGAGGAGCTTTTTTTGTTAAAACATGATTTACAAAGTTGTTCATAATACAGTTGTTTCAGCTCCAACACCAATCCCACTACCAGTGTGACTTTCCCTCCACTTATATCCCCTGTTTGCCCCAGAGGCACAAATTTACTTTTTAAGGCTTTTTACAACAAAATGGCAGATGGGTTTATCAAAAAATAGATCAATAAGCATCAATTGGTGATAATTGTTATATCCACACTGGTGTTACTAAAGTCATTGTCTGAGGGTTTTCTGAGTCAGTTTATCAGCTGGTTGGTGCTGGTTGAGTCTTCCATATTGTTTTTGATCCTTGAACTTGGTGGGTAGAATCTGAGTGTTTAAAAAGTGAGTTCATGGGGGCTGGAACGATAGCACAGCGGGTAGGGCGTTTGCCTTGCACGCGGCCAACCCCGGGTTCGATTCCCAGCATCCCATATGGTCCCCTGAGCAACGCCAGGAGTAACTCCTGAGTGCAGAGCCAGGAGTAACCTCTGTGCATCGCCAGGTGTGACCCAAAAAGCCAAAAAAAAAAAGTGAGTTTATGAGAGCCAGAGTGATAGTACAGCAGGTAGGATGCTTGCCATGCATGTAGCTGACCCAAGATTGGTCACCAGAGCCCGGCTAGGAATGATCTCTGGGCAGAGAGCCAGAAGTAAGCCCCGATTACTGCTGGGTGTGGCACAAAAAAAAAACCCAGAACAAAACCTAAAGAAATGAATTACGTATAAAATATAGAATATAGCCTAGAAAGGCCAAAAGCATCTAGACCAGCATTTGCCCTTCTCTTGAACTAAGCCAGCTCAAGCCAACCAGGATCAATTAAGACTGAGCCTGGAGGAAGGTTCCAGAAGATACTGGCATGGGGAAGGGACTGAAATGGATTTGGAGACAGGAGGGGAACATATGTGGAGACTAAACCCCTGGCACAGAGGTTGGCATGGCAGTGCTGCCCTGAACTGGATTCTCTGCAGGCTGTCCCCTGTCTGCCCCACTGGGAGCACGTGAGCTAGCAGGGTCCAGGTCTGTCTGGACCTGGGGTCTGGGGGGGCTCCACAGGGCCCACCTGGCCAGCTGGCTGCCGCAGCAAAGGCACAATGACAGCACGGCCTCTCGTGTCTGGCCCTGCTGCCAACCCTCCAAACTCAATTAATTTAATTTGCTTCGATGGGAACAAATAAAGGATCCTCACCTTGGGGAAGAAGCAGGTGCTTGTGAAACCAGGTATGGAGACTGGCTGTGGCAAGTCCGGAAAATCGCATCTGGGCGACAGGGGCTTGTTTGGGTCCGAGTGTCACAGGCAGAGGGAGGGGTTCTGGGGCTGCTTCCAGCAGGGAGACTGATGGGGGGAGCATGCCAACAGGCAGTGTCACCAGAGCGCCCAGGAACTGCGTCCTGTGGGAACACCAGGAACACTCGGCGTCTCTACCCAGAATCTGGTCATTTCTCTACGGGAAGCCACGCATGTCGAAACTCACAGGCGTGCTCACAGGGACCCAGATGGGGCTGGAGGGGGGCAGGGGAGCGTAGCAAACGGAACCAGAGGAGGTCCAGCATGGGAAAACATCCTTCACAGGTTTCCCAGTCTGGAATTTTAACTGAAATCTGCTAGTTTGTTTATTTTTTCTTTTTGGGTCACACTCAGCCGATGCTCAGGGCTTACTCCTGGCTCTGTGCTCAGGAATCACTCCTGGCGGTGCTTGGGGGACCATATGGGATGCTGGGAATCGAACCCGGGTCGGCTGCATGCACGGCAAACTCCCTACCCGCTGTGCTATTGCTCCAGCCCAATCTGCTAGTTTTAGAGATTTGACAAAAAGACATTTTTTTTTAATTAAAAAAAAATTTTTGGGGGTCACTGTGAGATCACCGTATCACTGTCATCCCATTGTTCATCAATTTACTCGACGGGGCACCAGTAATGTCTCTATTCGACTCAGCCCTGAGATTTTAGCAGCCTCTCCTTACTCATCCTTCCTAATGCTGCCATATTCAATATGCCAAAAACAGTGACAATAACAGGTCTCATTCCCCTGACCCTGAAAGAGCCTTCAACATGGCAGCATTGGGAAATACGCCAACACTGTGAGATACACAGTTACAAAGCTGGTCATGATTGGGTCTCAGTCATACAGTGTTCCAACACTCATCCCTCCACTAGTGTACATTTCCCACCACCAGTGACCCCAGTTTCCCTCCTGCCATCCCCATCCCCAACCCAGCCTCTATGCAGTACTATTCATAATAGACAGAATCTGGAAACAACCCAAGTGCCCGAGAACAGACGACTGGATAAAGAAACTATAGTATATCTACACAATATGCTAGAATACTACACAAAGAATACTACACAGCTGTTAGGAAAAATGCAGTCGTGAAATTCGCTTATAAATGGATGGACATGGAGAGTATCATGCTGAGTGAAATGAGTCGGAAGGAGAGGCACAGACATAGAATGATTGCGTTCATTTGTAGGGCATTAAAAACTAAAAAAAGTAGTGTGACTGGAGTGATAGCACAGCGGGTAGGACGTTTGCCTTGCATGTGGCCAACCCGGGTTCAATTCTCAGCATCCCATATAGTTTCCTGAGCACCGCCAGGAGTAATTCCTGAGTGCATGAGTCAGGAGTAACCCCTATGCATTGCTGGGTGTGACCCAAAAACAAACAAACAAAAAAAAAATGTAGCATGAGACTAATACCCAAGAACAGTTTGAAACACGGGGCAGGATGATGGGATACAAAATGCCATTTTTAAAAACAAAAACCATGTGTTAGTTTTTGCACTAAGCTGGAGCGATAGCACAGCAGGTAGGGCATTTGCTTTGCACGCGACCGACCCGGGTTTGATGCCTCTGTCCCTCTTGGAGAGCCTGCCAAGCTACCAACAGTATCCTGCCTGCATGGCGGAGCCTGGCAAGCTCCTTGTGGCATATTTGATATGCCAGACACAGTAACTAGTCTCATAATGGAGACGTTACTGGTGCCCGTTCAAGCAAATCGATGAACAGCGGGACGACAGTGCTACTAAGACTTGAGGATGTACCAGAACTGTGTCCCTGCCCCTTCCCACAACCTCATCCTGCAGAAGGTGACTTAGTGACTATTTGTAAAGTAGAAATGAAGCAGTGGAAGGGTTGGAACCGACAATCACTGACAAAGAAGAACGTCCATCGAGAACATCACAAGGATGTTTCAGTGAAAAGAAGGGAGAGAGTGGGAGGTTTCAGACTGAACAAATCCTGGTGTTTCATCTGTCGTAGTGGATGCTGGCTCAAGCATACCAAAACAGAAACGAGAAGCTCAAATATGAAACCCCTCCTGGAGCACACTCTGCACCCCCTGGCTCAGGCCCAGCCCACCCCGTACTGTCCCCAGCTCCGCATGGTCCTGGCCTGGACTAAATCAAAACAGCAAAACTCTCCTGCGTTCAGAATGCTTTTCAGGTTGATTTGATTGACAGGCCTCATATTCTGTGATAGCATAACTTTGGGGCCAGGGGTCATCTATTCTTGGACACATGAAAAGCCGAGTCCTTGTGGTTCAGGTAGCTCATGGAGGTGGATTTAGGCTTGGCTGCATTGGAGACCCCCACAATCACCATCGCTCACTCTCCTTCAGGAAAAGCCTGTGCTGTCTGGTGCACTGGTCTGAGATTCAAACTCTTTATTCCTCTCTACCTCCTGGGGAGAAACGATCCCAGGGTCCTCTCTGCCTGCCAAGGATGCTGGGATATGCAGTCCTCATTCCACAGGGCCATTTGACCAGCTGAAAGTTCCAGAAAAATAAGAATACTGGGGCTGGGTTTCAATCATTTGTGTTTCTGAGACCCTTTGGCATTTAGAAAATCAACTTGGACTGGAAGATAGAAACCAGATAAACAGTCCTTAGGGACTAGCATTCTGTGTACAATTTGCCCCCCACCCTTTATTTAGAGTTATTCATGATGATTTGTTTTAGGCATTTGCTATTCTAACCCCAAGTCCCACCATCACTGTCACCTTCCCTCCATCCTTGTCTCCATTTTTCCAACCACCCCTCAAGCTTGCCCACAAAAAAAAATTTTTTATATTGCTTTTCATCCCTAAATGGCGAGTGAAATGATCAAAAAGCACTTCAGTAAAAGGAAACTTGTGAAAACTGTTGTATCTCACCATGGGGACATTAAGTCCTTATCTGGGGGTTTACTCAGCTGGGGTCAATTCTGCATTAATTTTTTTGTGCATCTTTGAAAAACAGCGTGACTGTGAAATTTTGAAAATAATCTTATTTTTTCTACCATCTGACCGGGGCTGTGTTATCATTGTGACTGCTCAGTTGATTCTTAAGCAAATGAACTGATAAAGTGTTCCCTGGAGTGGGGGGGTGCAGCTTGTCCAAAACCTTGAAATGATTGTACAATAGGATATTCTTTCCTTTTCCTTCCGTTTTCATCGCAAATCGTGAAAGAGTTGTTTGTACCACTGTGTTTCGGGATGGACTCGGCTTTTTAAGGACCTCTCGACTGCTCTGACACCTGACTCTGGCCCTGTGAGATGCTCATTGCCTCTCCACCATGGTCAGTGGTTGCTCTCCTTCCCATAGATCAGACTACTAGACAGTGAATTTGCACGTGTGGGGAGCGGATCTTTGTTTTGTTTTGTTTTGCTTGCTTCTTGGGTCACACCCAGTGATGCACAGGGATTATTCCTGGCTTTTGCACTCAAGAATTACTCCTGGAGGTGCGTGGGGGACCATCTGGAATTCTGGGAAAGGAACCTGGGTCAGCCACGTGCAAGGCAAACGCCCTCGCTGCTGTGCTATCGCTCCAGCCTGGGAGTGGGATCTTTGATTCATCTCTTTAATCCATTTCTGAAAAACCTTGCCTCTTTTAGAAGATTCGCGGTTCCATCACGTACTCATCTTGCTTCGTGCTACTCCATGTTTGCAGTAGAGATTGACAAATGAGGAAGCAGGAGCCACCGCCTTGATGCGGGATAAATACCTCTTTGCTCGTGGATGTTTCTGTGGTGGCTTCTTCTAACTTTGGGATCGTGCGTCTCTGGATAAATACCCTCGAAAGGATCACTTGCATCTTTTGAGAAAACGAACATAGTCACCTTTTGGCACCTTTCAGCTGCTCTGGCTCCACGGAGTTACGGGTTCATGGTTAAATCCTCCCAGATCTTTGTAGAGCAGTTGGGAGTGAGGGTTTCCATGGGCTTGGTTGAGATGAATGGATTTGAAGAATGTTGGACTTCGCCACCTTGGTGACTCCAGCCAAGAATGATGATGATGATGGGGTTTTGTGAGGAGGGAATCCATTAGCGCTGTGCTCTGTGGCACACAGACTGGAGAAATTAATGATGATGGTGATGGCTTGTCCAAGTGACAAGGTGGGTCACAGCCTACCCCAGTGTCCCCAGGAATGTCACAATAATCTAACCTCAGGTGGTAGAAATCAGTGAGCCATGAACTGGGCAGCCCATGCTCGACTTCTTGATAATCAAGGAAAATGCAAATTAAGCCCAGGACGCACACTTGACCTGCCACCCATTGCCTTGGCACATTCAGGGGTCACAGCCAAGCTCGAGGGAGACCCGGGGGAGCTGGAAGCAGCCAGGGACTGTGTGGCAGCTCCTCCACTCTGGCCGTTTCTTACAAAGCTGAGAACGTGCACTGTGTCTGCTCATCGGTGGCCCTGTGCTCCCCAACCCCTTTGTTCTTAGGAGGCGGTGAGTTCTGTCGCACAGGACGTGGTGCTCAGAGCCAGCAGATGTTATTTTTTTTAATAATTTACTTTATCTAAACACCATGGTTTACAAAGTTGTTCATAATACGGTTGTTTCAGGCATTCAGTGTTACAACACCAGTCCCACCACCAGTGTGACCTTCCCTCCACCAATGTCCCCAATTTCACACCCACCCCACAAATCTATCCCCTCAGTAGGCACAAAACCATTTATATTGCTTGTTACAATAAAATGGCAAATGGAATTATCAAAAATAAGTAGTTCAAGGGCTGAGTGATAGCACAGTGGGGAGGGCGTTTGTTTGCCTTGCATGTGGCCGACCCAGGTTCGATCCCCAGCATCCTCTATGGATCCCCGAGCATTGCCAGAAGTAATTCCTGAATGCAGAGCCAGGAGTAACCCCTGTGCATCACCAGTTGTGACCCAAAAAGCAAAAAAATTTTAAAAAATAAGTAGTTCAGTAAAACAAAATTTGTAAAAGTTGTTCTGTCTCATAATGGGGGACAGAACCCATTATCTGAGGGTTGACTGAGCTCTTGGGTGCTGGTTGAGCCTCTGTGTTACTGTTTCTGTTTATTGAACCTAGTGGGCTTCTGTTCAACTTTCCCATCTATTCTGCTGTGTTCCTAACTGGGCTGGCAGATTGCAAAATTCAGAGGCGTCTAGGAGCTGTGGAACAGGGACATTCAGCAGCTTGGTGTCTCTTCTGAGAGTAGCTGTGAAGCTGAGTCGTTTACATGCCGGAGCTGGCAGGGGTGTCCAGCAGAAGTTGGGTGATGGAGAAGCTGCTGCTGTCTACGCCAGGACGGCCCAGAGCTCTCAGCCTGAAGAGCAATCTTCCTGGGAGTTTCATCGGCTTCGCCTCTCTTCTAAGATTCAGATCGTGGAATTTATTTTTCCACGAACTGCAAAGATGCAAGCACTCTGCAGCATTCAAGCTCATAGTTTAATAGTCCCTTTTTCTGTTTGTTTGTTTTTTGGGGAGGGGACATACCTGCAGTGCTCAGGGCTTGCTCCTGGCTCTGTGCTCAAGGATTGCTCCTGGTGGTGCTCGGGGGACCATATGGAGAGCCGAGGATTGAACCAAGGGTAAGGCAGGTGCCCTTCCTGCTGTACTATGGCTCAGTAGCGTTGTAACTGTAGCGTCTTAACAGGCGCCTTCCCTGGGAAGGTCTGAGTGTAGGATGAGGGCCGGCCCTCTCACTCTCCACGCTTCTCCCTGCCCAACCAGCATCTTCTCCCAGAATGCCAAAGGGCTGTGTGATATTTTTCTGATGGGACCAGCTGGAGTCATGTGCCAGACTCCAATCTGATCATCAGGGCGAGCAGATGAGTGGTGCCCCTCAGCTCATCCCAGGAGCTATTTTCTGAAGTGGTTGGTGGCATTGATGTGTGCCCGCCTCGCTCCAGATAGAATCCAGGGCAGGATAGAGGGTAGCAGGCTGCAAGGGTATCCCAGACCTCTGCCACCACGGTGCTATGGACAAGTCTTTATCTGCCCTCGGTGCAAAGTCAGGCAGGACCAGCCAGAGGGTCCCATCAGAAACGGCCTCAGACCCTCCCTTAGGTCAGCCTCTTCCTCTCTCACTCCCACGAGGACCTTGCACCCTGAGCCGGCCTGGTCTGCCCGCCCAATAGCTGCCCTCTGGTGCAGGTGGACAGTGGACACTGGGAGGAGCCATTGGACCCTCCCTCAGGGCTCTAGAAGGCCCCTCATTGAAGGTAGTTTCAGGTTCGGCCCTGAGCAGCCCGCTCTTCCCTCACCCAGAGCCAGAGGGCGGCCCACCGAGGCCCTGATGGCCTGGCCCACACCCCCACCCCTCTCCCGGGTGACAGGACACATGGGGCATCAGCTGCTTACACAGGAGGTAGAGAGGGGTCTCCGGGCATCTGGTACCCCCAACATTCACTGCCAGCAGGTGTAAGTGTGTATATGTGTGTGAGCCTGGGAATATGTGTGTGTGAGCATATGTGATAGAGTGTATGAGTGTGTGTGTACATGTATGAAGGTGAGCATGTGTGTATATGTGAGAGCATGAGTGTGTGAGCATGTGTGAGTATACAAGTGTGAGTGTGTATGAGTATGTGTGCAAAAGTGTGTGAGTATGTATGTGTGAGCTTGTGTGAGCATTGTGATTGTATCAGTGTGTGTCTATGAGTGTGTGAATATGTGTGAATTGTGAGCATGAGAATGTGACCGTTTGTGAGTGTACAAGTGTATGTGTATGAATGTGTATGCATGTGAGTATACGAATGTATGTGTGTATGTGTGTGAATGTGTATGTGTGTAAATGTGTATATATGTGAGTCTATGTGTGTGTGAATGTGCATATGTGAGTCTGAATATGTGTGCATGTGAGTGTATGAATGTGTGAGTGAGTGCATGTGTGTGTGAGTGTGTGTGAATGCGTGTGTGTATGTGTGTATGTGAGTGTGTGAATGCGTGTATGTGTATGTGAGTGTGTGTGACAGTGCTGTGTCTTGCTCCCCCTTCCCCGCCCTCTCCCCTCACGTCGAACCCCCTTTGCCCACAGGCCTCCCTATTGTACCCCTGCCCTCCCTGGCACCCCCAAGGTCTCTCCTTTGGCGTCTCTGCTCCTCCAGCATCCGGGCCCCAATGGCATTCCAGTCTGCCTGTCTCCCACCACAGCCACCTTCAGTCCTCAGGAAACCCTTAGAATATTCCAGAACCCACTCGCCCGCCTCTGCCCTCACCTTCGCCAGAGGGTCCCTCAGAAATGACCTCACACCCTGGTTCTTGCCCAGCGCCCTCCCCTGCCCCCCAGTCCTGCCTCCCTGACCCCCTTCCCAGGCCCCCAGGTACAGGCCCTTCCTCCCACTCTTCCCTTTCCCAAGCTGGTCCTACACGCCTGCCCACCCTCCTTCCTGCAGGCCGAGGGACCGCGACACACCGCCCATCCCCCACTTCCCTGCCCGGCTCCCTCCTGCTCCGTCCCCTGCCCACCCCCAGCCCCTGCAGCTGCCGCCACACAATGGCGCCTTTACTGGGTGCCCGCTCCCCCTCCCGCGAGCACCCCGCCGGCACTGGGCACACACAGTGCCCTCTCCCCGCGCCCGCCCACCTGCCTGTGGCCTGTGGGGTGACTCTCCACCCCGGGAAACGTCCCCCCCCATTCCCCTCCCTTCTGCCAGCACCCAGGACCAGGCTCCCAACACCCTGACACCTGAGCCTGGCGCAGGGACCCCCCACCCAGACGAGGCCACCCGCGCCTCTGGGCCAGAGTCGGCACCTCGGTTTTCACGTAGGTTTGAAAATTTGAGAGCACCGGCCCAGGAGCCAGCGTGACTCTACTCTCCTGGCGGGTCTCTCCAAAGGGTCTCCTGCAGCCCCACGGCTGCCTCCCTGCGCCCCTGTATAAGGCACCCCTAATCCAGCCAAACCTCCCGTGTCCTTCTAAGACCATGTTCCCGGTTCAAACTGGAACATCAGTTTGCAGACTCGAGTCTGCTGTCCCCCAGGGCTTCCCCCTGCACCCCACCATCACTGTCACACTAACAGTGTAAACCAGAGTGACAGAAGGTTCCAGAAGCCACCCCCATAGGCGAGCATGGAACAGGGCACTATCGGGGTTCGAATGCACAGGCTGACACCGTCAGCACAGGGCCTTGGCGGTGTCACTTGGTGTCAGTGTGACTGTGGCAGTGAAGAGAGAGAGGTGGGCAGGGCTATAGGGGTGCGGCCCAGGCGGGCAGGTGGAGGGGAGAAACCCCAGCTCCATCCACTGAGCCTCCGGGGAGGTTTTGGGGTCCATGGACAGTGCGGCTCCCTGAATATCCTCAAAGGAGGGAGACCAGGGAGAGCAACCACTGCCTTTGTGGGTGATTTAGCATTACTGAAAATTAAGTCATACTGCAAGTGATGCTCCTGGAGCCAGGAGATAGTGCAGTGGCTAGGATGTGCGCCTAGCATGGTCAGATGCAGTTCCGAATGCATGTTTGGTCTCCCAAGCATCACCTGGGTGCGAGTCTGCAGATTCCCACACCAGTGACATGACCCCGGAGGTCCCGGCCAGGCCAAGCCCACCAGCACCACCTCCCAGGCCCTTACTCAAACCCTGGCCTGACTGAGCATCACCAGGAACAGCACCTGGGGCACTGAGCCCTGCTTGGTGGTGGTGGGGGGACCCAAAAGTAAATAAATAAAAATCAGTAAACTGCCAAACAGGGCCAGAGAGATGGTGCAGTGGGAAGGCCTCATACATACAGGGCGGATTCGGATTCAATCCCCGGCACCGCGTGTGGTCCTAGAGCCCACCAGGAGGGATCCCTGAGCACAGCTGGGGGTGGCGCCCAAACCAAAAGCTTAAATTTAAAAATAAATAAAAGGCCAACCAGGCGTGCACAGCTGCTTCCTCTCCCAGGGACGGATTTCAGACTCAATTCTCCAAAGAGCATAGCGCCCCCTAGAGGCTGCAGTGTGCAGTGGCGCTCCCCGTTGCAAAGGTCAGGGACGCTCTAGGCATCCTGGCCCAGAGACCAGAGAGAGTCTCCCCCCCACCCCCGGATGGTCTGCTCTCCTACATTTCCTCCCAGCTCTGTTTATTTCTTTCCAGTTTATTGCTCTGAGCCCTGACTCTCGGCCCATTTTATCCATAAACCCGTTTTCTGCAGTTTTCCTGTACCCCAAGTACTCAGGGACACGCAAAGGAAGGCACGATTCTACTTGAATGTAAAACCTTTTCCAGGGCTCATTCCTGCTCTCTGGGACTCCCTGACACGCACCATGCATTGGAATTGCAGGTGCCCTGGACCCAGGGACCACCCTGGCACTGTCCTGCAGCCCGATGCCTACCAGGCGCTCTGACTCGCAGCCTGTCTCCGTGATGGATGTGGCGGAGAGAGCTCATATTGAAATCTTTCTTTATTATAAATTGCCTTCCCTTCCCCTTTCTTGTACATGGCTGTTAACGCAGAATATTGATTTTTTGGGAAATGACGTGCAGGTAGCTTTTGTTACCTATAAATTTCCTTCTTAGGGAAACAAGGGAGCATTATACGATATTTGTCCTGAATACAGGACGCCTGACTAGTGGCGTGGAGGATTGGCTCAAGGTCCCGATTCTTCCAGGTGATAATTAAATATCCGTTGATTGACTGTTCCTCCTGGCTTCCTCCTGAGGGTTTGCGCTAAGCCCTGCACCCCTCCCTTCCTTCTGGACAGGACCACCCTTGGAATGCCCATGGGAGGGTTCAGACACACTTCCCCACGCTGAGCCAGGGAGGACACCGGTGGCCCTCGCTGGGTGCCAGCCTGCCTGTCTGGTTCAGGTCTCAGGGAAGGGGCGCTGGTCCCCAAGGGCAGCTGCTGCGTGGCATCCTGGGAGAGAGTTACGGGCTGGGCCAGCATGTAATAGAGACCCAGCGGCTCGCCCTCCCTGTGTCCACTCAGTGGGGGGGGGGGGGACTGAGGAGCAGGGGCAGCAGCACTGGCAGTACCACCTTCCAGAGCATCAGCCTGACCGAGAGAGTCAAGCACCTTCAAGAGGGTTGTGCAGGGCAGTAAGCAGCTGCCCTCTGCTCTGGCCGTTTGATCTTCCCTGCTCTTCCAGAAATTAGCCAACACACACACACACACACACACACACAGAGCCAGTAACCAGAGGAGGTTTTGAAAAATGAAAATCTAATGGTGTCCTTCTCTGCTTCAAACACCCCTACACACACACACACACAGCTTTGGCTCTGGAATAAATTAGGCCTGAGGCCTGCCAGAGCCATGCTGGACAGCTCAGGGACTGCCCACACCTCCCACTCTCTGCTTTGATTTTGGCCAGGAAGGGGCCACTCCCAGCAGTGCGCCCTGGGGCCCAGGTGATGCCAGGGATCAAACCTGGGCTCCGGCCTCTTAGGTCATCTCCCCCACCCCCATCTTTGAATAAATCAAATTGTTTGATTGTTCTTAAATAGTTTTTAAATTGTTCTTTTTTTTTTTTTTCAGCCACACCTAGGCATGCTCAGGGGCTGTTCCTGACTGTGTGCTCAAGAGTGACCCCTAGCGGTGCTCGGGAGACCACATGTGGTGGCGGGAATCGAACCTGGGTCCCTGGTGTCTCTCCTGCGCCAGTTCTGCTTCCTAATAGCACTCAGACCTCCCGTCCTCTCTGCTGTCTAAATAAATACAGACCATGCCAGCCCCTGAGCCTTTGCTCTTGCAAACGTCTCTCAGCAAACATCTCTCCAAGCATCGCTCACTGGCCTTTGCGTCTCGTCATTCACCAGCGGCCCATCCAGCCCCTCAATTTCCTAAACCTCTGTACCAGCTCAGTCCCCTGTTCCCCTCGAGGCTCTGCTTGATGGCCTCAGAGCTTTAATAGCCCCTGGAAAGCATCTCGGGTGCTTCGGACATTTTTTAAAGAATTTAAGTTCTACAAAGTCTATTCTCTGGCTCTAATAGAATTCCTGGGTGGGTGAATAATAGGGGAAAAAATGCCTCAAAACTTTCTGAATACTTGAGGATTGAGCACTACACTTATGATACTTCCCAAGACATAGTTGGAAGCAGTTTAAAATATTTTGAGGGATTAGAGTGATAGTACAGAGGGTAGGGTGTTTGCCTTGCATGTGGCCAGCCCAGGTTCAATTCCCAGCATCCCATATGATCCCCTGAGCACCACCAGGAGTAATTCCTGAATACAGAGCCAGGAGTAACCCGTGTGCATTGCTGGGTGTGACCCAAAAAGGGAAAAAAAATTGAGCAAAGTTTTAAAAGAGAAATCCATAGAATTAAATGCTTCTGCCTTTTTTGTTTGCTGGGGCGGGGGGGGGGGGGCGGCTTTTTGGGTCACACCCAGCAATGCTCAGGGCTTATTGCTGCTCTAACCCTGAAATTACTCCTGCCAGTGTTTGGGGACCATATACGATGCCAGGAACCTGGGCTGGCTGTGTGTAAGGCAGATGCCCGACCTGCTATATTATCGCTCCAGTCCTGCCTTTTTTTTAAAAAAAAAAAAAAAGGGGGACATTTTCAAATCAATACATTTCCACCAAGAATCTAGAAAAGAAAGACTCCCATAAACCCCCTGACGCAGAAGGATGAAAGAGGACATTTAAGGGCAGGAATCAGTGGCATGGGGGTGGGAATCAATGAAAACAAATAATCTTTTGAAAGGTCAATAAAATTGAACCATTTCTTGGCGCACAGCTGCCTGGCAGGCTGCAGGCACAGTCTTCCCAGCGCTGCCCCCACAGGGGACCTCCAAGACCCCCATGAAATCTGTTGTCCAATGCCCTGGTGACCCCAGCAAGCACCCAGCCAGGTTCTGTTCTCCCCCATCTCACATCAGCAATGAAGAAAGGGGGACCACGTCGGCCCATTATTCCCCATAGCTTGTGAGTTTTTGCTCCAGCCCTGCCCTTCTAAGGGACCTCCCAACACACACACACACACACACACACACACACACTCGCTTCTCAGCTCGAGTGTTGCTGGGAACCTTCTGGATGCGCCTGAGGCCTGAGGCCTCGTGGGGGAGGTTGGGTTGGCGCTTTCTCCATCCACTCTGTGCCGAGAAACCTGGTGTTGGATTCCTGCGCCCAAGGCGGGGTCTCCCTCTACCTCTCTCGCGGTTCTTGTGCTTGCCACCTTCCCGATTCTCCCTCTGACTTGGTCTTCTTCCTTCTGGATCTCGGTATGTCTCTGTTTGGGTTTTCTTCCCGTGCGAACAGCTGCAGCTTCCTGAGTCTGGATGTCTCCTCTCTCAGCTTGGGGGAACTTGGAGGATTGATTTATTCAAAGAAGAATGGGCCCGCCCTCCTTTTCTCCCCCTCTCTCTCTCCCCTCCCTCTTCTCCCCTGGACCCCTGTGCTTCTGGAATCTTCTGTGTGATGAGAATGCCGTTTCTTGGGAGGTTATTCTGCAGAGCATCAAGGATTTTTATTCTTTATTTTTGGGGGTGGGGGTCATTGGATGATATCGACCTCTTCATCTACAAGCTCACCCCTTTGGTCTCTATGCAGAGTCCTTCTGCTGCGTTTGCTCTTTGAGCAACTATAAGGTTCTGTTCTTGGTTTGTTTTGCGCCTTAGACTGTCACATTCACTCCACTCGGCCACAGCCCACCTTGGCCACTCTGCTCTTGAGCTGTTGTTTCTGTTTGGACTTACCTGGGCCTTTCTCTGCTTCGAGGCCCCGTTGTGAGCCTCGGGACCGTTGTTCTGAGGTTGTCTCGGAGTTTTTTGTTTTTTGGTTTTGTTTTGTTTTTTTTTTTTTTTTTTTGCTTTTTGGGTCACACCTGGCGATGCACAGGGGTTACTCCTGGCTCTGCACTCAGGAATTAGCCCTGGTGGTGCTCAGAGAACCATATGCGATGCCGGGAATCGAACCTGGGTTGGCTGCATGCAAAGCAAACACCCTACCCGCTGTGCTATTGCTCCAGCCCCTGTCTCGGAGTTTGACTTGCCCTCTGGAGTCAGGATTTCCCCAGATGAGAGTCTCTGCCTCCCTCCGTGGTGTCCCACATGGGCCTGGGCAGGGCCGGAAGAGTCCTGGTGGTGGGCCACCTGTCGCCATGGCTTCATGCCAGGAGGCCTGGACAGTGACAGGAGCTTCCGGTCACAAGTGCCCAGCACCAGCTAGAGCACCACGGTGGAACGTGCCCAGAGGTGCCCTGGAGTCCATCTCGGCACGTTTGAGCGGCCTGGAGCAGCAGCCTGAGCTTCAGCGTCACCCGGGCCCAGAAGCCTTAAGGCTGCCCTGATGGTACAGACCCAGGCGACATCTGAAGAACTGGTGTCAGGGTCAGGGGGTTAAGCGGTGATGGGGCCTTTCAGCCCTAGCTGGTCACCGGGGGGACCCCAGACTGGCAGGGAATGTGGCTGACCGTGAGCTGGCGAATGGGGTCCAGAGCTGGAAATGGAGTCCCTTTGCGAACTAGCTATGCTCTGAGAGGTGTGTGTGCAGTGCCTTGTGGCAGTCTGCCGGGCAGCAAGCACTGGAAGCTTCGGATATGCCTGTGGGCTCAGAGCCACCCCTGACCTCACTACGGGGATGTAACCTGAGGTCTGTCACTTTGGAGGACGAGAGCCAGGCAGCCCCGCTGTGGGCGAGGTTGAGAAAGGTCATCGGCATGGCAGTGGCAAGGGGCTCCAACCCCCATTTGTGCCAGTGGCTTCCTGCCCCTCATTCTGATGTTACAAGAATAGGGTTGTAGGGTTAGGGTGTCAGGCGCTTGGTCCCACCCCAGCCCCTGGTCCCTGGAGTTCTGGCACACACCTTAGAAATCTCCCTCAATGGGCTGGAGTGATGGGCATTTGTCTTGCATGTGGCTGACACAGGTTACATCCCCAGGATCCCTCATGATCCCTTGAGCACTGCCAGGAGTGATTCCTGAGTGCAGGGCCAGGAGTCACTTCTGAGCATCACGGGTGTGACCCAAAAAGAAAAGAGGGAAGAAGGAAGGAAAGAAAGAGAGAAAGAAACAGAAAGAAAAGAAGGGAAGGAAGGAAGGAAGGAAGAGAGGAAAGGAGGAAGGGAAGGGAGGAAGGAAGGGAGGGAGGGGCGGAGGGAGGGATGGAGGGAGGGAGAGAAGGAAGGAAGGAAGCAAGCAAGCAAGCTAGCTCCCCTCAGTTGTAGCTTGTTGCCCTGAAGTAGGGTTTGTCCTGGTGTGGGCATCTTTCCATGCCCTCTGTTCCTGGCTGTGCCACCACCGTGGACTGGGGTTTCAGGGCATTTCTGTGTCCGGTCTTCGGGTGCAGGTTGTCTGCCATTGCCAGAGGAGGGTTGCGCTTTCGTTTTTGTCTTTTTTTCTTCTTCTCCCTTTTTGTCTTGGCCCCATTTCCAGTTCATCTCTTGCCTCTCATTCACAGCTATATCCCCACCCCTTGCATCCCCCCACCCACCCATCCAGCAGTTGAGCCTGGCAGTTATTGAGAATCCACTAAAGATGTGAATGGACAGAGGCCGTTTGGGCCTTAAGCTCGAAGCAAGCAGCAAATGAGAACAAAATGGAATTGAATTGACTGTCTCAGTCTTCCTGCATGAAATCGAACTGAAATGAGTTCAGGCAGGTTCGCAGTGCTCAGAGCTTTAGAGCCCCATCCTTGTGCTGTGCATGCCCCCATCTGGACTGACTTTATATGGAGGCTTGCCCTCTGTGATGGCCAGGGGCTCTGCACTGGCCCCACACCTTGGGGCGCGTGGCCCTCGCCTAGAAAAACCTTCTCTCCCAGCAAAAGTCTCAGGGGAGGCTTCTATTGGTTCATCTAGAGTCATGTGGTCTTCCTCGAACCAATCACAAAAAAGTCCGGAGGACATGGGCGCTCCTCACTGGCCAGTCTCATCACGTGCTTAGCCCAGGGGCTGAGCCCTACAAAGCATCTCAACGCATGTAGCGTTGGGGGTTCTGGGTAGGGGGACAGTTGTCTGATGTCACTGGAAGGGGTCGTGGGGCAGAAAACAGAGGTCTCCCACGGAAACCCAGACCCGGGGCAGGGGTGCAGGGATTTTGGCCCCCCTCTCTCTGCCCTTGCACTCAGTACTCCTTCATGCCCAATCCCCAATCTTGCCCCCACCTTGCTCCCCGCTCCCCACCGTTCTCCGCTTCCAAAAAGCCCATCTCTGGCATCCAGAACTTCCACACAATTGATTTATGAGTTCCTGCTGCAATTTGCATCGGGTGCCTTTTCAAAGGCAGAAGAAAAAGACTCATGTTGTAACCTTGCAAGCAGCCCAAAGTTAAAAGGATTGGGTTACAGAATATCAAAATTGCCCCCCCGCCCCCCCCCCACTCCCCCCCTTCCCCGCCCCCAGAGTTGCAGGGCCCTGGGCTTATTTAATGCCTTTCTTCTCGGCCTTGCTTCCTCAGCCAATTTGTCTGCCAAAAAAGCAAAAGACTTCAGTCCTGTGGCATTTTGCATCTAATATTTATGGTGTTCTAGAGTTTGCAAAAATGCTTCCTTCTCATTTATCACTTGCTCCTCAGGAGACCCCAGATGTACCCCAGAAAGTTAGTGGAGTCGTTCTCTGCACAGCTCAGTGAGCCAGGTGCCAGGCGGCGATGCCATTGCTAAGGGACCTTCTTCCGCCCACAGTGCTGGGGGCGAGGGCTTGTGGGGGGGGGGGGGGGGTCTGGCTGATCTGCTCAGCTTCCGTTCTGTGCCCCTGGGAAGCAGGTTAGAATTTTGCAAAGCACTGGTCTGGACAATCAACCCCAGGTTGGTCATTTTGAGTTATAAAATGGGTGGTTCGGGTTTTTAATCTAAAAGTTTGAGGACTAGAGAGACAGCGCAGGGGAGTCAGGCACTTGCCTTGCACCCCGATTGACGTAGGTTTGATTCCGGGCACCACATAGGGTATCCCGAGCACTGCCAGGAGTGGTCCCTCAGCACAGAACCAGGAGTAAGCCCTGAACACCGCCAAGCATCGCCCAAACCACCCCATCACCCCCTCAAAAAAGCAGGGAGTTTTGTTAAATGAAATCCAGATTCCAAACTTCTCTTTTAAGGAATTTTTTTAAAGGGGGGGTGGTTATAATGCTGGTCTTGTCAAACTGGACATGTTTGTGAATGATGGTGATCAGCTGACCACAGGGCACAGTAGCGGCTACAGCCCACTGGGATTGTACAGCCTGCTTCCTGGCGTTTTCTTGAAGCCCCTCCTCGTGCCCAAGCACTGGCCTGAATGTCTGTAGAGCTGCGAGTATCTGGTCTGGCCCGCCCTCAGCAGGAAGTCTACTAGTGGTTCGCTGGATCCTGTAGTGCCCCCATCCTTGTTAGAGGGTGAGTCCCTGAGCCAGGCACCCCCTGGTCACACTAGGGTGGAGAGGACAAGTGAGTGACCTATTCCCACTGGATAGGCGGGGTGGCGGTGTGGACCCAGGGTGCTGGTACCCCACTGTCCTGCAGGAAGGAGGCCTCGGGGCGGCTCCACAGCCAGATCCCTGTGCCCACCCACTCGGTCAGGCCCTGGCCGTGGCCGCCTCCAGCTGTGACTGTAACTGTCCTTCTGGGCCACCTTGTAAGCCAGGCCCAGGGCTGTGGACAAAGGCCCACTGGGGCCCATCTTTTCATTTTCAAACCCCACGGCTGAGCAGAGAAAGATGCTCCCAAATCAGATCCTGGTGTCTGCGTCAAACCTCATGCCCTGTGTGCTGGGCAGACAGGCTGGCATTCCCAGATCAGAGCCCGGGGGTTCCTGGTCCCCAAAGTAGTATGTGACAGTCCCTGCTGTGGGTATCACGGCCTGCAGGGAGTGCCGGGCATGCTTGGGAAGGGGGTAGGGGGCACCTGGCAGGCTGGGGTGCACTTCCAGTACCCCCTTTCCAACCAGAGCATCCACCCCTGCTTGCTGTCATGGAAACTGCTTGTGATAAGACACCGGGGCCCCATCTCTGGCCCACCCCCAGCCCCCATTAGACTCTCCCAGGCTCTCCGCCCTGGGTGCTTCTGTTGGGCCCAAACGCAGAGCACTGCAGAGCTGGGGTCCCGGCAGCAGAGGTTCTGAGTTACAGCATTAGAGCATGTTCTCATCGGGGAGAGGTCTTCCTGCTGGAGAGTCCCTGGGATCCCCCAAGAATCAGGTCCAGGGAAGCACCTGCTGTTTGGGCCCTTTGTCTGTGGGAAGCAGCAGGGATGCATAGTGGCAGTGCAGGGTTGTGTGGTGGAGGCGCAGGGGTGCATGGTGGCAGTGCAGGGGTGCATGGTGGTGGTGGTGCAGGGGTGCGTGGTGGAGGCGCAGGGGTGCGTGGTGGCAGTGGTGCAGGGTTGCATGGTTGTAGCGGTGCAGGGTTGCATGGTTGCAGCAGTGCAGGGGTGCATGGTGGCAGCAGTGCAGGGTTGCATGGTTGCAGCGGTGCAGGGTTGCATGGTTGGCAATGCAGGAGTGCATGGTGGAGGTGCAGGGGTGCATGCAGCAGCTGCTGAGGGCCCATTTGAAAGAAAAGGGATAAAAAGGGGTGTGTGGTGTTTATGCTGATATGCATATATACAATGTGCATTTTGGTCTGTTGGCTTCAAAATATGGGGAAACTGCCAATTCAGAAATGAACAAATGTTTTCTGAAATGTCAGCCCCCTGCCGTGTGATTCCCGGGGCTGGCCGGGAAATGGCTCCGAGAGAGCCGTGGGGCTGTGGATCCATTAGCGGCTCAATTAGTGCCAGTGTGGAACGTGGGTGGAGGCGTGTGGGCTGGGGCGCCCGTGTCCGGAAAACAGCTCCATGGAGGGTCCCAGATGGCCCCTCTGGGGCAAATGTGCCCCCCACCCCCACCCCGAGTCCCTCCCACCCCCGACTGCCAGGTGGTTTGCCCTCTCTGGGGCAGGGGTCCGGCTTCCAGCTAGGAGACAGTCCCTGCAGGTCCTAAATCCGGAGCCCTCGCTAGCCCTGCCCATTGTCCTCACCCTGTCCCCTGGCATGGTGCTAATCATGGGTCCTAGTGCCAGCACCACCCGCCCTCCAGCAGAGACACAGCCTTGGGGTGCTTTGTGCTGGCAGGTGCTGAAGCCCCTGAGCCCCCCTATGTCTGGGAGTTGCTGTTCCAGGGTGGCCTTCTGGCTTCTCCCCTGTCTCGGGTCATTCTCGGATGATTCATTCCTGTGAAACGTAGTGAAGCTTGTGTTTTCTGTGGTGACAGCTCAGACGCTTCCATGACTGTCCACTTTCTAATAGATGCCAGGAGCCCCCCGACCGCACCCCGTTGCTATAACCCTAAATGCCCCCTCTGTTCCCAGTGTCACTAATTTACCCTAAAGTGTTAGCATCAGAGGCAACTTCTAGGTGCCAGTGGATCCAGGGACACAAAGACTCCAACCTCACTCTCTGTCGCTTCTACATTGCTTTATACTCACATAGACTCTCTCCTCTTGGTGGCAAGAAGGCTGCCAGCAGCTTCCAGCTTCTCCCCCAGCAGCTTCCAGCTCTGTGGAAGACTCTTTTCCGGAAATTCCCAAAACTCCCAGGGCAGGCGCTCATTGGTCCCTTTTGTGTCACATGCCTGTCCCTGAGCCAATGGCAGCAGGGAGCCAGGGCCATGTGCTGTTCTGATTGGTCAGCCATGTGCTGCTCTGATTGGTCGGCCATGTGCTGCTCTGATTGGTCAGCCATGTGCTGTTCTGATTGGTCAGGCCGATGATGCTACCTGCAACCCTGGAGTCGGGCCCGCCCCTCAGCCCCTAAGTGCTTGGAGTGGTGGTACCAGGGGGGCATAACCAGAGTCTCCCGGGCCAGGTGTGGATTTCCACCCAGCACACGGTCCTTTCCGTCAAAGCCAGCCTGCTTCTTAGGAGCGGCTGTCGGCCAGCACCCACAAAGGCCTTTCCTGGCCTGGCGTTTCAGTTCCTCCCCATCTGCCTGCCAAGTCCTTCCACCCCCTCTCCAGCCCTCCGTTTGCTCTTCATTCTGCAGCATCCTGGTGGCAAAAGCTCCGTGACTCCCGGCCCCAGCCTGGACACGGCCTGTATTTTTAATCTTAATTTTAATTCCAGCTCATTCTCCTGGCTGTGTCTCCCAGCTCCCCCGCCGCCCCCCGCAGCCCCAGGGTCCGTGCTAATTTGCTTCTCCCATCTCAGCTGGTGCCGGAATACCATTTTAAAAACTGCCTTAGGGAAATCTAATCAAATGAGAGCAAAATCTAATTTGGCACTAAAAGCCTTTGAAGGCCTGTTTGCTGGGGCCTGGTGGAGCCCGGATAATCTACGGTGGGTGTTTTAAGGGGTGGGGGCTAGAGAGAGGAGAGAGATGGGAATGAGGGGGCCCTGGGGAGGAAATGGCATTAGACAGTAATGGGGAGGGGGGTGGGCAGCTTCCAATGACACCTCCCAGGAAATAGCTCTGCTGCCAGCCAGCTGAGGGGACTCAGGCTTCCCCACACCCCGGCCTCAAGCTGACACGTATCGGAAGGACCTTGACCCACATCTTCAGGGACAACCCGGTAGGATCATAGCAGAGACTGGGGAGACCGGGGAGGAGCCCAGACCCCCACCGTGGGGAATGCAGAATGCCTGGCCGTCATTCACTCCTCCGCAGACCAAGCAGGTGAGGCACTCTGCTGCTTCCGGTCTCTTGATCCCTGCCTAGGTCCAAAGCGTGGACCCCCTCCCTCTTTTTCAGAAAATTAGGATCTGCCATGTGATGTTCCAGCATGTGTATAAACTCCATAAGTCTCCCCAGTGGGCTTTTATTTGACAAGGAGGATCTGGGTTTCGGGGCCACCCCAGCAGTGCTCAGGGCTTACTGCTGGCTCTGAGCTCAGGGATCACTCCTTGGCGGGACCGTACGGGGTTATGGGGATTGAACCCGGGTCGGCTGCATGCAAGGAAAGCACCCTCCCCGCTGTACTGTCTCTCTGATCTGCTTCTGGCACTTCTGATTATGACCTCCAAGACCCTGCAACGCTCTGGTCTGGCCTGTGACATCATCTCCTCTCGCCCTCACCAGCCTTCGTGGCTCCTCAAGAGTTCCCACACTTGTTCCTGCCCCAGGACCTTTGTACCTGCTCTTTGCACTGCCTAGAACAGTGCGGCTTGGATTTCAGCCACCCTCTGATCTGAGTCCTCCTCATCATCCTGACCCCTTAGATCAGTGGCACCTCCCCTGGTCCAGCTCTGGTCCTTTGCTGGACAGTTGTCCCAGATATCTCAAACAATATCATCTTTCTTCAGCATAGTCCCCTGTCGGGGCATCTGATTGGTCTCATCCACTGCTGTGTTTCCTGGGACGGCTCCGGGCACCCCACTTGTTCTCAGTAAAGAAACCATTGTTGCTGGGACCTAAGACTCCATTTGTGGCCCAGATGGTCTTAAGACACCTTCAGTGCCACAGCTGCAGCTTTCAGCTGCTGGCCCCCAACTCCCTCACTTGCCGTGTTCCCCTCTCACTTGTTTTATCTTGTCACGCTGTTCGTGCAAAAGGAAACTGAGAGCACGACCGGTGGGTCCTGCCATGAGTACAGGGGATGGAGTTTCCAGGAGGGGCACCAGATCGACCCTCTTTCCTGTGGAGGCTCTGGATCAACTGAAAATAAAACCTCAGTGAGGGGTTGGAGTGATAGCACAGTGGGGAGGGCGTTTGCCTTGCACGTGGCCAACCTGGGTTCGATCCCCAGCATCCCATATCATATGGTCCCCTGAGCGTCATCAGGAGTAATTTGTGGAATTCGTGGGTGCAGAGCCAGGCAGGAGTAACCCCTGAGCATGGCTGGGTGTGACCCAAAAAGCAAATAAATAAATAATAAAATCTCAGTGTCCACAGACAGGAACCAAAAGGGTTTCGATGCCCCAGGAAAGGCGGAGTTTGAGGGCACGGCTTCTTCCAAGGGTGGTTCAGACATCTGGAAGAGAATAAACTTCTGCCAGAGTCAGGCCCTCAGCCTTCCCTACCTGCCCTGCCCGAACTGGACCCCTTAAAACCAGCCTCCCTGAGGGCAGCTCGCTCCCCAGGAGAAATTCAGAGATCACTGGGCTGTGCGGGCACAATATGGCCATCAAGACTTCCTGGCCATTAGTGCTAGAGGGAGAGCAGACAGTAGCCAGTGGGCTACTGGCCCTCCATCTGTTGTTATAAATAAAGTTTTATTGGAACAGACCACGCCCATTCATTTCTGAGTTGCCTTTGACCGTATCCTACGGTCGCAGAGCTGAAGAGTTGCAATGGAGATAGACCCACGAAGCCTAAAGTAGCTTCTCCTTGAGACCCTGCCATGTTCTGCTCCATCAGGAGGAAAAGCGGGAGAGAAGGGGAGAGACCGAGACAGTGACAGAGCCAAGCTCCTGTCTGCGGGGAGGCGCATTAGATCAGGTCGTTGGGGGTGACTGGGTCTGTTTCCTCCCCGGAACTCATTCTCCGGGGCCTGGTGGCTCTCCCAGGCACATCAGGGAGGAGAGGATAGTGCCAGCCTGCAGACGGAAGCTTCTGGATGGGAGCATCTCGCTTCAGACTGCTGACCTGTGGCTCTGGGCTGTTCACCCTCATCGGGGTCCTCTGTGCCCTACCAGGGGTATAGCAGCCTTCGTCTGGGTCCGCAGCACCCCATGCCCCCAAACTCACGCCAGTAATTGTGCAGCCTTCGCCCTGGATCTGCTGAGGGTCCCAGGGCATGCCCAGGGCTCATTGCAGCCGCTTCTCAGAGCTGGGGACCTGCAGCGGGGATACAGATGCCCCTGATTTCTGAGGTGGGGGCTTGTTCTACTTTGTTCTCTAGACGTGGCCCCGTGGCCCAGCCTCCTCCTCGTAGCCCTGGCTCTGCCTCTCCTCCCCCTTCCCTTCCTAGTCTCACCTCCTGGAAGTGTTTCATCTATGCGCCCACCCTGCCCATGGGCACACGTACTTCCCAGAAGAGCTGGAGTGGGGGGTGCCTAAGACGCCCCGTTCCTGGACATTGCCGGCCACTGGCCAGGGTCTGGCTTCAGCGAATTGCTTCTGCCAAGGTCTCCCATCCCTAAGCCATACACTGCAGAAAACTCTCCGGGTTCTAGAAGGTTCCAGGTGGGAGACCCACGTTTTCTGGCTCTGGCAACAAAGGCCTTTCCTCCCTCGCCATGTGCCTCTGTCCATCTCTTCTCCTCTCAGGCTCAAGTTGGCATCAGTTGGGCACGCTTGCCAGTGCCTGCAGCGCCCCGGGCACTCAGACTGGGTTCTGAAGCATCTTTGGAATCTGCATCCTGGTTTGGTTTGGGGTACCTTGTACGAGGCACATGGGGGTTCCCAGCATTCAGCCACTTTCCTGGTTGGAAAGAAGAAAGAGAGAGAGAGAGAGAGAGAGAGAGAGAGAGGAAAGAAGAAGGAAAGAGAGACAGAGGGAGGGAGAGGAAGAGAGAGAGAGAGGGAGAGGGAGCCTCATGGCCTTCTCTCTCTCCTTCTGCATGGCTGGAGCTGGCTGCGGGGGGAGGGGGGGGACCAGCTGACCTATAGATGCTCACAGCCCCCAATGGAGCTGTGCCCCTGGGTCCCCACAGGAAACGAAACAAGGGTTCCCAAACTTACTGGACTCCTGCCCCCTTTCCAGAGCAGACCCCCCAGGACACTTCCAGGAGGTGAGAATAGGAAGGGAAGGGGGAGGAGAGGCAGAGCCAGGGCTACGAGAAGGCTGGGCCACATAGGCCCCTGAAGTCTGCTACTTGAAGTGGCAGTGACCCCCACCATGCCGCCCAGTCAGCTGCCACCTCTGCATCACCTGCTGAAATAGAGCAAGGGCATCCCCTGGGCACCCCCAGCCCGGCCCTTCCACCCATGCTGCCCCCCATGGCCGGCATGACCCGCATCTGCCTGGCTGTCAGCTCCGCACAAGGCCATGCTGAAGTTCTCTCTATGGGCATCGGCAGTGCTCTCCTGCCCAGCTGTTTTGGCTTTGTTGTCGGGGTGGGGACGCGTCCATGTTACTGAATAATGCCAGGTCTTGTCCTCAGCAGACAGCGAGCCAGTGACTGGTCTGTATCCTTCTTGCTGGCACCTGACCCGTTTCTGACTCCTGCTCATCATCTGTGTTTTGCCCATGACTGCGGGGAGCGTGGCCGTGGCCCTCTGTCCAGGGAACTGCAGGGAATGTGACCATATCTGTCCAGGGAATTGCAGGGAGAGTGGCCATGGTCCTCTGTCCAGGAAACTGCAGGGAATGCAGATGTATCTGTCCAGCGAACTGCAGGGAACATGACCATGGCCCTCTGTCCAAGGAACTGCAGGGAATGCGATCGTATCTGTCCAGGGAACTGCAGGGAACGTGGCCATGGCCTCTGTCCAGGGAAATGCAGGGAACATGGCCATGGCCCTCTGTCCAGGAAACTGCAGTGAATGTGGGTGTATTGCTCTGGCCAGGGAATTGCAGGGAGTGTGGTCATGGCCCTCTGTCCAGAGAACTGCAAAGAGCACAGCCATTCTGCTCTGTCCAGGGAACTGCAGGGAATGCGGCTATACTGCTCTGTCCAGGGAACTGCAGGGAGTGCAGTCGTACTGCTTTGCTCAAGAGAACAGCAGAGAGTGCAGCCATGGTCCTCTGTCCAGGAAACTTCAGGGAATGTGGCCATACTGCTCTGTCCAGGGAACCGTAGGGAGTGTGGCCATGGCCCTCTGTCCAGAGAACTGCAGGGAATGTGGCCGTATCTGTCCAGGGAACTGCAGGGAACATGACCATGGCCCTCTGTCCAAGGAACTGCAGGGAATGCGATCGTATCTGTCCAGGGAACTGCAGGGAATGCAGCCATGCCTCTGTCTAGGGAACAGAAAGTCCTCGGGAGCGGGGCAAAGGGAGGCAGGTCCAGTTCCTGGTTCCACTCCCCTGGCTCTGTCTGTTTTGCTTTCGCATTATTCACCTTCTAGTTGCTTGTAGAGGATTAAAAATTCTAGGGTCCACAAAGTTGAATAAGTGGGGGTTGGGGGCGGGGTAGGGTCCCAGGTCTTCTCTAGCCACCGTGGAGCATCACAGACCAAAAAGAGAAGTTGGAGCAGAATGACAGTGATCATGGGAAATGGTCACTCTCTCTGGCAAGAACTGAGTGCTGAAGGAGGTGAAGGGACAAACATGAGAACCTCTCAGTGCAAACCACAATGATGCTGAGAGAGAGAGAGAGAGAGAGAGAGAGAGAGAGAGGAGAGAGGAGAGAGGAGAGAGGAGAGAAGAGAGAAGAGAGAAGAGAAGAGAGAGAGAAGGAGGGAGGAAGGGAGAGAGAATCTTCCATACAGGCAGGCTGGGTGGATGGGGGGAGGGAAACTGGGGACATTGCTGATGGGAAATGTGCACTGGTGATACATGGTGTTGGAACATTGTATCACTGAAACCCAGTCGTGAACAACTTTGTAACAGTGTATCATAGTAATTCAATACAAATTTTTTAAAAATCAGAAGTATGAGGTGGGTGTGCAGCTCTGTGGTGCTGGGAGGCTGCCCCCCACCCACAGGTGCACCCAACGCCTGGTACGGTGAACGCAGCTTAGGCGTGAGGTTCTTGCACCCACATCCAGGCACGTGGTGCCATGGGAGTGCGGCCCCCGCCCCGCCCCACACTCTCCTCTCTCCTGCACGGCCCTGCTCCTTTTCGGACCCCGAGAATCCCAGCTGGAGGAGGGGGGTCGGGCAGGACCTGGGCTCGCCTTGGGGAGGCAGCGAGGCGTCTGGGCGCTGACCCTCACCCACTCCGCCTCTGCCCTCCTCACAGCCTTCTTCGGGAAGTACCTCAATGAGTACAACGGCTCGTACGTGCCGCGGGGCTGGAAGGAGTGGGTGGGACTCCTCAAGAACTCGCGCTTCTACAACTACACGCTGTGCCGCAACGGCGTCAAGGAGAAGCACGGCTCCGACTACCACAAGGTGTGTGTGCGTCCCCGGGGGCGGGCCGGGACCGGGGCGGGGCCCAGAGGCTACTCGTTTGGGGGTGGCCACACCTGGCAGCGCTCAGGGTTGACTCCGGGCTCTGGGCTCAGGGATCACTCCTAACAGGGCTCAGGGGACCTCATGGGATGCCGGGGATCGAACCCAGGGTGACTGCATGCCAGGCACCTGTCTCCCACTCCCTCTTCACTGTCTTCACTGCTCACTGGACCTCAGCTCTCGGCCCCTGGGAGGTCTTTCCTCACGCACACACACCCCTGCAGTGCTACTCACCGACTGCCCAGTCACTGCCCCTCCCCAGACACACCCCTGCAGTGCCGCTCACTGCCCTGTCCAGCCACTGTCCCCTGCAGACACACACACCCCTGCAGTGCGCTCACCGCCCCGCCCAGTCACTGTCCAGATTTCTCAGTCTATATGTCCAGAACCTTAAAAAGAGCCCGGCATTGGGACCAAGACCCCCGGGGCCACCTTTTCTCCATGGGTGACGCGGGAGACGGGCCGGCTGCTGATTTCTGCTCTTAAGGAAGGGACCGTCAGGCACCCCACCCCCACCCCACTCCACCCCAGCTCCCAGACGGAGAAGTGCCGCCTCTCACATTCAGCATCCCCATGACCTGCTCACGGCCCCTGTGAGCCCCCCTCGGGCGCTGTGCAACTCTTTTGCCCAGGTGCTGCCCGCTGCCCCGCGCGGGTAGGGCGGTCAGTGTGGCCCAGCACAGGCCGGACTGCTCACCGGCCCATGTCCCCCCCCAGGACTACCTGACGGACCTCATCACCAACGCCAGCGTGAGCTTCTTCCGCACGTCCAAGAAGATGTACCCGCACCGGCCCGTGCTCATGGTCATCAGTCACGCGGCCCCCCACGGCCCCGAGGACTCTGCCCCCCAATACTCGGACCATTTCCCCAACGCCTCGCAGCACATGTAAGTCGTGGCGCCCCGTGCACGGGGTCTGGCTCAGCGCCCCTCAGTGGGCCTGTCGGAGGGGTCCAGCTCAGCGTGCCGCCCAGAGCTGCCGCAGACCCTATACGACCACCCTGACCACAGAGCCCGCATCTCCCCTTGGTGCGGGGAAGATCAGGGCCCCCTTGATGTCGCTCTGCGTCTACACCCCTGGCCTCTTCCCACACCCACCCGCATGAAGCAGGCTCTGCGCCCCAGCCCTGGCCCTCTGGGTGGGGAAAGTGGGACCCGGGATTCAGTTCCTGCTGTCCCCCAGGGATGGCCCCAAACGCAGCAGCCTGGAGGGGGCAGTTGGGAATCCCTGGCGTGTCCCGTGGGGAGCTTTGACACTCAGAATCAACCTGGTGTTCCCCTGGCTCACGACAGGACCCATCCTGAATGCTGCATCCCTGGGGCCCTGCAACCAACGCCTAGTGTCCTGCCCGTGTGCTGTGGTGTCACTCCCCATAGCAGATGGGTGAGGGGGGAGGTGCTGGGGTATAGGGGAGACACCGGGTTGAGGGGAAACATTGGGGTATAGGGGAGAATCTGGGGTCTGGGGGAGATGCCGGGGTCTGTGGGAGATGCTGGGGTGTGGGGAAGATACTGGTGGGGGAGATGCCGAGGTAAAAGTGTGGGCAGGGGCTGGCGGGAGAGAGTGGGGTGCAGAGGAAGAGGGGGCTGGGGAGAGGCTGAGGTAGAGGAGGGCACACATGCCCCATGTACCTCCTCATCCTGCAGCCCCTTACCCTGCCTGTTCTCCTGCAGTGTGGGGTCTCCTTGCAGTACGGGGGTGCTCTCCTACTATAGGGTGCTCCCACACTCCGGGGTGCTCCCACCGTATGGATGTCACACTCGGTGTCATTCCCATTTGGCATCTGAGGAAACCAAGACTTTAGGGGGCATTTTTTTGGTGCTGCCCAGCTGGTAAAAGGCAGAGTCAGGATCCAGCACTCTCCCCAGGCCCCCCATCACCGCCCTCCCCTCCCGTGATGCACCCCCAGATTCCCCACCTCCCTATGTTTCTGGAAAGTTCTGCTGTTCCACCCCTCTCCCTCTCAGCAGCCGTGTTAGCAGCCCCAGCTGTGACATTGGCACAAGGACAGGGCGTGTGGCTCCGCTGAATATTCCGCGTTTAATTTCCATCGCAATCAGAATGCGGCCCTCCTCGCCCCGCGGTGCCCCGCTGTGATTGCTGGGAGGGCGCCGGGCCATGTGTTAACCTTCTGATCCTGTCCTCCACCCCAGAGGGGGTTGGCAGAGAGGGCCAAGTTCCACAGGCTGCAGCGCCGCTTCTGTCCACCAGAGGGCAGCACTGCCCCCATCGGCTCAAGGCAATTCCTTGGCACCCCCCACCCTCCCCCTCCCCCACCCACAGATCATATTGGGGGGGCCACTCAGGCCGCTGAAGGGAGAATCCAAGAGGGATGCTTTGCTTTGTCAGCTTCTCCATTAAAAGAGGTGCCAGCACTGCCCCCACCCCGTCTGCCCCCAGGAGCATCATGATCAGAAGATGATTTGACATCATCTGCTCCTTTATTTCTCTTTGAAATGAAAATTGCAGAAATTGAACATGAGCAACACTGGCTGTCTCCCAGAGAGCCCCCCACACCTTATTAGGGGTGTGCTGGGAAGGCTCTCTACCTCTGGGGCGTAATCTTTCCCAAAGCAAAAGGAAAAGCCAGAAAAGTTGTGCAGCTGGGATGTTTAACCAAGACAGTTAAGGCTGGGGAGTGAGGGGGACAGCCAGAGTTCTAGATCTTTCCTTCTCAACCTCAAGGCTGTGCCTGGTTCTTAGGCAAATACTGCTTAATGGAGGTTTTCCCTCTCCCGATGCAGACAGAGGGACACACAGATACATGCCGATAGATGCACACACACAGATGCACACACACAGATGCACACACACAGATGCACACACACCCAGATACACACCGACAGATGCACACACACAGATGCATGCAGATGAGCAGATACACACAAAAATACACATGTGCAGACACACAGGTACATACATAAAAACATACATGCAGACACTGATGCATGTGTTCACATAAACACACACATAGGTACATGCAAAGTACAGATCTACATGCAGACACATATAATACAAGAGTACATGCAGGCACACAAGTACAAACATACAAATGTTTCATGTAGAGACACAGGTGCAGAGACAAGTTAGTAGTAAATAGATACTGATACACACATTCACACACGGTTACGTACACAGATACACATATAACACAGACACAAGACATGCTTGAAGACATGTAATTAGACACTGGCAGTGCATCAAGGCATACAGAAATGCACACGAGCATAAGATCACAAGTGCAATTACACAGAGACACATACAGACACATGCACACACACACACACACACACACACACACACATACAGACAAGTACACACCAGTGTCAGATCTGCCTGGACCATACATGTGCATCCTGGAGCTCCACCCTCATCTGCCTTGCTCCGCCTCAGTTTCCACATTTCTCCCACATGGAGGGGATAGAGGGAGGGGAGAGCCTCCAGCACTCCCTAGTCAGGTTCAAGCTGCCTTGGTGATGGTGGGCCACAACCACACTCTCAGCCCCCCCCCCCCCCCCCCCCGCAGCTCCCTACTCTGCTCTGACCTGGTTGGTCCCTGGAAAGGACGGGAACATCCGGGAGAGGATCCTCAGGGATGTGGGGGTGGGGGGGGCTTATTCTAAGTCATTTCCTTTCTCCCCAAACCCTTGCCAAAGGAACTCCTGGAGCAGTGGCCACAGCGCTGCTGGTTTCAAAAGTGACAAAGTGCATTTGCTGGTTTCGAAAGTGACAAAGGCGGGGGAGGAGCAGGGCTGTGCTCAGAGCAGGAAGGAGAGGGGTTGGGGACCCCCTGCGGGGAGACTAGCCTAGGTGGCCAGTGGGCGAGAAAGCAAGGGCACTGGCCACCAGCCTGGTGACCCAGCACCCATCAGCTGACCCCCACACCAGAGTCTCCCTCACCCCCCCCACGTGCCGACTGGGCCCCCTGCGTCCACACTCTCACAGCGTGGGCCCCAGGTGTGTGGGGGCAGGGGCAGGACGGGCACCCGTTGCTGTGGATGTGTCCGCCCCAGCCCAGGTGTGTGAGAGGTGGGATCTGGCCTGCCTCCGCATCTACCCTCCTCACCCCTGCCCTCTTTGTATGCCTGCTCCCAGCACGCCGAGCTACAACTACGCCCCCAACCCCGACAAGCACTGGATCATGCGCTACACGGGGCCCATGAAGCCCATCCACATGCAGTTCACCAACATGTTGCAGCGCAAGCGCCTGCAGACGCTCCTGTCCGTGGACGACTCCATGGAGCGGGTAGGCCCGCCCCGCAGCCGGAGCCCCGCCCCTTCCATCGGGCCCCGCCCACCACGCCCCCATTGGTGCTCCAACCTGCCCACCAGCTGCTCTGGCCCCGCCCATCCCTGGCCCTCGGGTTGGAGCCACGCCCCCTCTGTTGGAGCCACGCCCCCTCTGTTGGAGCCACGCCCCTTCTGTTGGAGCCACGCCCCTTCTGTTGGAGCCACGCCCGACCATGTTCCTCCCATTGGAGCTCGACTCCACCCATCATGCCCTGGTCCCGCCCATCCCTGCCCCTTGGGTTCGAGCCCACCCATTCTGTTGGAGCCACGCCCCTTCTGTTGGAGCCACGCCCGACCACACCCCTCCCATTGGAGTCATGCCCCTCCCATTGGAGCCCGACTCCACCCACCCATCGTGCCCTGGCCCCGCCCATCCCTGCCCTTTGGGTTGGAGCCTGCCCCTTCTGTTGTAACCATGCCCCCTTTGTTGGAGCCACGCCCGACCACGCCCCTCACATTGGAGCCCGACTCCACCCATCCTGCCTTGGCCCCACCCATCCAGCACCTGCAGCTGGAGCTGTGCCCTGTCGCCCTGTCGCCCTGTCGCCCCTGCCCTGGCCCCAGCCTCCCCCGCACAGCCCCCAGTGTGGGGAGCTGCAGGGCATCGGACACAGAAGAGGGAAAAGGCAGCGCCTCAGGGTTCCAGCCAAAACCCCACCTACTGACACTCCCTCCTTTCAGCTGCTGGAAGAAGCCTCTGCTACTCCCAGCTGTGCTACTCCCGGTAGGGGTTGGGGGGGAGGTCACATCAGAATGGGCTGAGTGCAAGGCCAGCCCTCCCCCACTGTCCCCGCGGCCTCTCAGGCCCTCTTCCAGGCTTCTCAGGTCTGCTGGGAGGATACACAGGCTTTCCAGTGTCCAGTGCCCCAGGCCAGCCTCACAGGCCAGCAGGGTGGTGTCCACACACCGCTGAATCATCAACACCATCCAGCCTGGGATGTTTGTGACCCCAAAGGAAAGAGCTGCCCTTACCTTGGCTCCTTCCGCATGGCCCTCCTGGGCCTGCTGGGCCCGGTTCTTTATGGCCGAGGAGGGCCGAGTCCTGGGCCCACGGGATACGATTCTCTATCTCTGGCTCCCTGAGGCCGCCTCCTTCGTGCCCATAGGGGTCCACCCTACCACCACCATAAGAGCCCACTGCCCTGTCCAGCTCCACTCTTTGTCCTGCACCCCCTTACCTCGACACGGCTGCAGGCCAGTGCCTGGGGCCACCTCAGGACGGACTCACAGAGGCTCCAAAGGTGCCCCCCTCCCCACACACACACACCTGGCACTGCACGGGAGAGGGCGGGGCACTGACCAGAGACCCCAAGTGGGCCGGGAGGCACCTCAGGACTGCCCTGTCCTCACCACCTCTGCCCTCCGCAGATCTACAACGTGCTGGTGGAGACGGGGGAGCTGGACAACACCTACATCGTCTACACCGCAGACCACGGCTACCACATCGGCCAGTTTGGCCTGGTGAAGGGCAAGTCCATGCCCTACGAGTTCGACATCAGGGTCCCCTTCTATGTGCGGGGCCCCAACGTGGAGGCCGGCTCACTGTGAGTGCTCGCCCCGCCCCCAGGCAGTGCATGACCCCCAGTCCCACCACGAGCACAAGACCCCTTATGAATGTGTAATCCCCCTCCCCTGTGAGTGTGCCCCCACTGTGAGCCCCGCCCCCTGACTGGGTGACATCTCCCCCCACACCAGAGCCCCTTCCTCCAGGGAGGCCTCCGGGCTCCCCAGGCAGGCAAAGGGCATGCAGCAGGTGACTCTGGCCTGGGGTCCCAAGTTACAGGTGATGAGCCTGGAGGAGGGGGCTGCAGCCTTGAGCATATTGGGGGATGGGCAGTGTGCTGCCCCCTTCCCCGTCTGACTCTCAGGGCCCAGAGGGGACCAGTTATAAGCTCAGGACTGAAGGTGGCCAAGGGCATGTGGAGGGAGAAGCTTCCAGAAGACAAAGGTCCAGGCTAGACTGTGCCCAGCCACCAGAGCACAGCCAGGGTCCAGGGCCTCGGGCAACTCTGGAAGGCGGGTGCCCTTTCCTGGGGTGTGGGCACATCCCAGCAGGAGACTCTGTGAGCTGTGGGTGTGTGGAGACCAGGAGTCTGGGGGCAGCGTAGGCAGAGCTGGGATCCGGGGTAGGCATCCAGTATTGGGGTACCGGAGCACGGAGGCCCCTGTAGGCGCAGCACCCACCTTCCAGGAGCAGTGGCCGAGTGCCCAGTGTCCCCACCCTTCCAGGAACCCCCACATCGTCCTCAACATTGACCTGGCCCCCACCATCCTGGACATTGCGGGCCTGGACATCCCCTCGGACATGGACGGAAAATCGGTCCTCAAGCTGCTGGACTCAGAGCGGCCTATGAATCGGTGAGGAGGATGTGGGGTGCTCAGCGCTGTGTGTGTGTGTGCGTGTGTGTGTGTGTGTGTACGGGAGGGGGGTCTCCAAGGTACAGGAACCAGGGTTCTGCATCTCACAGCCCCCAGTGCCCTCCCCTGAGCAAAGGTGCGTGGGGTCCTCCCAGCTAAGCTCTAAAGACCAGGAAGCAACCAAGTGAGGGTCCCTCCAGCCTGAGCACTGGGCAGGACTCCCGATCCCCCTCACTACCAGTGACCACGTGACCTGTGGTCTCCGGTAAGACTGGGCTGTCACACTGTATGACTTCCGTGTTGGGTGGCCAATGGAACCAGTCTTGGGAGTCCTGATTTGGCAAAGGAGAGCCGAGCTGGGAGCGGGTGTTCACCAGCGTGGCAGCAGCGCCATCTGCTGGCCAGCACTGTCCCTGCACCTAGAGCCACTCTAGTCAAACTGGGTCCACAGCCGGCTGCCTGGAGGGAGCATCTCCACTGAACTGCAGGAAATGGCAGAATGCTCAGAGGCCCCAGAAATGTGGGGTACAGGCCAGATGCCCCCTCACCTGGCCTCAGTCTTAGAACCGGGAAGGGGACAAGTGGCTGCAGGAGATGCACCTGATATTACACAAGCCCCCGCTGCCCCCCCCCAAGAGCCCAGGTCCCCAATGGGCGTGTGGGCTACCCTCCTGCATCAGGAAGGGGGTGCCGGGGCTCCCCATGGACACGCAGGTGGACAAGCGCTTTTCTTTCCAGGTTTCACTTGAAGAAGAAGATGCGTGTCTGGCGAGATTCCTTCCTGGTGGAGCGGGGGTGAGTGTGGGTGCGGGGGCTGTGCTGGGCTCCCTCCGGACAGTGACTGCTGTGTCCTTAGCCGGGATACGGGACCAGCTTCTGAGGCCACATGTCCCTGGGAGTGTGGGGGTTTTCTGTGAGACCCCCGTTTCTTCTCACGCCCAGCAGAGCTGGGGCTCCGGGCTGCTCCCCACGGAACTAAGGCAGGTGGTGCTGAGGGGACCAAAGAGGATGCTCAGAGGTGCCCTGGGATAGGCCCCCTCCCCTCTTCCTAAGCCCCCATTTCTCATGCCTGGTCAGGAGAGTGACAGGGTTCCATGCTCTGAAGGCCACCCCCGGGGAGGAGGTCTCTGCTCCCAGAGCTCACTGCCTGCCTACCCCCCACCCTTTCTCTGCCCCCCAGAGCCCACTGCCCGCACCCCACTTTCTGCCCCCCAGAGCCCACTGCCCACACCCCACTCTCTGCCCCCCAGAAAGCTGCTTCACAAGAGGGTCGGGGACAAGGCAGAGACCCAGGAGGAAAACTTCCTGCCCAAGTACCAGCGCGTGAAGGACCTTTGCCAGCGGGCCGAATTCCAGACAGCCTGCGAGCAGCTGGGCCAGGTGAGGGGCGCAGGGATTGGGGGTCCCTCTCAGACACCGCAGCCTTGCTGCGCGGCAGCCGACACATTCCCTCTGGGGCCCAGGGGCCACTCCTAGGTGCTGGGGATCAAGCCCAGACCCCCCGCCCCCACAGGCTGTTTTCTGAGCATCTCCCCGGCCTGTGGCATTACTTTCACAGGGCCCTCCTTAGTGGCTCCGTTACAGGAGATGGGCGGTGAGTTTCCTGGTAAATCACATGGGCCTGAAGGAAGCTGGAGAGATCAACGGGTGACTAGGGAAGTGATGGTCCAGGGGGAGAGAGTGGAGCTATGCAAGGGGTGCAGGGGGCTAGCCCAGTGCAGGCCGGTCCAGTTCAGCCCAGTCCAGCCCGGTCTAGCTCATCCCAACTTGGCCCAGCCCTGTCCCGCATAGCCCCACCCATTCCATCTGGTCCAGCCCCGCCCCGCCCCCATTTGGCCCCGCCCAGGCCCGCCCCGCCCCATCCAGCCTGGCCCCGCCCCGTCCAGCCAGGCCCAGCCCAGCCCCTTGTCCCTGCCTTGCAGAAGTGGCAGTGTGTGGAGGACGCGGCTGGGAGACTGAAGCTGCACAAATGCAAAGGCGCAGCACGGCCGGGGGGCCGAGACCTGTCCAACCTGGTGCCCAGGTCCTTCGGGCCCGGCAGCGAGGCCTGTGCCTGCGAGACCAGCGACTACACGCTCGGCCTGGCCGGACGCCGGAAAAAGTTCTTCAAGAAGAGTAAGTGGAGGCTGGAGAGATAACCCAGCGGGTAGCGCGTTTGCCTTGCATGAGGCCGACCAGGGTTCGAGTCCCAGCATCCCATATGGGCCCCCGAGCAGCGCCAGGAGTCATTCCTGAGTGCAGAGCCAGGACCCTGTGCATAGCCGGGTGTGACCTACAAAGCACGCGCGCGCGCGCGCACACACACACGCGCACAACGAGTGGGCCAGCAGCAGGGAGCAAGACTCTGGGACCCACCCACAGCTTCAGGATCTCTCACGAGCGTCCCCCTCAGGCTGTGGGTCCAGCTGCAGGAAGGTTCAGGGGTCCTGCGGGGAGCCAGAGGCAGGGAGGAGTGACCAGCTGGGAGGCACCATCCTGAGCGGGTTCCCGAGGCACCCCCAGACCCCTGGTGCCCGAGATTCTGGTGCCCACTGAGAGGACAGGGGGACGCCCGTTCTGGCTTCTGCAGCACGACCCTGAGCAGGTGTCCCTCACTGTCACTTTGCCCCACGTTTCTCTGATGTCCCTGTGGAGACAACGGCCATGCCAGAGTTTCCGGGACACTCAGCCCTTCCCCGGGAGCCAGCGGCTGTCCCTTTTCTATTGGTGCTTCATGCCACTCTGTCATGGGTGGTGCTGTGGTGGGGTCATGTGGTCCCCAGGGCCACACTCGTCACACACCACACCCGTTGTGGCGGTGCTTGTGGTCATCGGGCTCCAGAGCAACATGTGGTGGCTTCAGGGATTGAACTTGGGACCTCACACTCACAAGTCAGGTGTCCCCAGTCCTCTGGGCCCTCAGGTCAGCGCATCTGTCCCCGTGTCCCCCCTCTCTGCTTTAATGGAGGTGAAGTTCCTGTCCCCAAAACTGACAGTTTCCAAGTCTAGTGAGTGGACAAGAGAGTCCAGTGTTCACATCCCCAACAGTCGTCCCCACAGGGACCCCCCACAAACTTCCACGGAACCCCAAAGTCCTATAGGACCCCTACACACTCCCAGGGCTCCCAAAACTTTTGGGGAACCCCATAAGGGCAGCCCCAGCTGTCAGCCCCTGCTCAGCCCCCCTCTGCCTTGGCCTGGATTTCTGGCTCTGGCTGTTTCCACGATGGACTCAGAGCTCCATGCCCACTGGTTCCCCATGGCCGTGTCCCTGTGGCCATCCCCTGGTGACCCCCAGTTCATTCGCTGCACATCTTTCCCTTGACCTTGTCTCCAGCCAGCTCTTCTTCAGCTCCAGGCCAAGACCAGCTGCAGTTCTGGGGAGGGGGCCAGGGTCCACACACCTCACCAGCCATGGATCTTGGGCTCACCCTCGGGAGAGTGGCGGCGGGAGCCCTGCCCAGCTCCTAAGGTGGCTGCTGGCCCTCTGCACCCCCAGAGTACAAGGCCAGCTACTCCCGCGGCCGCTCCATCCGCTCCGTGGGCAGCAATGGGGCCCTGGAGGACACGTCCCTGCCCCACAACCTCACCAAGCGCCACTGGCCGGGGGCCCCCGAGGACCAGGACGACAAGGACGGCGGGGACTTCAGTGGCACGGGTGGCCTCCCCGACTACTCGGCATCCAACCCCATTAAAGTGACACATCGGTGAGAGTTGGGGTGCGGGGCCTCGACCGGGGCACCCCTTCCCCCCTCAGGCCACTCAGACCGGCGTGCCCCCTTCTCCTGGCAGGTGCTACATCCTGGAGAATGACACGGTGCAGTGCGACCTGGACCTGTACAAGTCCCTGCAGGCCTGGAAGGACCATAAGCTGCATATCGACCATGAGGTGACAGCCAGGAGCCCCCCTGACCTCCACCCACCCAGGCCGGGAGCCTCAGTGCTGGGACCCCATGGCCTTCAGCATCTCAGCAAGCATGGAGGCGGGACTTAAGTCCACACTGGGCTCACGTGGCCTGCAGACAGCACCCTGAGCTAGGGCTGCCTGCTCCGGCAGCCAACACCCCATGACACCCCAAAATGAAATGCTGGTCCGGGGCCCAGGGGAGCAGGCCTCGGCAGGGCAGACCAGGCCCTTTTCTGGGTGCCCAAACTTCAAGGCTGACCCTCCTCCCCCAATGCCCCACTCCTTCCCTTCAGATTGAAACTCTGCAGAGCAAGATTAAGAACCTCAGGGAAGTCCGCGGCCATCTGAAGAAGAAGCGGCCAGAAGAATGTGACTGCCACAAAGTCAGGTGAGGAGGGGCCGGGGACACGGATCCATACATCTGCGGCTGCTCCCTGAGGGCACTGCACCCCGATGTGATGGGCTCAGCCCCATCTCGTCCATCAGTTACTGAATGAGGGTGCAGGTGGAGAGATGGATGGATGAAGAATAGGCGGGTGATGGATGGATGGATAGACAGGATGACGGATGGATGGATGGATGATGGATGGGTAAAAATGGGTGGATGGGTGCATGGGTAGATGAATGTAAATGGATGGGCGGGTGGACGATGATGATGAACAGGTGGGTGATGGGTGGATGGATGATGAATGGGTCAGTGTGGCCACAGGTCGATGGTGGATATTAAACATGAAGGACAGGTGGATGGGTGGTGGAATTGATGAACAGATGATGGATGTGTAGGTGGGTCAGTGGGTATGTGGATAAGTGGGTGGACATAAGGGTGGGTGGAGGGGTGATGGAGGGATGAGCACGTGGATGATGGAGGGATAATAGGTGGCCGGAAGGTGGCCGGAAGGATGGAGGGCAGGTGCATGGGAGCATGGGTGTGTGTATACATTTATGAACGGATGGTGTTTGGGTAGGTCGGTGCCTGGATGGGGAGATGATGAGACAGCTGTCACTGACAGCTCACATGTCACCAGCCTGCCGGGTGCTCAGCCAGGGAGAAGCATCTCTCCTGTGGGCCTCTCAGGGGACACTGCCCCGAGGGTCACAACCGCATCCACGGTGTCCAGGAGAAATGCTGGACTGTGGGAACATGCTGTGCTGCCGGGGGCACCCCTGCACCCTCCAAGCTCCTGATCACAGAGGAAGTGGCACTGAAGGTTCCCCCCACCCACCAACTCACACACATTGGACAGCAGGGCTAGTGTCTGCTATTCTGGACAGGGTGGTGTGGCATCTCTCTGCCCGTCCCTAAAGGGATCCCCTGGGGCTAACCAGATGGTGGGGACCCACGTCCCGAGAACCTGAAGCTCATTCTGGTGGAGAACCCCCGACTCAGGCCTGGGGGAGGGAGCCAGGCTGGCAGGCAGGCAGCTGTGTCCTGGGGCTGGTACCCCCACCTCCCGGGGCCCTGCCCAGGAGATGCCCTGATGCCTGGGGTGGGGTCTCTTCCAGTTACCACAGTCAGCACAAAGGCTCTCTCAAGCACAAAGCCTCCAGCCTGCACCCTTTCAGGTAAGGACGCGTATGCCCTGCAGAGATGCCCTCGTGGGCAGGCTGCCTGCCCATACATTGCATACCCAGCAAGGCAGGCAGGTCTGGTGCGCAGAGGCGTTGGGCGGTCGTTGGCGCCCCCTGGTGGATGGAGGGCGTTGCTGCCAGCCCGCCGCACCCTCCTTCCGCTGCCTCCAGACCCAAAGGGGCGGGCAGGGGCTGGGGCTGTCCGGGGGTCGGGGGAAGATGTGAGGGGTGTGGCCCGTGCTGTGCCCGCAGGAAGGGGCTGCAGGAGAAGGACAAGGTGTGGCTGCTGCGGGAGCAGAAGCGCAAGAAGAAGCTCCGCAAGCTGCTCAAGCGCCTGCAGAACAACGACACGTGCAGCATGCCCGGCCTCACGTGCTTCACGCACGACAACCAGCACTGGCAGACGGCGCCGCTCTGGACACGTGAGCGAGAGAGCGGGGTTGGCGGGCGGGGGCGCCTTTTTACGGGGGGTCCCACCCTTCCCCACGCCCTCAACCTCCCGCTCTCCCCACCCCGCAGTGGGACCCTTCTGCGCATGCACCAGCGCCAACAACAACACCTACTGGTGCCTGCGGACCATCAACGAGACCCACAACTTCCTCTTCTGTGAATTTGCCACCGGCTTCCTGGAGTACTTCGACCTGAACACAGATCCCTACCAGGTACCAGGCCAGAGAGGAGTAGCGGTGGAAGGGGAGAGCGCTGATGGCTGGGCCAGCCCTGCGGGGAGCTGTGAAGCCATGGAGGATGGGGGCTGTGGTTCACCTGTCTGGGCCCCTGGCACTCCAGTCCCTCCGATGTGGTCTGCACTCGTGTGTGTGTGTGTGTGTGTGTGCATGTGGCAGCATCTAAAAGCTTTGCAGGGAGGACCGGGGTCCTTCATGTCAGGGGCAGCTCTTGGCAATGCCCCGTGGTGCAGACCCTCTGCACCCCACCTGCATACCCTCCTTCCCGCTTGAGTATTCCAAAGCCCAGACACCCAATGCTTCCCAAGGTCGGGCTTGGCACTTGCCAGCATTCACGGATGGTTTGATTTAAGGCCCCGTCTTTTCTGAAGGGACTGTGGGTGGCAGAGAAGGCCCCAGGTCAGAGTTGCCTATTCTGGCACCAAACAGCAACTTCCTGGCCAGGAAGGAACCACGGGGGACTGGGAAAGTAGTTTAGGGGAGTGGATCACTTGCCTTGCCCACCCAGGGGTCCAGCCCCCCACCCACACCAGCACTCTCCGGGAGGCCCAAAACGAAGCGATTTCCTCCCGGCTTCTGGGGCTCAGCCAAGAGGGGAAGATTGTAGCCCAGACACATCCTGGGGGGTTGGGATGGGCAGAACACCCCTCTCCATAGCCTGCCTCCTCCATGGCCTTGCTGACAACCCCACCCACCCACCACGCAGCTGATGAACGCGGTGAGCACGCTGGACAGGGATGTTCTCAACCAGCTGCACGTGCAGCTCATGGAGCTGAGAAGCTGCAAAGGCTCCAAGCAGTGCAACCCCCGCACACGCAACATGGACCTCGGTGAGTGGGCAGCCTCCCTGGCGCAGACCCCTCTGCAGGGTCTGGGGTTTAAGAAGGGGGCTGTCATGGTTGGAGCCAGGGGGAGTAACAGAAGGAGATGGAGAGAGTCCCAGCCCCTCCCCCTGGGGGGCTTCCTTTATTCTGGGAAACTGAGAGGATTTTCGCATGTGGAACGAATTTGTCTCTGCTGTGAAATACTCTTCACTGCCCCGTGGAGTGGGGTGTGTGGGAAGAGCGATGACAACTGGCGTGGTCATCTGGGGACCACGGGAGGTGGGCAGGAAAGGGGAGAGGATGGTGAGGGACTGGGCTGGGGAAGAGGTCAGATGCCAGTGAAGAATGCCAGTGAAGAATGGGGAGGAAACTAGGCGTCTCAGACACCTGCTGGTTTTGTGTGGGACAGGGCACACTTGAGGAATCTGTGAAATTTGGGGCCGGAGCAACAGTGCAGCAGCAGGGAGGGTGTTCACCTTGCACGTGGCCAACTTCCATTCAATTCCCAGCATCCTATATGGTCCCCCTGAACACTGTCAGGAGTAATTCCTGAGGACAGAGCCAGGAGTAACTCCTGAGCATCGCCAGGTGTGCCCCACCCAAAACAAAAACATCTGTAAATTCAGGATGCCAATTCGCTAGTTCAAGATGAAAGATGCTGCAGCAGGGCGATGAGAGTGGGAGAATACGGGACTTGCATGTGCCAGGCCCAGAGTACACCCCCCCCAACCTTGGCACTGCCAGCTGTGGCCCCGTAACATTTTATGCACACACACACACACACACACACCTCTATAGTTAAGGCTAAGGGTAAGCTGTTTATAAGTCACAAGATAATAATGCAGGCGAAGTTGCCTGAAACACAAGATTCTGAGGCCACTGGGAGACACCTAGGTCCTGGATCAGGAGGCTGTGATGTCTAACAAAAGCGGGGAGGGCTGGATAGTATAGCAGATATGCACACCCCGGATCCCTGCCAGAAGTAATCCTTGAGCATGACTGGGTAGCACTATAGCACTGTCCTCCCGTTGTTCATCAGTTTGCTCGAGCGGGCACCAGTAGCGTCTCCATTGTGAGACTTATTGTTACTGTTTTTGGCATATCGAATACGCCACGGGGAGCTTGCCAGGCTCCACCGTGCGGGTGGGATACTCTCGGTAGCTTGCCAGGATCTCCGAGAAGAACGGAGGAATTGAACCCGGGTGGGCCACGTGCAAGGCAAACGCTCTACCAGCTGTGCTATGGCTCCAGCTGAGCATGACTGGGTGTGAACCAAAAACAACCACCACCAAAAAAAAAAAAAAACCAGGAAAGGGGCAGTTACAGAGTTTGACATTTTGCCCTTAAACTTTGTTCATTTCTCTTTTAGGTCTTAAAGATGGAGGCAGCTATGAGCAATACAGGTATTGGCTTTGCTTCTGATGAAGGTCTCTTATCTCCGTCCACCTATTGGTCAAAGTCCCAGCCCTTTCTCGGGCCTACCAGAACCCCCCACCCCCCATAGGTGCCTCCCAAGATACCTTCTTTGCGTAGCTCCTTGGGGTAACGCCTTCTTTCTTAGTGATGGCTAATGTGCATTCTCCTTTTGACACTTGAAAACTTAGGCAGTTTCAGCGTCGAAAGTGGCCAGAAATGAAGAGACCTTCTTCCAAGTCACTGTGAGTTGAGACCCCGACCTGCCCTATGCGTTGTGCATGCCCCGTCTAGCAGCACCTACCTCCCAACCCCATGTGCACGCCCCATCTGGCACCACCTACTTGCCCAACCTCATGTGCACACCCTGTCTTCCACAGTGAAGGCATCCTCCCTGTGAAATGCCTGTGTCCTTGAGGGCTACTTTGCTGTGCTTGGTAGCCTCGAGGCCACCCCAGAGGCAGGAAGTATTTGCATGGGTGAAGGCTGTGGCTGCAGAAATGCGCCTCGGTTCTAGATGCCAGCGGGTGGGGGAGGGAGTGGCGTGAAGTGTTTCCAAACTCCAGTTCCGAGGTGGCCGAGTGCTGGGCTGGCACATACAAAGCCCCGAGCTCAGTCTTGGGCATCGCTTAATACACAGCCCCTCTTGAAAATACACAAACTGGCAGGGAAGGGCATGCATGGGATAAGACTTTGGGGAAAATCACAAACTACAGGATGTTGGCAACTAATCTGGCATGAGCCTGCAGACCAACCTCCTTGGCCTGCCATTGGCAGCCACTGGCCGACTCACTTTTCCTCAACCTCCAAGGCATGCCAACAGGACCTGAGAGGCCAGTCAGCAGTCCGGAGCTGTGCTGTCACTGCTCAATCCGTGCCCTTCCCTGCCATGAGTGTGTAAGCACACCGCAACACCTCTAGCTGACGGGGTCAGGGGAAGGCCTTTGTGAGTGGCCGAGAGGTCCCTTTCAGCAGCCACATCCACTGCTTTGCCAACTAGGGGGTCTGTCGGCAGCAAGCTGGTCAAACACTGACACGAGTCTGCTTTGTTCCACAGGGGACAGCTGTGGGAAGGCTGGGAAGGTTAAGCACGAGGCGGCCCTGCAAAGGCAGGCACTGTCTGACCACATGGTCAGGGGAAAATTATGATTTCAAGCAAAGCAATGCTGGCAGCCACAGGCCGGAGAGACCCTGCTTTCAGTCACCGTGGCAAACGCTGGAAGAGAACCCTCGGGAGTGCTGAGACCTCGGGAAGTCCGTTTTTGTCCCTGCTTTTGCTTTGGATTATACCTCACCAGCTGCACAAAATGCATTTTATATCAAATCACCACTAACCCTCTAGAGGTTCACAGGGAAAAAATAACTGAGATTTTCTTAGAAATTTCCCCCAAGGTGAGAGAGTCACTGGATTTTTTTTTTTTTTTTTAAATATCTTCAGGGAAAAGCAGCCCTGTTTTAAAATCTGCTTGTTCTTTTGGTTCACCACAAGGAATCAGGACAGCAAATGCAGATGCTGGAAACCGCACGGGGGTTGATGAGAACCAGTAAGCACAAAAGCAGTGACATTTATCAAGCACTGTGACCCTGATGGCCTCTAAAGAAACTGACGTTGCTGTAAATACCTGGTGATTTCCATGTCCCCACGTGGGAACCTGTAGGGGAATCTGACTAATGAGAAATCCGGAGTTCAAGAGTAGTGGTGTCAATAAATGCTCCGGGCCCGTATCAAAGCAAGCAGGTGTGGCCGTTTCTGTTCCTCCCAGGCGGACACTGGTCCTGGTACCTGTTCTGTCTGTCCCACAATTGTACGGAAAAGAAAGGAAGTCTGTTGTCGAGCAGTGTACAAAAACCATAGTCAGTAATGAGCAGGTGGTGGAGGGTGACGTCTGGGATTTGTAAAAGCCATCCTTACGGGGGTTTGGTGTGCTTAAGAAAATTTTTGAGGTACGACCAGTTCTTACCATTTTGGAAGCGGATGTCTTATTTTTAAGGGGACCAGATGGCTGTGAATGAATGAAACACGTTTACCACAGGTAAGTCTTCCATGAAAGCCAAAAAGGCTCAGAAGTGTCTTAAGTAACTGCAAAGTGTTCCACTGTCAGAGGCCAGGTAGTTAAACTGGTAAACACCAGCAATCAGAATTCCAGGCTTCCAGGCTCCCTGGCTCCGGCCTCACCTCATCACCCACGTCTCACTTAACACCTGGTGCTCACCCGTAAGCATGACCCTTTTATAAGGACTGGTCCTGGTTTCCAGCGCCCAGAGAGAAAAACACTCACTCCCCTCTTTACCCTGACTGCATCTGCGGTAGGAGGAAAAAGAGACGAGCGTGTGAGCTTCTGTTTTAAATAGAAACCTTTATTTACAGTGCCGGGCAGCCAGCCGGTACTCACCACCCAGCCCTCTCATAAGTCACCCCACACAGTTCAGATTTTTCTTAAAACATTTAATGTAAACTTGATTTTAAACTTAATTCATTCTCAATACTGTCAGTCAATTCCTGAGAATTTAAATATTGCTCTCAGAATGACATTTCCAGCTACTTCAAAATTCTACATTGTGGAAAAAGAGAAAACATCCTGCCATGACCAAGCATCGGCCTCTGCTGAGTCCTGAGCAGAGGTGCAGGGAGGCCTCTGGCCCCGACTGGACCCTGGACAGGCCCCGCGGGAACTGGCAGGGACGTCCCGTGGCCTCCCCAGATGCACTGACTCCTGGCTCAGAACCTCTAGGAGCGCAAGCTAAGGATGTTCCGTAGCACCCGCCCCTATACCCTCGACTCGCCTTAGATATTAAATACTGATTAAGCGGTTCTGTTGACTTGGTATTTACACCTCTCCATCAAGACGCACGATTCAGAAAAGTGGCATCATCATATGAACATTAACAGTGTGGTTTTTTTTAAGAGAGAAACATGAATCTCTCCTTTATTTCACTTTGATCTTTATAAAATATATATATTCATATTTATATATCTTTGGATTCAGCAAAAAAGTAGGTACTGGAAATATCTCACATTCTAAAAGCAGATGAAAAGAGTACTTAAACTGTTTACCCAACAGATACCAAGTTTTTAAAAAGTAGTGAAGGGTTAGGGTCTAAGGAGAGGTAGGCAGCAGAAGTACAAAGATTTAAAGGGCAATAGAGAGAAATTATCTCAAAGACTGTATCTATTGAAAGTAAAATCAAAACCTTAAATTTGCACTAATAAAATGAACAAGTAGAAAATATAAAAACTTAATAAACTTCACTTTTATATAAAAGGGAGTGGCTGCCTTCCAGTCAGCCTGGAGTCAGGGCTGAGGAAAAAGAATCACAAAAGTTTTTAACTTTTAAAAGTCAAAAAAGGTAAAGAAGAGCACCATTCTGCATCTCTCCACACACAGACAACATGATTCGGGCACTCCCAACACAGCTGTGACTACACACAGGCCCTTTCTCAGCGGGACCCAGGCCCTGGGTCTGCGGGCAGGAGGGTGGGCGCTGAGGAACTGAGTCTTCAATTTGCTTTTCAACAAGCGAGGGGGGGAGAGACAGTGTCAGATGCACTCTAGTGGGGGTTCTGCAAATGCCAGGTTCCAGACAACCGTTAACTCCGAAATTACATGATCTTACCTTCAAAGATACCTAAAAAGATCGATGGTGTGAATAAAAAAAATAATAGTAATAATAATTGAACTGGACCTCAATTATTGCTAGAAAATGACACCAAGGCTAGCAGAAATGTATGAAATTCATAGATATTCCAGAAACCTAATTTCATCCTACTGCTTGAACCTAACGAACAAACCAGTGTCACCGGAAGAGAGAGGGGCAGCAGCCCTCAGCCCGAAGCTCAGGGGACCACATGGCTTAAGGGATGCCCTCCTGTTACTCAGAGATGGAGAGACATCCCTTTCGGGCCCTGCACTGGGTACTGAGTGACCACTAGAAACCGTACATCAGCCTCATCCCCCAGGGTCTCAGAGAAGCCAGGTCCTATGACACACACAAGGCTCACACCTGAGCTGGACCAAAAGATATGGTCCTGTCTCAAATTGGGAACGCCACAAATCACTACTATTTAACTTTGAGACTGCTTAGAATTCAGGATTCTTTTTAAAAATTCTTTTTTTTTTTTTTTGTAATTTGCCCATATCTATTATTTCCCCCAAATTAACAAAGTGCTTAGTTCTGGTAGAGGAATTTTTTTTTTAAATTGCAAATGTCTACACCTAAACAAATTATTTTTAAGAACATTGCGATTAACAGGCATCTAAGACGGGAGGAGAAAGCTGTGGCCCCTCTCCTCCCCCAGACCATAAAATTCAAGGATGTTACTTATATGGATAACCTCACCAATGCTGAGCTTACTGAAATCAACAACATTAAATATTCAGCTTCACAAACTCTGTAAAAATGAGTTGCTGTGACCTACAAAAAAAAAATGGTATGTACATATTTTACATAATACAATATCTTAATGGTCCTATTTACAAAAGAGAAGACTATTCACAGAAACACTGCGGAATTCTGATTCAGAATGCAGTACCTGGCCTTGATTTTCTGCAGTTTATTCTCAAACAGCATTATTGCTCTAGCATCTAGGCGAAGGGTGACCTCGGCACTCTCAACAGCAACGAAGCAGTTCTTGTCCAAGATTCATTCAGACAAAAACCAGGAATGTGGTTCCACTATTCCTCAAGACCTCAGAATATTGCATTTATCCATTACTTTTTAAATAAAGTGCACTCAGCTGCACGTTAGCTTGTGAAAAATTGCTACTACTGCAATTAAATACTGTCATCTTGTTTTCCCTTCTACAAAGTCATTTACATCAAGAACAATTCCTGGAGGTGAAGTGTTATAGAGCATTAGGTGCAGATGGAAATGCTAATTAAGAGAAAGCCCGAAACCACCATAAACAGTGACAGAGCAATCCCGCAACTGTAGAACAAAAAGGAAGAGAGCTCAGAAACGCCAGATCCACGGGACAGGGACAATACAGCTACTTGACAGTGACAAAAACACAGAAAGGAGACCAGGGCTGCTTCCCATCCAACACTGCAACTAGAGAAACCTGATGTTTTCATCTCTCTCAACTTCTCCAACATTCTCTGGCCCACCTGCACTTATTTCAAAGACTGGATAGCCAAGCACAGAAGAAGTGACAAAGGGAAGTTCAGTGATTAGTGAAACACACTGAACCTCCAGAATCACATCCCTAAGAGGCAGAACGCCAGAACTATTTCCGAACACCACGAGACACAGGTCGATACTGTGCTTCAGCTGGGTTTCCAGTCCTGCTCAAGGGACATCACTTGAACCATCCTTGGCAGATATCAAAGCTGGTCCATCCTTCCAAGCTGAGTATCTGGAACAGTGACTCTGATCATCCTAGTGCAGTGTCATTTGTACAGTGACTTCCCTGCAGTTCCTCATGTGGAGACGTCAGCAGTATTTCTATTAATAGGCAAAGACAAGAAATATGAGTCAACGCATGCACTGTGCAAGACTTCCTAGGAAAAAACTCTCAAAAGCCCTCTAACTCGGGGCTTCCAACCCTGCTCTGGGTCAGTGACGTGGCTGTGAGGGTCGGAGGGTGCAGTGCCTTCAAGCCAAATGTTTTTTCAGTGATGATTTTTACAGATTATATCCAAGTTTAAAATCCACCTGAGCCTTTAGTGCTCCCCAGAAAACAACAGTGCACACATTTGTAAAAAGAGCCCCTACCTGATCAGGAGCCAGAGGCACTCCGGACATGGGCATGGAACTCATGCCCATCTGCCCCAGGGGGCCAGTGCTGCCGTTCATGTGCACCATGCTGTACGCCGCGGGGGTGCCCTGGTGGGCAAACTGCTGCTGGGAGAAGGAGCTGTGAGTGAAGAGCAAGATTGCAAGGTCACCTTCTGGGCCATTCGATAACCGACACGCACGTGGCGAGCATCACGTGCCAATAAACGCAGAGTAGACTGAGAGCTCGCCTTCTCCTTTCCTCAACGCAGACCCTCCTGGATGCAGGCCTGTGCGGAAGGAGTCTCAAAATGGACAAGTGTGTGTGTGTGTGTGTGTGTGTGTGTGTGTGTGTGTGGTTTGGAGGCAACACGTGACAGTGCTCAAGGGCTGTTCCCAGCCTGGGGGATCCTCCTGGTCATACTCAGGGGACATGCAGTGGCTGGGTTGAAGCTAGGTCTCAGTGCACGGTACACTCTCCTGGGCCCCAAGTACACATGTTCTAATCTGAACTCGGGCCACCTCATCCTCCAGTGAAACAGTCTTCAGTGGAAAGCCCAGGGATGACTTTTCCAATCTCTTGGCATCAGCCAACGGTCTTACCTGTTCCTGGCCACATTTCCTGATGGCCAGCTCTTCATCTCTGAGGACTGATACATGGTTGCTGCCTGAGGGTGCTGCATCATGGGGTTCTGGGATGGACCCATTCTTGATGACATCATTGCATTGGGAGGACTCGCGACTCGACCGAAGCCTGGATCTGGTTGTTGTCCCATCCCTGTAAACAAGAAAGGAAACATTACACTGTGCAATGGCTACATCTCCTCGGACAGTCAGCTTTCAGCAACAGCCTTCTGTTCTTCAAACAGACAATGGACAGTGCTGGGAGCTGCTACTGGCCAGTTACTGCTTCTCCTCTCCACAATCACAGCCAGAGGGGGTGGCTCACACCGAGGCCATGCTGACCCAGGCTTGCTCAAGCTCGCCCCAATCATGGCCCCTTCCAAGCTAGTTCCTTCCTGTGGTCCCTCTGTCTGACCAGCTGGCCAGTTAATCTTGTGCCAGGGTTTACTTGATTTTTCACCTGTGGCCCCCTGGACTATCTTGGGGGGCCCAGCTAAAGAAACCCTGGCTGGTCCCTAAAAGTCAGTAAGTACAATGGGTACTCTGCATAAAGGGGTTCCCATCACACAATCGCGTTACTCTGTTCCTCTAGAGAGTGATAGAAAGCTTTACCCCAACTGGCAAAGATGCACCCTAAAATAAAACCCCCAACAGGTACCTACAGCTTCATGTGTCCATGTTCCTGGCCAAAAAGTATATATGCATTTTTGTATTAAGCTAGTATTCATGAATAATATATCCAAACCACCCAGAAAGGAAGTCAGGCAAAAAAGTTGGGAAAAATATGCCCCCAGGAGAGAAGACATCTGCCTCAACTGCTGGAATGCATTGTCAAGTTTTCATTCATTTCATTTCTCTGAAATGACGAGACAGCGTGAACAGCTTTAAATATATGCAACAGATACAGTCAACCATCCACCCTCATCAATGCAACTCTGACACAGATCTCACAGCCGATTTACCATAATTCGGTGGATATGGAAACTGCTGGGGTGGAGCTTGTGGCATCGCAGGTCCTGTCAAAACCCCGTCCATACTGGGGGACGCAGTCACGTTGGGGGGTGGGCTGAAGGCCTGCGTCTGTTGCTGCTGCTGCTGCTGCTGCATCATCATTGCAACTCTCTGCTGTCGGAAGTGATGGCTTAGCAGCTCTCTGCTGCGCTGGGCAACCATCTGAGCATTAAGAAAACCCTGCTAATATCCCCAGGAAAAAAAAAAAGGCACAATTACACAGAGCAAGAACCAGTCAATTTCATATATATATATATATCACCTCAATAATACATCCATTTCAGAGAGAAATAGTATGCAGTCTCTTTTTTATAATTACCAGGAAGGGAAAAAAGGCCAAACTCTAATTATGTTAGTTTTCTGGCTACTTATGTATCTGCAAGGCTGGAGGAGCAGGAAGCCCCAGCAATACAGAAAAAGGGACCTGGGAATTTGAGGCAAGGACACGAAAAGAAGGCAGGGGCCAAGCTTTCACCTCACTGAAGAGAGCCTGAAGGGGTAGAAGCTGAAGATAAATGTCTCAAAGTCTGAAATAAAAACTAAAAGGAAAAAAGACAGGATAGTATCTTTTGGGGAGAGGGGATGGTTGAAATAGGGAAGGGGCAGTGGTTTCTATTCAGATAAACAGGAATCTACCCCCGAAGGACCCGCAGCCTCTTGAAGCCATCTGAAAGAGGTGGAGAGGCCGAACAGAGCAGGCAGCAGGCAGCATGCAGGCAGAGCTTTGCCCGGAGGAGGCCCTGGGTCAATCCCAGCAGAGAGCTGGGACCTGCTCCCAGCGCAAAACCTGTGCCTCAGCCCATTGAGTTCTCGCTGCAGTTCTCACACAAAAAACCTGTGAGTGCCTCTGTTCCCTACTGAACTGAGAGCAGCCACCAAGCACATGTGGCAGCCTGGGCATCCTCACCTGGGAGCTGACCTGAGGCTGCATCATGGGCCTCATCACCGCCGCCCCACCAGCGTTGGGGTTCTCCATTTTCATCTCAAGGGCCTGACGGCTCTGATTCAAAAACTGAGGAGAGACATGGTTAGGGGGTGAGGAAGTGTGGTAACGAGCCCGGAAGAGTTTTCCAACTCTTCAGTACTACCCAGTGAGGTCATGCTGATGTCGCCAAACCCATTAATGGGCTAAGCCAAACCAATACTTCATACTTTGCAGGAGTTCAGTGCTGAAAAGCTAGCTTACTTGTGAAGTTTTATTGCTTGGCTTCAGGAGGAAAAGCGAGAGTGCAACATTGCAGTTTAAAGAATAGCTCTCATGCGAACTCAAAGGCTTTAGTAGCCATATTTTCTTCTCTGGGTTCCTGAGCCCTTCGGGAAACAGCTCCAACCTGATCAGCACAATTCTGAATATTGAACTATCTTCTGTTCCCCTTCCTAAGTAATTTACAGTGGTGGGGGGAGGTGAAAGTAATGATACCATGAACAGTGGAGAGAAAGATAAAATGTAAACTAATTCTATGAACATAAGTAAAAGCTGACTTGGAAACACAACTACACCCAGTTTGAGCTGGAGAGCTACAGGATCATGGCACTTGCCTTACATGCAGCTGACCCCAGTTTGGTTGCCCCCTAAGCACTGAAGCACTGCCAGGAGTGACCCGTGAGCACAGAGCTAGGAGGAGTCTCTGAGTACAGTGGGTGTGGCTCAAAAATCCCTCCACTCTCCCCCCCAAAACAGTCTCTGGCTTTCTAATTTCGAAACTTGTATGTCTGCTTTATAAGGTTCTGCTCTACTATATTTAATAAGGCAGCACACAGAAGTCACTATAAATTTCTTTAATCTGTTGATGTTTAGAATATGAAATGATGAAAAACTGTAAGTCATCTTTGAATATTAAAAAAGATCACCACCCCCAACCCCCCACCCCCGCTAATGGAGCCAGGGATTCAACTCAGGGCCTCAGACGTGCAAGGCAAATGCTCCACCACTGACTTACATCCCCCACAGATAAAAGAGGTTTTTGGTAAAACAACTAGAAAGTAGAGGTCCCATAAAAAGAAAGCTTAGTCATAATGGTTTGAGTATTTACATTTTTAAAACACGACGTAATCTTGTAAGGCTGACTGTATCAAGTCATGAAGAAACTTTTCCTTCCCAAGAACATTCTCTCTGACATTCTTAACTTTCAACCTGCAGCATGAAGTATTCTTACAGAGAGACTCCCCAATTCTGGCATTACCACTCCCTAACAAGGAACCATCCACACTGCACATAAAAATGTTACCAGGAGTGAAAAAGGGAGTTTCTTTACAAGGAATAAGCAAAACAGCAGAAGATACAGTCTGAAAAAAACAGAAGAGGCAGCCCAAAGGAAAGCTACTTCTAGCCAAAGCGGAGGTGTCGGTTACCTGCTGGCCCTGCAGCCTCTGCTGAAGCTGCATTCTGAGCTGCTTGGGGGTGTTGGTCCGGGGGCGCATGACATTGGCCCGAGGGTGCATTCCCTGGAGAGGGAAATTGCCTTGCTGGTTCATCTGATTCATCATCGAGTTAAAAGATGGTGATTGTCCCTGAAGATTAAAGCCTCCTTGCATCGGAGGCCCCTGTGTTGGATACGTCTGCCCATATAACGCTGCCTTCTGATCCATCAGTACTGCTGGGTCCTGGCCTTGGAAAGCATCCTGTTTGGGTTCCAGAGCTTGTCCCTTAAACATCAAACACATAAATGAATCGCATAGTACATCAGGGAAAGCAACAGAAATCAAACATTCTGGAGGTCACAGTATAGTCCCAGCACCACACGGTCCACTGAGCACTGCTTAGTGTAGCTGGGAAGTCCCCAGTCACTGCAAGGGTGGTCGAGGAATCCTCAGAAATACAGGCCCCAAACAGCACTGCCGCCTCAGGTCCTTGCACTGAACTGCCGGACAGACTGGCCAGGAGTCACAGTGCCCCTCAAAACTCTGAGCACTGCTTGGGCAGGCCCATCAAAAAAAAAAAAAAAATCAATCAAATGTCCCAAAGTCTAGCTTCCTAAACCCCAGATGGGATATGTAACTAAATGGGGAAGAGCCAGATAAAAGGTTCTGAATGCACAATTAAATAAAATGACTTTACTACCAAACATAATGAATCCAAGGTTTTTCTGGCAATGCTAACCCATGTTAGCAGGGTCAGGAAAAAAGGTTTCAGGTGGAAAACAGTTGAAAAAGTCCCTCTCAAAATGTGAAAACACCAATTTATGTGAGCAGTGATGTCATAGGCTCCAAAAGCAAATGAGGTCTCCTATCTAACACAGTCCCTGACACATCTTTTCACAGCTTCGTCCCACGCCTAGCACAAAGTCCACAGAAGCACTGGTTAAAATTTGGGTTATTGTTGGTTAAAAGTACAGTAAGGGGCCTGAGTGACTGTACAGCGGGTAGGGAGTTTGCCTTGCATGCTGCTGATTTGATTCATGGGTTTGATTCCTCTGCCCCTCTCGGAGAGCCTGGCAAGCTACCGAGAGTCTCTTGACTGAACAACAAAGCCTGGCAAGCTCCTCGTGACGTATTCGATATGCCCAACACAGTAACAAGTCTCACAATAGTGATGTTACTGGACCCGCTAGAGCAAATCGATGAACAACAGGAGGAGAGTGACTGTGAGATTCCAAGGTCACAGCTTGATACCTCTTTATCTGTACAGAATTCAGCCCCCCCAACACCAAGGTTCCAATGCCCGCTCACCAGGAAAAGACCCTTTTGCCCCTTCCACCTGACCCCATCCCTGTTTTCCACTCAGCCTAATACGTTTATTTATATTCTACATATGAACAGATAGTTTCTGAGCCAAGTATATGTAACATTTTAAATCCTGGAGAATTATTAAAAGGTAAAGGTAAAGGCCCTCCCGTTGATCGTCGATTTGCTCGAGCGGGCCCAGTAACGTCTCCATTGGAGACTTTGTTGTTACTGTGTCTGGCATATCGAATACTCTCGGTAGCTTGCCGGGCTCTCCGAGAGGGGCGGAGGAATCGAACTCGGGTCGGCCATGTTGGCCGCTTGTAAGGCGAACGCCCTACCTGCTGTGCTATCGCTCCAGAGAATTATTATTTGTTCCAAACCAGACTTCCAGACTGTATGCCACACAGACCTCCATGCCAAATATAAAATTAAAATCATCGTGATGAATGAAATTTCATAGTATCTGCACACGAATGCTTTGGAGACAGTAAGCAGTAACTCTGGCAGAGACAGGTCCATCAGCAGGAACTCAGGTGCCTTAGAGCGTGTCCGCTCGTCAGCTGTGTGAATTCTGAAGGCAGTCACCCACTCCTCTCAGCTGGAGGGGCTGACTAGCTACTCATTCAACAAGTCTTTTTCAAGTGCTTACTATAAGCCAAGCATCACTTCTCCAGAATGAGTACAAAATAACATCCCACAGATGACAGAACAAGGAAATCAAAATGAATTCTTTTGGAAGAAGGGAGCCTGCCACACTAAACCACAAAGAGGCTGTTAAATACTTGACTCTATGTGTCTTCTCATTCCTGGGCAGAGACCGCTCGCTGGCGCCCACTGGAGGAGAGGCGCCTTGACTGCACAGCCTCGTCCAATAATGCCACATGCCTTTCCTCAGAACCTCTATTACACCAGGTCCAAGGCAGGCGCTCTTGCCTGATCTTTACCTGGCCAAATGGGATATGAGCTTTGACAAAAGAAATTTAATTTGCTCATGCTTGCTTCTCAGCCTCTAAGAAAAAAGTGTGTAGAAAAAAAGATTTGTTTAATGAAGGAGTCAACAAATAAACCCATAATTAAACATACAGAGAACTGTTGCAGATCAACAAAAATATAAAATTATCCACCAGAAAATGATCTGAAAAGTAAACCTAGGGGCCAGGAATATAGCTCAAAGGGCAGAGTGCATGCTTTGCATGCAAAAAGCCTGGTTTGATACCCAGCACCTCATACTGCAAGGCCCTCTGAACCCTAATATATATATAATTTATATATATATATTTTAAACTAGGATTGGGAGTGTCACATCCATCAGCACTCCATATTACAAGGCTCTGTGGGCTATCTCTCTGGCCCTACTCCTACATCCAGTAGTACTCAGGGCTTACTCCTGGCTCAGTATTGAGGAATCACTCTTGGTAGGACTCGGGGAACCATCTGGGGTGCCAGGGATCGAACGGAGTCATGTATAAGGCAAGCACCCTGCCCAGTGTTCTCTCTCTGACCCTACTCCCATTTCTTAAAAAATACAATCCAAAGCATTATTCTGTGTTAAGATTAGTGGGCTTCTACCTGTTTTCCTCCTTACTTATTGCAGTTGTCAGATTTTTCTATATAAACCATTAGCTATTTGATCATGGGACAAAGAAAAAGTTATCTGCATCTTAAATAAAAATTCAAGGGGTAGTACTAGCTTCCGGTTCTCTGTGTGACCCTCAAGTCAACCCCCAGTCAGTTTAGAATCCATTCTTCAGTATCAGGGTCATGGAGCCTGACATTCCCTCGAGATACACGTTCTCACTGCTCAGCTGGCATGAAAACATACAACACTACTCTGAGAAAACATGTGTTTCCCCACGGCCACACTGACAGCTCCCCTCCATGTGGATCCCTTGTCTCTCCAACAGGCTAGCAGCGCGCTCACGGAGTGCACGGGCCTGAACAGTGCCAATCACATCCTCACCCTCTCAAAAAACAAACAAAAACACTATGAAACACATGCTTCCAAAATACAGATATATGCGTAGTGTTTGTAAGCAAATGATAATGGGGGTGGGGGTGTTCACACTTTTATCATTATCAAGTTCTATTTAAACTACTTTCACTATACTACTATCACTATCACCCCGTTGTCCATCAATTTGCTCGAGTGGGCACCAGTAACATCTCCATCCATCCCTGTCACGTGCTAGTGCAGCCCGATGGCATATTGAGGAATGAGGACCATCATTGTTACTGTTTTTGTCATATCGAGAACGCCACGGGTAGCTTGCCAGGCTCTGCTGTGCAGGCGGGATACTCTCAGTAGCTTGCCGGGCTCTCCGAGAGGGATGGAGTCTTTTGGGGCAGCCAACCTTTACAGGTTTCCCAGTCAGGCATATAAACTACTTTAAAAAAAAAAAAAAGCTAGCTTCTTCAAAATGCATACTGCTTGTTTGGTAGTAGAGAGCTTGTTATAAAAATGAGAATTCTTGGGGGCTGGAGCAATAGCACAGCAGATAGGGTGTTCGCCATGCACGCGGCCGACCCGGGTTTGATTCCCTGCATCCTATATGGTCCTACAAGCACCACCAGGAGTGATTCCTGAGTACAGAGCCAGGAGTAACCCCTAAGCATCACCAGGTGTGACCCAAAAAGAAAAGAGAGAGAGAGAGAGAGAGAGAGAGAGAGAGAGAGAGAGAGAGAATTCTTGACTAACATGACTAAACAGCACTTAGAAAAGAAAAAAAAAACCAATTATTTTAAAAGCAAAGGAATAGATAAAATCATTCCAAAACTACCCTATAGATTTAGACCATGGAACTGAGGTTGCCAAAGGGGGTGGGGGGTACTTAGGGGCACAAAGGGGGTGAAAGGGGTCCAATAGATGATGGTGGAAGAATTTCCGCATTTTGGTGAATTGAAGCGACAACTTGACTTTTGAAGTGGAGGGGGAAAAAAAAAACCTCCTGAAATAAAGGCAATGTAAACCAAAATTCCCTCAATAAAGAGATAGAAAGTAAAAATTAGTTTTATTTCTTTCTGTTTCTCCTACTGCCTGAAACTTGACCTCTTTATAAAATGGTTGTTGCTGAAAGTAGTATCACCAATTATAAGGTCTCCTATATAAATGTAATGCTGGTATCCACAGATGTAGTGAATGTTTTTAAAATATTTTTGTGTATGGCTTCACAAAAATGGGACTCTGTGCCAGGTTGTTTTCACTTGGGGCGCCCCTGAGGGCAGCCCCTGCAGCCGACCCCCACTACCCGACCTCCACTACCCAACTGCTGCCATGCTCCAGGCCACTTTCCGGACCAGCCGCATGACACATCATATGACACTTCCTACCCATTTTCCATAATTACCACACCATGTTTGATGGAGTTCAGATAGTAGGCAACAAATCAGAGAGAGAAATATGTATATATGTATGTATGTGTGTGTGTGTGTATATATATATGCATATATATACACACATATATAGGTAAAGGTAAAGGCCCTCCCGTTGATCGTCGATTTGCTCGAGCGGGCCCAGTAATGTCTCCATTGGAGACTTTGTTGTTACTGTGTCTGGCATATCGAATACTCTCGGTAGCTTGCCGGGCTCTCCGAGAGGGGCGGAGGAATCGAACTCGGGTCGGCCATGTTGGCCGCTTGTAAGGCGAACGCCCTACCCGCTGTGCTATCGCTCCAGCCCATATATATATGTATATATATGCCTCTCAGCCTGGCAAGCTATCGAGAGTATCCCACCAGCATGGGCAGGGCCTGGCAAGCTCCCCATGGCATATTTGATATGCCAAAACCAGTAACTATTAACAGGTCTCATTCCCCTGAGCCTGAAAGAGCCTCCAACTGTTGGGAAAGATGAGTAAGGAGAGGCCGCTAAAATCGCAGGGCTGGGACAAACAGAGTAAATCGATGAACAACGGGATGACAGTGATACAGTGACGGCTTCATGAATGTGCACATGACACGCTTGTACACAGGTATCAGCACACACACTCGTGTACTTCTATGCTACTGCTACTTACTTGATTTACAAGTTCAGGTATGCCCAGAGCTCTATCAATTTCCTCCAGACCTGTGGCATCCGTGTTGCTCAGGAGAGTATGTAGTTGGTCTAACAATGCTCTCTCATCACTCTGGCCTTCCAGGTTAGAAGATGGACCAAGCAGATCATCCAAGGAATTCCTAAGGAGTGGTCTGAAAAGAGATTTGAATCAATTCCAATGGTGCTTTTACTCGTAAAAAAAAAAAATCAGGTGAAGAAGATACTTCAAGGTCTACAGCATCTGCTGTAGCCTTTTGAGGTACAGCACATGTTGAAGCCCCAGATTCAATCCCCAGCACAAATGGTTCCCAAAACCCTAAAGTGCCATTCCAGAGCACTCAGTAGGGAATAAATATGTCCTCGAGCAATACTGGTATGACCCCCCCCCCCACCAAACAAAACAAAAATCACAGCAACCACAGGAAGTATTTTAAATATATAATAATTAACTCAAATACTGCAAGGGTAAATAATATACCAACTAACTAGAGAACAGCAAATGGCATCAACTTAAATTTAAAGCCCACAATTTTAAGCTGTACTAGCTATCACCCACCATAAGATTGAGTTGACAACCCCCAGTCCTACTACCAAAATGGAACAGCCAAACCCTCAGGTGTTTGGAACATATTAGAGATTCCAAGAAAGAAAGGTGAAGAGGGTGTGCTTCTCTACAAGAAAAAACTGTTAATAGTGAGGGAAATCAACATTTAAAGTCCTCGTTAAAGAACAGAAGGAGGGATGGAAGTACCAGACTACGCCTGACCTGTTTATGCCTGGGACCAGCCAAAATCCCTTTTTAAATACTAGGCCCACAGAACTCAGAGACGGGCATATAAATACAAACTCTGCAGCCCCACCGTGTGGTGAACAACTCTTGAAACCATCACTGAGCAGTGGAGTTAAAAGTTATCCTTCCTTCAAAAAGTTCTAGGAAATCGAAACTACTTTTAAGAGGGGGTAGCACTTAAGTTAATAATAACTCGTGTAATTAATATACTCATTCAATGCTACTCAATAAATTAACATTTTGCCTAATTTACAGCGGAATTCAAATTAAAACTGCCTGTGACAGGTACTTTCTTTCATGCAAATGAGTTAATGATCAAGTTCAATAAAAATGAGTTACTCCATCATTTTCCTTTTTACAAAAATTTAAAAGTGCTACGAGTTCAACTTTCACTACCATCCCTGAAATACTTTAAATATCTTTAGAAATGAATTTCCAAGCTTTAAAAATCTATCTTCTGGAAAACCAAGGGTTACCTGATGAATAGCATTTATTACATCGAACTGGTAATAATTTCACATGACACTGTATGATTTCCACATGACTAAGATAATCAGCTCCAAAATACTCCCAGAGAATTGACCACCAGTTCTTGACAGACAGCTAGAATCACCTCTGCCCCACCTGTCTCCTCCCTGCCCTGTGAATACCGCTGTCTTAACCTGGCTGTTTTTGTTTGTTTTTATTTTGGGGCCACACGTGATGATGCTCAGGGCTTACTCCTGGCTCTGAGCTCAAGAAGAACTCCTAACAGAGATCAGGGACCGTATGGGGTCCCAGAAATTGAACCAGGGCTGGCCACATAAAAGGCAAGTGTCCTATCTGCAGAGCTGTCTCTCCAAACCCTTAACCTCAATTTTATATGCACCTACTTAGCAAGCCAGTGCATCATTTGCAGAGAATTCTTCATCATTCTTTAGCAGGTTTGTTTGTGCCTATATGCTCTCTTTCCTAGATATTCTGATATAACATTTTCCCAACATACAACCAAGGCTCACCTGTTTTGAGCCCCATGAAGGCCTTGCTCCATGGACATCATGCCATCTGGCCAAGCAGCTGGTTGGTTAGATGGAGCTCCTTGGCCATATGGACTGACCCCCATTCCCATGGGAATCTCACCAGGCCCTGAGGGAACAAAAAGGGCATGTTTTCAAATACACCCAAAACAAGAATCACCCGACAATCTGAATTTTCTTCTTTCATGGAGAGGATGCTTACGCATTTGAAGCATCTGCTGCTGCTGCTGCTGCTGCTGCTGCTGTTGTTGTTGTTGTTGTTGTTGTTGTTGCTGCTGCTGTTGCTGCTGCTGCTGCTGCTGTTGCTGCTGCTGCTGCTGCTGTAATGTTGGTCTTGCCCCCGGGACGCTATTGGACCGAAGGGGCAAGGTGGGCATTGCACCACCCATTGAAGGCCTGGGTGCGTTATAATCTGCTCCTGGTCTTCCCATGGAATTGGAACTCACAGATTCCAGTCTGCTGGTCTTCGAGTTTGGTAAGCCCCAGTCTCCTGAGGGAGGAGTCTGATTCATGGTCACGTTTCTGTTTGGTCCACCTAGAATCAGTAAAAGTGATTCAGCCTTTTCCTTAACATTATGAAATTCTTCATGTGTATATACATACACATACACAATTATTCTATACAACATGGCCAAATCCTAAAAATAGATAGTTTGTCAACTATAAGGGCAATTCGGTTGCCATATACTCATGGCAGGTTAAAAGGTGACTTACATCACAAACCTCTTTAATAGAGGACAGAGAGGGGCCTAAGCAATAGTACAGCAGGTAGGGCGTTTGCCTTACATACGGCCAACCTGGGTTCGATCCCCGGCATCGCATATGGTCCCTCAGCACCTCCAGGAGTAATTTCTGAGTGCAGAGTCAGGAGTAACCCCTGAGAATCATCAGGTATGGCCCAAAAAAAAAAAAGCCAAAAAATAACAACAACCCCCCAAAAAAAAGAGAGAGAGAGAAAGGGGAGCCAGAGAGGTCAGACAGGGAGTAAGGCACTTGCTTTGCACACAGTCTATCCCGCTTCAATCCCTGGCACCCCACCATATGTCCCCCACCAAGAACCTCCAGAATTCCTAAACACATAACCAGGAGTAAGCCCTGAGCAGTGCTTGGTATGGCCCAAAAACAAAAATAAAAAGGTCTCTCAAGAATTTAGCCTAGGGGTATGGCGCCACCAGCAGGTCAATCTGTACCTGTGAGACAAATGCATCAGCAGCCTGATGGCGCCTTCAGACTTCCAGATACCCCAAAATTGCTGCTGTGCCTTTGGCCAGACCCCAAAAACTTGGGGCAAAGTTTACCAAGAAAGTAAACGGTCAAAAGTTAGGTATGTGGGAGACACACCCACAAACCATCTCCAGCTCAGCTATATAATTGGAGGCATGGCCTCTCTGGTTCCTGATCGTACTGCTTAACGGCCATGATCCCAGAGACTCAGAAACAAATCTTGAAACCCAGCGGCTTTTGGCAGAAATGTGTCCGGTTCCTGCAGTAGGTTACCTGCACTGGGCCAACCCAGGTGGGAATAGGTTTTGTGCCTTGGCCTGCTCCCCCTGGCGGCCTGGTGGCTGCCATCCTCCAGAGGCCATTGGACAGTCAGGTTTGGGCCCGCAGTGACGAGACACACGGGGCCTCACGGGATGGGGGTGGAGCTGGCCCTTTCCTCCCCACCCCAAAGAGACCCCGAGTCGCCACCCACGAACTGCCTTTCTGGCTCCTGATCACAAGTTGCTTAACGGCCATGATCCCAGAGACTCAGGAATAAATCTCAGAACCCAGCAGGTTTTGGCAGAAATCCTTCCAGATTTAAGTGTTAAAATTTCGGAATTTCAAAATCGCGCAGTCATTACTGCGCGATTTTATTCTATAACCATGTGACATCTATAAGCCATGTGACATCATATGCTATTTTTAACCAGCAATAGAAAACAAATTGTCAACTGTTGCCTTTTCAGCAGATCTGAGTGTTGGGGTAAAATCCCAAATAATAATTGTGGGTCTGGAGTCAAAATATTGAATGTGATCAAAGTATAGAGAGTAATGCAGAAATCATCTGCCCCACAGGTAGTGGGAGGGTTTGGGATGGGGATATACTGGGGTTTTTGGTGGTGGAGAATGGGCACTGGTGAAGATACAGGTGTTTCATTGTATGACCGAGACTTAAACCCGAAAGCTTTGTAACTGTTCTCACGGTGATTCAACAAATAAAATTATTAAAAAATGAAAAAAAAAAAAAGAATTTAGCTAACATGGGGCCAGAATGTTAGTACAGAGGGTAGGGCACTTGTCTTGCATGCAGTCGATCTGGGTTCGATCCTGGCACATCAAATGGTCCTGAGCCTGCCAGGAGTGATCCCTGAGTGCAGAACCAAGTATAAGCCTAGACACAGTCAGGTGTGGCTCCCAAACAAAACCACTTTTCTTTTCTAAAAACACAGTTCTGATTAATAAAGTGCTTTATACTTAGTGTTTTAAACTTAGGACTGGGAGATTGTTATAGGGGTTAAGGCACCTGCCTTGATTGCAGCCAACCCCAGTTCAATCCTCGGCACCACATACTATCCTCCCAGCCACCTCAAGAAGTACAGAGAGCCAGCAGTTGTCCCTAAGCACAGCAAAGTGTAGCCGAAAAACCAAAACCCCAAAAAAGTACTGGAAACTTGGTTTTCCCCAAAGAAAATTTTAATCATAAGACTAATTAGGAACTTCATACCCATACTGGAGCCATAACTGTCCTGACTATCCATCATCCTTGGATTTCCAGCCAACATGGTCTGCTTTGGCAACATGGGGAAAGCATTGATGTTCTTTACTGGAGGGCTGGAACCAACAGAAACGGGGCTCTCAAGGGACGCGGCTCGGCTGTACGGAGGACGGACAGGCTGCACAGACGGGGAGCTCCTCAGACCTGTGGGAACACAGACACATGAGGGGCAAATGTCCCCCAATGCTCAAGGCAGACAAACTCAAATACAACTCCTAAGAACCAGTGTCAGCCAGTCAAGACTGCTTTATAAAATAAACAACATCTTCCTTTACAGAACAAGCACCAAGCACAAGAATCAAAAAAACTTCAAATTCCAAATAAATAAACCATGTGTCTCTGCACTGGCTGAAATACTCATCACGGTTCTGTAGTCTGATAGAGAGTGCTTTCAATAATGAAAATTTACCAGTGTTTGAAACTCCAGAAGGTTGTGTGTGTGTGTATACACACACACACACACACACACACACACACACATATACTTATTAAGCAACTTTTCTAATTGAAATTTTATAATTTAATGTAACCAGAGAAGTTGCTTCCTTATCAACTGTTGGAGTACACGGAGCTTAGGTTTATCAGATTGTACCCATCACAGTGCTCCCGAGTCACTCCCATTACTTTGTCAGTCTGTAACCACTTCTATGCTCTCTTCCCCAACCAATTTGTAAGGTCTCATCCTTCTTAGACACTGAAGCTGTACTGTAAGTTAATACTGCCTTTCTCCTCTCCTTATGTCTTTTGAGCAGTTTACTTTAATGCAATGTCCTTTTGTATAGATACAGGAAGACAATTAATTAATATGCTCCGTAACTTAGGAATTGATTGGCTTTGAATATTATTCACTCCTGGGCATCTGCCTTCTCAACTTAAGCCTCAGTTGCCCTCACTTCCTAGCACCCCAAGGGCAGGGTCCCGACTTGGGACTGGATGGAACCAGGGCAAGCCGGTAAGTTATGTGCTACCCTGGCATCGCGATGGGCCAGGCCAAGGTGCCACGATTCTTAACTATAAGTTAAGAGTTTGATCATGGGCAAATGATGTCATGATCCAAAAGTAACGACAAGACTAGGGCCCTGCTGCTAGGAATAGGAAAGATATCTGGCCTGAGCACTGCAGTCTGAGATCGAGATGGCCCTAGGAGAGCAATTCTATAAGCTCAAAGTATTTCTTACTGTGTCCATACGAAATGATTAATATTATGTATGCTTATATGTTGGTTGGACAAGGAGAGGAGAAACACATCCTAGAAGCAGTTTCCTGTGTGTCCTGACTAGCTTGGATGAGACTGCTTTTTTGGAGATGTAGATTCCAAGCTCTAGCAGACTGGTCTTTGTTGTGCTAATCTAAGTGCTTGTAGTTTGTGAAAAGGTGAGGCCAGGATTACTGGCCTGCGGATGTAAGGAAACAATGTATGTGTAAGGAAACAATGTATGTTTGCCGCCTCAATGTTCTTTCTGTAACTCCTTTTGATGACATCATTATATTGCGCCCTTTAGAGGTACTATGATCTATATAAGGGAGATTTCAGGGCTCTCTGGGGGGACACGTGCATCAGAGATCCTGGGAAGATGGGGCTGAGGACAGAAGCGGAGAGAACAAAGGCGCACGTGCTCGAGGATTCCTGAGGCCTCCATGACATACATCTCTTCCATGTAATAAACGGCTACTAAGACCAACTAGCTTGGCCTCGTTTCCTTCCTTCACCTGACCATCGCCATCGACCTCCCTGGAGTGGGGAAGCGGCCAGACCGCCGGCCGTTTTATTTTTTGTGTGTTTACACAATCAACATAGCATGAAAGGTAACATTTCTGCTTAACCTTTTTCATTTGTCTTTTCCCAACCTATTTGTTAATCTCACTGCCCACTTCAATTTAGGGAACAGTGTCACGGAAAATATATAATCTGGATAACCGTGTGTTATTCTTTTTCAACTGATAGATGAATATATCCATTTTAAAACAATGAATGAGGAAACAGGGTTGGGTAAGAACCAGTGAACATCAAAGAAGCAAAGTAACAGTTAAATTCTCTGTGTCTAAGAAAAAATGTATGTCCTGCTATCTATTACCATCTGAAGCAAATAAGGATTAAATTTTTTCCTGTAAATGCCATAATTACTGACATGAGATTTGGGACATTCAAAAGAAAGGAAATATTCATAAAGTCCCTCAAATATACCATTATAAATTAGTATTTTTATAATCTAAGAAGCAGAGGACTGGAGCAATAGCACAGCAGGTAAACCATTTGCCTTGCACTTGACCCAAGTTCTATCCCTGGCTTCCCATATGGTTCCCCAAGCACTGCCAGGAGTAATTCCTGAGTGCAGAGCTACATGAAACTCCTGAGTACTGCTGATGTAGCCCCAAAATAAAACAAAACAAAAACCTAAGATGCAGAAAATGTATTCCAAATTTACAAATGCTGGTGGACCCTCATGTTACTCTAAAAGTCTGTAAGTACATGAAAGAGCATTAAAAGACAACAATAACAAAATCTAGTCTTTTTCTCACCTAGAGAATTAGTTCCTTGAAACATCTGTTGCTTGGTTGCCAGATTATTACCATTCATAGGTACGGAATTATTGTAAAAGTCAGAACTAGTCAGATCACCAAGAATAGCATCTAGATTATCCAAGTCTCCAGTTCCCTGAAAATGAAATTTTAAAAATTAATCTGTGTGCAGTACTAGATACATAGGTTCAAACATGCCATGGGGAAGGTGGGGGGGAATTGGGAAGAGATCAAATATAATATTTTCCTGAAGGGACAATACCTAACTAAAGGCTGGCAGACTGTGATCCTCATCCCTAGCATTTTCCTCAACAGAACAGTTTAAGCAACTCAGCTAAAGCAATGGATTTAGAGATTTCAAACAAGTACTTTATTTATAATATAGACAACATTAATCAGATTTATTAGTTTATAGATGCACGCATCTATGCACACCTTCTGAAAATAAGACGAATAAAAGCAATAAGCTAATGTTCAACAAGATATTCACATGCCTGCTTTAAAAAGGAATATTGTGCCTTGCATATTTGAGGCCCTGGGTCTGATCCCCACCCATCACACACACACACACACACACACACACACACACACACACAAAGAGTGGGGAGGGGAGCGAATAGGCAGAACTTCTGAGACCAGGATAGCACTGTAACACTGTCCTCCCGTTGTTCACTGATTTGCTCGAGCGGGCCCAGTAACGTCTCCATCGTGAGACTTGTTGTTACTGTGTTTGGCATACTGAATACTTCACGGGTAGCTTGCCAGGCTTTGCCATGTGGGCTAGATACTCTCAGTAGCTTGCCAGGCTCTCTAAGAGGGCGGAAACCAGGATGTTCTCAGTAAAAGCACACATTTTACTGACAAGACCATGGGTTCAACCCCTGGCACCACACAAGCACACACACAGTGGGGGCGGGAGGTGGGGGGAACGACAACATGAGGGGAGGACTTTTGGTCAATACATTTGGAGAATACAGGGTAAACAAAGAGACGGGCGTTCTAGGGATTCCAGGGCTAGGGAGATGGCTCCAAGGATTGGAGCATATGCTTTGTATGCAGGGATCCTGGATCCAATCTCTAGCACTACACAGTCACCCAGCACTGACCAGAGAGAATCATGGGCACTGAGTCAGGAGTAGCCACTAAGCCAGGTAGGGCCCCAAAGCAAAACACAAAAACTGAAGACTTCTCTAATTTAACATATTCGTACTCCCAAGAATGCTCAAAGGGAATCTGGAAAATACATAGCATATGATGATGTGTACAGAATTTGATCTTTAGGTGAAAATCAAAATTCTACTAATTCATACTAAGGTCTTTTCCCCCCCATTTCTATCAGACCCTTAATCTTCTCTGCTCCTTCCCAGAATAAACACCTCAATGAAATTTTCAAATTAGATAGCAAGAATGATCACATTTTAAAACATAGCCATTTGATATTTCTAATATCAGATATCATAGTACACTTTGCTGATTCCCAAGAGAATGTCACAGAAATGGTACCTCAAATTTATTTTCATGACATAAACTTGATAGGAGTAATCTGTACCTAACATTGTTTTTCTATCAAAGCAAATGTGATCAGATAAACAGGAAATTACCTCTTCATGTGTCTCGGTTTTAATTTTAGAGTCTTTCTCTTGGCTTGAGCTGGGAATGGCGGGGCCACTGCATAAACTCGGCTTGCTGTCCAGACCCTCCACTTTGGGCTGCAGCTCCTTCGAGAGCGTGTCGCTGGGTTCATCCCTGTCCAGCAGATACCTGAGCAGTGCGTTATTCTCCTTCTTCTTCGGGCTTAGCTGCTCCTGCTTGACGGCCCCCTCCCCACAGGACACTGCAGTGCTGCTGGTGTCCTTCCCGGTGGCTTCTGCCGTGATCTTGGCGACTTCGGCGGGTGAATTCCCATTCTGCAGCAACTTGTGCAAAATCCGGTGCTTCTCCTGCAGCAGCGACCCGTGCACGTTCGAAGTGGAAGACACGCCTCCAGATGTTGAAGAGGAGACGCCAGAAGGGCTGGTGACGCTCACAGAAGAGTCTTTACAACTTGAATCCAGAGGGGAGTTGGTCAAGGAGGAATGGCCTCGGTCATCAGAAGAGCAGGTAAGTAACTGCAGTAGTTTCTTATGGCCTTTGCTCTCCAGGGGACCCCTCGGAGTCTCTGGCCCTTCGACACTGCTCTCCTTACTTTCTTTGTCACCGAGATGATCCCTGCCATTCGATGGGCACAAGGAACTCTCTACTGGGTTCTGGTCACAGTACAAGCCAAGGGGACTCTTAGAATCCTGACTATTTACTTTGCTTGGTTGATTAATATTCATGTTGGGAGAGTTATCCAATTTGGGGCCTGGTGAAGACAGAGTGGATAGGAGAGAAGTCCCCACACCCTCACTGATGGCTTGGAGGGCACTGAGAGAGCTACTCGAGAAGCTGAGGTTCCCGGTGTTGCCAGAGGATCCCATGGGAGAATGCACACCTGGATTTGAGAGGGGAAAAGACATTAGAGATCAGAGCTAGAGCAAAACGTTCCTTAACGCTTCCTGTTTCCAGCACAAAGATGAATTGATTTTACAAGAATATAAGGGTATGGAAGAAAAAAAATTACTGAGAGAGAGAAGAACAGGTGGGGGGAGGGAAGGCAACATAAATACCTGCAACTGGGGAAAACTGATGCGAGGCCATCTTCGGACTCCCACGATTTCGCGGAGAAATCATGATGTTCTGCTGGTTGGAGCCGAGACCAGGACTCCCATGAGGGGGGCTGCTCATGTTCAGACCATAGTTGTTATTCTGGTAGGAAGATGGGGACTGCATGCCGGGCCCCGGGTTCACTGAGGCGATGTTACTGGAAGCCCCATACCTCGCTCCACTCATCTGCCCTGCGGTGCTGGGGTCAGGCAAGCCATAGGTTCTGCTATTCAGCATCTGGAAACCTTGACTGGGTGACATGTTCATGCCACTTACTGAACTGTTACATCCAGGGGCTGGAGGTCTAATGTTCTGTCCCACAGGATTTGGATTTGGTCTATATCCATTCTGTTCCCTACCAAAAAAGAGAACAGCAAAACTTATACTGACATATTTCACAGGGCAAGGGAGATAGCTCAGGAGGGCACGTGCCTCATCTGTATGAGGTGCTGGGGTCAACACTGGCATCTCACAAAAGTCAAATACAAAAAAAAAATTTTTTAATTTCAGACCTGTAAAAACCCTAAATCAAATTCATCCCTGGACGAAGTACCCAGGGACTTAATTTCTTAACGTGCCATTTCTATATTACCAATCATTATCCCAAAAATATTTTATAAAGTACCGAAATCTAAGTGACCTCAACAACAGTGAGAAGGAACAACACTATGCTAACTAGAATCTAAGTGAGGCATTTTACTAAAGTTATTGTTCATCTGGGGTTAACCTACAGATGTCTGAAAATTACTCAAGATAATGGGTGAACAGTCTACTTCTTCATATATTGTTCAATCCTGGCAAGCTACTGAGAGTATCTCGCCCGCACGGCAGAGCCTGGCAAGCTCCCCGTGACGTATTTGATATGCCAAACACAGTAACAACAAAGTCTCCAATGGAGACGTTACTGGGCCCGCTCGAGCAAATCAATGAACAACGGGAGGACAGTGACAGTGACAGTGACATTAGCATTAGCAACTATCCTTTATTCTCTGTCTGGAAAAGCCATGGACCAAACCCAGAGGCCACCCATGCAATGTACAAACTGTACTGCTACACCCACTAAGATACATCCTCGGCCCTGTCTTTTATTCTTAAAGTGTACCTTCAAAAAGAAATTTAAAACAATCCCTAAAGGCAATGTAATGCATCACTAGAAATTAAAGGTAACAGAGTTAGTCAGATTCAATATGCTTTTTCATCTTCTCAGTTATATCCCTTCTCAATTCCTGGGTTTCACTGGAAATAATTACTTAATAAACAAACACTCATCTTCACATAAAACATAACTTAAAGTAGCATATCCAGGAATCTAAAGACACTTTGGCAAATCCAACAACCTTCCCGTCACACCTGCTGCTATATTTCCTCCCTTCTTACATTAACACAAATGCATCTTGAGAAGAATGCTCTATTTAATATGAGAATACACAGCAATCCACCATTACCGCTGAAGGAAGTGAGTTGAGACAAAGCCATGGCGATCATTGGTAACAGGATTTCGGAAGAGTTTGCTTTTTGTCTGTGCAGACACTATGGTTCCGTCAGCCAAAGAGAATCGATACACAGGGGTCTCTGCATGGCCATGGATATAGGCTGTTGGGGGAAATATTCCATTACTAGCAACTATAACAGGCAAAACATGTATACATGGAAGAAAGAGAAAGGAAATCTATCTCAAATGCAGCATTTTCAAAATTCAGTGCAAAGACTGAACCAAAGTTACGAACAGGCTAAAATAAGGCCATTCAAGAATTCTTTCCTTATTGATGTGCACAAAATGACAAATACAGCTAAGCCTATGCTTAATATTTCAAGCCAATGGCTTTCACTGCTGGTTAGCAAAAACGTTTTAATAATGTTTTACAACTGCTAGACAGTGGACCAGCGTCAATTTGTTAAAAAAAAAAAAAAAGGTTTAAATCTTTAAGTTCAACTGCTTTCAAAGCACACCAAACACCACAACTTAAAAAGAATTCAAAACCACCTCAAAGTTCTTTACCTTCTTGATAGTGCCGTTTCTGGGACCATGATTGCCCATCGTTAAGGCTAAAAAATCTCTGGATACACCTGCGGATGATATCTTCAAAGCCAGGCCTCATAGAGGATCTCAGTGAGTTCGTGTCTATATTGACAACTTTGCCTAATAAACAGAAGATTAAAAATTTAGGTCCAACCCACAAACTATGTACTGGTTGCACAGTGCATGACTAAGCAGCTAACAGCAGACTTCAAACATCAAGTCTCTGCCTCTATTTACCTATGCTCTGGTCTAAATTTCTGTTCTGTACAGTTTTTCTCCTTAAAAACATACCCTTGTTGGATACTTACATATTTAAAAGCTCTGCTGTACAGACTTTAAGATGGTATCTATCACATAATTTCTCCTATCTGAAGAAATGAAAGAAAACCTATCTAGATAACCGGAGGTTCATGTTCATTCGAAGAAAAAAAAAAAAGAAGAATCTACCAGTAAAAAGCTCTGAAGATAGTCTGTTCCTGCAATTACAATGCAAGACAACACCAACATAGACAAAACAGCATGGACAATTCTTGTCATCTGGGAGGTGATTCTATTTTGTTTCCATGCTAAAATCTAAAATCAATACTGATTTCCACAAATCTGCAAGTGTCTGACAATTTTTAAATTTTAATATCAAACATACTGGAGAGACAAAATTCATAAAACTTAAATGTGCTTTAAAATTAAAAGTCTCATAAAGATTGTCATCAAAAAAATGAGTAGGCATTTTCACTTTCTGAGCAGCAGTTGATGTCAAGGGGAAAACAATTTATAAAACAGTGGCTACTGTGGCTGATCCATTTTTAAAGAAATATGGCATGAGCCTAGCAGCTATGTTCAATATTCTAAGTACTGGGGGAAAATATTGGGAAACTAGTCATAGGACTCAAGAAGCTGTACCTAGTGGCTCAAGAGTTACACTTTTACAGTGAACCTAAATCAATCTGCAGAATACTTAAATTGTAGATAGAAAAATTAAATTACTGAGGATACCTAAGGGCAAAATCTGATTAACATCTATGATATGAATTTCTAAGACAAAACAAGCTTGTTTTCACCACTAAAAACACACAGCTTGAGTTGCAACGATAGTACAGTGGGCAGGGCGGTTGCCTTGCATGTGGCGCCGACTGGGGTTTGAGCCCCAACATCCCATATGGTCCCCCGAGAACCGCCAGAAGAATCTATCACTAACCATATCCCATAAGTTTAGCACACAGTAGCATGACAAACACAAAATAGATACTGTGGAAAAGCTTATTAATGAGACACATCAAGCACACAGGATAAAAATCTCTTCAGAGGTCTTAAAAGGTACTGTGTCAAGTGCTGAAAGCCTCCTGTGAAGGACAAACAACAACCAAATAGGAGGGTTATAGTCACAGAAACTGATATCCATCCGGGCAGTCACTGTCACTGTCACCGTCCTCCCACTGTTCATCGATTGCTTGAGGGGGCCCAGTAACATCTCCATTTTGAGACTTCTTTGTTACTGTGTTTGGCACATTGAATACGTCACAGGCAGCTTGCCAGGCTTTGCTGCGCAGGCGAGATACTCTCAGTAGCTTGCCGGGCTCTCCGAGAGGGGCAGAGGAATCGAACCTGGCTTGGCCGGGTTGGCTACACGCAAGGCAAACACCCTACCGCTGTGCTATCGCTCCAGCCCAGTGGGGACTGAAAACCATTTGATTTTTTTCCTATGTAGCATTCACTTTTTTTTTCTTTTAAGAACTTGTTTTTTAATTTTTAGTGCGTGGGGGGTAGGGGACATACTAGCAGTGCTCAGGGATCAGTCCTGACAGTGCTGGGGGAAATGGATGCAGTGCCAGAGATCAAACCACAAGCAAGGGACGTGGTGCCAGGGATCAGGCACATGCAAGGCAGGAAGGTGCCTTGACCCTTGTGCCAACTCTCCACCATCACGTGTCTCCCCCCCACTCCACCCCATATATACTTTTATAAAGAACAATAACTGCTTTTCTTACATAAGGAAAAACATTGATGAGGTCATTTTTAAAGGTTATTAGTCACCAAGCAGCTTAGGTAAAGATGTGTTGTCAAGTATTTTCATTAAGAAAATGACAGGTATTTTCTCCAGGGCCAGGGGGATTATAGAGGGTTAAAGTCCATGCCTTGCGTGCTCGACTGTGGTTTGAACCCCAGTACACATGGCCCCTGAGCACCTCTGGGGGTGGCCCCGGTAGTTCTTGGCACCACGGGGCCTGAGTCACACTATGTTTCAGGTTCTATCTTTTCACCTCCAACCAACAGCTAATTAGGGGGAGTGGCCCTTAAGCCTCCTGGCACCTCTGGAGCCATTCTCCCCAAAACATATTTAGACTAGGGCCAGAGAGAGTTTAGGGGCTAAGATCCTTGCCTTGCATGCAGGCAAGCCTGGTTTGACCACCGGCATTGCATATGGCCCCCAGACCATTACAGAAATGATCCCAGAAGCCTGGAATGGCTGTGTGCCCCCATCCCCAATGCCAAATCATAAGAGATGCAGAAAAGAGCCATTCTAAAAAATGCCATTCTATATTCCTCTCAGCGGTCTCATCTGGTAAGATGAGTAAAAAAGGAAAAAAGTTTGCAATAGAAAGCAGTACTCATCAGGCTATGCAAAATTTCTGCTATTTTCTTTAATCTATGGAAATAAATCTCAAGTAACTGAGTCTGACTAAAGTCTTTGATGACTGTAAAAATGGCCATTTTTATGATAAAATAATTTATAAAAGAGCTGGCGAGAGCACAGCAGGTAAGTGCTTGCCCTGCACATAGTGGACCCAAGTTCAATCCCTAGCACCCTATATGGTCCCCCAAGTCTGCTAGGAGTGATCTCAGAGCACAGCTGGGTATGGCCCAAAAATACACAAACACACATAAAAAGAAAAGAAAAATTTATGTAGATGTAGATATGAATGTGACACATATTTAACAGCTGTCACTGTGCTTTTATGTTTACAATAGTACTTTTATTTCTTTATTCTCTCAGTACAAAAAAGAAGAAGTCAAGAGTAAATCTCAGATGTCAGAAATTATTCTTAGTAATACTCATTACTGGTGCTCTTAGTACTACTCATGACATTACCTGTAAAGGAAGGTAGGAGGGAAAAAAGGAGGGTGCTTGTTTATGAAAAAGGGTCTAAATTTAAGAGGAAAGAAATAAAGCAATACTAATTTCTTCTCTGAAATGTTATTTGGAGAGTCCATTGGAGACTCTATATTTCTTTAAAGTTAATCTGGGGGATTTTCAGTGGCAAACATATCCAGCTTAATTGCCAAACGTTTCTGTCACTCTCTCAGATTGTATAAAGAAAAAAAAGCTCTGCTTTTTTCTGACCCAAAGGACACAGGGTCAGAAAAAGCTCAAAATATGGTTGCAGGGAGCTGGAGAGATAGCACAGCGGGTAGAGCATTTGCCTTGCACGTGGCTGACCTGGGTTTGATTCCCAGCCTCCCATATGGTCCCCTGAGTGCAGAGCCAGGAGTAACCCCTGTGCATCACTGGGTGTGACCCAAAAAGTAAAACAAACAAAAAATATGGCTGCAAGCATGCCTTTACGCAGGCATGCAGGTGGTCCAGGTTCTAGCACTGGCACTGTATGGTCCCCATACTGCAAGTGTGGCCCCAAAAGAACAAAGAAACATAGGAAGTAATACATGCAAAACAACATTATAGTTGATATACTGCAGACACTGAGATGATAATGCTGCCTATAAAAAATAGCTAAATAGTATAAAAATATCCCAGATGAATAGATAAGAGCCACATCCATCACACACAGTTTTTTTTACCTGAAAGATCATGCCTAGTAATAAAGCTCTCGGGGTTTGATGGAAACGCTCTTTCTCCTGTAGTGATGCGGCGTGCCACACAGATCATGCAGGACTGCAAGTCTGCAACAGAATAGTGAACCAGCTAAGAACTACATTTGTTTGGGTTATTTCAGTTCAAATGGTGAGGAGAGAGATGGGACTCAGTAAGAATTACAACAATGAGAATTACAACCCTTTGAGTCTGACTTCTCTTGCAGAACAAACACCACAAACCCGACTTCTCTTACCTTCCCCTTCCTCCATCATAGCTCGTGGCTGAGACAGGGCAAAGCACTGCATCGTCTCATATCTCTGGCGCATTTCAGGACTCGGATTTATATCTTCTAGAATGTCATGAGGTGTTTTCATCAACATACGGCAATTAAACGTATGGCTTTTTTGTCGCTGGGTCTCATTTGTCCAAGCAACTCCATTAACTTTGAAAAACAAATGAAAAAGGTGAGAAGCTCTGCCTTTTCGATCTATGATACTGTCAAGAACTCAAGCCTTTCCTTACCCGTTCCATGTAAACTCCAAAATACATTAATACAGAATTGCTTTAAAAGTATTATTAATGACAGCTGAGAAATGTTTATTACCACAGTGAGATCCAAGAATAAAATAAGAGTCCATACTTGAAAACATATATGTAAATGAGAGTAGGCATTTTTTACACTGTATTAAATGATTTTAATTTTCTTATTTACAGAGGTCAAAATCATATAGTAACCACTAACTGGCCCTTACTGATTTATTTTCTGATCATTCTATTTGCAACTGGAATAAGCAATATAAAGTAAATTTGTCATCTGCCAAAGAAGGAAGGTTCGAACTGGGAGGGAAACTGGGGATATTGGTGGAGGGAAGGTCATACTGGTAGTATTAGAACACTAAAGGCTTGAAACAAAAAAAAAAAACAAAAAAAAAACAAAAAAAAAAGAAAAGGCTTGAAACAACCATATAATAAACAGCTTTGTAAATCAGCGTTTTTAACAAAAATTCATTTAAAAAGGAATCCAAGCCTTTATTTTCTCTTACATGTGTTTTCTGTAGAAATTACAATAACATTTCGATGTGGTAACATATGATACAGGCTGGAGCGATAGCACAGCGGTAGGGCCTTTGCCTTGTGTGCAGTCAGCCCAGCCGAGGCTTTGATTCCTCCGCCCCTCTCGGAGAGCCGAGCAAGCTACCAAGAGTATCTCGCCTGCAGAGCAAAGCCTGACAAGTTACCCGTGTATTCAATATGCCAAACACAGTAACAAAGTCTCAAAATGGAGACGTTACTGGGCCTGCTGGAGCAGTAACAACATATGATACAATGCAGTAATTTTAACTTCAACAGAAATCTTGCATATTTCGGCTCCATGTAATGTACGCCAAATTATAAATTCTACAAGTTTGTGTTCAAAAACTCTGTTCTTACCCACCTGCCTTTCTAGAGAAGTCCGGTCACTTATCTAACAGGTATGTTCAATTTTCTAAGAAATAAAGGTTGGAAAGGTAGGAAAGGGGTTAAGGTGCAAGCACGCAAACAACCAATCCTGATTAAAACCCCAGCTACAGGTGGTGTCCCGAGCATTGCTTGGTGCCACTCTCAAGGCCCCTGACCACTGACAGATGGAGTCCCGGAGGCCCTCAAGCAGCACCAGAGAGGCCTGGGGAAGCTTCAGCAGCCTAGGGCCTCGAGCAGGACCACATTCGCAAGCCTCTGCATGCAACCATTCACCCTGCTAGTCAGGAGTCATCAGGAGGGGCGCAAGGTCCTCCTGAGCGTGCCTTGGGAGGCAAAAATAAAAACAAAGAGGCGAAAGGGTTCTGTTTTAAGCTATTTAAAAAATACACATTAAAGGCCTACCTGTAGATTTTGGTAAGTTTTTAAGAAAATCCTTTCTGTCTTCTTCATGCAAGATACTGTAGACACTTGTGTTGACCAGGTCCTCCTGCTTATATTGCAGGTACTGTGTAACATTTTCTGACACAAATACAATGTTTCCATCACGATTAACCACAAACAGGAAGCCATCCAATGCCTAAAATGAGATTTGTTAATACCGGATGTGATGGAATGAACTGAACCCTAATTCACAGAGTGACTACGTCTAGAGAGGGGCTTTACAAAGAGAAGCCTGCACCAGTATGTAAGAGCAATCAGTGCCACCTCCCTGGGGACCTTTAAAGGGAGAGAGAGGCAGAGCAGGCACACAGAGAGAGAGTGTCCTAAAAGGGCACAGGAAGAAGTGCACTATACCGAGGAAAGAGAGATCTCAGGAGAAACCAAGCCTGACACCTTATTCTCAGTCAGTCTCAAGATATTCAGAATTACAATTCTGTTTTGTGGTGTTTTGTAATACCTGCCTAAACAGGCCAAGACACTAGTCTCAGTACTGGAGAGAACTGTGACAGACGGACAAATGGGAACACAAACATACACACGGACAGAGACACACACAGAGACACTGACAGACACACACACACACACACACACATACACATACACGACTGTCAAGGCTGGCCTACATTTCTGTTGTTTCAGTAACCCATTCTGTGGCATGTGGCTTGCCACTCTGTAATAGAGGGAGAGGTGTCCATCCTTTTTGGGCTTGAGAAGGGAAACAACCCAGATCATTGAGTAGGTGGTTTCAGGGGCCTGTCAGTTAAAGGAAATCAACACCACCAAGTTTGCTTGGTGGCAGGGAGGTTGGTACCAATAGCAGCATATCCAGTGGCAAAAGAGAAATTTGTTTTTAACTTGCTTGATGTCATGGTTTTGTTTTTTGTTGTTGTTGTTGTTGTTGTCCTGTTTTGGGGTTATACCCAGCAATGCTCAGGGATTACTCCTGGTGCCCGGGGGGGATCATATCGGATGTGGGAGATCAAACCCAGATTGGGAAAGTGCAAGGCAAGCACCTTACTCACAGTCTTATCTCTCCAGTCCCTTGATGTACTTTTAACGCTGGAAACAATTCCATTTCCTAAAGAGACTGGATAATCTACTTTTCCTATCCTGATTCAAAAAGAATGCCAAAACGGCAACTCCTAGGATTTGTCACCAGTAGTGCTATGTCCAAAATTTCTTAAGTCTATACTGAATTTCTATAGAAGAAACTTCTAGAAATGGAGCTGAATTCCTGGACTGAAATGGTATTTAAAACAAACACACACACACACACACACACACACACACACACACGAAAGTTATTGAAATGATCATAACCTGGACTCATTAAATCTATTAGTAATGCACTCTCAAGAAATAATTCAAATTAAAACAAAAATTTACAGGCAAAATACAGAAACAAAGATTTATTAGGTCAGAAATGTGGCTTTTCAGTGAGCACCACCTTGCACAGTTGTGGCCCTGGGCTCAATCCCCAGCACCACCAAAACAACAACAAAAAAATAAAGATCTCACTTGGGACCAGAGCAATAATACAATGGGCAAGGCGTTTGCCTTGCACAAAGCTGACATGGGTTCAACACTGACACCCCATGAGGTCCAGATTTCTCTCAGGAATGATCCCATAACACAAAGCCAGGAGTAAGCCCTGAGCACCACCAGGTGGAGCTCAACCCCCCAACCCCACCCCCAAAACATAAAATCTCATTTGGAGTCAAAGAGATCATGCAATGAGTCAGAGCACATGCTTTTTTTCCTAGAAGAAAATCTAAGTTCAACCCCTTGGACCACACGGTCCACCGAGCAGCTGCCAAGTACCTCAGGGTATGTCCTCAAAATAAAACAATGAACATTCCAAGACTCATAAATCAAAAGAGAAAATTCCTAACCAAAACTTTGTTGATTTTTAAACATGAGTACAGTTTAATTATTTAAATACTTGCCTGAAGTAAAAGTGGTCCTAGGGAATCTTTATCAATAACTCCTTGTCCTGTGGAAGATACATCTGCTTTCTGAACATCATCATCATTGGAAATAGCTTTTCCTGAAAAGAGAGAAGGCAGTACTACAAATAACACGTATATTAATTACGGATTAAATTGCACACATAGACACACACATTTCCTGGGGGGGAAAATGCTATTATTTTTAAAAGTTAAGTTAAATTTCAGATTTACCCAGGTGATCAAAAATACCACAGATCTTTCACTGCTACATGTATTATTTCCATGGCTTCCTATGGAGAACTAGCATATGAGAGTAAAAAAAGTGGGCTTCTTCCTATTCTGTTAGCTATTTCCAAATGAGCAAAGCTGGTCAACTATTCTATTTCCATAACACCTAGCCTCCATTAGTGGTCTCTTAATCCAAGTAATGAGACAGTGAAAAGAAAAACATAGTTAGCAAGCTCCTTCTTAAAGACTTGAGTGGTTCTCTTACTTTGTTATTACCTTGCTCTTTTATTTGACGTATCTGTCTTACTGTTTCCTTTAAAATTGCACATTTATCTGGTTTGACATTAAAAGTGTCAATGTCACTGAGATTAGCAGATATTAGTTCGGCCAATTCTTCAATATATTTACTCTCCTGTTCCCGTCTCCACTTTTCACCACTGCAGGTAAGACTGAGGAGGAAAAAAAAGCCATGAGTAAATAAACCTACCACAAAAGAGCTGTGAACAGAATCACTCACAACACAACACTATTACCTTCTTATGTAAACAAACTAAATTCAGCCAACAAAAATGATCAAAACAACATCTTAGAGAAAGGATATAATACGGCAGAAATTAATACAAATCTAAATCCAATTTTTGTTAGCACAGTGACTTTGGGCTATTCAGTTTCCTCATATGCAAAATAAGGATAGCCCTGACCTTCATGGAGATAGTAAAACAAGAATTATTTTTAAAGTGCTTACTATTAATGATGACTTTTATGAATTGCAGATTATTTTCTCTTTTGCTTTCAATTTTTCAAATATTACACTCAAGTTCAAATGATACTGTCTTAAAACCCCTTAGGAAAGTAATAGAATTCAATATTCTATTGTAATAATTCTATGCTTAGAATTTTAATTGCAGTATTTTATTGGACCTATCTCTAAAGTGGTGCTCCTGGAGCGGGCGGGTGGTGCTGCTTTTATCTACTGGGTCAAACAGTTCAATCTCATGGTCAATGCATGCAAGCAGTGCTTGGGGCCTCCAGGGCTACACCTGGCAATGCTCGGGGGGATGTGTTGGCAGGATCCAGTGTATTCAAGAGTGTAACATAATCCTAGCCCCTTCAATATTCTATTTTCCAAACTTCCAATTTTATGCAGGAAACTACATAAATGACGACTCATCAGCTTATAAAGGACAGCAAAGATTCTTATTTGTAATAACCTTAGCTATAACCTATTCACAACTTGTATCACTTTCACTAAGAAATGTTTCTTACAGTATCGCAGACTGTGTTAATAAAATATTGTCACTTCTAGGGGCACAGCACATAGGGCACTTGCCTTGCACATGGTTGACCAAGGTTTAATATCCCCAGCACCTCGTATGTTTCCCCAAGTCCCTGGCCAGGAGTGTTCCCTAAGTGCAGACTCTGGAGTAACCCTTAAGCACACCCAGGTGTTCCCCCACCACCACCACCAACACAGACACACACACACACACAGTCACTTCTATCTGAATCAATGACAAAGCTTCTATTACATCATAAGGATGGTCACCTCAGCAATGCACCACTGTCTACTATAAAGCAAAACTATATTATTTAAATCAGGCAAAATACAAAAGTATTGATCAGAGAATGTAAATAATAGAATGCTGAAATGTGATCTTTGAAACAAACAAAAAAAGTAGAGGGAGGAGACCTGGGCAAACCATCAGGAAATGAGTCACCTACCCTTGTCCAGGAGCATCACATGGCAGTTTGCGTTTTCGTGAATCCGGGGCCAGTGGATCCAAGGCGTTTTCTCCTAACCCACTCATGGTGACTACACATCAGCAGCTAAAAGAGAACAAGATGGCAAAAATGTTATAAAATATCCATGACTCTAGAAAGATATAAGCTGGAATGACTATACCTTATAATTCTTAGCACAGCGGGTAGGGCGTTTGCCTTGCACACAGCCAACATGGCCGACCCGAGTTCGATTCCTCCGCCCCTCTCGGAGAGCCCGGCAAGTTACCGAGAGTATTCGATATGCCAGACACAGTAACAACAAAGTCTCCAATGGAGACGTTACTGGGCCCGCTCGAGCAAATCGATGATCAACGGGAGGGCCTTTACTTTACTTATTTTCCCTAAATGATTAGAAATTCTAAGCATCTGTTTTCGTAAATGGGTCATCTACACTCAATTTCACACTTCCTATTCTTGCTTAATTTTAGTGTAATCACGACTAACGTTTAACCCCAAGACAGAAAAGCTTCTTAAGTCCAAATGAAAATATGCATATTGGATACCTCAAATAACTAGGCATCTTTCTTTCTCCCTGTTTTTGGGCCACACCCAGCAACGCTCAGGGGTTACTTCTGACTCTTCACTCAGGAATCACTCCTGGCAGTACTCAGGGGACAATATGTGATGCTGGGGATCGAAACTTGCTCGGCTGCTTGCCAGGAAAGCACCTTACCCTCTATACAATCACTCTGGCCCCAAGACACCTTTATTTTTAATAACAAGAAAGAAGACCCTTTCAGCTCTTGCCCTGGCAAAATCCTAAATTTTATTTGCACCCAAGTAAGCATGACAATTTATCTTATCCTTTGAAAGTATTCTCCAAATGACAAAAAGCTAAATTATTCAAACTTTGGACCTGTTCATTAATATTTATCATCCAATGTGTTTTTCTCCCCCTAGTTCAAATTAAATCTCACCTGTACTAATAACAACGTAAACACCACTGCATTTTACTTACTGGGACGGGTTGATTTTGACAAGATCATAGCAACCATTATTTTAAGTAATGGAATTAAATAAGCTAATGAAAACATTTGGTTCAAGTTGGATGGACAGGAGCCAGAGAGAGAGGCAACACAATAAACTGAGAGCAGGCTTTGCCTTTGCATGCTGGGGGCCTGAATTCAAGCTCCAGCACCAGATGCTCCCAAAGGATCACTGCAAGTGACATCTGAGCATAGAGCCAGCAGTAGCCCCTAAACACTACTAGATGTGCCTCCCCCCACCAAGCCCCCATGCAAAAAAAAAAACTTAATTGATAAAATTAATGTAGGATATTTCCCACTGGAAAGAGGACTTTTTTTTTAAATACTTGAAAAGCTCATGATTTTAAAACATCTATTAAACCTTCCCTAACTAAAAAAATAAATAAATAATTTCCCTCCCCCTTTTTGGGTCACACCCAGTGATGCTCAGGAGTTACTCCTGGTTTTGCACTCAGGAATCATTCCTGGTGGTGCTTGGGGGGACCATTTGGGACACTGGGAGTCAAACCTGGGTCGGCCACATACAAGGCAAACACCCTACCTGCTGTGCTATCGCTCCAGCCCCCCTCACTAAAAATTTTTATTTATCCTAAACTCTTGTTTAAATAGGATAGTCATGTTCTAAAGAATTCCAAGTTGGGGCTGGAGCGATAGCACAGTGGGTAAGGTGTTTGCCCTGTACGCAACTGACCCAAGTTTGATTCCCAGCGTCCCATATGGTCCCCCGAGCACCGCCAGGAGTAATTCCTGAGCGTAGAGCCAGGAGAAACCCATGAGCATCGCCAAGTGTGACCCAGAAAGCAAAAAAAAAAAAAAAAAAAAAAGAATTCCAAGTCAACCAAGTACAAACACTGTGCTCTTTAGAACGCTGTTAAATATAAACTGTAGACGTTAACATGCACCTTGCAGTTTATTTAAATTCTGAGGCATATATTGAAAAATAAATTTCCACTAGGTGGCACAATACTACCAGAAAGGAAGGGAAATTGTAAAATCACAAAGTTCCCGTAAGATGCTGAGCAAACTTGAAACAAGTTGCTTTTATGAAAATTAAAACTAGTGTAGGGAAACAGGTCAAAGAGCTACAGCACATGCTTTACATTCAACACCCCCAATACCACTGGGGGTGGCAGAAAAATAAAACTAAATCAGAATGACATGATTAGGGCATTTGCCTTGCACACGGCCGACCGGGGTTCAATCCCCGGCATCATATGGTCCCCCAAGCACCGCCAGGAGTGATTCCTGATTCCTGAGTGCACAGCCAGGAGTGACCATGCTCTAGGTCCAGGGGGCTGAGTGAGAGAGCAACAGGTAGGGTAGGGCTCTTGCACTGAACGTGGCTGATTTGCGTTCAATCCCCTGTACCCAAATGGTCCCCTAAGCACTGCCAGGAATAAATTCCTGAGTGCAGAGACCCATCAGGAACAAGTCCTGAGCATAACTGCGTGTGGCCCCAAAACAAACTAAATCATGACAATTTCGGTATAAGAAACTAAAAATCATGATTATTCAAGCCAGAAATGTATCCAATTCGTTCATGTTAAGTCTAATTCTTATGTGTAGAGAGGAACCTAGAAATGTGGACTTAGGACATAGACACACATGGCCCATTCTCTTGACCTGGCAGGATAAGTTATAATGTGCATGGGACTGTGCAATCTACCTGCTGCTCTAGCAACGGAGGAAATTACCCAGAAATGTGCTTGTGCAAAATCCTATATTACAAACAAAAGTGGGAGTCCAGGATATAGCTCAGCAGCAGAGTGCTTGCAGTGCATGCATGAGGTTCTGGGTTTGATTCCAGGCACCGTTGAAACAAAAGCAACAAGGTAATAGTAATTATCCATCAAGAAGGCATAATTATTTAAGATATAAAATACTTCTCATATTTCCTATTTTGAGGAGCAGGTGTGACATAGTTCTTGTTCTTTATAAAGTCTGGGTAAACCTTGGTACGTATATTCTAAAAGACCATGTGCTATCCAAGAGTGAACGACAAAGCACTCTACCAACAAGACACCATGTAGGTCAAATAGATCTCCAATCAGGAGATAAAATAACTAACGCAAAAATTTCTAAGCACAGATATTGTATGCAACCTTCTATTTATTCGGTACTACTCTTAACTAGAAACATAAAAAATTTATAAGCAGTATTTACCAGGTCTGTTGTCTGCTTCTCAGTGGCAGAGACAAACCCAACTCTTATATATCTGGGGGATATATTATCAAGTTTGGCAAATTATTATTTTAAAGGTATGAAATATAAATGCCTGATATATGCACACTAGATCTAAAGGATTTCAGTTAGCAGTCAATGTTTAGGAGGACAGATGGGAATGGAGCAAAGTACCAGAGTATATTATTTTTCCCCGAAGCTCTAAAATTTAAGAATCACAGATCAGTAGCTACACACATGTATATTTCTGCATCTTAAATTACTACCTTTCTAGTCTAGAAGATTCCGAGAATTTGGGAAAATCCACACTCAGGGAGAAAATGTCACGCAAAAGTCTCATAGTATCATTGATTAAAAATCTATTAAAAGTGTGCCCGAATTCAAGTACTAGCTCCTTGCAGTTAGATTTTCACATACATCGTTTAAAATTAGAATCACAATACATACTTGGCCCCCACAAGCTATCTGTGCTCTAGAAATGTTATCAATCCATGGGCCAGAGCGATAGTACAGTGAGCAGGGCACTTGCCTTGCACGCGGCAGATCAGAGTTTGATCTCCGGCATCCTATAAGGTCTCCCAAGCACTGCCAGGAGTGATCCCTTAGTACTAAGCCAGGAGTAATTCCTGAGCACTGCTGGGTGTGGGCCCCAAAAAACAACAAAAAGAAATGTTACAAATTCAATTGTGTGAAACACATATTTTAAAGATCTTAATAAAGAGATGCCCCCAAATGTTATTGCTAAACTGGCAGTAGGTACCCCTTCTCTGCGTTTCTCAGTAGAAAATAATCCAGTCCCAGGAGCCTTTTCAAGCCCAGCTCTGGAGTTTAGAAAAGCGCTCCAAGTGGAGAACCTGTTGTCAAATCAAATTCCAATATCCAAAATTTATTCAACTGTTCAACATGAATTTGATCTTCCAGAAACTAAAGTGATTTTTATTATTGTTTTTCTTTCCTGAAATATTACTTAAGAGTTCTCTTGGACATTGTATAAAATATTTATGGACAACAAGTATTTGAAAAGTTCAGATTACATTGATGCATAGATTATTTCAAATAAAGAATAGTAGCATTTTATAAAATCTTTCATACTATTTCTATATTAACTGAAAAACTGGACAGCTCATGATATGTCAGATATAAAATGAGCAGGACTCTTAAGAGCAACTAGATAGAACTTTTCACAAATGATAAATGCTTCTGTATATAAACTGTGGACATACTTAAGCACACAGAAAACATACTAAATTGCTAGAAAATGAGGATCTCCAAACTCCAGTTAATTCAATACTCCCAGCTCAAAAGCTTTATTTTTGATTATTTATGATTAAGACAACAAGGAAAACTTTTTTTTATGTACAATAAACTAGCCAAGGACAAGGAACAGGAAGAACGCCCTGTTCAAAAGGAAAAGATATCAATCAACAACATTGGTATCCATTAGGATACTAAGAAAAGTGAACCTAAGAAAAGCCAAGTAAAATTATAAGAGGTTAGTCAGTAAATTTCAATTGGCACAGAAAACAACCAAAGAATCTGATTTTTTTCTAAATTAGTAAGGGCGAAAGAAGGGACTAATGGGGGAGGAGGGTGATAGTACAGCAGGTAGGGCTGTTTAACCTTGCACATGGCCAACCCGGGCTCAATCCTTTCACCCCATATGGTCCCCCGAGTACCACCAGGAGTGAGTCCTGAGTGCAGAGCCAGAAGTAGCCCCTGAGCATCGCTGGGTATGACCCAAAAAAAAGAAAAAGAAGGAAATAAGGTTCATGGCAGCACAGTACCAGGCACATGGCATATGCTATGCAATTTCTCTGAACTCTCCAAAGTATGTACTGCTATCCCCATTTTATAGTTAATGAAATGACTAACTTTTCACTAAAACGCATTGGACAAATAACAAGGTAGCAAAGCTGAGACTACAAATATTTTTAGGCTCTAATAAAGTATGATCTCAAAATGCTTATTAGACATTTTATCCCCTCCCCTCAAAACCAAACAGCTTAGACTACTAGGATTACCCCATCTCCATTTAACAGGCTCTGTCACAGCCCATCAGGGAGAACACCATGACGTGACCCAGCTTATAGGAGCATTCAGCATCAGGAATAGGCAAAGAGCTAATCAAGCCCAGCAGGCTATAACACTGCTGTTCCTCTCAAGCCACTAAAACCTAACCAGAAGTCTACAATTAACTAGGTAAACTGCCCTATGCAATGGTCTATTTTGTCACTAATTCAGTATTAACTATGACCCTTCTTTCCACTTGAGAAGGTCAGTGGCTCACATCGCAACAAAAAAAACTTAAGATTTAAAAAAAAAATGAAAGAAACTAGACCCTAAAATAGTTTGTCAAATATTTTTATCCTTGGGTTTTCTTAGATTAGATGCTTAGGCAAAAACTTTTAACTATCCCACAGGTAATTTAGTTTGTCAGGCTTGTTTTCCTGACTTACCAAGGTATGATTAAATGCACTAATTAGGGAGTGTTACTGGGTTTCTCCAGAGAATCACAGTAACTTAAGGAAATTTTTCAAACAACTGTGGATTTGAATTGATTTATTGAAAACTGCTTGAAGCACTATGTAAGAGTAGAGAATGCTCAAACCAATTTAAAAAAATTACTCTTGGGGAAAATTTGTAAGACATTCACACATGAAGTTAATGCCCAAAACTCAATTTCAAACTGATACTCTTACTCAAGACAATTTAGTATATTGCCACCATAAAGCAATCTAGAGTAAATCCTAGTTAGTCTAAGATAAATCCTACAAGATTATCTTTTCTTAAGTATCATATTAAAGATTTTATTTCAATCTGTTGTATGGAAGAAAGACATGAATAAACTATAACTTCTGTGTGCTTAGAAGTAGGGCTGGGGAGATAGTACCGTGGGTAAAAAGTTAGCCCTGCACATATTCAACCTGAATTTAATACCCGGCACCCCATATGACTGAGCTCGCCATTAAGAATGATCTCTGAACACAGAACCAAGACTAAGCCCTGATGAGACTGGCTGTGACCCAGAAACAAAAACAAAAAGGTTTGAGGGGTTGAGCTGGGGAAGAGACAAGTTCATAAACACAAGACTCTATTTACTCATCACTGGATGACTCCTCCATTAATACTTCCTACCCATTATGTTTTAATTCAACTTTGGAACAGACCCTGAAAGGAGATATGAAGAAAAGGAGAAGGAAAGTTTCAAATAAAGACAAACTGGCAATAATAACCCGCTATTGTTAAATAACCCGTTAAGTTTAGCAGGAGTAAGTATAAAGTACCTCATGCAATCGATTTTTCAATTTAATTGCATGTCAGCTCAAACACTTGCATCCCTAAAACCATTTTAGGCCCAGGAAATAAAGATGAACTGACAAACTGCTAGAATTCACAGGTTATCAGAGGGGAAAGCATAAACAATTTAACAACCCAATTTGTTAAGTGTTAAAATTAAGGCACCATATAAAATGCCATGGGCTGGAGCGATAGCACAGTGGTAGAGCGTTTGCCTTGAAAGCTGCCAGCCCAGCCGAGCCAGGTTCGATTTCCCTGCCCCTCTTGGAGAGCCCGGCAAGCTACTGAGAGTATATCGCCCGCACGGCAAAGCCTGGCAAGCTACCCATGATGTATTCGATATGCCAAACACAGTAACAAGTCTCACGATGGAGATGTTACTGGACCCACTCGAGCAAATCAGTGAACAACAGGAGGACCGTGACAAAATGCCATGGGAATACAGCTGATAGAAAACCTACCTGCCTACAGTTGTTTTGGTTTGTTTGCCTGTTTGTTTTAAAAGGAGGGAGAAGTATAAATTACCTTGGTACAGACGTTGCCAGAAAATGGTGCAGTATCAGGTCATTCTTTTCCTCTAATTTTGGTTTATAATTAGGAAAGGGACTAGCAGAAGGATAAGGCATCTTATTTTACTCTTTATTTACCCACAAAGTTTCATGGCTTTTCATCTCAATCATCAAACCTATGTCCTCAAAACCTCTTTACTCTTATGATTCAGCTTAAACCTAACAAGCTGGATTCAAACACAAACTCTCGGGAGGCATAGGTACCAGAAGTGGGAATGCCAATTAACCAAGGCAGGTGTTAGCTGCAACAGGAAGCCTGTTGCCAAGAGAATTCCCAACCTCTACTCGAGCAATAGAGTTGAAGTTCACAAATATACATGGTGCAGAGGGAGTTAAGCAAGGCAGCTCCATCCAAATCAAATTACCCTTTCCTGACAGCATACTAACTAGCTGGATAATTCTCACAATGTTCTGAAGGTTATGCTGACTCCTTCAATTAATCTACAACATACTAGCAATCACCCTTCTTCATCAGTACCACTGCAACAACAGTCACCAAAACAACCCAAACTGAAAGACTTTTGGACAAAAGGATGATGACAGAAACACTCTGCATTTGATTTTTAACCTTAAGTCACACGTTTCTTTTTTAAATCTCTACATCCGTCTTCCCTCAAGAATACTCAAGCGCCTCTGGCGAAAGCATTCTGAGCTCTAAAGAAACTGGCTCCCCTTCTTAAATACATTTTTCAGACTTTTTATTATAACATTTTACACACTTTCCATGCTTTTATTGTATTTTACACATCACTCTACTCTGGTTCACTTTTTGTCTCTACTGGCTACTCTATAAGCTCTAAATCATTATAAAAACTTGCATGAGAGTTTTACAGGGTTTTCTTTACTACTACCTCCTTACCTCTTGCTCCTTTTTCTCAGCCCAGTTCCATTTTCCTTCCCATTAATGGTACTTTTCACCAATGTACAATTTTCCTAAAAATACAGAAAATTCCAATGGACTGCGGGGGAAGAGCATGGTCTGAAAAATCTGTTTGTAGAAGGGGCTGAGCGACAGTACAAGAGTGAAGCAACTTACCTTACATGCAACCAACACCAGTTCAATCCCCAGCACCACACAGTACCCTGAGCAGTGAGGTGCAGCCCTTTAAACTCTCAAACAGGGAGCACCATGGGGTATAACCCTGAAGATTCCCAAACATGGTGGGGGGGGGGCAGGTAATCCCTGGCACTGCAGGACCTTAGCATGAAAATCACCAGGCCCCTTCAGGTCTTCCTGAGCACAGACTGGGAATGCCCCCTCCCTCCCTCCCTCCCTCCCATAAAACAAGATTTTTGTAACATGTTTGCTTCCTTCCTTTTATTTTTTCATTTATTCTCATTCTCAAAAAAATCCTATGGGCTTCAGGTTCCCTACCAAAACATAACTTAAAAGGCTGAAGAGATAGTACAGCAGGTAAGGTGCACGAGGCCAAGTTGGGCTCAACTCCCGTAAACCCATATTGTCCCCCCTCCCCCTACTACCCACTGGGAGTGATCCCTGAGTGTAAAGGATGGAGTAAACCCTGAGCCAGGTGTGGCCCCCAACAAAACATAACTTAGGGGTTTGAATCCTCCCACTGATCTATTACTATAATACCATGAAAACACAGTGGGGAATTGTTGGACTTGAGCTTGAGAATTGAATCTCAATTCCATGAAAGAGGAACTTTGTCATCTGTAAAAGTGGGGATCTTCACACCACAAATGTTCATCTCTCTCTTAGGAGCATAATGCCAGACAAAACAAGTTACTGGCACAGGAAACAATGGCAAGCTCTCTGAGGGACACAAGGTCAAACACAAACACATTCCACAAGAACAAATGGCTGCAAACTCTATGTATCTGTAAATTCAGAAAATTCAGACAAATAACAAATTAGCCAGAAGTGTTCAGGCTATGCTCGACTTGGGAATTTGAGTATTTTTCCACTGATACGTGTAATAACTGTTAGCTAAGATAAAGCCCCCAAAAGAATAAATTGTTATCATAAATGTACCCTTCTCAAAATAAACTGGTTCAGTGTAACTGAAAAATAAGTAGGAATCTTTAAGAAGATACTGAAGAGGAAAACTAAGATGCTAGGTAAAGTACAAAATGCTCATTTATAATCTCCTTTTCTGATCTGTGGCTTTTTTTTGTAGACATATCTCTGAGATAAAAATTTTTATACCTAAGGTGTCCCTTGGCACCTAATGAAAATATAAGCAACAGAGAAAGAAAAATAGAAGACAGAAACAAAGTCAACTTTTAGCCCCTGAAGGTTAAAGGTAAAGTCTGGATCAAGAAAAGCAGGGGGGAGAAATTGGGGTTTGTGCACAGAGAGAAATAAACAAATTTATCAATAAGCAACAAAGTTGTAAAGGAGAGATGATCATAGCTGGTGTCCCACTCTCCCCTAATCCTGCCTCAGAGAAAAAGACATTCTAAGAAAATAATGTAAAAACCAAACAGCTGACAGTATTAGTTACCTGGGAAAGCAAATAGCTGAGAGCAGCAAAGCTGCTATGCCAGAGGCAGCGCTAAGCAAACCATGACAGATACAGAGAATGGTAACTGTGGGTCAAATGCAAGGCAGGAATCTCTAGCTGAAGTAACTAAAGGGTGAGACACAACAGCACCCGAGCCCAGCCACGTTACCGGAGTTACCCAATCCACCACCATGAAAAACATGAAGCTACCGGGGCCAGAGCAGTACAGCAGGTAGGAACCTTGCTCTGCACACCGCCAAACAGGGTTCAATCCCTGGCACCACATATGGTCCCCCAAGCCAAGAGTGATCCCTGAGCACAGAGCCGGAAGGAAGCCCTGGGCATAGCTGAGTAGAACTCCAAACCAAAGCAAAATACAACCACGAAGCAACTACAATGGATGTATCTGTGACATTAATGTTATAAAAAAAATAATAATAAAAATTAGAGCATAAAGGACTTCAAACTAAATTTCAGGAGGAAAAGTACTGAAGTCAAAGAGGAAAATATGTTCAAACGAGAAAACACAGTTTGGCTCATAGATTTCTTACACTAAAAGCTGAGGTGGGGATAGATGGTCTCTAACTTGACGAACAGACATGGCAAGTCTGACTCAAGCGCTTCTGAATGAATCCATCTTTTCTGTGGTTCAATCCTGGCTATTTTCATTGTCTTTCCTATTTATCTGACTTCACAGCTTCTTACTCAAGAGTAATTATAATTACGTCTAGTTTAATAGCTTTAATACTCTACTCCTAGTTTAATAGCTTTCAGTTCAAATAGCACTTTAAAAAAATAATATTTCATATCCTGGAAGTTACATGCCTGGTAACAAAATTTCGTCCCCTAATTCTCCCAAATCAACTGCAGAATGACAAAACAAATGAACAAAAGCATGTATTATCAGAGTTCAAATAAGAAAATACTTTGTAGTTTAGGGGTTACAACTAGGGATGTTAGAGGGAAGAGACACAAGGCTCTGCTCCCAGCAGTTACTCCCAGTAGTGCTCAGAGGACCATGAGGTGTTGGAGACTGAACCCCGGGCTCTTACGGGCTCTCCTCTCCCCAATTACTTTTCAGGAAGAGTAACATTAGTATGAACTTTTTAAAGTATCCAAGTCTAAACTGAATAATAACTTAAATCGGTTCCCAATTCCTCTAAATTTTAAAAATTGCACTAATAAACTATGTAGAGCTAAGAATCTGTGCCTCAAGATCACAATTGTTAGAGGGAAGAAATTTACACCAATCAGGAATATAAAATCTAGAGGAACTGGATAAAAAGATCATCACCCAAATAACTCAAAACAGTTAAGCAAAGCTTGGTTTGACAGATATTGTTCAAAGGTCAGTTTCATGATTCATGACTTTATAGAGATCCTTTGTATACTCCACAAAACCTGCCTATGCATGTATAATTGAAGCTGGGACAACTCATTTTTGTTAGAGAATATTAGAAGCTAACATTTAATTATGCACTCTTGATTAAAGAGAAAAAAAAACTTGTAGCTAAATTTTAACTAAACAAAACCCTATTCAGCAAGTATCTTTAAAACAGTCACTCTTCAACCTACTGGATGTTGTCCATAAGAGACAAAAAAAGATCACATTTCCCCACTTTATGTGTTTGGGATGAAAAACACATGTATTCATCAACACACAAAAGTTTTTTTACTTTCAACAAATTGATGACCCACCGTGAGGGATCAACAAACTAGTAATTATTTATACACAAGTTGCATTTTGTGCTATAAAATATCCCTGATGAAAATTAATGACTGATCTGTAATTCAAACAAGGGAACTAGACATAGGACACCCTGCTACGGAGTTGCTCAAAGTCCAAACCATCTGCAGTCGATCTGGGTCTTACTACTAAGAAATGGGTTCAGGTTAATAAGTCCTATAAACTGGCCAGGCTTCCAGACAGCTCAGCCCCGGCTCATGTTAAAATGACAGAATAGAGACAACTGCAGCAGAGATTACATTTATTACCAAAAAAGTGAGCAAGTTACAAAGTTTACATTAAGAGGAGGGGTGGATGGGGCTGGAGCTATAGCACAGCGGGTAAGGTTTGCCTTGCACGTGGCCGACCAGGTTCGATTCCCAGCATCCCATATGGTTCCCTGAGCACCGCCAGGAGTAATTCCTGAGTGCAGAGCCAGGAGTAACGCCTGTGCATTGCAGGGTGTGACCCAAAAGCAAAAAAAAAAAAAAAAAGAGGAGGGGTGGAGGTGGGGGGCTGGAGGGAGATCCAGTTTTCAGTCCATGGGACCACGGGGTCCTCCAAGCACTCCAGGAGCAATCCCCAAGAAACTCATCAGAACACCTCAGAAATTAAGTCAAGGCTGCTAGATTTCTAATCAATTTACTACATCAGTGGTTATTAATCATATTTTCCCTTATCTTCTTTCTGCTCATCTACAAATAAAGTTTTGGTGATAGTCTTAAATTGTTCTTAAAAAAATATTTCAAATATATTCTTTAAACCTCTCTGATATGCATTTCTTTCAAGAGAATTTGTAGAAACTTTTTCTCTTACTAGAAAAAACACTTGGGTCACTAGCAATTCTATAAATTGTTTTTAAAGAACATTAACAGGAACTGGAGAAATAGTAAAATGGCTAAGGCAGGTTCGATCCCTGGGACACCATATAGTTCCCAGAGTCCTACCAGGAATGATCCCTTAGCACAGAGCCAGAATAAGCCCTCAGCACCACTGGGTGTGCCCCCCAGGCTGCCTCCACACACACATATACCACAATTGCCCTGCACTTTTGGTAGGAAGGACTCCCACGCAATGCTCAGGAGGTCCAGGAGCCACTCCCAGCAAGAGTTGCCAATTAAGGCCAGACTATTTGATGCCCTAACCCGGTGATGCAATGCTGCTTAGGTCAATCAATGCTGAAGGCCATGAAGGCCAGCCACTGTTGCTCAGTGTCTCCAGGCCTACATCCACAAGTATAAGGGAGGCCATGGGGTATCTTGCCAGGCACCATACTGGGCTTCACCAGTGTGAGACATGTACACCAATCCTTTGAGTTATGAATCTGGCTCAGCTGGGGCTGGAGTGATAGCACAGCGGGTAGGGCATTTGCCTTGCAAACAGCCAACCCGGGTTCGATTCCCAGCATCCCATATGGTCCTCGGAGCACCGCCAGGAGTAATTCCTGAGTGCATGAGCCAGGCGTAATCCCTGTGCATCGCCGGGTATGACTCAAAAAGAAAAAAAATCTGAAAAAATATCTGGCTCAGATAGAGAAGGGAGCACCAAATATAGGGTATTGGGAAGATCCGCCCAGGATGGGAGATGCATGCTGAAAGTAGACTGTAGACTGAACATGATTGCCACTCAATTCCTCTTTTACAAACCAAGCACCCAAAAGGCTAGAGAGAACAAAAGGGAATGCCCTGCCACAGAGGCAGGGTAGGATGGGGGGATGGGGGGTGGGAGGGATACTGGGATCTGTGATGATGGGAGAATGGGCACTGGTGGAGGGATGGGTACTCAATCATTGTATAATAAGCACAAAAATTTGTAAGTCTACAACTGAACCTCATGGTGTTTCACTAATAAATTTTTTTTTAAAAAAATCTGGTTCTGCTAGGCAAATTTTTTTTTGGTTTTTTTTTTGTTTTTTTGCAAATTTTGTTTTTGTTGTTGTTGTTTTTAGTATAAAGACACTGGCAAGTCATCCTAAATTTCAACTTTCAGTATTCATTATTCTTAATAAAATGGCTTCCTTTTCAATTGCCAAAAAGAAAATGAAAAGGTATATAACCCAGGCTTCTTATTCACCAAACAGAATGGGGAGAGAGCTGCTTATGCAATGAAACATCCACAATGCACGTAGCATCTTCACACCACTCATCAAGCTTAATCGAAAGAAAGCCCAAGTGAGAGCTCTCATACACATAAGACGTTAAATTTTAACTTCCTTCTTAGGAAGCAAAGACTTAATATTGAATCATGTCTGGAAATAGTAGGATTACAGCTGCTGTGCACAGCCAATTCAACCTCTGGAGTCAAAGCATGTCTATTGCTGTTTTACAGCAAGTCAATGTGATCTGCATGAGAATAAATTCAAAAGGCTATAGCATCTGCAGTTAAAATAGGTATTATTTTAATTAATAATACTGACAACAGGTTATGAAATTTGTAGCTTATTCTAAAATACTTCCTCTTTTGGGGAGGAGAGGTGCCCACACCCAGTGGTGCTCAGGAATTAGTCCTGGCTCTGCACTCAAGCATCATTCCTGTCAGGACTTGGGGGACCATACAGGGTACTGGGGACTGAATCTGGGTTGGTTGCATACAAGGCAAGCACTGTACAAGTTTTACAATTACTCTAGACCCTAGAATTATTTTTAATTATCACAATCAAACTTTAAATAAAATATCAAAATGTTAAGAAACAAGATTAAAAATCATGTACTCAGCTCTATTTTACCAGCCTCCAATAAAACAAGTTTAAAATTTTTTTTCAAGTAGCTGTTTAAAAAAATAATAATTTCTATAATTCAGTGTTCTATATTAGGGGCAAATTTTCTAGTAGGGGAATTTTTAAAATGCCAAATCATACAGTATGAAACTGGAGTGCAACCTGGAATACATTAGGCACAGTTTTATTTTAATCATTTAAAATTTATGAAAGATAAAATTCTATGTAAATGAATTAAGTATCTTACATGTTGATCTTTAGATTCTTATGTGCTTATATAAGCTGACTACATGAAATTCACTGAAGATTCATACCTAGGGTCCTAAAGACAGCTCAACAGGTTGAGTGCATACTGTGCATGCAAGAGACCGGGGTTCAATTCCCATCACCACATAGTCGCCAGCACTGCTAGGAGCAACCCTCACATGACTCTCAAGCACTGAGCCAGGAGCAGACGCTAAGCATCACTGGTTGACATGGCACAGGGCCCCCCCCCCCCAAAAAAAGAGGACACTTAGGTTCTTATGTTAATGAGCAGTAATACATGATAAGAATATATCTGAGGAACATATGTTGAGCATGTGTATACATGCAAAACTTTCAAAGTTGCTTTAAAGTGTGAAAATGAGCAAGGTTCCTGTTATCCTTGATAAATATCAGCTGTCTAGCACTCACTTCCCAATACATACTTTTTTTTCCAAAAGCAGACCCAAAAGGGGCAATTCTGAATCCACCAGCTGCTTATAATGGTTATACTTAGCAAATTCTATTCAAGGTCAGGAGTTCAGTGGGTTTCAATATCAACTTCAAAATAATGCACACTTTCTATGTTAAGTATTACACTGACTAAAAAACTGTCTTATTAAAACAGTTTCTGGAAAGAGAGAGAATCATAAGAAAGTAATTACTCGTAGGAATTTGGCACATGAGACACAGGCCATTTATAACAAGAGACATAAACTGGACTATTTGTACAGCAGTTCACTTTTTAGATCTCTGAACTGATACTTAGGGCAATTATATTTCTTAATTAAGTTATAAAATTAAGTACTACAAGAGCTATATTATTACCAATCTGATAATTTTTTAACGTATGCATTTTCCAAGTCCAATAAAAGTGTCCTTTATATGAACCCTGAGTATGAAAAATTACTAAAACCTTATTTTCATCCATTTCCACCAATCCAAAGTGATTGGATTAAACTACAGTAGATAGTCTCCATGTCAAAGACAGGTCTTGGGCCACAGACATGACTCAGTGAGAGAGCACATGCCTAACATGTACAAGGTCCTGGGTACATCCTTGACACCATGCAAAAAAAAAAAAAATCTTACAACTTTAACCGTTTTCTACATACAAAGGTTTTATTGTTAAAATAAACCAGTTTAGCTTTTAACCTTTTGACTTTAAAAACAAAATACATCAGGAAGATACCTAAAGCTGACAGTTTGAAGGGCTAATGGGCATGCTTTGCTTTTGTGAAGCCTTGGTTCTATCACTGGCACTACACCATGCCAATACCACTAGGAGCAAATGCTACCAAGAGTAACCCCAAGCACTGTGCTATGAGCAGCCCTTAAGCACCACTGGGTATAACTCAAAAAGGTAATAAGTGAAAGATAAAACACATCAAGAACAATCTGCTTTTAAAAACAATATTGTATAGTATCTCAACAAAGCTCAAAAACAAATTATCAAATTAAAAGTAAACTGTTATATGATGAATGTTAAATTCAAAATATTTAAAATTATGAATGAATGCATTGATCCTGCCACATTCATCTGAGAAACCAGCTGCCTCCACATCTTATTTTATTGTTTTGGGTTTTGCTTGTTTTGCTTTTGGGGTAACACGCCAATGCTCAGGGCTTATTCCTGGCTCTGCACTCAGGAATTACTCCCGACGGTGCCTGGGGGACCACACGGAATTCTGGGTTGGCCGCAGGCAAGGCAAATGCCCGTTCGAATCCCCTTCCTTCACATTTTAAACATACCACCACCAGTCATCATTTTTCCCTGCAATAAAGGAGACTCAATGTTTTAAAACCTATAAGGAAAATAAAGTGGAGGTGAAGGAATAAATGTGGTCAGGTTATCCCAAGTAAAATAACTTTGGCTTTTTTTGTTTATAACCACAACACTTTGTTATCTCTAAAATAGATTCCTGGTGCTGGGAAGGTGTAATGGTGGTGAGAGATTGGAACTGAAATATTGAATGTAATCAATTAATGTGAACAACCTTATGAAAATAAAATTTAAAAATAAAAATAAAATAGATTTTTGGAGCCAGAGAAACTGTAAGCGGGTAAGGTACTTGCTTTGCATGCAGCCAACCCAGGTTCTATCCCCTGGATCCCATACAATTCTCTGAACACCAACAGGAGTTATTCCTGAGCACAGAGCCAGGAGTAACCCCTGAGAACAACTGGATATGGCTTCAAAATAGAAAATAGCAGATCCACACAAAAAGATGGCTTTGTTGGTTTGTTTCTTTCTTCCAGAAATAGTTACTATCAGCTTGTTTTAAAACTGATTTCTAGTCCTACTGCTACTACATGCCAGTAAGTATCTCACAAACTTATAACAAATAACAAAGTACATAGGGGTCTAAATATAACTGACTTTTGGGGAGGTGCTTTTTGGGTTTGCTGGTTTTGGAGTCACAGGAGCAGTAGATGCTGAGGTTCCATGCAGTAGATGATATTTATACCCAGTGGTGTTTACGGACTGCTCATAGCTCAGTGCTTGGGGTTACTATTGGTAGCATTTGCTCCCAGTGGTATTGGCAATGGTGTAGTGCCAATGATAGAACCCAGACTTCACAAAAGCAAAGCATGCCCATTAGCCCTTTAAACTGTCAGCTTTAGGCATCTTCCTGATGTATTTTGTTTTTGAAGTCAGTAGATGCTGCAGATGGAACCTGGACCTTCGATAGGCAAAGCATGCATTCCAGCCATTTCTTTGAGCTATATCCCCAGCCTCAAGTTGATTTTTAAAGACTATGCCATATAAATTCTCTTGAAAGAGATATGGTGATGGAATTCATGTTTTAATCCAATAGTTTATATATAGGCTGACTTCCACAATAAAGATTACAAACAGATTTTAGAAAAACTAAGGTGGTTTCAATTAATATGTCATTTCTAGGGGGGGCGGGAGGGGGGCGGCAGGGTGAGTTCAATGGCAAAAGCACCTGCCTGGAAAGTATGAGACTGCAGAGTTCTGTCCCGAGCACTGCCCCTTGCACTGAGCACAATCCAAGCAACTTGGGATCCGGAAACCAAGACCAAGTGTACAATTTCACTGATTAAATACTGCAACAAGTATGAGAAACCCATTGAGCACTGTAACCAAAATGTAAACAAGTGCTATAAGTAAAGTGCCTGACCCCAAACAAGCACCACACCAAGAATGCATGACCCGCCCTGGTCATTACAACAACAAAAATGGTTGGGGGAGAATAAAAATATAATTTCTGAAACTTCAGAGCATTTGACATGTCAAATCCTTTGAGGTCAGTGCCACAAGAAAAAGTAACAATTTTTTAAAATAAAAGTTCTTCATGACATCATAGAGCTTAGTATGATTCCTCAATATTCTTCCACTATAATCTAGCTATATTTCGAACCAACTTCTTTTGCGTTTTTGCATGGTTTAAGGGGTCACACCCAGACTACTCTCAGCTCTGTATTCAACGCTGCTAAGGGGACCATGCAGTGTCAGGAACCGAACCTGGGTCACTAGCAGGTAAAGCATGTGCTCTTAGGCCAAAGAGCGAGCACAGGGAGTAAGGCTTTTGCCTCACATGTGGTTGATGCTGACTGATTCCTGACATTACCTATGGACGCCCTAGCATTATCAAGACCCCGTGAGCATAGAACCAGACAGTGCCTAAGCATTATTGGGTATGGATCAAAAAATAAAGGTGGGGATGAAAAAAGAAGAAAAGATGTGGTATCTCTCCCTTTGAGCTCTCTCTCCAGTCCATTAACTAGCTCATCAACAGCTGTAAGATATAATTCACTAGATGTCTGTCCCTCTCTCTCTGACTCATTTCACTTAGCATGATACTCTCCATGTTGCACTCATTTGTGGAATACAAAGTAACACAATGGGAGACTAACACCCAAGGATAATAGAGATAAGGGCCAGGAGGATCACTCCATGGCTTGGAAGCCAGCTTCACATGCTGGGGGGGAAAGGCAGCTGGGATAGAGAAGGGACCGCTAAGTAAATGATGGATGGAGGGCTTGCTTGGGATGGGAGATGCGTGCTGAAAGCAGACTATGGACCAAACATGATGGTCACTTACTACCTGTATTGCAAAACATAACGGGGGGGGGGGGGGGGGGGGGCAGGAGGGTGAGCTGTGGGGGAGAGATTGGGGGGTGGAGGGAGGGATACCAGGAATATTGGTGGAGAATGGGCACTGGTGGAAAGATGGGTACTTGATCATTGTATGACTGAAATGTAATCACGAAAGTTTGTAAGTCTGTGTAAAAAAAAAAAAAATATATATATATATAATTCACATACTATCCACTTGGGCTGGAGTGATAGCACAGGGGTAGGGCGTTTGCCTTGCACGCAGCCAACATGGCCGACCCGAGTTCGATTCCTCCGCGATTCCTCCGCCCCTCTCGGAGAGCCCAGCAAGCTACCGAGAGTATCTCGCCCGCACAGCAGAGCCTGGCAAGCTACCTGTGATGTATTCGATATGCCAAACACAGTAACAACAAAGTCTCCAATGGAGACGTTACTGGGCCCACTCGAGCAAATCAATGAACAATGGGAGGACAGTGACAGTGACATACTATCCACATTAGGGAAACCACTCGGTGGCTCAAAGTATACTGAGAGTGGATAGCTATCAGCACAACCCATTTATTTTTGCTATAGGCCACACCCCACAATGGTCAGGGGTTAATCCTGGCTCTATACTCAGGAATTACTGCTGGTGGTGCTCTGGGGACCATAAGAGATGCTGGGGAGTTAGTTTCCTATTTTGTTACTTTATGTTCCCCAGATGAATGCAATCTTTCTATGTCTATCCCTTTCTTTCTGAGTCATTTCGCTTAAGTGACTTCTTTTCTAACAGCACATAGTACTCCATTGTGTAAATGTACCAAAGTTTCTTTAACCAGTCATCTGTTCTCGGGAACTCAGGTTTTTTCCAGATTCTGGCTGTTGTAAAGAGTGCTGCAATAAACAGACAATTGCAGATGTCACTTCGACTATACTTTTTTGCCTCTCTGGGATATATTTGCAAACCACAACACCCAAAAGGAGAGAGAGAACAGAGGGGAATGTCCTGCCACAGAGAAAGGGTGGGATGGGGGGATGGGGGGTGGGAGGGATACTGGGATCCGTGGTGGTGGGAAATGGGCACTGGTGGAGGGATGGGTATTTGATCATTGTATAACTGAAACCCAAGCACAAAAATGTGTGAGTCTGCAACTGTACCTCATGATGTCTCACTATTAAAAAAATTTTTAATAAAAAAAAAAAAGAGAGAGGGATGCTGGGGAATGAATCCAGGTCCGGGCCCATATAAGGCAAATGCACTCTCTGCCCTCACTTCAGGCCCCTACACAACCCATTTTTTTCAAACACTGCTTATTATTCAAAATAAAAATGAAAAGCCCAACAGCCCTTAACAGTCATTTCCATAATCGTGCATTCTATTCTCTCTTCCTCTCACTATCCCTTCCCATCCCCCCCTCCTTCCTTTAACCTTCTTGCAACTACTTATCTTCTTTCTGCCTCTGAATTTATTCCGAATAGTTCATATAAATGAAATCACAATATCTAGGTCTTTGTGTTTTTCATTTATGACTATTCTTTTAAATTCTTTTAAATTTTGTAGCATACCATTAGGATTTCCCTTCTCTCTACTTCTTATTAATACTTCTTTATATGCACACCGCATTTTATTTATCTTTTTGTAAGTTGATGACTATTTAGGCTGTTCCCATTTTTTTATTTAAAGTAATGTTGTTGTGAACATCCAAGTTTTGACATGGTTGTCTACATTCTTTTGCGGGGGTGCTCAGGGACTAGTCCCACTAGGCACTTGGTGGTTGCTTCTGGAGATGCTTAGGAGACCACATACAATGTCAGGTGTCAGCGCTGGGCCTTCCACAGGCAAGCACACGCTCAGCCCATTGAACTCTCCTTCCAGACTAGGGCGTCTGTATTCTTACATGAGAAATCCTCAGCACCAAGTAAATAAAGACAGAATTTGCAGAGCAGCCTCCAGAGTTTGTTAGTACACAGCAAAGAAGCTGGGTTGTTTTGAATCCATCTTTGGGGCCAGGGAGATGATGACTCAGAGGACTGGAGCACAATGTCAGCACTCTGAGAGTTTGGGTCCGAGACCCAGCAGAGGACAGTCCTGAAGCACTGCGGACTATATCTCTGGCAGAGCAAGTGCCTCCCCCACCCCCCCGCCACCAACCAAAATTATTTTTTAACAAAATCTATAGCCAAATTATACCATTTTAACTATAATTGATACAATAAGAACTCTAATGAAAAAAGTGGACAACCTGCAAGAACAGATGTAGTCATATAAACAAATTAAAAAAAAAAAAAGGTCTAAGAAAGAATCAACCAAGGGGGCAGGAGGAGGGGTGGTTGGGAAGAGCCCCTGAGACATGGTGGGGAGAAGTGGAAACTCTGATAGAGGGCGTGGTGTTGGAATGTTAAACAAATGAAACCCTATTATTAACAGTACAGTAAATCAGGGAGGGGAGGTCAGAAGGGTGAGGCAAGAGGGGAAGGGAGGGAGGGGAAGAAGAAGAAAGAGGGAAAGAGGTAGCGAAGAGGGGGAGGGGAAGGCAGAAAGAAAAAGGATAGAGAAGGGGAAAAGGGAAAAGGAAAAGGAGGAAGAACGAAAAGGAAGGGCCCCCATAAATGACTCAGTGGCAAAAGCATCTTCCTTGCAAACTCAAGGCCGGAAGTTCTGGCTCCGCAACATTCACATACACTGAGCACGGTCCCAGTGGTTCTGCTGTCTGGGACCCCCAAAGCCAAAGTAGAATGTGTAGTCTCCCCTGCACCTCGGCCAGGATTGTGGGAGCACAATTAAAATATATAACTGCTGGTAAGCACCAACTAAAAGTGTGCATTCCCCAGTGAGCACCACAACCAAGTGTGTAAGAAAATGCATCCAATAGTGTGTATGTACGTGATACACAGTCACAGCAACAATGGAAGGGGGAAGGAAGGGGAAAGGAAAAAACAGGTGGGGTGGAGAGGGGGCAGGGAAGAAGGGGGGATCCAGGGGGAAGATTAGAAACCAAAAACACTGCAAATGAAATGGGGACTGGGGAAATAGCTCAAATGGTAGCAAACATGATGCCCTGAGTTCAATCCCTACCACTGCATGATTCTAGAGTACCAGGTGTAGCCCCTAAAAAAGAGAGGAAAGAAAATATCCACATTTCCTCAAAGCATTATACTGAAACCAACACTACTCAGTAAAAGTGTAGGCAACAAAACAGAAACTTAAAGCTATAAAGAACCTAATTATATTCTATAAAACAAGAGAAATGCTCATTCTAAGGAAACTGACGCCAAGCCACTTCTACTTTCCATGCAAGCAAATTCTCATCTCCAGTGCCTTCTAGCTTTAGAGCTGTTGTAGCCAGACAGGTATATTATTAAATTAACAAATATTATTTTTCTTAAATATATGAAACAAACCTGCACAATTCACTTAAATTGTTTCATTTTTAAGTAACAGTTGCTTTACAAGACTTCCATTAGTTTGATTCATTTTCATTATAGGTCATAAAAATAGAACTTATGAAAGTTTTTTTTCAAATTGTATAAATTCAATTTCAAATTAAACCAAAAGACAAAGATAAATACAGTTATTACAACTTAGAATGCCTTTTATATGCTAGTAATACTGTTTTTTAATATCAAGAGTTTCTAAAAGGTTATGATACAATTTTAGAAACTAGAATATTAAATAAAATGTGACATAATGGCACTTGAAAATTATTCTGACAATTTTTTCATTCCTCCATCCAACTACACAGACTCGTAAAAAGCTATATTTCAGAGAATTAATTTCTAGTCCATAAATAATAACAGTCTGCAATTTCAAATAATGTCAAGATTTTTAAACTTTTGAGATTGAAGCTGAATTTTTCTGTTGAATATTTATAAAGATATTTTCAACTAATAGAGGAAAGTCATCAAAAAGATTGTTTTAAGATATTACTGAACTCTACACTATATTTCTCTACCCAGATATAAAACAACTGCAATTTTCTGCAATTGTATGGAGCTCAAGAGTTCCCTAAGCACTATCGCTTCTCTTACTCATAATCCTACAAACACGCAATTTAGGGTTAAAGGGACAAGTCACCGTGCGTAGTTCTTTCCGGCTTATCATGCAGGAGGACCAGGTTTAATCCCCAGCACTGCCTGGTCCCCTGAGCGTTTGAGAAGCAACTCCAGAGCACAGTCAGGATTCTGGGTTTTATGAAATGAACTACTGAGCTCAAGTAATTTACATAATTTACGAAAATACCAGAAGGCTAAAGTCTAGGTCTCACCACACCCAACACAGAATTCTCTAAAGCAGAAAGAAGACTCAGAAATCAGAACTAAGACTATTAAACAAGAAACTTAACTTTAAAAGATATTTAGCTACAGTAATAGTTATTACCGCCACTTAACTTTTTGTTTCTCCCCAAAGGAAAAGTGTTTAATACAAAAAATTCGAGCGTCACAGGATAAATTATTAAAATTAAATATCTTCCTAAGAGATCAACTTTCGCACTTTTCTCTGGTTATCCTGTCTGGAGAACCACAAAGTAGCCAGCAATGCCTTAAGGTGCTGCTCGCTGTGACATCCGTGTCAAGGGGAATGCTACCTTCTCCCTGCTTCACACAACTCTAACATTTTGTTTTCTGGTTGTTGTATAAGGAAATCCCTTCTCTTTGTCATCTCTCTCTAATTATTCTTATGCAAAACAAAAACACCAAGTAGCAACTGATTTTCTCTCCTCAAACTTCAAATATATATATATATATATACATATATATAATATGAAAGTAAAAACTGAACTGCGCTACTTTTCCTGTCAAAAATGTTAATTACACAGCTTTAGCAAAGATCTGTCAACCCATTTATCAGTATAATTGGACAATCAAGGGCCTATCTTGAATGCAGTAATTGAAAATGATTCTCACTTAATCAGGCATGAAATACCACCACCACGAGCAAACCAAGATTACACTCTATATAAGTCAATACCTAGAAACCTGGTACCTGTACTAGGATTATAGAGACCAATCTAAAAGGGAGAAGTTACTCCCTCACAGGCCAAGAACTAAATAAATACAAGGAACCCAGAGAGCAGATACATCAGTAGTCTGGGCCAGAGAGAGTACAGCGGGCAGGGCATGCAGCCAGGTCAATGCCCGGCATCCATATGGTCCCCTGAGCCCCAAACAAGAGATCCCTGAGTATACAGCCAGAAGTAAGCCTTGAGCATAATGAGATGTGGCAAAAAAATAATAAGTATTATTATATATTATATTATATATTTTCTACCACTGAACCACCCATGCTTTACAAGCGGCCAACATGGCCGACCCGAGTTCGATTCCTCCGCCCCTCTCGGAGAGCCAGGCAAGCTACCGAGAGTATTCGATATGCCAGACACAGTAACAACAAAGTCTCCAATGGAGACGTTACTGGGCCCGCTCGAGCAAATCGACGATCAACGGGAGGGCCTTTACCTTTACCTTTACCTTTATATTATATATAATTATTACAATACACACACTAACTACAAGTGAAACCTGGTGGAAAAAAAACATACATAAAAGTTTCTCTCAAGGGAACAAATAAAGAAATTTTAAAGTTTAAAATCTCCCCATGGGGGTATGGTGCCGCCAGCAGGTCAATCTATACCTGTGAGGCGACTGCATCAGCAGCCTGATGGCGCCTTCAGACTTCCAGATACCCCAAAATTGCTGCTGTGTCTTTGGCCAGACCCCAAAAACTTGGGGCAAAGTTTACCAAGAAAGTAAACAGCCAAAAGTTAGGTATGTGGGAAACACACCCACAAACCACCTCCAGCTCAGCTATATAATTGGAGGCATGGCCTCTCTGGTTCCTGATCGAACTGCTTAATGGCCATGATCCCAGAAACTCGGAAACAGATCTCGAAACCCAGCAGCTTTTGGTAGAAATGCGTCCAGTCCCTGCAGTAGGTTACCGGTGCTGGGCCAACCCAGGTGGGAAGAGGTTTCGTGCCTTGGCCTGTTCCTCCCAGCGGCCCAATGGCCGCCATCCTCCAGAGGCCACTGGACAGTCAGGTTTGGGCCCTCAATGACAAGACATGCAGGGACTCACGGGATGAGGATGGAGCCGGTTCTGTCCTCCCCACCCCAACGAGGCCCCAAGTCATCGCCCACGAACGGCCTCTCTGGCTCCTGATCAAGCTGCTTAATGGCCATGATCCCAGAGACTGAGAAACAAATCTCGAAACCCAGAGGCTTTTGGCAAAAATGCGTCCAGACCCCGCAGTAGGTTACTGTCACCGGGCCACCCCAGGGGGGAAAGGGTGCTGTCCCTCCGCCTGCTTCCCCCTGGCGGCTTGGTAGCCGTCATCCTCCAGAGGCCACTGGACAGTCGGACTTGGGCCTGCAGTGATGAAACTTGTTGGGCCTCACAGGATGGGGGTGAAGCTGGGCCTGTCCTCCCCATCCTGAGACCCCAAGTCATCGCCCACGAATGGCCTCTCTGGCTCCTGATCAAGCTGCTCAATGGCCATGATCCCAGAGACTCAGGAGCAAATCTTGAAACCCAGTGGCTTTTGGCAGAAATCCCTCCAGATTTAAGTGTTAAAATTTCAGAATCTCAAAATCACGTGTGGCTCTACTGCAGCCACACGACATCATATGTTATTCATAACCAGCAACAGAACACAAATTGTCTACTGTTGCCTTTTCAGCAGATCTGAGTGTTGGGGTAAAATCTCAGATAACAATGGTGGGTCTGGTGTCGAAATATTCAAAGTGATAGAGAGTAGAGAGAGAGTAATGTGGAAATCATCTACCCCACAGGTAGGGGGAGGGTGTGAGATAGGGGTAAGGTAAAGGTAAAGGCCCTCCCGTTGATCGTCGATTTGCTCGAGCGGGCCCAGTAACGTCTCCATTGGAGACTTTGTTGTTACTGTGTCTGGCATATCGAATACTCTCGGTAGCTTGCCGGGCTCTCCGAGAGGGGTGGAGGAATCGAACTCGGGTCGGCCATGTTGGCCGCTTGTAAGGCGAACGCCCTACCCGCTGTGCTATCACTCCATTGGGGTTTTTGGTGGTGGAGAATGGGCACTGGTGAAGGTACGAGTGTTTCATTGTATGACCGAGACTTAGACCCGAAAGCTTTGTAACTGCTCTCACGGTGATTCAATAAATAAAATTATAAAAAAATAAAAAAAAAGTAAGGTGGAGTTCATGCACAATTCAATCAGCTAAACAGTGGCTGAATAAATAGCAGTACTCCTACCCAAAAAATTAATTAATTAATTAATTAATTTTAAAAAATCTCCCCAGCAAGGAGGTATTCAAGCACCACAATTAAAGGAGAGCAAACCTTGAGGAACACTGCAAACTTGTGTGCGATGCTTGGTGAGCACCACTGCCACACATGGTGCAACCCCAGGTGATTATCAACAACCAAGGGAAGGAGTAAGGGAAGGGACAGACACTTCAAAATCTCTCCAGGAGGGGTCGGAGTAATGGTTCAGCAGGGACAGTAATAGTACAGCTGTCTGCCTTGCACACAACTGACCCAGATTAGATCCCCAACATCCCATAAGGACCCCCAAGCACCGTCAGGAGTAATTCCTGAATGCAGAGCCAGGAATGAACCCTACGCAACTCCTGTGTGTCCCAAAAAGCAAAAAAAGAAAAAAAAAAGCCCTTAGGAAAACATCGACAGATATTAATCCTTTAATTAACCTTAGAAGCTATTTAATAAAATATTCTCAAGGAAGCCTGAATGACTAATAAACATGCCTTTTGGCACTTATGTAATTAAGGAACAAATTAGTCAAAACTTGGGAGGAGCCCTTTTTTTGTTTTGCTATAGGGCCACAACTGGTGATACTCATGGCTTACTCCTGGCTGTATTCAGCGATCACTTCATGGATGGAACCAGTATTGGCCATAAGCAAGACAAGTGCTCAAACTCCAGTACCCTTCTCTGGCCCTAAGAGAAGAGTGTTTATTTTTGGTTTTGGTGCTAAACCAAGTGTAGCTATTCCTGGCTCTGTTCCCAGGGATCACTCCTGGAGGTGCTCAAAAGACCATATGCGGTGCCAGAAATGAAACACAGGTTCGGCTGCATGCAGGGCAAGTGCCTTATTATCTTTCTGGCCCAAAAAGAACCATTTTTCTAGGACTGGAGCGATATCACAGTGGGTAGGGCATTTGCCTTGCACGCGGCCAACCCAGGCTTGATTCCCAGCATCCCGTATGGTCCCCCAAGCACTGCCAGGAGTAATTCCCGAGTGAAGAGCCAGGAGTAACCCCTGTGCATCGCTGGGTGTGACCCAAAAAAACCAAGAAGAACCTTTTTCAAATGCACTTCATTGTCCTCCCGTTGTTCATCAATTTGCTCGAGCGGGCCCAGTAAGGTCTCCATTGTGAGACTTCAGTAGACTGTAAACTTGCACCTTTGACCAGCATTTTTTTTTTTTTTTTGCTTTTTGGGTCACACCTGGCGATGCACAGGGATTACTCCTGGCTCTGCACTCAGGAGTTACTCCTGGCGGTGCTCAGGGGGCCATATGGGATGCTGGGAATCGAACCCAGGTTGGCCGCGTGCAAGGCAAACGCCCTACCCGCTGTGCTATCTCTCCAGCCCTGACCAGCATTTCTCAACTGGAAATCATACGGCCCCTCTATGCTTCCCTGCAGGATACTCCACGGAGACCACCGTGAAAATGGGGAAGGGGTGGCCCAGCACAAGACTAGAGAATCAACAAGAAGACAACGGGCCACAGGAATGAAGAGCACCAGCGTCAGAAAAAGGCTGAGAAACACTGGCTTAGACCCATGAGAATCAAAGGATCTATCCCACCATGTACCAGGAAAAACTGTAATAAACACCACTGAGATGTCAGAGAACAGGCAGGGGACAGACAACTGTGGTCCCCGAGGAGGCAGGGGACAGACCACCACCCAGGCTTTCTACCAGGAAGCAATTTCCAGATCACAGCACAGGGTGATGAGGACTCCAGACAGAGCCCAGCAATCCAGCTGAATTGACAAGATAATTACCAGAATTCAGGATGGCAAACAGGCTAGACCCTATAGGGCAGCTGCTCAGTGAAGAGTAAGATCATGGAGATTGACAAATTGGTGTGAAAATTTGTATCGAAATATAAAAGACCTAGATTAGCCAAAATTATTACGCGAAAGAATAAAATTAAATGACCCACACTATCTAATAATTTTCTATCTTCCTATAAAACTGCAGTAATCAGGACAAAATACATGGGCATAAGGATTGATACAATCAATGAAACAAAATAAAGACCACAAAGATCCTGACACATCCTGTCAGTTGATAAAGTTACAAAGCAATACCAAGGGGAAAAGTGTCTTCTCAGTAAATAGCCTTGGGACAGAACAGCTGCATTTTAATACTGATCCTTCTTACTTCACACCATATACAAAAATTAAACCAAAAACAACTGACAGATCTAAATACAAAACTAAAAATCTAAATAACTTCTAAGAGGGGAAAATCATTACCTCAGGGTTAGCAAAGATTTCTTAGTACATTAAAAAAAGCACTAACCATAAATTGTACTTCAAAATTCAAAGTTCCTACTTCTCAAAACCCAAAATTTTAAGAAAATGGAAAAGGAAGACAATTACCAGAATAGACTCTGAGAATATATTTGTAACCAGAATATATTTTTTAAATCATGCAATCTGAAAACTACAATTTTTTTAAATGGGCAAAACATTGGAAAAGACACCTCATGAAAGAAGATACATGTGGTTTTAATAAACATAAACTATTTTCAGTATCTTATGATTTTACAGAAATGCAACTTATAGTCACAATGCAAGACCATATTTTACCCCCATTTGAGTGGCTAAAATTAAGAAGACTTAGAATACTTAACAGCAAAGATGTGGTCCATAACTCATGTACGATGACAGGAATATAAATAAAATGGTATGGCTATCTAGAGCCTAGCTTCTAAACCATGGATCACTATCTATATGGGTTACACAACTGAATGTGGAAGTCACAAAAAATGTTTTATATTTTTGTTTTATATTTTGTTTTACATTTACATTTACATTTTGTTTTACATTTCACATTAATGTGCTACATTATTTGGGAGCCAGATAACACAGGGCTTAAGGTGCGTGCCCTGAGCAAAGCTGACCCCAGTTTTATCTCTAGCACAGAATATGATCCACAAGTACTTCTGGGAGTGATCCCTGAGCACAGAGCCATGAGCACCACCAAGTGTGACTCAAACACCAAAATATAAATGAAATTTTAAAAACTGAGGGGCTGGAGTGATAGCACAGCAAGTAGGGCCTTGCATGTGGCCAACCCGGGTTCAATTCCCAGCATCCCATATGGTCCTCTGAGCACCGCCAGGAGTAATTCCTGAGTGCAGAGCCAGGAGTAACCCCTGAGCATCACTGGTTGTGACCCCCCCAAAAAAACTGATATTAAATAATATTATAATACATTATCAGTAAATGTTCTATTTATATGCCTATTTTATATGCCCAGGATCATGGGGAAAAGTCTCAGGTGAAAAGTATTACCAAGCGGAAAAAAAATTAAGACAACCTGATCTGGAAATAGTCAGTTTTCATAATTTTCTTTATAGATAAGCATATACTTAACACAAGACTCTTCAGCTGCGCTCTCGAACACTCAGTAACACTACTCAAAAATTTAGAAACAAACTACTTTGCCACACACAACAACATGGAAGCATCTAAAAAATATATATTTGCTGAGGTGAAGCAATAGTACAGCAGGTAGTGTGTCTGCCTTGCATGTTGTGACCCAGTTCAATCCCCAGCATCCCCTATGGTCCCCAGAGTACTGCCAGGAGCAATCTCTAAGTGCAGAGCCAGAAGTAAGCCGTAAGCACTACATATATGCTGCATAAAATATTTATAGTGTGGTTTGTTTGCTGGTGAAAAGTCAAGATGGTTTAATCCTTACTACGTTTCTACACCATCAATGTAGGAGGCCATTCTATATCTGTCCTTCTGACTCAGTATGATACTCTTCAGATCCATCAACAAAACTGCATGGTTTTAACTTTTCTTATAGCCATGTAATGTTCCATTATATATGTGTGTGTGTGTGTGTGTGTGTGTGTGTGTGTGTGTGTGTATCACAGTTTCTTTGTCTAGTGATCTGTTCTTAGACACTTGTGCTGTTTACAGATTCTGGCTACTGTGAATAGTGCTACAACCAACATAGGAGTGCAAATGTCCAAAGGCAACAGAAACTAAGAACTGGTCTTTAGTAAGGAGCTGACCAGATAGTGGGACTGGCGGAGGGGACAAGAAGGGGCCGTGGAGGGAAACGCCACCAATATGACACACTGGAATGATGATGAAAGGAAGTGGATATTCTAATGCAGGGAGTGGTGCTGGAATGTTTAATGCCTGAAACCCAAACGTTAACAGTATTAACAGTATGCAAATCACTGTGCCTAATTTCTTTTTTAAATTTTAATGTTGCAATCCTCGCATAGTATAATTTGTCAATCACTGTATCACTATCACCCCCTTGTTCATCAACTTCCTCGAGCAGGTACCAGTAACGTCTCCATTCGTCCTAGCCCTGAGATTTTAGCAAGTGCCACATTGGAGGCTCTTTCAGGATCAGGGGAATGAGACCCATCATTGTTGCTGGATTCTGGCACATCGAATATGCCAAGGGGAGTTTGCCAGACTCGGCCGTGTGGGGGCTGCCGGGCGGGCTCTGACCGCTGCCCCCGCAGGACTTCCGTCGACCTGACGCTCTCTAGGATGCAGTGCAAGACCCCCACGGTGGTGCACCAGCACGACCAGATCCACCGCATCCACCACTTCTACAAGGTCAAGTTGACGCAGCAGAACTACCGAGACCTGCTCCCGCGGATCCTGGCCTGACTTCCCGCAGCTGGACAACATCCATCCCTTTTATGCTGACCTGATGAACATCCTTTACGACGAATTTGTCAATATCTAACAAAACTCTACATATGTAAAAATGTGTATATCTTTTAATCCAGCGGTCCTACTTCTATATACTCATCCCAAAGGTGCATTCCCAACAATGTAAAAATAAATATTCACAAGGTTACTCGCTGCAGCATTATTTTAATTGCAAAATATTGGAAGCAAGTAAATAATAACATATAGAAAACTGCTTTAACTAAGGAATGTGTACACAATATAAACTATGTATCATGTAAAAATAAAAACAGGGGCTGTAGTGATAGCACAGCAGGTAGGGCGCTTGCCTTGCATGCGGCTGACCCAAGTTCGATTCCCAGCATCCCATCTGGTCCCCCGTGTACCGCCAGGAGTAATTCCTGAGTGAAGAGCCAGGAGTAACCCCTGAGCATCACTGGGTCTGACCCAAAAAGCAATAATTAAATAAATAATTAAAAAGATAACAGAAACAACGTGCTGGGAGAGGGAGAGAACTATTGCTTAATATGAATGGCTTCAATCCAGGAAAACAAACATTCTGGAAATGGATGGCAATGATGATTGCACAACAACATCTATGTGCTTCATGCCACTGTGCCACTGGACATGTGCCACAATACAGCCACTAAACTGTTTCAAGTATTAGAGTGGCAGATTTCAAGATAATAAGTTTTACCGCAATCTAAAAAAATTAATTGGAAAGATCCTTTTGGTATGAATTGGCATTATTTCCCTGAAATATTAGTAAGCCGCCTCCCCCCCAAAAAAGTAACAAATGAGTATAGTTAACTTTTAGAAAAGCAATAAATAAATATCAGAACACATATCTGCTTGTCAAAACAAAGAGGAAAACCAGGGTCAGAGGAATAGGACAGCAGGTAGGGAGCTTCCTTGTACACAGCTGACACAGGCTCAAGCCACAGCACCCCATGTGGTCCTCCAGGGCCGGCCAGGAGCGATCCCTGAGCAGAGATCCAGGAGTAAGTCCTGAGCACTCTCAGGTGCGGCCCCATAACAAAAGAAATAAAACAGGACAAATCAGCTAACTGTGACATCAGTAACCCGTTTAAGAAAAGTGGGAGGAAAGGAGGAAAAACAGGCCACTGTGCAGTGCTGGGGATTGCACAGGGGTGCTGCCAATCAACGCATGTGCTCCAGCCTTCCGGAACATTCGCACAGTGGCCTAAGCACCACCAGGTGTGACGCAAAAACTCTTTAAAAAAAAAAAAAACAGAAAAACAGGAGGAGGTGATGAAATGTAAAAGATACAGAGAAAATATGCATCTGTTTGGTAATTTTTACTTCTTTGACAAATATCTGTAATTTATTTGAGAGCACGGTATTTATTTACTCGCCCTAATCTTGGGTAGAACAGTTAGGAGAAAACAAGAAAACTATATACAAATCCACCACTCACTTTAAGTAACTGTGTTTATTATAGTGAAAAAGGCAAAACACTTCTGAAGCTGAGAGGTCACGTAGTTTATGCACTTTTTATAGCATAAGAAGAAGCACAGATATATGTAGTGATGAGGCTGGAGCGACAGCACAGTGGGTAGGGCGTTTGCCTTGCACGTAGCCAACCTGGGTTCAATTCCCAGCATCACCTATGTCCCCTGAGCACCTGAGCACAGCCAGGAGTAATTCCTGAGTGCAGAGCCAGGAGTAACCCCTGTGCAATGCTGGGTGTGACCCAAAAAGAAAAAAAAAAAGTAGTGAGGAATATAGAGAAGTTGGATATAATCATATAAATTCATAACTTATACCTTCAAAATACATGAGTATTTCCTAGGTCTCTCCACTGAGAGAACCCAGGAACAATGACAAAGCCCTGCCCGATAGATCTTGGTCTTCAATGGCATTTCCCAGAAGGAAATGGAGCCATGATTAAGAGAGCCCCACTGTTCAAACCTAGGACAAACTGAGGGCAAAAATAATTAACTTGAGTAATGAATTGTAAACAATTTAAAAAATATGAATTTATGAGCCATACAAATAGATAAGGCTCTTGATTACAGAATAATAGCAGGAACTGACTGGTAAATGTGAAGAGAATGCTGGGATGAAAGAAAGAAAAAAAAAGAAAGGGAGGAGGGGAGGGGGAGGAGGAGGAAGAGGAGGAGGAGGTGTAGAGGAGGCGGCACAGAAGCCAGGAATCATCTATAAGGGGCTGGAGCGATAGCAGAGCGGGTAGGGCGTTTGCCTTGCATGCAGCCAACCCGAGTTTGATTCCCAGCATCCCATATGGTCTCCCAAGCACCATCAGGAGTAATTCCTGAGTACATGAGCCAGGAGTAACCCCTGTGCATCGCTGGTTGTGACCCAAAAAGGAAAAAAAAAAATCTGTGAATGTGAAATCCAAAGCAAATTTGAGAATTAGGGCATCTGTCTTTCAAAAGACTAGTTATGTTTGCAAAAGAAGGCAGGGGGAGGGGGTACTTACTCTACATGAAGAAATCTGATAACACCTAGATTAAGTAAGCAAAATTAATACCAAAATTAACAATGAGGAGATAGACTGGATGGACATCACCTCCAAAAGATACCTTTCTCAGAGTATCATATGACCTAATAGGTATTTCAATCAAAAATATATTACTTCTAGCTAATCACAGGGGAACTTCTAATACACTGAACAACATTATGCTGGGCGTGAGATCAGGATGTAAGAGGAAAAAAAGTCATCTTGAAAGATAAACACGAAGGGAAGAGGGGAAGTTGAAGGGGAAAAGGAAGGAAGAGGAGGAAAGGGAAGGGGAAAAAGAGAGGGAGGGAGGGAGAGAGAGAAACTAAATGCAGTATGTGATTGTAGACTATTCTAATAGGAAACGGGAAATGCTGTAAAAAAATGTAGTAAGTCACCTGATTACATCAGAATATAGACAGCCTACTAGTATTGTGTTCATTTATGATACTAGCAACTATATTATGACTATTCTTAGGAATCAGAGCAGAATTATAAAGGGGAAAGCAGCATGTTTTACACAATTTAGGCCCTTTAAGAGTATGGGTGAGCTCTATGCTCTGAGGTCCCTTTTGTGTGCTCAAGAGAGGCTCCAAGTAGAACTAAGGGAACCATATGTCGTGTCAGGGATCAAACTTGGGCATCCCACATGCAAACCATGCATTTAGCCTCTTAACCTACCTCTCAAATCCTGCAATGTATCATACTAAAACAGTTCAAAAAAGCATGCATAGGGCTGAAAAGATAGTACAAGGTACTTGCCTTGCATGCAGTCAACCAAGGTTCAATCCCCAAACTCCACCAAGATTGATTCCTAAGGAATCCCCAAGCTCCACCAGGATTGATTCAAAAGGAAGCCCTGAGTACTGTCAGGTGTGACATCCCCACCTAGCCCGCAAAAATAAAAAGCATATGTGTGCTTACACATGAAGAAAGAAAAAGATTAAGAGCATACACAAATGCAAATATTAAAACAAGTAGCTAAATAATAACCAGATGTTCTTTGTACTCTTATTTTCATAACTTTTGTGCGTTGAAAATTATTTCCAAATAAGGTTTTTTAAAATTAAAGAAAAGCTAGTTCTCTGTGTTCAGAATATAATGGGAATATATACCCCAGCTGAATTTTATAGTGAAAGCAGGCTAGATGGGTTTATGGATAAAGGAAAGCTTCAAATGTCAGAGAAGAAAATCTGTACTTTATTTCTGTGAGCTAGGGAATAAGCACAGAGCTTATTGCAGAAGGGAAGTCTGAAGAGAAATATTTAAGAAAATTTGAGGTTGGACTGCCATGAAGGTAGGGGGAGGGTTAGAAGAGGGGGTACAGTGGGGACATTGGTGGTGGTGAATGTGCACTAGTGGAGGGATGGATGTTTGATCATTGTAGGACTGAAACTTAAACATGAAATCTTGTAACTGTATCTCACAGTGCTACAATAAAAAAAAATAATAATAATTTTTAAAAAATTGAGGCTGGAGAGATAGTACAGGGTTAATACACATGTTGCCAAGCCTGTGGCTGACCCTAGTTGGATCCCCAGCACCAAATGGTCTCCTGAGCATCACTGGGTACAGCCCTGGAGGCCCTAAGCACCATCAGGGTAGCCCAAGTAAACCCAATAATTTTGATGCAGATTGAACCACTGCTCTGGTTGGCTAAGAGTCACTGGGAGGGGCATGCAGGCCTCCTGTGTACTACATGAGAGACACTATTCCCAAATAAATGAATATTCTAGCAAGATTTTAACTAGGTAAAAGTAACAGATAAGTAATAAAGGGACATTTGGATAAATACATACATGAAATTATGGGGTCTTAGCCGAGGAAACTAAGAATAGTAAACAAAAAGTAAAACAAATGCAGAAGACCTAAATGTATCAAAGGCAGGTAGGATTCAGAAATAATTGGAGGGTTGGGGGAGAGAGTTAGCAGGAAGGGTGTTTGCCTTGCATGTGGCTGATCCAGGTTCAATTCCTGGTACCACATATGGTCAACTAAGCCCTGCCTGGAGTGATCCCTGAGTGCAGAGGCAGGAGTAAGCCTTGGGAAGTGCCAGGTATGGTGTCCCCTAAAAAGATATTCATACATGGGCCTGGAGAGATAGTACTAGAGTTTAAGTTGCATTGCTTGTGGCCAACCCTAGTTCAACCCCCAATATCACATGGTCCCAAGTACTACCAGGAGCAACCTTCAAGCACAGAGCTGGTACCAGCACCTGAGTACCACCAGGTATGGCCCAGAGACCTAAAAACTTAACTAAAATGAAATAAAATCATCATAAATAACAGGAAAATGGGCAGGAGGGTTATTATTCAACTGTATATAATTTCTCTCCTTCTCCCCCCACCAACAAATTGTTTATAGACACAACATGACCACATATTCATTCCAAGACCATTCACATACATAATATTAAGAGAAAAACATGAGCTATAAAACCAGATTGAATCAGAAATCAAAAGAGGGCGATTTTTTTCAAAAGAGTAAAGTCAGAAAGGAACCAAGTCAAAATAAAATTGACTTACCTGGCTAAGGAGTCAAATGACATCCACGTGGTATATTTTTATTGGCCTCTGACTCCTCTGTTCAGCAAGTATTTTGATCCTGAAGACAAAAAAGAGGGGGGAGGGGTTGAAATTCATTGCCCTTAAGTATTATAAGTAACACACAAAAAATTTTCCCATCTTTTCCTTCCCTGGACATAGCAAACAAACAAAAGATACAAATGTGAGGACTCTTCCTACTAGGAAGATCTGATACTTTATTTGATCTGATACTTTCTTTTGTCACATATTACTACTTCTGCTTTAAAAGTCAGGCCTGCAACACATAAAACATTATCACAGTCTGTAAACATTAATACTGCAAAGGGGAGGGGCAGGGTGTGGACGGTGGAGAAGACCAGTAGCAAATCCTGAAAAGTGATCAGACCAGATGAATAACCTGAATTTGGAGTATCCCCACCTGTTCAAAACCAAAACTACCATTAAATCAAACAAAAGACTATTTGATGCTTATTATAACTTAAGAATTTCCAGGCTAGGAGCCAGAACGCTAGGACAAAGATAAGACAGAAGACAAGATGTTTGCCTTGCACGTGGCTGACCGGGGTTCCATCCCAGGCTCTCTATATGGTTCCCCAAGTCCTGTCAGGAGCAATCCCTGAATGCAGGACCAGGAGTACGTCCTGAGCACAGCTAGATGCAGCCCAAAAACTTTAAAAAAAAAAAAAAAAAGCTCAGACAGGAATAGCAGATAGAGCACTGTCACAGAGCACTGCCCTGTAAGCATGTGGTCCTGAATACAACCTCTGGGTGCCCCACATATGAAAGTGCTACCCTGGCTGCTCTGCGGTCTGGGACCCCCCAGCATCACAAGTGATTTCCATTCCTGAATACACTGCAGCCAGGTGTGTGAGTACCACAAAAGGGTGCAACCTCAGGCAAGGATCACAACTAAAAAGATGTTCAAGTGCCATGACCAGGAAGTGTGACTCCTGGTGAGCACATCAGCGACCTCCAGGAAGCACCAAAACCATAACTTGTCTGTCTCAGCACAGGGAGCAACCTGCAGCAAGTACTGCAACCTGACAAGCAACCCCAGCCAGCCCCTCTGCTAGGGGTGCATGCAACCTTCAGTCAGCACAGCTGCAACAATGGCAACAATGGCAACAACAAAGGAAGAGAGAGCAAACAGAAACACAGTTCAGGAACCAGACTGACCCCAGTTTGATGCCCAGCGTCACTAAGTGTACCCCTGAGGCTCCTGAGCCCTGCTATGTGTGGCCCTGGTGGCATCGACTACCACCAAGGATTGTCCTGGTGGCCACCAAGCACCAAAGGGCCTGAAGACTGCAGTATTCTCAGGCCCTCAGGCCCTGGTAAAGTCCCGAGCCAAGAATCACAGGAAGCAGCCCCTGAGGCCCCTGACCCTACATGAGAGATCTCCCACATTCCCCCACCCAAAGAAAACAAAGTTTAGATCTTAAAAAAAATTAGAAGGAGGGTTGGAGCAACAGTACAGCTGGTACAGCATTTGCCTTGCACACAGCTGATCAAGGTTTGATCCCCAGCAATCCACATGGTACTCTGAGCACCGCCTGTAGTAAATCCTCAGTGCAAAACCAGGGGTAACCCCTGAGCATCACTAGGTGTGACAAAGCCAAAAAGCCAGAAAAATAAAAATAAATAAAATTAGAAGTAACTGGAGAGAGAGTGCAGGGGTTAACCTAATGCTTTCTGCACATGCAGCCAATGCAAGTTCTATTCCACAGAGCCACACAATTCCCTAAGCACAATCAGGAGACGTGCCTCAGCACCACCAGGTATGACCCTAAAACCCAAAAAACTCCTTTTTTTTTTCTTTTTGGGTCACACCAGACGATGCACAGGGGTTACTTGTTGCTTTGCATTCAGGAATTACTCCTGGTGGTGCTCACAGGACCATATGGGATACTGGGAATCGAACCCGAGTCGACCGCACACAAGGCAAATGCCCTACCCGCTGTGCTATCACTACAGCCCCCCAGAAAGGTTTTTAAAACTTTTTCCCCCCAACCACACTGAAATTTAAAAATATAAGAGAAGATAAAGTCTTCATTTTGTTTTTGTCTGTGTGTTGCTGGGGGCTGAACCCAGGACCACACAACTTCTTAGGACAGCAAGAAGAGCTCTTGCCTGGCATGCAGCTCACCTGGGTTCTATCCCCAGTAACCCAGATGGTCCCATGAGCTCCATCAGGAGTGATTCTTGAGCACAGAGGCAGAAGTAAGCCCTTCTGAGAGCTGAGTGTGGACCCAAAACAAATAAGCAAAAGAAGTATCCTATCAAGGAATGATGACCAATTTGTATTCTGTATTTCTTATGTCCACAGAAACACCCTGGAAAGAAGTGTCCCCCAACCCTGCCCCAGGAAATGTTCAGTTAGATGACAGAAGGCCCCGGTCACAGATCTATAGTCAAAGATCAATCGCTGACTTATCTATCAGGAATCCGAAAGGAGTAAAATGTCCAAAAATATATATACCAAAATCCCATAGAGTATGAAACTGTTCATAAATATAAAAACGTATCTGGAGCCAAGACAATAATGTTGTGCAAAGGCAACAACTGTAATTGACTTCTTGGAACCATGATTTTTTTGCCTGTAACAAAAACAAGTTTATTCTTACCCCCATTTCGTGATTTAAAATCCAGTCAATCATGCAACGAAAAATCATATCACATCAACAAGAAAACTGATGTTTCTTTAAAAATCTGAGGGGGGGGGAGGAAAGACGTTAAGTTTTCTACTAGAATTAACCCCCCCCCCAAAAAAAAAAGACTGATGAGGTTCTTGTTATCAAAACCTGCATCACTAGAGGCTAATGGGGGTTGGGGACAATCAAATTGTGTTTTGTTAATAACTAGTCTGAGATGTGCCTCAAGGTCAGAACAAAGAATTAAACTGGGGGTGGGGGAGCTGACAAAAAGGGGGATGCTTGGAAACACCAACTGGATAAAAAAGAGGCCGCTGAATATTATGAGCATGCTTTCCTTCTGCTATTGTCAGGGAAGGGGAAAGAACTCCACTATTAATCATTGTTCTCTGCGCTGCTCAAGCCCCGTTGCCAGGGGCTCCCTCCCTCCGCCGCCTGCAAGGCTGCACAAGAGGAGCCACCATCCTTGGGAAAAGCCAGCTGTTGCCCACTGGTCTTCAAAGCACCACAGAAGTTTTTGCAGCAAATAAATTTTAGGTGACTTACAGATTATTTAAAATTCGTGTGATTTAAATTTAGCGTTCTTCTGCAGTTGATTAGCAAGCAATAAATGTATCCTTTGTCAAAAATGAAACAGATTTCTCTCCGAACAGTCAACTACAATCAAAAAGTAAAAAAGCATTTAAAGTCATGAAAAAGTTTAAATCTTTAAGATTTAAATTTAAAATTTTTAATCATGAAAATTATATATAAAAATTGTGACTTTTTAAAAAGCCGGTACCTACTTAACTCAGGAATAAGTTATTTTACTACTTATTCCTCAGTACATTAGTGTGTGTTCAAGTAAGTAAAAATGCATTTGGTACCCAAAAAGAATTTATTAGTACACATGACAAACTCTTGAATATAATATTTTTGCTGGGGAGGTGAGGGATACTTGGATAGAACTTCAAATCAAAGCTTATCATGTCAAGTATATTATGAAAAGGATTTAAGGAAACTGTATTACCACTTTTTCCTATGATACACTAGAAAGAACAAAATTGATCTATAATTACTTATTCCCACAGTTATTAACAAACCATAGTAACTGTTTAGTACTATCTAGTGTCAACATGAAAACTGAAATGACACAGTATAAGCAGAAGCCTGGATTTTGGATCCAGCTTTTTCAAGGAGCCTTGTTTGAGAGAGATACAGAATTCAACGAAATGTTTGCTGTGATTTATTAGATGCCAGACACTACAGTGGCACTTATATTTATAAGAAAAGCATGGTTCCTGCACTTGATTATCAAAAATAAAAATATAAAGGGGCCAGAGCAACAGCACAGAGACTGGGGCGCTTGCGTGCAGCAGACCTGGGTTCTATCCCCAGCACTCCATCCAATCACCCGAGCCTGCAGGAGTGATTCCTGAGTACAGAGTGATCTCTCAGTGCAGAGCCAGGAGTAAGTTCGGAGCACCACTAGAAGTGCCCAAAAACAAATAAACAGCAGGAAAAGGGTAGGTATACTTAGTGAAATAAAAAACTATGTTCATTATTTGCTGGGCATCAATTCTCTGCACTGCACCCAGACTGCACAGATACAAGAAGAGATGTTGGAGGCAAAGAAGTACAAAGCCAGTGTAAAGAGAAATTGCCCTACCTTGTCTATAGGATTGCTATTGGTACTAGAGCATATTTAAATTAAAAAATATTCTCCTGGGTAGGTGGGAGAGTATCAAAGGGGGGAAAAAATCATATGTACACTTATTTTCTACAACTATTTTTCAGTAAAGGTAAAGGTAAAGGCCCTCCCGTTGATCATCGATTTGCTCGAGCGGGCCCAGTAACGTCTCCATTGGAGACTTTGTTGTTACTGTGTCTGGCATATCGAATACTCTCGGTAGCTTGCCAGGCTCTCCGAGAGGGGCGGAGGAATCGAACTCGGGTCGGCCATGTTGGCCTCTTGTAAGGCGAACGCCCTACCCGCTGTGCTATCGCTTATCACAACCAAAATGTCATGAGTTTCTTTATAACAAAATATAGAAAGAAGAAAACTTTTATTTTGGGGGGTGGGGGAGGGGGGAACAGTCACACCCAGCAATGCTCAGCAGTTATTCCTGACTCAGGAATCACTCCTGGCAGTGCTCAGGGGACCATATGGGATGTGGGGATGGAATCCGGATTGCATGCAAGGCAAACACCTTCCCCGCTATACTATCACTCCAGCCCAAGAAAAAAACTCCTGTGGTGAAGAGACAGAGATAGTACTTTGGGTAAGGTGCTTGTCTTGTAAATGCACCAACCCCGGTTCAAGCTCCAGTACCACATACGGTCTCCCAACAGTGATCCCTGGGCGCAGAGCCGGTGTGGTTTGAAACCAAAAAATTAGTAAGAATTTTTTTAAAAGAAAAAAAATTCATAAAATTTAGCCATTTGTGTTAGCCAGTCACAAAGACATGAGAGACATTATCGAGGTGCACAGAGGTAGCTGAAAATGAAAGCTATTTTTAACATACCCAGGAAATTGTGCCGTACTTTTTGCTTACACAATGCTATCTACTGAAGAACAATGGCGGTAAACATAACTTCTGTACTTTTTTAAATTACCTGAGATTAAAGAGAGAAGTTAAAAAAAAAAAAGCCAGTTGGCAAAGCAGTCTATTAACATTATGCAAGGACCTGGTTACTAAAACAGGTAAGGAAGCAAGTCGCTGGCTGCGGCTTCTTCTGCCTCCCTCTCCCCCACTCTTGGAAATACTGCATGCGGTGCTGCAGGATCACACAAAATAAACACAGGAAAGGGGATGGGAGCACTGGGTGGGGAAATGAGCAAAGCTCTGGGCTCTACCAGTGGAAGGGCTGGCTCAGTGGAAGGCGTTCCACAAGAATTGCTACAGGGTCAAAAGTTTACAGTGGTTTCAATTTCACCTTTTAGCAGCCAATCACGACACAGAGACTGCAGGCTGACCCCTCCGGCTGCAAATGAACATTAACTCTTAGGGTACCAGCACTGTATTTATTCCTTACCTTCTAAGGTTTTCCTTTTCCTTCCTTTTCTCCCAATGGTTTTGTTTGCTATTGTCTGTTTGTTTGGGGGAGTTGGAGGGGGGAGGGGGGGAGCGTGCGGGTGCCCTCAGAGAGATCGAAGAAAATTTTAAATTCAAGGCCACAATATTATTTAAGAGTATTTTAAATATTTTTGAAGGGAGAAATGATCAAATAATTTTTATCTTTCTCCTTGAAATCAGAATTTCTGCATTATGTCGTGTCTTAAAAAATATATCAATCACTAATGCTAGTATTAAGACAAAGAGGGAACTCAGGCAGGTTAAAAAGACAGATTTATCTCCACAAGGGAGCAATTCCAAGAACAATTTACAGTATGATGAAAGATGATGTTGGTTGTGTTTCCAGTAAATGCTGTAAAAACCACTTGGACAGTGAAGACGTTTATTTAAAGTATTTATCTACACCCCAGTATTTTATAGCACAGATTCTCTATCTCCTCTCCTGATCATTAACATGCAGTATGTCTGTTCTTTCCATTTAACTGTCCATCTTCCAAAATGCAGGTAATGCTTCTAAGAGCTCAACTTTCTTTTCCTATGTTCCCTCTAAAAACACTTCTGCACCCAGGAGTGATTCTCTAAATGGCAAACTCAAGATCAAATAACTGCTCCCTAATTCATCTTTATGCAAATTTCCTACAAGTGCAGGAAACATCAGTAACTAATTCAATGAGTACTATTTTCACACCTTGACTCTCCTGTTTTAAAATTAGATTTCTTTAGAGCATTACATGACAAAAGTGAAGTAGTTCTTCTATTAAATGCTCAAACAGAATGTTCAGAAAAATTCTACATATGCAGATATGTAAATTATTAGTAATGCCAGTATCACTAAGACATTAAAGTTATATTTTAGCATCTTGCTCACTTAAATTTAAACCTATTTAGAAGCCCCTGGAGCAACTACCACTAAGAAAATGATTTTATATAGGATCTTCACTTTCTTATCCAAATCAGCAAAGGCACCAGTCATTTGTGAAAACACTAAGGCTGCTATGCCAATATACAAGAATGTCTTACCAATTTACAACTGTCAAAGATCCTCAAAGTAAATTTACAATGTATAAAGTTTTCAGAGCAATTTAATGGGTTAAGCTGGTTTAAAAAAAAAAACACTTAATATGATCCAGCTTTCTACTTAAGCATTAAAAAGTAATTTTCTAGTACCAACTACTAAACCTTCATGATTAAGGCTTATGTGCATCTGTCAATATACACATAATTTTTAACTTTTAAAATTTAAGGTGTTTTTTTAAAACACAGCTTAAAAATAGCTTTTTTAATATATTAAGTTAGAGGAATCTTTTTTTTTAAACAAGATGGCCTCATTTTGAAAGAAAATGGATGCGATAAAATTTTACATCAAGTCAGCATGTTAGCAAGAAGCTTTTTTGTGTGTTCTGAATTTGATTAATACAAGCCAAGGTCACTTCCTGAAAGATGCCTACCATTGCAGCTGCAGGCGAAGTAAGCTCCATGGAAAGGCTGGGGGAAGGGACTGGGTGATGGCATTTATTAACAGAGACAGGCTTCCATCTCTATGCGCGGCTATATAATGACGGAAGGAAAGGCAAGACTCCAGAAATCCTGGCAAAAATTATTTCTACCCAATATTTTAAAACAAAAAATTAATTCAGTGAATATAATGTGGCATGGGGTTTGTGTCAAAATTATATCAAAGACATCCTCAATTGACAATGTTGAAATGTTTTACCTAATACAACAAAAACCACTCACCACTAGAAATGGAAGTAAATACGGCATTCAATACAACACAATGTGTATCTGCTATGCAAAATGCCCGCAATGGAAGGTACAGGCTCTTGGGAAAAAAAAAAATTCAAATAAAAACCAAGGGTGACCTAAAAATTATGAAGGTAGAAACACAGAACACAAAAGCAAAATATTTGATAAAATTTTACCTAGAATACAACTTAAATTCCATTTCATCAACATTAATGAATATTATATGTGCTCCAAAAGTAAGCCACCAAAATATACATTATCAACTAAAACAAACTCTCTCCTTGAACAGTTAAGAATTTACAAAGCTAGGAAACCATACCTAAGTACCATGCCTGCCCTCTCTGAGGTTCACTGTACACTTCAACAGAAAAAAAAACAGGAACAGGTACGGGAACAGCAACAGAGCCCAAAAGGTTGAGGCTAAGTACAGGCAGAGCATGCTAAGCATGTGATATACCTGGATTTGATTTCTCGAATGCAACAGAGGCAGGGAATAGCCTCGGAGCACTACTGGGTGTGTCCCGTCCGCCCCCCCCCCCCCAAAAAAAAATTTAGAGTCAGAAAATCTGTGTTCCTTGTAAGTTTATGTAACCTTCAATAAATGGTTTTTATTACTTCTTTTTCACACATACAAAATGGGAGTAATTGTATTTAACTATGATTTTCCAGAAATTTCTGTATCTGAATGGCTGTATAATAAAATTGACCTTCTGTTATTATCTGCATGTACAAAAGACACTGTTTTCTACATACGCTGGGAACATAATTTTGTCAGTAGCATTATCATTCCCCTTCCTTTTATTCCGATAGAAGTTTGAGGGGAAACTAGGAGGGGAACAAAACTGAACAGATGCTTAGCTGCTCCGGTTCAAATATACTGACACTGCTTGCGTTTCAAATCATTTTACCTTTAATGGGCAAAGAACTTCCTGCATACAAATTCTGTATATGTTATTCTAATTATGTAAAAGATTTTTTAATATATAATTTGAAGGAAGCTAGTCAAAGGCTAGAAAATAGCAGAGGGGGTAGGGTGTTTACCTTGCATATAGCTGACCTGGATTATATCCCCTACATCCCAAAGGGTCCCCCGAGGCCCACCAGAAGTGATCCCTGAGCAGATATCTAGGAGTAACCCCTGAGCACCACAAGATATGTCCCCAAAACAAACGAATGAACAACAAACAATAAAAATCTGCCAAATAAAAAATATATAAGAATTCGCTAAATTCAGGATATCTGGGCATGGCAAAGAAGTCACTGAGAACAGTTCAACAGAACCACATGGTCTTTGAGTAAGAACAAACCCTAAAAATGGGAAAAAGTAAAACTATGTTTATATTCCTTTTCTTTTTCATATTCCTCCCAAAGACACTTTGTGGGGACTATGGTAGGATGAACATTTCCTCAAATTCTCCTTGCCTCTATATTCTTTTATCCAATCACTTGATTTATCCCAAAAATGCTCAAAACAAAAGCCTAGCCGATGCAGGATCTTCTAACTATAATCCAAGACAAGGGAAGTATATCATTCCCTCCCATCTCCAACTAAATCATTCTTCTCCCTTGAGTTTATCCCCAAGTTCTCAATGCAGTCCTCATTTGGCAAGTGAAACTGGGTCCTGCTCCAATACAGCTTTTGTGCCAAAAATAGAATATTTTTGAGAAGAAATAGTGACTACAATAGCAAACAAAAATGTTGACCAGCATGTTTCCTTGCTATGCCAGAGTGGTTCACAGATATAAGTTTGAAAACCACTCTGATGTTCACAAAAAAAGTGTTTTTGAAAGACTTACACCAGAATGATCTCCTCAGTGCAGAGTCAGGAACAAGCCCTCAGCACCACCAGCCTATCCCCCCCAAAAAAGCGGGGGTGGGGTATGCAGCACAGCTGATAGTACAGTGGGAAAAGAAAGAGGTTAACCTGCACACAGCTAACCTGGATTTGAAAACTAGCATCGCATATGGTTCCCCAAGTCCAGACTGATATCTGTTTAAAAAATAATGAACAATTCTTTTCTATGACATCAAACTAGGTAGATGGGCTATGAAACAACTGGAAAATTCTGTTTTAAAAATATATAAAATACTGTGGTCCAGTGAGATGGAACACATGCTCTGCATCTAGGAGCCCTGGGTTCTACTCTTAGCCCAGTGTATGCTCCCCTGAGCACTACCAGGAGTGATCCCTGAGCACCAAAGCCAAGACACCAAATACAAATACACACACACACACACACACACACTCACTCACACACACACACACACACACACACACAGAGGCCAGGAAATAGCCCAAAGATCAAGGACCCTTGCCCTGCATATGCAATAACCACCAAGTTAGGTCCTAGAAGGACCTGGAAGTAGTGACACATTCCTGGAGTGTCAGTTCAATTGGTCAAATACACTAACAGTGGACCCTGCACCCCTGAGCACTGCTTAGGAAACACACACACACACACACACACACACACACACACACACGCACGCACACACACACACACTCTCTCCATGTAGTACCACTTGGGAATAATGCAACTATGCCATATGTTACTGTTCTTTTAAAAGCTCATTAGGCTATAAACTTCAATAAAAGTTTTTGTTGTTGCTGTTGATTTGGGGCTACACCCAGAGATCCTCAGGGCTTACTCCTAGCTCTGTACTCAAGAATCCTTCCTGACTCTTGAAGGTGAGGGAGGGGCAGGGGGAGTGTCATATGGGAATGCTGCAGATCAACCCCAGGCTGGCTGCATGCAAGGCAAATGCCCTACCTGATGTGGCCCCATCAACCAAACTTATCAAGTGAAAAGCTAATACTCTGTTATTCCTAGCACATTAAGAATAAATGCACATCACCTTTCAATTTCACAAATAACTGTTAAGTTATACCATATTGTACTGTACTGCTGTTCAGGTACTGTGGAATCAGAGATAGTCAAGGTCACAGATCCTCAGAAGTCCTTAAATTCAGAGATTCTCATCCTGGGTGAGAAAGAAAGGTGCTCAGAGGAATTAAAAACAAATAAACAAAAGAACTGGGCTGTGGCCAAAGTACAGGGTAGGGTGTTTGCCTCTCCACCCCCCCACCACCCAGGTCAGCCAGGATTCAATCTCTGGCATCCCATTTGGTCCCCTGAGACACTGCCAGGAGTGATTCCTAAGCACAGAGCCTGGACTAACCTTGAGCATCACCAGATGTGACCAAAATAAACAAACAAACAACAAAAAAAAAAACCTCAAAGTATATGTCTTTTGAAACTGGACAAATTTTAAAGATGAACAAAGGACCTATTTTTTTAAATCACAGGATTTATTGTATTCTATTATTATTAATAATAATAATATATATAAAAGGCATTACAAGAAAGTTAGACATTCCATAAAGGAAATAAATGGTACAATATGGAAAAGAAAAGGGCAGGTGTAAGAAAGAAGCAATTTCAGGTCAAAGAAGGGTTCTCTGGAGATTCAGCACTTAATCTGAGATGCATGGAACCGGCTGTGCAAAACGTGTTTCATGCAAATTTTACACTGTATGATAGCACTCAACACAGCAAAATTAATTATTATAATAATCTGTTTAATACCATTAAGTCTAACTGGCTCAACCTTCCAATCTGAGACATAAACTGCCTGCAGAAATGGAAACAATGTACTGATCTGCCTAAAGGGTAATATACTTCACTTGAAAACTTAAGTATGGCTCTTTTACTGACTTTAATAAATTTAAAACCAGTATCTGTGGCCAGAGAGCGCTCAGAGTACTAAAGCACAGACCTGGCATGTGAAGGTCCCAGGAAGAGTCCCAAAATCATGATTCCTGGCACTGCAGTCTCCTAAGCACCACCAAGGGGCATCCTCCAGCCCAGCATGGAGTTGGGAGAGCATCCTCAGCACCACTGGGCATTTTTGAAAACAAAAAGAGGAAAAATAACACAGCACATGGCTTTCTAAGAAGTATCAGTAGTGAGGCAGCCAAGGGAATATTACGAAAAGCCATGCTTATTTAATGGACTTGGAGGATTATACAGACTTGAATTTCAGCTCTCCTAACCATCATTTCCTCCTCTGAACTTTTCTTAGCCCTAAGATCTCCTATGGCAGTTACAAGACTTCGTGATTGAGCTCCTCACTGTCATCAACATTGTCAGGAAAAGCCAAGTCTCTAGATGCAAAAACAGCCCCAATTACTATTAAGACGGTCTCCCAGGACCTTGTACTTGATGAGTTCATTTGTTCTTATTTAAAGCCAACTTGTTAGAATTGTGCATATCTAGTTTCCAAACTAACAACAAATTAGAAGGAAGATTAGAAGCAATAAAATACTGACTATAGCAACAAAGCACAGCTTTGTTGACACTACAGACACTTTGACTGACACTATAGAAAACTGAAGAAAATGCAAAGCAAAAATTAAAGCCTTAAAAGTACAATGGTCTGGAACACTGCCTCCCAAAGTGGGCAATACCCCTGTGTACAATACAAAATACATAAATCTAAAAAGATTGAAACTATGCTCAGCTATCTCCAGTACCAGATTTCTTATATTTTTTAAATAACAGAGTTTAAACATCAATCAAATAAATCTAGTTCAATTTGAACACCAGAATGATAATGGTAAAATGATTATAAACTTGATGCTAGATCAATAGTAAGGGGCTTGCCTAGAACACAACTGACCCGGGTTCAATTCCCAGGATCCAATTACTGGTTCCCTGCGCCCCTCCAGGAGTGACCTCTGTGTGCAGAGCCGGGAATAAACCCTGAGAAAGGCCAGGTATACCTCTTCCCCTCCAAAAATAAAAAAACGTGTATCTTGAGCTAGAGAGACAGCTCATAGAACTGAGTGAATGCTTTGCATGTAGGTGCTGGGGAGGGTGGATAAAGGGGGCAAAAAGGGATGAGACAGAGCAGGTTCAATCCTCAGTGCCACAAGGTCTCGAGTACCACCAGGTACAGAGGTGGTGTAGTCCCCAAACTATCAGGTATGGCCCAATGTCAAAAAAATGTGTGTGTGTGTATATACATATATATACATATATACCTACATATATATATACATACACACACACACACACACACACACACACACACACACATATCCCCACAAGTGACCTGATAACAGAGAAAGTAGCAGACTTCATAATGAGCCAAGTAGTCAAAGTTGACGTCACCAAAAGTAGGACTAATCAGAACTGTGCCTCCTGAAAAGGAGACCAAGAACACCTCATGAAGAAGACCCTATGAGTCCTAGTACAGAATGTGGCAATAATAGTTGTAACATATTATTAACCTAACAAGAAGTATTATCTTTCATGACGAGGACTCCAAAAGCTGTGACTTACCCACTCTGAAGAAACACAGCTTCATGTACACTAAAATACTTCATTAACATCTGTGGTAAGTGGCAGATCTTAACATCAAAGAGTCCCCCAAGCACTTCAGGAGTTGCCCTGGTGGCATTCACTTTAGAATAATGATTCTCAAGGCCATCTTACGAACCCTAGGTGTACAAAGGTTAGAAAACACTATACGATAATAACACTGCTCCTCCTAAGATTTACCCAGATGCCTCGTTTACCTCTATGTTTTCAGCTCACTTTCCTGCTCCTAAATTGGACTACACACCCATCCAATGAGCTCAGCAGCTAGCACTGTTACGGAGGACGTGTTCAGGGAGAGACTAGAATGAGGAGAGGATTATAGACCCTAATTTATATATGTCATCTAAGGTCCTCCTCCAGAACTTACTTGCATATAGTCAGATGACATCATATTACGTGCACTGTTTAGGATCACCCCCCCACACACACACACACACACAAAAAAATAGCTTGTAAGAAATTTCCAAAGAGTGGACAGAGAGATAGTACAGCAGGTAAAGATTTGCCTTGCATGCTGTCGGCCCGAGTTCAATCCCATATGGTCCCACACATGAGGACAAGTGTGATCTGACTGGTCATCTCACAATCAGCCCACAACCTCACTTGCAACCAGATTGACTATTGCAAACGGATGATCTCATAAGATGTAACCAACCACACAGCAGAAAAAGCTAAGGGGCAAAGACACATAACATTTATAAGCCCATTATCACTTAAAGGGCCCTTTTTTTTCACTGCTTAGTACATTACCCCCCTCCCCCTTGCATGTCTTGTCCATTCCAACTTGAATTGTTAAACAGAAGAGTTGTGAAACAGATAACTGTGGTGGTCTGTGTGCTGATCTCACACAGTGTCCTCAAGGACTCAAAGCGGATCAGTATCTACTGTAACAATGCTGCTGACATCCCTAATTTGCTTATCAGCTGGTATCTCTATTCTTTACTCTCTTGAAGGCAGTGTCTACTGCTTTAAACCATAGTATCTAACACACAGTAGGCACACAAAGTTCTGTTGATTAAATAAGAGAAAAAATGGTAAGCGGTAAGTACAATATGCACAAAAACAATAGGGAAGAGAATCACTGCACAGAAAGAGGTGAAAAATATTCAGAAGTTGCTTTCCAATAAAAAGATATTACTTAAATCTCTAACAACTGAGATTTGCTGAAGTTATTCTACTATCCTAATACATAACAGATTATCTTTTGGTTACAAGCACAAAAGGTAATGAAGTGAGATAACTGCAAACTAGCACGATAGCACTGTCCTCCCGTTGTTCATCGATTTGCTCAAGCGGGCACCAGTAAGATCTCCATTGTGAGACTTGTTACTGTTTTTGGCATATCGAATACGCCACGGGGAGCTTGCCAGACTGCTGTGCGGGTGGGACACGCTCGGAAGCTTGCCGGGCTCTCTGGGAGGGATGGAGGAATAGAACCCGGGTCGGTCGCGTGCAAGGCAAACACCCTTACCCACTGTGCTCCAGTGCAACTGCAAAACAGAAGAGCAAAAACAAATCTGCCAGAAAATAATTTCAGGTATTAACAGAATGCTTGGTCTCATGAGATTAAAACAATAACAGATGCCAATACAACCATACAATACAGTGACAATACAGTGACTATAGCTTTCTAAAGTTCCAAACACACACATATACACACTTAGTATCATTCTATTTAATTTCAATTGTCTTCATTTCTGTTCAGGAATGTTCAGAATTCTGCCAGGGGAGAAAATCTTGCCCCTCTATGCTCTGTGGAATGTACAAAAATTCGTTTGTCCAGAAAAAAAATTATGCATAACATGGTAGAAAACTCTGTCATAAAATGAGAAATTTAAAGTAGAAAATGAGAAAGCAGTGTAACAAAAATGACAAAATAAACTACTTCAAATAGTTGAAAACTTTATCAGAAAGCAAAACCATACTTCGATAGGTTGTTGAAGAATTAAATGAAGTACATAAAGCTCTTAAAATATTTAGATTACAATACATGTATCAAGTGCTCAATAAATGGTAACACTGATACTACTGCTTTATCAAAAAAAAAATTGAAAAGAAGACTATGAGCTGAACCTAAACTCCCTTGAACTCTAAACAGATACAGGAACAAGGAATTGCCATTTTAAAAGTGTGACCGGGTAGTCTGGACCCCAGAAGCAGATCAGTCAGTGTCCTAGAGTCATTTCAAGAACAGAAATTATAGGGGGCTAATTATCTATGTTTAAACAGTAAGTATAACTTTTCATCTTTTTCTTACTTGTTAGCACGCTTACAGATTCAAAGGTGAAACAAAACTTGACTTCCCCAAGTTTGATACTAACTTGACTATGTTCTCACAACTACCACTTCACTGCATCCTTTCCAAAAGCAATAATGCACAACTTAGGTTATTTTTATTTGAATTTTTTAAATTAAAAACTCATACTATGGATTTTGTTTCTTTCACAAAACACCCATTTGCCACCTTGTTCGAATATAAACTTCCTTTATGCTTCTGAAATATATGTCTTTTTGTTTTATAAGTATTCGGTATGCCAAACACAGTAACAAGTCTCACAGTGTTACTGGGCCCGCTCAAGGAAATCGATGAACAACAGGAGGACAGTGACAGTGATAGTTGTTTTATAATTTGGAAAAAAAAAAAAGGACTGGAGAGAGTTTTGGGGATGGGAGAGGGTGTTAAGTCACTGGACTTACAAATAGCCAATGTAGGTCCAAACAGGAGTGGCCCCTGAGGTAGAGGAAGGAGTAAGCCCTGAGCACCACCACCCATTGTGGTTAAAAAAATAAAATAAAATAAAATAAAATAGGGAGCTGGAGCGATAGCACAGCGGGTGGGGTGTTTGCGTTGCACGCAGCGACCCAGGTTCAATTCCCAGCATCCCATACGGTCCCCCGAGTACCGCCAGGAGTGATTCCTGAGTGCAGAGCCAGGAGTAACCCCTAAGCATTGCTAGATGTGACCCAAAAAGCAAAAATAAATAAATGAATAAAAATAAAACCACCAGAAAAAATGAGAAAAAGGAAGGGAAAGAAGAAAGAGGAGGGTAAAAGGCTATAAGAGGAAGGAGGAGAAGGAAGAGGAAGATAAGGAAAGGAAGAAGAAAAAAAGCAAAAGCCCAGTAGCAAAAGTTATATTCCTGTTCAAAAGGAAAAGACTATGTGAAGATTCAGAGTGAAAACAGTTATCTACAAGCCCAGGAATGAGGTCTCAGACAAAAACTAACCTGCAGATATCATGTCTCAGACTTCTGGGCTCCAGAACTAATAGAAAGTAAGCTTCTCCTGTTTGCACTAGCCACCTTGCCTGTGGCACTGTTTTGGGAGCCCTAAGCATACCTACACAGTAACATAGCCCCTCCTAAAACTTCATTGGGTTTATGGATTGGTAATGTGTCTGTAGTTATCATCACTGGTTTCTCAAACTGATCTATTACATAATACCAGAAAATATTAGATTCATTTCCAATGTACAAAAAGGATCTAAAACAAAATCAGAAATTACACTGATTATCATACATACATTATGAACTATATCAAAATCAGTGGTTTTCTACCTTTTTTACACATGCAGACTAACATGGGTCAGCTGACCAGAGGATAAAAAAAACGATTAGCAAACTATGCACTACGTGGCTACATCATCTGAATATAAATGTGGATATTCTGAATTTGGCGGTAGGGGGTGGCAAATGGTTTGGGTTTGGGGGCCACACCTATCAATGCTCAAGGATTACTTCTGGCTCTACACTCAGGAATTATTCCTGGTGGTGCTTTAGGGAACCATACGAGATGCCTGGGATCAAACCTGGAGAGGTTGCAGACAAGACAAGCACCCTATCACTCTGGCCCCATATTCTGAATTTTTGTGTGATTAATATTTAATCAATAATATAAAGACAGATTTCCCAACATGAGGAACATTACAGATACTGTTTCTAGAAAGAAGAAAAAGCACAGTCCATGGGTTCTGAATTAAACCCATGTGTTACCAGTGATTAATTATATGGCTTTTTAGAAGTCATTTCACCTTTCTGACCTTCAAATTCTCAACTGCAAAAGGGGATGAAATTAATATTTTACCAGATTATCAGAATTAGAGAACCACTTAAGTACCTGGCCCATTTCCTATCATAAGGTAGGCAACTCCATAAACAATCTAAGAAATGACCATCACCCATACACCACTGGATAACGGAACTTTCAACAATTTTCCCTTTCCCTTTTGTTTGTTGTTGTCATGGCAGCCACATTTGGATACCAATTATTAGAGATTACACCCAGAAATGTGCAATGTGGGGGCAATACCAAGGATGGATTCATATCAACTCATCATATCATGCATATGATTAAATAAGGCAAGTAAAGTACCACAAAGTCACATCCCTAAATCTGGGAATATATATATATATATACATATATACACACACATACATAATTATAATAATAAGGCCCTCCCGTTGATCATTGATTTGCTCGAGCGGGCCCAGTAACGTCTCCATTGGAGACTTTGTTGTTACTGTGTTTGGCATATCGAATACGTCATGGGGAGCTTGCCAGGCTCTGCTGTGCGGGCGAGATACTCTCGGTAGCTTGCCGGGCTCTCCGAGAGGGGCGGAGGAATCGAACTCGGGTCGGCCATGTTGGCTGCGTGCAAGGCAAACGCCCTACCGCTGTGCTATCGCTCCAGCCCATATATATGTATATATGTATATATATGTATGTATGTATTTATGTATGTATGTATTTATATACATATATATGGGCTGGAGCGATAGCACAGCGGTAGGGCGTTTGCCTGTTTGCCGACCCGAGTTCGATTCCTCCGCCCCTCTCGGAGAGCCCGGCAAGCTACAGAGAGTATTCAATATGCCAGACACAATAACAACAAAGTCTCCAATGGAGACGTTACTGGGCCCGCTGGAGCAAATCAATGATCAACGGGAGGGCCTTTACCTTTACTTTTATACATATATATACATATATATGGGTTTTCTTTTTATAATTTATAGGGTCACATACAGTAGTGCTCAATATGATAGAGGGAACCTGAGAGTCCCATGTTGGTTCAAAGCTCAGGCCCAGCTGTGTGATGTTTAAGCCTAGTGGTGGGTGCCTGGGGCCCACCAGGGCTACATCCAGCTGTACTCAGGGGGCAATTTAGTACCAAAGGTCAAGCTCAGGACCTCACAGGTACTAGGTAAGTGCTCTACCATTTGAACAATAACCCCAGTTCCTGGGTGGAAAACTTTTAAATCTTTTTGGTAGGCAATTCTGAAATATCTACCCAAACACTGACTATCCCTTTGACCCAAAAACTAATCTGTTCTAAGGAAATATTTGTGCAAGTAAGTAGAGATGGAAGAAAAAGATGTTCATCAGCAGAGCTCTGGTTTAATTTTAGCTCCACCCTTTCCTTTTCCTCCTTCCCTTTGTTGTTACGATGACCAGGGACTGCACAAACATTTCATTGTGATTGTAACTGGGGTGGTCCATCAGGCTGTGGTGCTTGTTCATCAGCCCCGGTGCTCACTGGAGTTCACAAGTGCTCAGTTACAGTGCTTGCACATTTGCTCCCCGTGGTGCTACTCGTGCTCAGTCTGGTTGTGGAGCCCGGCAGGGGTTGCTGTGTGCTCACACACCTGCTCACAGCGGGGCCGTAATTCTCACTGCAGAGCCTGCACATGTTTCCTAGTTGCAGTGTACACCAGGGATCAGGAATCAAACTTTAGTTGTGGTGCTTGCATATGACTGGCTACACTGTGCCAGAGACACACACTGTTGTGGCACTGGAGCTCCCAAACAGAGCCAGCAAGACCACACTCAGCACTCTGCTGCACGCCTGCTGGGCGGGCAACTTCCCTATCCCTGGGCCCCTATCATTAATTTTTAAGTGAAGAGATCTCCATGTACTGAAAAAGAGGCAGCAATGACAGAATGAACATAAAGGAACCCCAAAATAAAAACTGTGGGTCAAAGAGATCAAGTGGTAAAGCACCAAATGTACAGACCGCATGTGAGATCCTGAGTCTGGTCCCTGGACACATGCCTTCTCCAGCACTGCCAGGTGTAAGCCCCAACGGCTCCAGAGCACTACAGGGCCAAGCAGTGAAGCACCAAGCCTACAATGAGGGTTGTCTCTATAAAAATTAAATTACAAGTTCGATTCCCGGCCATCTACAGTCCCCTGAGGCCTGCCAGGAGTAACCCCTGAGTACAGGGCCATAAGGAAACCCTGAGCACCACCAGGTGTGGCTCAAAAACAAAAGTAAACCAAAAATATCAATAAAATAATATTTTTTATTTGAAATACTGTGTTTCTATATATACACCATGCAACTATGAGAACAATACCAAACCAGCAAACAATTGCTCATATATTCTATTTTAAACATTTTTAAAACTCAATTTTTTCTAGTCAAAAGATTTAATATATTCACTTTTAAAGTAAATTAGGAGGGGCCGGAGTGATAGTACAGTGGGTAGGGTGTTTGCCTTGCACACAGCCGAGCTGGCTTCGATCCCCAGCATCCCATATGGTCTTCCAAGCACCTCCAGGAGTAATTCCTGAGTGCAGTGTCAGGAGTAACCCCTGAGCATTGCTGGGTGTGACCCAAAAAAAAAAAAAGTAAATTAGAGGGTGGAGAGATAACTCAGGTCTCAGAGCATTCTTTTCATGCAGGAGGCTATGGTGCAAGCCCTTGTACCATTTGACCCTCCACGGACCACCAGACATAACAACCCTTTGAGCACAACAAAGCCAGGAGCAGCCCCCGTGGGTAGTGCCAGATGTGGCCCTCCAAAAGTAAACAAATATAAAATAAACATTCTTTATGCTCCAAAGAAGCAAAAGTTAAATTCAAAGTGACACTAGTCACAGGTTTGTCGAATTGGGTATTTATAAGCAGATGAGTCAAAGAAGAGAGAATAGAAATATAAGCTTCCCCCAAACAAGAGAGGTGGAAATTGCCCTGGTCAGCAGAGTTAAGCTCTCATAAATAAGCAAGCCGGCAACTCTCAAGACCTCGCGTTCTGGATGCCATTCTGGGATGTCTGCCTGGGCTGCCAACTTTCCCAAGTTGGTTTTGCAAGACTTCAGAATTCAGACAGCAGTATCTAACAAATCACACAGTCCCCAAATGGAGGACTCGTTTTGGAGGAAAAAAATAGCCCCCAAGGTTGAAAGAAGCTGTGACTAGAGGCCAGAGATATAGTACATTAGCCTTGCATGTGGCAAACTGTCGTTCAGTCCCTAGCACTGAATCGTCCCCTGAGCACCTTCAGGATCGATTCCAGAGCACAGAGCTCATAGGGTACTATAGAGTACAGCCCCCAGATCCAAATGAAAACCTAGTGAAATGTGCACTCATAACATAAAATCACTTTAATATTGCCCTAATGAGACACAAGAAATCTGCATCCAAAAATGAGACATCTCAGGACCAAAAGAAGGCCACGGGGCTAAAGCACCTTCCTGTAAGCATGCGGCTGTGAGTTCAACCTCTGTTGCACATGCAAAGCACAATTTAGGCAACTCTACAGTCCAAGAGCCTCAGCACCAAAACAATTCCCAACCACTGAACAGCCAGGTGAGTGCAAGCACCACAACTAAAGGGTGTGAACGAAAGCCAAGTGCCACAACTAAGAAAATGGACAAGCACTGTGACCTGGAATGCAACCCTGAATGTACACAAGTACCATGATTAAATGAGTGTACACATACACACACACGCATGCATGCACACACACACATGCACACATGTACACACGTACACATAACACACACATACACACACACACACCAACAAGCATGTGTAAAAGCACAGCTAAAGGAGGTCAGATTGGGGAGAAAGTACACTGCCAGGGAAAACAGAGTGCCAGACAAGGTTCAGCATTTTAGATTAGTTTTGAAATGAACAAGTTTTCATTTCTGAGGATAATCCAAGTTTTACTCCATAGAATAACACTGAGTCTAGAATCATGGAAGGTCACAAGGCCAATAGTGCGGTGGGCATGGCACTTGTCTTGCACACGGTTGTACCTGGTTCAATCCCCAGCATCCCATAAGATCCCCCTGAGTACCAATAGGAGTAATTCCTGAGTGCAGAGCCAGGAGTAAGCCCTGAGCATCGCCGGGTATGTCCCAAAAAGAAAAAAAAGAAAAAATCACCTTGTTTTACTAGATGATGAAAACGAAGCTCAAGTGACTTGACCAAGATCATACAGTAAAACAAATGAAAACTGAATAGGTATCTGACCTCCAGTTCTGTATGTTTTTCTGGATCGTAGTGATTCTCATGTTAGCTTACAGTTTTAAATCAATTCCCTTTACCAAGTAAATTAGCAAAAAATAGCACCAAATAACATGCTTGGTTTTATAAATATGCATAAATGAAACTAATGTTAGCTGGCATATACTACCTGGCATATTTGCAAGACTATCTTTAGAGATCTGCATTCATTGAAATTTCAAGCATGTAAAATCTTGATCAGACATTGCAAAGGTGTCTGCTCTGTAGAAGCAGAGATGAAAATGCATTATGAGAACCGACTCATCCAATTCCCCTGGAGATAGAGTACCCAGTTATATTCTAATTAGCTAAAAGACTAAATTTTCTAGACAAATATATATCTGAACAGCATTTTGTTTGTTTCAGTGGCACTTAAAAAAAAAAAAAGTCTTGATTCTCATCGCCGATCTCAAAGTCACCTTCCAGCCTAAAGGAACAACATAGCTCTGATTCTCTCCCTAGAATAAGATTCATTTGGGGGTGGAAAAAGTATCTCCTTTCTTTATTTTCTTCATGAAACGCCATAAAATTATTTAATATACAGCTTTTCTGCAATAACATATATATTGAACAGACAAAAATCCAGAAACTAAGAGAAATGACAACTAACAGCAATTTGAGACAAAGGGTACATGAAATAGAAGCCAGGAAGACAATAGATCTCTGAAATCTAGTTTGGAGAAAATAAAATAATCTCTGTTCAATATGAACAAAGGCTAAGGCAACTGGTAATTTGAAGTTAAGTTTATCAAAAGGGGGAAAAAAAAGGAATGTAAAGAAATGTTTACTTCTGTCTATATAAAAATAATAGTAAAATACAATGAGACATCTTAGACATACTCAAAAAATGACAAAATAAATCTGCTACACTTAAAAAGACACAAATTGAATAAAATCATATTACCATAATATATAACTACAGATAATTTATAAATATATCATTAGTCTTCCATCAAATTAAAATGCAATATTCAAGGAAAATGTCATTTAGCAACACTGCTAATACAAAATACTGTTTAAATGTAATTTCGCTGGATTTGACTGGGTAATGCAAAGCGACAATTAACTTCATTTTACACACTGAGTGCTGATATTTTTCTCTAACAAAATCCAAGTATTCAGGGCTATGAGTGATGAGTGACCTTGAGGCAGCACTTGGAAGGCAGTCACCATGGCAACACCACCACAAATGTGCCTCTTCCTCAGCAAAAGGAACAACCTGGTGCATGAGGATTTTAAAACCATGGGAAACAAAATTTTCTTCAAGCAAAAAATTGACATAACTTGTTTTTATTAATGTTTATAACAACCTTTCTATTTTATGTTCATGTTTATTCTATATGGAAAAAAACACTGCTTCCTTAATAAAATTCATTAAGCTGCACAGAAATTCCTTTCCACATTTCTTTCATTTTGTTTCCTCTATGGGCAATATAAATTGCTGAGATATAAAGCCCAAAAAGAGTTTAAATGCTTTTCAAAATTTTAACAAAATTTAATCTTTCATCACTGTGAAAAAATAGCTCATCTTAATAAAAATATTTATTTTCCAGCCTGCACTGTGATATAGAAAACACTAAGAAGGATTGACTTAAAATTTTGAATTATAAAACATGAATGTATAATACAGCTTATATACACTAAAAAACCAAGCTTGCTTGCCAAGAATTGCTTAACATGTGCAATTTGTGTGTATATAAAATTATGAAGCTTTGCTTCAGACATAAGTTGTATTTCTTTTTAGAGAATCTACTATTTGAAAAGCATTAATGTAACACTTCTGTCATTTTATCACAAACACAAGCACATCGAATGAGTACGAAAAAGAGATTAAGCTTTTGCTCATACACCCAAAAGACAATCTTTAAAAAGAACACAACAAGAACGTTTATAAGTTGACATTTAAATTTTTTTCATTGATTTAACTAGTTACAAAGCAGTAATTTCCAAGCTGTTATAAGTATCAACACTTATAATAAACTGATATCTCATTCTTAAGTATTGCAAAAAAAATCTGGACTATCAACATCCCAAAGAGCAAGAAATTTTCTAACTGGCTCCTTTTCCAGGAATATAAATTTCCATTCCCCTCCCCCACAGTATTCAATCATAATGGAATGTCATTTTATGCTTGAAAGTATTTTATTGATCATCCGATGTCTGCAACAAAAGGGTAAAAACTGAAATAATAATTAACTTCTATATGATCATAGACTCTAAGGATTGAAGATACACTTTATTTTGAACTATTACTATAATCATTAGGATACCATGTTCCAAATATAAACATAATCCGATTGTTAAAATACAATGAAAACTGTACTATTTGCCTATAAATGAATCTCTTAAGCTTATCATACCTTCATGGAAGGATCCAGAATGAATAACATCACTAAATTACAACAGCAATCATCAATTTACATTTTTGTTTCTAAATTTATAAATAAAATAAACATTGCTAACTTGCTAACATTAAGTACCAATTATGTGGAAGAAGTTGAATAAAGGCATTTCAAGTCTTTCAATGTAATCAGTCATATGATGAATATTTCCGTGAAATATCATCTAAAACGTTATTTTTATTACTTCTCAGAGAACAATTTTATTAACCCACCCTTAAATTTTTTCGGGGGGGACCAACTTGGGAACATCTGGAAGACCATTTGGTATCTGCCAGTACAGGGTATCAACCCAGGTCTCTCATATGCAAAGCATGCACTCAGTCTGTTAAGCTGTCTCTTGGACCCTTGAGTCAAACACTCTTTAAACCTAGTAATTGTCAACTGCAATTGCCCATGTCTTTCTAACTCTGGAATGTTGTTTCAAACACTCAGTATCAATTCATAAGCTTTTTTTAAAAGTTATTATTTTAGCAGTTAAAATAACTACAAACGAGCACTGTTTACAATAGCCAGAATCTGGAAAAAACCTGAGTGCCCGAGAACAGATGAGAGGTTAAAGAAACTTTGGTACATCTACACAATGGAGTACTATGTAGCTGTTAGAAAAGATGAAGTCATGAAATTTACACACAAGTGGTACTACATGGCAAGTATCATGCTAAGCGAAATGTGTCAGAAAGAGAGGGACAGACATAGAAAGACTGCACTCATCTGGGGAACATAAAGTTACAAAGTAGGAGACTAACACCCAAGAATAGCCGAGATAAGTATCAGGAGGTTCACTCCATGGCTTGGAGGCCAGCCACACATGCTAGGGAAAAAGGCAGCTCAGAAAGAGAAGGCAGCACCAAATAAAGGTGTTGGGAGGAACCTCCCAGGATGGGAGATGCATGCTGAAAGTAGACTATAGACCGAACATGACTGCCACTCAATGCAAACCACAGCACCCAAAAGGAGAGAGAGAACAAAAGGGAATGCCCTGCCACAGAGGCAGGGTGGGATGGAGGGGATGGAGGGTGGGAGGGATACGGGGTTCAGTGGTGGTGGAAAATGGGCACTGGTGGAGGGATAGGTACTCGGTCATTGTATAATTGAAACCCAAGCACAAAAATTTGTAAGCCTACAAATGTACCTCATGGTGTTTCACTAATGAAAATTTTAAAAAATAACAATAACTGCAAACGAAGATATCTGGAGAATGAAAGTCTGAAAAGTGGGGGCCGGGGCAATAATACAGCAGCAAAGGTGTTTGCCTTGCATGTGGCCAATCCACGTTCAATCCTTGGCATCTCCTACGGTCCTCAGACACCACCAGAAGTGATTCCTGAGTGCAGAGCCAGGAATACCACACCTGAGCACCACCAGGTGTGGCCCCCAAAACAAAAAATAATAAAATAATAAAACAACTAAAGTCTGAAAAGCTTCTCAAGCAATGAAGGATTCGACAGCAAAAAGTTCTCTTTAAGCAATCTATGTCCAACCCCTAGAGCCAATCACCAATTTTCAGAAAATACAAAGGACAGAAGAATGTAACACCAAAGGGATGTACAAATCCAGATGGCTGACAATTTTGCATGCAAGACATCACCCCAACAAATAAAGTGCAAGAAGAAAACAAAAAACAGCAGCAGTGAAGACCTAAAATAAAAGGAGGAAAAGAAAATAAACTGCCCTATCCGCATCTAATCCAAACAAACAAGAGCAGTATGACGCAAGCAAATGAAAAAACTTAACAAAATCTAGGTATCTAACATTAAAGTTTTTAAGTGAGATGATCTTGTGATTTATTGAAATTTTAATATTAAGTTCTTAATGTTTAAATACACTTATTAAAATTTTACAGAGGGAATAGTACTCTGTCCAGGACTTGCTTTAAGACAATACAGGTCCCCAAGCACTGCTAATAGAGCCCTAAGGCCCCACCCTCAAAGAAATAATTTGGTAAAAGGGAAGCATAAAAATTGACAACGAGACAGATTCTTACTTCATCACATGTTATTCAGCTTACTTTTGCATGTTTGAAATTCCATATCGAAGAAGGTTTTTTGTAATTACTTATATGCTTATATCCCCCGGAAAGCCTTCATCGATCTAAAATAGAATTCAAATCCATTTCAAGACACCATATACAAGTGAATTCTAATAGCTTCAAAAGTTGATAAACAGGAGAAGCACCCTGATTCTTCTGAGACTTTTTGAAAAAGACTTTTACATCTTCCTTTTTAAATTTTCACAAAGCTCAGACCTCAAAAAGTAACAATACTTTAGAAAGTTTAACTTAATGTCTTTTAATATTAATATCTGTAAGAGATTCACCAGTAAATCACTATATGCTTATCTCTATTTTAACAAGAAAATACCCTCTGCCAATTCACAGGTATTTAAATGGTGTAAAACTTGTTTACAATTGTAAACAACCAGAGAGACAGTACAGTGGATAGCCTTGCAGGCAGCTGACCCAGGTTCAATCCTCGCATCCCATTCGGTCCTCTGAGCACCACTGCCAGAAGTAACTCCTGAATGCGGAGCCAGGAGTAAGCTCTGAGCACTGCCAGGTCTGCCCCCCCCCCCAAAAAAAAGTGTATATATTTGTATATATTTACATAGATATACACAAGCTGTGTACATATTTTTTATACATATTTTTAAAGTCAGCCCCAGACATAAGGCTTGCAACAGAACAAAAGACACCACATAAATTTACTGGAAAGAAGGCAAAACCTCGATTTTTATCATTCCAGTTATCTTTATTCCTTAACACATAAACTTCTACCTCAAGGTATGTCTAGCTAACACAAAATCAATAAACTATAAATCTTACTCTTTATCTATTCAGAATCTTATTCTCTAGGAAGTGAACGGGAGGGGCTAGAGCAATAGCACAGCGGGTAGGGCGTTTGCCTTGCACGCGGCCGACCCGGGTTCGATTCCCAGCATCCCATATGGTCCCCTGAGCACCACCAGGAGTAATTTCTGAGTGCAGAGACAGGAGTAACCCCTGTGCATTGCCGGGTGTGACCCAAAAAGCAAAAAATAAATAAATAAAAAGAAGTGAACAGAAGATCAGGGAGATGGCTTATTCAGCTGGAGCACACACCTGACATGTAGGGGCCCCAGGTTCCATGTGGACCCCTGAGCAGCACCACCGCCATCCCAAGCATGAGACAGGTATGGCAGAAAGGAAAAACAAAAATAAATTAAAAGTAAGTTAAAACTAAACATCTTATGCACAAGTGCTTTTTAAATTCAACTCCAGCAATGTAATCTCAAAGTTTTAAAAAACAATTTATTTCATACTTACTCCTGGACCTGTACTCAGAAATCAGTCCTAGCAGGATTTGGGAGACTATCTGTGGCGCTGGGGAATCTAACCCAAATCAGCCACTTCCAAGGCAGTAAAAGTCTCATTTCACTTTATAAGTGAAAGTCCTACTTCATTTGAACTTAAATTTTTATGGATGTTTACGTTATTAGTTTTTTTGTTTTTAAGCACCACGCCCAGTGATGCTCAGGGGTTACTCCTAGCTCTACATTCAGGGATCACTCCTGACAGTGCTCACAGTACCATATGGGATGCTGGGGATTGAACTTGGGTTGGCCTCATGCAAAGCAAGCGCCTTGTTATACTGTCTCTCAAGGGGCTGGAGCAGTAACACCGCGGGTAGGGCATTTGCCTTGCATGCAGCCAACCCGGGTTCAATTCCTCCATCCCTCTCGGAGAGCCCAGCAAGCTACCAAGAGTATCCTGCCTGCATGGCAGAGCCTGGCAAGCTCCCTATGGCGTATTCAATGCCAAACACCGTAACAAGTCTCACAATGGAGACGTTACTGGTGCCCACTCAAGTAAATTGATGAACAACGGGACGACAGTGCTTCAATGCTACTGTCTCTCAAGGCCCCTAAATTATTAGCTCTAAGAAATTTGCATTTCAGAGATGGAGATAGTACAGAAATTAAGGTGCTTGTCTTGCATGCAGCAGATCCCAGTTCGATCCCCAGCACCACATATAGTCCTCCACATCATATGAGCAGAGAGCCAAGAGTAGCCCATGCCTGCTGGATCAGTATCACTGTCACTGTCCTCCCGTTGTTCATTGATTTGCTCAAGCGGGCCCAGTAACGTCCCCATTGTGACAATTGTTACTGTGTTTGGCATATCGAATACATCATGGGTAGCTTGTCAGGCTTTGCCATGCAGGTGAGATACTCTCGGTAACTTGCAGGGCTCTCTGAGAGGGGCGGAGGAATCAAACTTGGGTCGGCCATGTTGGCCGCTTGCAAGGCAAACGCCCTACCTGCTGTGCTATCGCTCCAGCCCATATGGCACGTAAATCAAAAATATACTCACCCTCCTCCACCCCCCAAAAAAACAAGAAAAAAAACTTTTCATAAAGGGCTAGAGGAACAGCTTAATGAAGTAAGTGAATGGCAGGAGACTGGGTTCAATCCCAAATAGCATATGACCCCAAAGCACCATAGGGAGTGAGCCATTAGGACTGAATTAGAAATCCCTGGGTATGTCTGGATCAAAAAGGGAGGGAAGGAGGGAAGGAGGGAAGGAGGGAAGGAGGGAGGGAAGGAGGGAGGGAGGGAGGGAAGGAAGGAAGGAAGGAAGGAAGGAAGGAAGGAAGGAAGGAAGGAAGGAAGGAAGGAGCTGGAGCGATAATACAGTGGATAGGGCATTTGCCTTGCAGCAGCCGAACTTGGGTTCAATTCCAGGCATCCCATATGGTCCCCCAAGCACCACTAGGAGACATTCTTGAGTACAGAGCCAGGAGTAAACCCAGTGCAGAGCCAGGAGTAACCACACATTGCCTGGTGTGATCCAAAAGCCAAAATAAATTTCAAAAAAATTTTACAAAGAAAAGAAACCTTTTGTTATTAGGCTTTTAAAATACAAAGAAATTATCAAATATATGGAAAATAGCTACTATTTAGTTTCTTCATACAAACATAACACACTATCATTAACCAATTTCATCAACCTCCATTTTTATTTTAGTGAGGCGATAGCAAGTAGTCACGAGCAAGATATGTATGTTCCTTAACCCCTAGCTCCATCTTCAACTTCCATCTAGACTGACTGAATTTTCTAAAAACAATTAAAAATCAACATAAACCAGGAGTTAAAATAAAAACAACAAAAATCAGGGAGATTTAGTGCAGTCCCAAGCAGTTTGAATGTGGAAGACAGGCTGTGCCCCCGCACACCCAAAAAGGAAAAAAAAGAAAACATCATCTTTAATGCCACAGACAGGGATGGGGAAATACTTTTAAGAACATTTACTTTCAGGAAATACCAGGCAGCGTTTATTCACGGAACAAATAATGGACAGCAACATCCGTGAGCAAAAGGACTCAGATCCCTGTCCTTGTGGAGCTTCAGTTTTATGAGAGGAAACATCATAAATACGTAAACTACTCAGCAGCTCAGAGGACGGTGCCGCAAGAGAAGTTCCAGTTTTTAAAAAGGATGAATGAACCTAAGTTAAATGGGGTGGGGTGGGGGGGGGGGGGCATTGAGGAAGAGGATGAGATCTGGGACACCAAAAAGGATGAGGAAGTGAGTCAAACAGACATAGGATGGGGAAACGGCATTCCACAGGGAGAGTATTCAAAGGCAGGAGTGGCCCCGTCTGAGATGAAGGACAGCATCAGATCAAGAGGAGGAGGCATGAAAAAGTGAAACCAGAGCTGCATCAGGTCAGGTCACACAGAGTCTCTAACACAACGGTAAGTGAAGAAAACTTCTACGGACTCGTGGAGAAAGCAATGGCAAATGGACCCAAGCATTTTTAAAGACCACTCCAGCTGGGATGTTATTAACAGACTCTAAGGAGGGAAAGGTAAAACTCCTGGGAGACGCATAGAATTGCAGTCACTCAAGCAGCAGATGCTGGCTCAGTGAAAGCATTGATTTGTGGCCAGATTCAAAATAAATGTTAAAGCTGGTTATGGAGGTAAGAAGAGGAGGGAATTCAGCGTTTGGCCTTCACAATGGGAAGAATGGAGTTATCAGCAAATGAGACAGGGGAGACTTCTGGAAAACAAGATTTAGCAAGGGCCAGAGAGATAATACAGCAGTCAGTATTGCTGTCACCTGGGTTTGATCACTGGCACCCCATACAGTCAGGAGTCCCACACCGGAGTGATATCTGAGGGCAGAGCCAGGGGGAAGCACTAAGCACACCCAGGTATGCCTACCCTGCCTGCCCCTCCAAAAAAAAAAAAAAATGAGCAGGGAAGGCCGGGAGTTCACCTTAGGACATGGTGACTAAGATGTCTGTTAGAAATACCGGCTCAACCCGGTAGGTAGGATATCCACAGCACTGAGGGACAGGGAAAGTAAGAGAAGGAGAAGGGAGGGGAGAGGAGGGGCAGGGAGGGGAGGCATGCTCATACCCATGGAGATAGTTCAATGGGGGAGAGCACATGCTTTGACTTTAGGTTCCATCTCCAGCATTGCATGGTCCTCTGAGCACAGCCAAGAGAAACCTAGAACCCCTAAAAGAAGTGGTCCCTAAGTACCCCTAGGTATGCCCACACCCCAAAATTTAAAAAATCAGCTTAGAAGACAGGTGGATATTCAAGTCCAGGAAGAATAGAAAGGTTTACTTCTATAAACAATAAACAAAGACCCAGGTGTATATAACAGAACTTCAAAGAAGACAACCATGGTACAAAGTAGCAACAAAGTACAAATAAGAAAAAAATTGGCAAACAAAAATACCCTACAAATTAAGAAACTCTTTCTAGTGCTAGGAAAAAGAGTGCTAGAAAAAAAATTTGTGCTAGAAAAAAATTTGATAATCAATAAAATCATCTCTTAAGTATTAAAGCTGCAAACTTCTTTTGGGGAGGTGGGGGACAACTGGCAGTACTCGAGGAACCATACGGGATGCTAGGGATAAACCCAGATGAGCAAAGTGTCTCTGGGTAGGAAAGAACGCATATATCCTTTTAGATAGGAGAGGTTGTTATTAAGTCTTACGTTAAAACACCACCTCAAAATTTATCAGCTCTTGGGGCTGGACAGGTCTAGCACTAGACTTGCATGCACCCAACCAGATTCAATCCCTGGAACCATATACGATCACCCTAGCCCCGCGGGGAGTGATCCCTGAACACAGAATCAGTAGTAAGCCCTGAGCACAGCCAGGTGTGCCCACCCACCCACCCTGCCCCACCCACCGTGTGTGTGCACACATACACACACACACACACACACACACACACACACCCCAAAAAGAAAGGAACTTAGGGATAAGGCTCGGCAACACGGTGTATATCACGTCAGAGGTGAGAGGCACCCAATCAAGCCCTAGCCAAGAAGAGGAATGCAAGCAGAGGTAAGACTTAACTCAGATCCCCTAGGGGTCAAGGAAGACTGCCCAACTTCATCCAACAAAGTTCTTTGCCTCCCAAATTAACCTGCAGTTTGCCCCTTTACAATTCGATGTTGAGTGAGAGTCTGAGCAACGAGCTTAGTCTAGAACGTGGTGGGCTGTTCTTTGCTTTCTGTGCATCTTTAAGATTCTCTATTTCAAAAGAGTTCGTGTTTGCTTTCAACCATTAAAACTTCATCATAGGGGCTGGAGTGATAGCACAGCGGGCAGGGCATTTGCCTTGCACGCGGCCGACCCAGGTTCGGTTCCCAGCATCCCATATGGTCCCCCGAGCACCGCCAGGAGTAATTCCTGAGTGCATGAGCCAGGAGTAACCCCTGTGCATCGCCGGTGTGACCCAAAAAGCTAATAATAATAATAATAATAAATAAATAAATAAATAAATAAAACTTCATCATAGGACCAGGGGTGAGGGTCAGTGACATCAAAGGACAACTTTCTGTGGACGTGGCAAGAACGGCAAGAGTGTGTTGAGAGAGACTCCCCGCTTCTTCCTCACCCAAACGTCTTTCCTCAAAAAAGTGCTTTCCCATCTACTGTCACATTCCTTCTACTTGCTAAGGGCAGAGTAGCTCCTCTGCTCTCATACAAAGAGGTACGAAACTTAATGACCCAAAGATCTTCATGTTCCAGAGTTTACTGTTCCATCTGTAACAAACATTAATACAATTTTAAAGTAAGTAAATAACTTCCCTAAAACTATCTCTCAGGAGTTTATTTAAATCCTTCTCTGGATTACTGCTGCCTAAAGCCATCGTCTCTCCTTCCTCTGAACTCCAAAAGCAATTATTTGTACAATTTATTTGGCAATTAATCCTGCATTGCCTTGTTAAAACCTTTTTCATTATTTTCTGAAATGTTATTTAAGACGTCTCTAGTTATCTAACTTTCATGTTTATTTCTCATCTCCCCAAATAGACTACAAATTCCTTCCAAAAATGATGTCTTACAACGGTTTCATACACACACAAAAAACAGAGGAGTGAGCATACAGGAAGGATAAAGTTATCTCTTGATTTAGAAAAGAGAAAAAATAAATTAAGAAACCTTTTAAAACCGATGCCAACTAGGACTCTTCAAGTCAGGGTTGATTGGCCAATGTACTGTATTGTTCCCCTGACTCCTGAAGTTAATGTGGTATGGCAAAAATGTTGTCCTCAAAAATCTGAAAGACCTCGAGGGATGAGAGATAGATCAGCAAGCAGGGCGCTTGCCTTGCACATGGCCAACCTGGGTTCAATCCCTAGCATCCCATATGGTCCCCCAAGCACCACCAGGCATGATTCCTGAGAGCAGAGCCAGATAATCCCTGAGCACCTCCAGCGTAACCCCCCCCCAAAAAAAAAGAAAAAAGAAAGAAAAATATACCACTACCAAATACATATACAAAATTAGGTCACAACTCTAAGTGAAATGCACTGCTTTTATCAACTTTCCTCTTCCTCCTAGCAAAAACAAAGATATTTTCCCTTCCCTTTTTCTGCTGTTGTGATGACTGGGTCCTAGAGGGAAACAGACACACAGTTACTCTAACCGGCAGGGAGGGAGGTGTGCACTCCTTGAACACAGGTCTAGTTAAAGTAGGCACCCGAGACTGCAGCCTGCTGTTACAGGACTTACACACACCTGGCTGTGTAGACTACTGAGATGACACAATTCTGCTTGGCACATATGCTTGGTACCTGAAGATCTGACTCATACCTCATACTTGCAACGCAGGCACTCTCTGCCATTGAACTGTGCCTCCCCCAGAAATCCCTGGTAAAAAAGGATAATTTGAGTGAATCCAATGCAGGTAGACAGCACAACCTCTAATTCAGCCTTTAGTAAGCAAGGACCATTTGAAAACTTACAACTGACAAACTTCTCTGGTTGTGGAATCCTGAATGTATTGAAAGATTTTAAAAATAGAAAGGTTAAGAAAAAGAGCAAAAGTGAACATAGTTAAAAATGAGGAAAAAGGAGGCTGGAGCCACCCACACAGGCAGCCTGGATTCAATCCCCAGCACCCTATATGGTCCCCAAGCACTACCAGGAGTGATTTGTGAGTCCAGAGTCAGGAGTAACCCCTAAGCATCACTGGGGTAGTTCTCACCCACCCCCGAGAGAGAGAAAGAAAGATAGACAGACAGACAGAGACACAGAGACAGAGACAGAGAGGAGAGAGAGAGGGAGAGAGAGAAAGGCAAAGGAAGTGCCTCACCAGCAAAGCACATGTCTTGCATTCATGAGACCCAAGTTCATTCCTGGAACTGCAAAAAAAAAATTTTTTTTTAAAGCAGTGGCAGCAAGTGCTTTGCTACAAGACAGTCAAAATATAAATAGCAACCGAGAAAGAAAGGCAGATTTAAATAAACATACTGGAGAAAAAATAGGCATTGGGAAAATCTCATGCAAATATAAAGCAAAGAGGAGAGCAAAGAGAGGAGAGGCATCATGCAGGACTGTGCAATCAACATGATCGTCAGGCAAGCAGGAACAGATAGCAATTAAACCCAGCATTTTTCAGAGAATAAGAACCCAAGGCTAGGGATGCAGCTTAGTATCAGAGCACTTGCCTTGCATGTGTGATAACCTGGATTCAAATCCATGGTATCAGAAAAATAAAATTAAAAATGAGAAGCCAGCCTTGCATACAGCCAACCCAGAATCCCACATGGTCCCCCAAGCCCCAGCAGCAGTGATCCCTAAGTGCAGAGGCAGGGGCTGGAGTAATAAGCAGGCAAAGTGTTTCCCTTGCACAAGGCTAACCCGGGGTTCAATCCCCAGCACCCCATATGGTCCCCCAAGCCTGCCAGTAGTGATCTCTAAGTGCAGAGCCAGTAGTAACCCCTGAACACCACCAGGTATGAACAACAACAACAACAAAAACCAAAAAAGGGGGCTAGAGTGATAGTAGAGTAGATAGGGCATTTGCATATGGCCAACCTGAGCACCCAGGAGTGATTCCTAAGCACAGAGCCAGGAATACCCTTGAGCATTGCCTGGTGTGATCCAAAAAGGAAAAAAGAAAAAAGAAAGAAAGAAAGCCAACACATTAAGCATTAAGTTTAATACCATTTAATAAAGTAAAAGAACACTTACATTTAGAATACAAAAAGTATATCTTTCGTTTATGCCTTTATGTTCATTAAATCACAATAAAACTTTATCTTCATAAGGGAAAGAAACTTTATATATGTTATGTGTCAACACCAATGTGGCCTGTACCTTATATTTCTGGGCAAGGACCTTCTCTCAGTCTTTTAATCTCCTGAGATGCTTTACATTTATCATACAAGGAATATTCTTTACCTTTTTTTTTCTTGACCCCTCCCTCATTACCTTTTTTGTTTGGAGGGCCACGGCGCAGTGGTGCTTAGTGTTTACTCCTGGTTCTGCACTCAGGGGTCACTCCTGACTATCTCAAGGAACCGTATGTGGTACCAGGGATCAAATTCAAGTCGGCTGCTACCTGCTTTAATATCACTCTGGCCGGCCCATATTACCTTTTTACACATCTTTGTATTATTGCAGAACTTAAGAAAATACATATCTTATGGAAACAAAAAGTATTTCATTATTATTTTTTATTATTTTTTGGGTTAGAGCAATAGCACAGCGGTAGGGCGTTTGCCTTGCGCGCAGCCGGCCTGGCAGAGCCGGGTTCAATTCCTCCACCCCTCTCAGAGAGCCTGGCAAGCTACCGAGTATCTCACTCACACAGTAAAGCCTGGCAAGCTACCCGTGACGTATTCGATATGCCAAACACAGTAACAACAAGTCTCACGATGGAGACGTTACTGGGCCCACTCAAGCAAATCGATGAACAACAGGAGGACTGTGCTGACCGTGCTATTATTTTTTAAGATTCAAAGTAACTGGGGAAAATAATTATCCCAAAACATTTTCAAATAATGCCAATAAGCCAAAATAACGTCTAAGTAAAAGTATTCACTTGAATTTCTCTTATCGTGTTCTCAGACTAGGAAGTATACAATTAATCAGCATTTCCTGAAAGTTTGAAGTACTCAGCAAGTTACTAATCTTTGAGTGGATTCATAACTTCTGCATGAGCCAGTGAAAAGATGCTCACTAGCTAGTCAGAGAGACTAATACTACTAGAAAAAAAAATTGTGTGTATAGGATGGCTCTCAGAAGTGCTAGGGAGTAAACACAGGGCTCATGCAGGGAAAGCACATGCTCCAGTCTGTTGAGCTATTTCTTCGAGCCCCTCCACTTTCAAAATAAACACAGAAATAACCATTTATTTTCACTTCTACTGCCACCACCAAAGTCTAAACCACTAATGTATTTCTGGTCTCAATTACCATTAACAGCCTTCTAATAGGTCTCCATGCTTCTGCCCTCCTAAAAAGGGTGAGCACTTTTTTTTTTTAAGTGCTTTCACAAAGCAGCTAGAGGGATCTTTTAAAACCTAATTCAATCTGGATCCTTTGATTTCATTTTCTTGCCTAACTGCTGTGGCAAGGACTTCCAAGACTACATTGAATAACAGTGGAGGAAGTGGACCTTCCTTTTTTTTTTTTTTTTTTTTTTTTTTTTGCTTTTTGGGTCACACCCGTCGATGCTCAGGAGCTACTCCTGGCTCATGCACTCAGGAATTGCTCCTGGCGGTGCTCAGGGGACCATATGGGATGCTGGGAATCGAACCTGTGTTGGCTATGTTGGCTGTGTGCAAGGCAAACACCCTACCCACTGTGCTATCACTCCAGCCCCGGAAGTGGACATTCTTGCCTAAGCCTGATCTCAAAAGGAAGGTTTCAGTTTTTTTGCTGTTTAGTATGCAGTTGGATATGGGTTTGTTGTAAAGGGTCATTACTCTCTCTTTTTTATTAATTAGGGAAACACCACAAGGTACAGTTGTAGACTTACAAACTTTCGTCCTTGGGTTTCAGTCATACAATGATCGAGTACCCATCCCTCCACCCATGCCCATTCTCCACCACCAATGATCCCAGTAGCCCTCCTACCCCCACATCCCATCCCCCCACCCCACCCCGCCTCTGTAGGAGGGCATTCCCTTTTGCTTACTCTTTCCTTTAGGGTGTTGTAATTTGCAATAGAGGCTTTGAGTAGCCATCGTATTCCATCTATAGTCTACTTTCAGCATGCATCTCGCATCCCCAGTGAGTCCTCCAAACATCCTTTACTTGGTGTTCCCTTCTCAATCTGAGCTGCCTTTTCCCCCAGCCTGTGAGGCCGGCCTCCAAGCCCTGGAGCAGACCTCCTGTTACTTATCTCAATTATTCTTGGGTGTTCGACTCCCATTCTGTTACTTTATAATCCCCAGATGAGTGCAGTCTTTCTATGTCTGTCCCTCTCTTTCTGGCTCATTTCACTTAGCATGATACTTTCCATGTAGAACCACTTGTATATAAACTTCATAACTTCATCTTTTCTAACAACTGCGTAGTATTCCATTGTGTAGATATACCAAAGTTTCTTTAACCAGTCATCTGTTCTCAGGCACTTGGGATTTTTCCAAATTTTGGCCACTGTGAACAATGCAGCAATGAACATAGAAGTACAAATGTCATTTCGACTGGTAATTACTCTCTTGAGGTATGTTCTTTCCCCATTTTGCTGAGAATTTTTATCATGAATGGATGTAGAACCTTGTCAAAAGCTTTCTCTGCACAAAACTGATATGACTATATGTTTTTCTTGTTTCCTTTTAGTGTATGGTATATTACACTGACTTATCTGCATATACTGGACCACCTGTGCAACCCTGGAATGAATTCCAGTTGCTCATGGTGTAAGAATATGATCTTTTAGACAGATTGTTGAACTCAGTTCACTAAGGTTTTGTTGAGGATCTTTCCTTCAAAATGTTCAACGGGGATATCTGTCTGTAATTTTCTTTTTCAATAATATCTATTTGCTTTCAGTATTTGGGTAATGGTGGCTCCATAGAACCTATGAGAAAGAATTTCCATTTCTTCAATGTTCCAAACCATTGAGGAGTATAGGCAGTAACAGTAAAGCTACCAAATCTTTGAAGGCTCGGTAGAAAGGTGAGGTAACTGTGTACATCCAGGGCCAGAGAGACAGTTCAGCAGGTAAGGCATTTGCCTTGCATGCTGACAACCTAGGCTGGATCCCCAGATCCCTATATGGTCCCATAAGCACTACCAGGAGTGATTCCTGAGTGCAATCCAGAAGTAACCCCTGAAAATCGGTGGCTGAGCTGCTCCCTTCCCCCCCCCAAAAAGGGGGGGAAAACTGTGTACATCAAACTAATAAATATTACTGAAAACATGTGACGCAAACTTTAATTTTTCTTTAATATTTTTAAACAGAGGGGGCCTGGAGACATTGGTGGAGCAACACTGACTCTGATGGTGGATGTGGAGTTGGAACACTGTATGCCTGAACACTATTATTAAAGGCATTGTAACTCACAGTACCTAAATAAAAACTGAAAAGAAAAAAATAAATTCAGTTTATTCTCTCTCTGCTAAAACCCTAAAGTGCAGGAGTTATGTGTGTGGGTGGGTAGGTGTTTATACTAGCACAAAGAAAAATGAGTAGGAAGATAAACACACAAAATATTCAATAATAGATATTACTGATAATCTTTATTTGCACTTGGATTTATGTTCTCCTTTGTCCTTTCTGTATTTTGCACATGAGTATGAATACTTTTACAATAAAAATGAAGTGCTTCCATTGGAGGAGGGGTTAAAAAAAAATCAAGAATCTTTTTGGAATACTGAAAGCAAACCTATCGTGGTTCCCTACTTTGCCTGAAGTAAAAGCTGAAGAAACCACCTATAAGGTCCCGCAGCTGCTCTTCACTGTGCAACAACATGAAACTGTTCTTCAACACATTATGGATGTTCCAAGTGTAGGGCAATAGATAAGGCATCTGAGTAGAGACCAGAAGAATACTCCTGAGCAAGAGATACAAGGGTTGAGGTGCTTGCCTTGCATGTGGCCAGTCCAATGTGACCGATCCCCTGCACCACCACTGGTCCCCTAAGCAATGCCAGGGGTGACCCCCTTACCCCTGAATATGGAGCCCTGAGCTACCAAGTTTGACCCAAAAACCACACACACCACCCAAAAAAAACCTTATACCAAAGGGCTTTGCACTTACTGATCCTTCTACTCAGTCTGTACCCCAAGTAGCCACCAGGCTTTCTATCTGGTCCCTGCTCAAATGTTACTTTCTCAAGGAAGGTTACCATGACTACTCATCTACAATGTAAACCTAACACGCCCACTCCTTTCGGAAGTTTCCAGTCCCTTTAAGTGGCTTTATTTTTTTCCATTCTGCTCTAGATGTCAGATATCCTCCTAACATGTACAGAAAAGCCAACCACATGGCTAGCTAGCATTTGAGAGATCTCTGAGCAATAAACTAAAACATGGAGGCAGAAATGAGAGTTAAAAGATTTGGGAGGATGTGAGAATGCATGTTTGAGAAGTAAAAGAAAAAATGAAAATCAGTAGCAGTGAAAATCTGGAAGCAAAATAGTGTGTGTGTGTGTGTGTGTGTGTGTGTGTGTGTGTGTAAGAGAGAGAGAGAGAGAGAGAGAGAGCTTATGTGAATGAGAAAAAGAAAATATGGTTAAAGGTGAGTGAAAAAATAAAAAATGAGACTTGAAGGATGAAAAGCTGGGTAGGGGAGATATTCAGACTTAAAGGAAAGTGATGAAATATTTGGAGATGGGAGAGAGCTCAAATAGAGAAAGCATATGTCTAGCATGTTCAAAGCCCTGAGTTCAATCTTTCCCTAGTATTGCATGGCCCCAAGCACTGCCAGAGATAGATCCTATTTAAAAAATTAAAATAGGCCTGGAGAAATAGTGCAGATTTCAAAGGGGCAGCCTTGAACACATGTAAACATGAGTTCAAATCCCTATTGTCCCACAAGTGCTGAGCATGAGTCTGAGAGTCCTGCTGTCTGATGAGAGAGTAGTTGGAAACTGGGTCTGGATGTGGCTCAAGCAAATGCCTCAATGTGCAAGACCTGAGTTCAATCTCCAGCACCTCAAGTCCTTGCTCCATCCCACCTGCACACCTTGCAAGCACCACATGGTATATACCTGAGACCCAGAGCTTGAGTAAGAGCTTACTCCTGGCTCTTTACTCAAGAATTACTCCAAAAGTGCTAGGAGCAAGGGTACCATCAGCAGTGACCCAAATTTTTACTAATATTACTAGGAAAAGACAAAATGAGAGCTGAGAAAAGGAAGTGCATAAGGAGAACAAGAGAAATGTTCTAGAAACAAGGAAAGTCAAGAGGCAGAATTACGATTGTACATGGGAGGAGATGATGGAGCAGAAAGGGTGGAAGCAAGCTCTTGTGTAAATATAAAACCTAATAGTCCTGAAAAAGATACTTATGCAGTAAAATGCCCTTTTCAAAACTATGTGAGGGCCAGAGCAATAGTACAGTGGGGAAGGCCTTGCACGCTGCCAACCCGGATTCAATCACTGACAATGCCATGTGGTCCCCCCAGCACTGCCAGGAGTGCCTTCTGAGTGCAGAGCCAAGAGTAACCCTGAGCATCACCAGGTGTGGACAAAACAAAAACTAGTATTTTTTTTAATTTAAAATAAAAGTATGTGAATATTAGGGCCCAAGAGTTGGTAAGGGATAAGATGCTTGCCATGCATTGGGCCTACCAGGTTCAATCCCAGCATCACATATAGCTCCTCAAGTCCCACGAGGACTTATCTCTAAGCACAAGCCAAGTCTACCCTCCAACCAAAAATAATAATAATGTTAAAATAAAACAATCAAGGGGGTCTGGAGAGATAGCACAGCGGGTAGGGCGTTTGCCTTGCACGCGGCCGACCCGGGTTCGATTCTCAGCATCCCATATGGTTCCCTGAGCATCACCAGGAGTAACTGAGTGCAGAGCCAGGAGTAACCCCTGTGCATCGCCAGGTGTAATCCAAAAATCAAAAATTAATTAATTAATTAAATAAAACAATCAAGATAGGTACATACAACTGCTGTATCGTGATGAAAAATAAAACTCTTCACTGTAGAAGTAGGTAAGAATTTTTTTTAACTATTAACTGAATCACCATGACAAACACAAAGTTGTTCATGATTGAGTTTCAGTCATAAAATGTTCCCCAACACCCATCCTTTCACCAGTGTACATTTCCCATTGCCAATGTCCCCAGTTTTCCTCCACCCCGAAAAAAAAATAAGTTAAGAATTTTAAACGTGAATACGTAAAATCTGGGCTTTTTTAAAATTTCATTATTTAATACCACTATTAGAGATATTTGCCATGAAAGATGAAATAAGGTTAAAACTGATGCCATTATAGTCATAATCTATTCGTCACTCTGTTCTGCCGGTTTACAAAATAACACAACCTGAACTTCCATCACGAGAATAACAGCTGAACACTGCTTTAAATCTGAACGAGTCCAGTAAAAACAATTATCTTTTTTGTTGGGGGGGCGAGGGAGATGCTCAGGGCTTATCCTGGCTCTGTATTCAAGAATTACTCCTGAAACTGCTTGGAGTAAGGGGACATATGGGATGCTAGGGATCAATCCCAGGTCAGCTACATGCAAAGCATATGTCTTACTCAATGTACTCTCTTCCTGGCTCTGTGCTCAGGAATCACTCTTGGTGGGATACAGAGGGCCCTAATGGAGTGCCAGCGATCAAACACAGGTCGGCCACATGCAAGGCAGTGTACTATCTCTCCAGTCCCACGGTTATCATTTTTTAATATCAAGTCTATGGACTTTTAAAAGATTAAGAGGAATCTGAAAGAGTGAAATACCCAAAGAGATGGCTCAAAGGGCTTGTGAGTGGTCTCGGTTCCATTTCCAGCACTGCACAGTCCCCTGAGAACCAATTCCTCCCCTCCCTCCATCACCCCAACACATCCAGTAAAGCACAGAAAGTAACCCGGGGAATCACCAAGTGTAGTCCCAAAAAAGTTTCTTAACACCAAATACTAAGTTTATACAAATCTTTTTCTAGCCTTTCTTTTAAATTTCTGAGTATTCTTCAAGACAGTATAAATCCTATACTTATACACCTTATAATTAAAATAATCATTTCTATATCCATTATAACTAAAATAAACATTTATCTATATTCTCAGGTACACAGTACATCTGAAATTTTTTAAAATTCATTTAAAACAGAATTTTAAAATCAAATATTCTAAATTGCTTTCCGACTTCCATGTTAGGGCCATGAGATCCAGGCAGAGATGAAATACACTACACCTTAGACTTGTGACTTTCTGCACTACTGCTAAGATCTGGCCAGATGCCATTTTATCACTGATATAGCAGCTTCAAATTCCATTCAGGGTGCAACTGCAGTTGCACTGAATCCCGCAGTATAAGCATGCCTGCATGTTATTATGGGAAATAGTGGAAAATTTCACAGGCTGACATCCAGAATGTCTGCGGTTCTTTTTTCATATTTCTTTCTTCCTACAAAGCAGTTATTAGACCAGAAGTTAGATTTTTTAAACTGGAAATTTCCACTGTTGTTTTTTTTTTAACTAGCCCTCTTCAATGTAAATTGCAAAACAATCCAAAATTCAACATGACAAGACAGAAATAATTAATACATATATATATATATATCTTCAAATTAAGGTGAGAGGACTGTAATAATAAATTAAGAGACTATAACTCTCTTTGAGGAAGGGAAAAAGTGTCCATGGAAGGTACCTAATCCCAGGACCCTTAGTTTAGAAAGTCTTAATTTAGGGAGACCATGATTGTAATAAATTCAGATAAATACAAATAGCACATTGTAAAGATTGTTATTTTCTCATTAAGTTATACTGGAGGCACTCAAAAGCTACAACTCAGTAGAGCAATTATGCATAGAAGCCTTGAAAATAGAAGAAAATGTAATATAACTTGATGAGAAATAATACATTCTATACTAATAGAGGTAAAAAGAGAACAGAAATATAACCTCAAAGGTAAATTCACATTTTAAACAGGTTTTCAGAACCATTTCATTAGGGTTATATCAGGTAATATATATTGATGTCTTTAATATTAATTTGCAGTAATGAGGAAGCAGGCAAGAATTTATTGATCCATTTTTAATAAAGAGAAAAAAAACACAAGTGTCAGATTAAAATGTAAGATGGGGTCAGGGATGGCTGAATGGCAGAGTATTGTGTATGAGATCCTGGATTTATCCCTAGCAAGGCAAAACAAAAACTAAAATAAGTGGGTAAGGTGCTTGTTCTACACACATCCAACATGGTTTTGATCCCCAACACCACATATGGTCCTCCCCAAAGTCCACCAGGAATAATACCTAATCTCAGAGTCAGGAGTAAACCCTGAGCACCGCTGGGTGAAGCCAAAAAACAAACATATAATACAAATATTTTAAAAGATGAAACTGGAAATGTTAATTGAAGTATAATTATAAAAGGATTTGGAAACTCCATGGGAGTTTGGTTTCAAACTCTTTATGACAATGAACAGATTTCATCTCTCCAGGCAATCAAGCAACGTGAAAGAACAAGTTTAAAAAAATAATAAAATAAGAGGAAAAAAGCAACTCTCATGAGCAACAGAAAAAAATATAAATATAGAATAACTTCTTTGGAGGTAAGCAGGAAAAAGCTATTAAAAGTAATTTTGTGGCTGGGGCCAGAACGACAGTACAGCAGATATGGCTCTTGCCTTGCAAAGAGCTGATCAGGGATTCTATCCCCAGCATCCTTTATAGGGCCCTGAGTACCACCAGGAGTGAGCCCCTGAGCATAACCAGGCATGCCACCCACTGAGAGAGAGAGAGAGAGAGAGAGAGAGAGAGAGAGAGAGAGAGAGAAGAAAAAAAGATTTTGTGGGCTGGAGTGATAGTACAGCAGGTAGGGCACTTGCCTTGCAGGTGCCAACCCAGGTTCAATGTGTGGTACCTCATAAGGTCCTGGAGCCAGGAGTAAGCCTTGAGCATCCCAAATGTGGCCCCATGACTGCCCAAAACAAAAGTCATTTTGCTTGGGGATCAGGGATATGCATTTAATAGTACAGCACACGTCTCGCATGTATCAAGTCCTGGCTTTGACTTGCAGTACTGCGTGGCCCTGACTGCTGCCAATTTTTTGTAAGTGGCAAGCCAGTTTTTTTTTTATTTATGGGTTTTTATTATGCTTTGGTCTTGGTGTCAGAGATCAAACCCAAAGTCCCACACAAGCCAAGTCTACCTTTCCTTCATCCAAAACTGTCATTTCTATGAGTTGGGTACTAACACAATACTCATGCCAGGATAAAGATCTACCCAGAGTTCACTATAGCATCATTCAAAGTAAAGACTGAAAACAGTAATGAGGAATGGGTTAAAATACACCAAATAAATTCATACAATGCACGATTAAACAGCATTTTAAAGACGTGAGGTGAAAGGGAAAGGGAAAATCCCTCAAAAGGCTGGAACATACAATTACATGCATGAGGCCCTGAGTCTATCCCAGGCACCAAATGGCCCATCAGCATAGATAAGTGCAGTTCTGGAAGCCCCCAATTTCTACCCTGTGTGGTAGGCCTGGAGCGATAGCACAGCAGTAGGGCGTTTGCCTTGCACGCAGCAAACATGGCCGACCCGAGTTCGATTCCCCCGTCCCTTTTGGAGAGCCCGGCAAGCTACCAAGAGTATCTCACCCGCACAGCAGAGCCTGGCAAGCTACCCATGATATATTCGATATGCCAAACACAGTAACAACAAAGTCTCCAATGGAGACGTTACTGGACCCACTCGAGCAAATCGATGAACAACGGAGGACAGTGACAGTGACAGTGGTCCTGGTGGTTCCCAAGCACTGCCAGGGTTGCCCTGGAGGGGCACACGCAGTACTGCAACACTGGGACAGAACTCTGAACTGCCCAGATCAGCTACGTATCACTGGGCGTGGCCCCAAGCCCCCGCCTTCCCCCACCCCCCGCCCAGAATTGTTAAAAATACTTCTATTTTTGAGGTAGTCTCCAAGTTCTCTTCCAAAACAATAAGCAGGAGGAGCCCACAGTGTTCCCAGTCATTAAAAACCAAGAGGGATCCAAGGATGGGGCATGCTTTGGATGTATAAGGCCCCTGATATAATGTCTGACACATACATACACACATACAAACAGGGTGAAGGAGAGAATAAAAATGGGGGTGGGGGAGGGAGGGGTAGATAGCCATCATTTATGTAAAGAACAGTCTTTCATAGCAGCTCTCGGGAGGGGAAGCAATCATGAACAAACACCTGGAGGTAATATGAGAAGCCTTTTCACAGTATACATCTTTTCAGTTTAAATAAAGAACTTATTTTTCACAATAAGCACTACAGTATGTATATAATATGTATATATACATACATATTTGGGGAAAAAAGATTAGAAGCAGCAACTAATTCCCTTTAGCTCTATGCCATCTCTTCCATAAAGTTTTCCCTAAGAACCACAACTGAAAATGACCTTTCTTCCTCTGAACGTCTTCTGAACCATTTATTTATGTTGCTGCAACTATGTTTTCTCAATTATACTTATTTCTCAACTAAGACATACACTGCTAGATCACAAAGAGATTTAAATGTCCACAATACTTAACACAGTGCTTTGAAGAATAAAAACATGTGAATGACTTTCAGAAGGACAGTCCTGTCCTAGGGCAATGGGGAAATATGAATGCAATTTTAAGACCCAGACATGATTTATCTAAGACTAAGAGGAAGAAATTATCCCCAAGCAAATCCTTAAAACTTCATATCATCTCAACTTCCAGACAGAAACAGATTTGGGAGTTTAATTCTAGAGACTTTCACATCAAAACAAAACAGTACCCATTTTGGGGAACCAAAAATTATTATCATTGAAAAAATAACAGTTTTTAAAAGCTATGAAGAAATGGTCCCTATCACAAGGACAATTAGAATGAATCTGCTCTACCAATCAATAAATACTACCCCTCTACACAAAAGACAGTTAAAATATAGAGGACCAAAGATATGGTTCTGAAAAAGTTCCAGATTACATCCCTAGCACTGCATGGTCCTCTGAGCACCATGCTAAGAGCAGCCCAAACATCAGTGGGTGTGTCCCAAAAGACAAAATATTCATATCAGGAGGATTTACAAAGAGGTCGAGCCATAAAACACACGTCTAGCAAGTACAAGATCCTAAAGGGTTTTGTTCGTTTGTTTCACTTTTTGGGTCACACCCAGCAATCTCAAGAGTTACTCCTGGCTCTGCACTCAGGACTTACTCATGACGGTGCTCGGGGGACCATATGGGATGCCGAGGATCAAATACAGGTCAACCATGTGCAAGGCAAACACCCTAGTATCACTCGACCTGTACGAGGTCCCGAGCTTGATCCCCAATACCACATGGTGGTCGACCCCCACTCCAAACACCACCAAGTATGGCTCTCCTGGTTCCAAAACCACTGGGAGTGGCCTCTACAAATTTCAAAAGAATAAAGTTTAAGATGTGTCAGAGACTGAGGTGCTAACCCGAAAAGCAGAGCACATGCCTTCCGTGCATCCCTAGTTTCATCCATAACTTCATATGGACTCCCACAGAGGTTCAAATCAGGAAACAGGAATTAAAATTAGCACAGCGGGTAGGGCGTTTGCCTTGCAAGCGGCCAACATGGCCGACCCGCGTTCGATTCCTCCGCCCCTCTCGGAGAGCCCGGCCAGCTACCGAGAGTATCTCGCCCGCACGGCAGAGCCCGGCAAGCTCCCCGTGACGTATTCGAGATGCCAGACACAGTAACAACAAAGTCTCCAATGGAGACGTTACTGGGCCCACTCGAGCAAATCGATGATCAACGGGAGGGCCTTTACCTTTACCTTTACCTTTTAAATGTGACAGGATCTGAGCTGGGCCTTAACGACTAGTGAGTAAGAAAGAAAAAGTTTTTTTTCCTAAAAGTTAGCATGAATAGAGGCCTGAGTGATAGTACAGCGGGTAGGGAGTTTGTCTTGCACATACAGCTGGAAGCAGGTTCAATCCCTGGCATCTCATATGGTGCCCTGAGCACCATCAGAAGTAATTCCTAAGTGCAGAGCCAGGAGTAATACCTGAGCATCACTGAGTGTGACCCAAAAAATAAAAAATAAATAACATAAATAAAACACAGGGTAATAAAGGTGGGAAAGAATGACTTTTTTTTTTCTAAAAGACTGTAAAAGCCTGAGATATAATACAGGGGGTAAGGGACTTGCTTAGCATGCAGTCCACCCTGGATGGAACCACTGGCAACTCAAATGGTCACCTGAAAAGACCCAAGCACAGAGCCAGGAGTTGGCCCTGAGGACCACCACGTGTGGCCCAAGCTGCCCCCTCCCCAAACAACAAAAAAAAAGTCATGAGTGAAATTATTGAATGAATTTATACTGTATTCTATAGATTTTTAAGCAAAAAAAAAAATAAAAACATAAAGAGGTAAAAGTGCTTGATAAGGGATCAGAGACACTTAAACAGCAGTTAAGATACTTGTCTTGTATATAACCAATCCGGCTACCATCCAGGGAACCTCACAGGGTCCCCCAGCACTGCCAGGAGTGACTCCTGAGTGCACAGCCCTGAACACTGCTGGCTGTGGCTCTAAAAGTAAAAAAACTAAAAAATTAAAATTAAAATAGAAAGATCGATGTTAATGGCAAATTCACAACTTCAAATCCTTCTAATCTGGGTTCTGTCCACTTAAGTTTTCCACTATTCTAGATGAACTGTGCACTTGAAATAATTTTCTAAGGGCCAGAGCAACAGCACAGCAGATAGGGTACTTGCCTTGCATGGGTCCGACCTGGGTTTCACCCCCAGCCCAGGACCCCATATGGTTGTACCCACCCTGCCCCTCTGCCCCCAACCAGTCCAGGAGTGATCCCTGAGTATCTCTGGGTGTGGCAAAAAAAAAAAAAAAAGTTTCCTGACTTCCATTTTACTGATTCCTAACAAAATCTTTTTTCAAAAGTTAATATGTTACTAGCCCTGCCATTTTATTTGAAAAAAGGCACCACTGACCTTTTAATGTGTCCGTGGAGTTATTTTTCTACTTTGTGAAGTTATATTTTTCCTAGATACATCCAAACACTTGCTCTGACAACAATGTAGCCAACTATCTTGGCTGGAAAGAAAGTACTATCATAAAACACAACCATCTCCAGGCAGGCAAGAAATGAACTTGGATGGAGCAGAGGGTATAGAGACTAGAGAAACAATTCCAGGAAGACAATACTGGGTAATCCTTAAAACATTTTCAAATAAAGTTGCCAAATTTCAATCTGGAAACAAAATCAAGCTGATATAGCTACTCTACAGAGTGACTTAAATTCAATAATCCATTTCACTGATGACAGCTTTACTGAGAGTAAAGAAAATATGACTTCATTTTCTTACAACAGCAGAGGACTGAAAATTCTCTCTTGCTCTGTGTGTCTCTGTGTGTGTGTCTCTGTGTGTATGTGTGTGTCTCTCTCTCACACATACACACACATACGCTTTGCTGCTTGCATGTAGTATAGACTATACAGTGAAGTCAATAGCTCAGTGTCATCCAGTGCCCAAATTCATGAGTCAGCACTGAAAACTGCATCTTCAGACTATTATCTGGTACTAAGGACTTAACCCATTTATGTTTAACCAATATAAGTAAAACATATATAACATAATGTTTTAAGTTTACAGAATTTCTAATATAAGGAATCATGGAAGATCAAACAGCTAACCACTTTGTTTTACACATTTAAAATAGATCAAATGATACTGAGCTGCACAAATCTTACAAATTTACAGATTATTCTCAACTCTTCACTAGCAAGTAATATTTGCAAAATAATGAGCTAACAAATTACACTGATCATATAACAAAGGGGTAATCATTTAAATGTCCACCCATGAAGACTTTTTAAAGTTGTTTTAAAACTGAGTACATAGTTATACTGCCTTCAGCCAGCAACAATGAACTCTTATTTATGAAAATGCCCATTTAGGTCATTTAGATTATGATCCACTAGTATTTCTTCTCAAAAGTAAAAATAATTTGGTTTTATATTTCACTTAAACAGAAGAGCAAAGACTATTTACTTTGAAAGCCTTCCCCCTTTTCTCTTAAAACCCTTTCTTCCACCTCCCCATGCTTTCTTCTCTTTTGTACTAAAGTTCTCAAATGCATAAGATGGAGGAACAATACCACAATACAACTGCAGGCTTCCTGCCTACTAGTCAGTCATTATTCTTAAGGTTTGGGAACTTTCAAAACACTGCTTTGAAATGCCCTCTTTCAGATTTTCCCTCCTTCATGGAACATCATCTCTTTCAAAGAATATCATCAACAAAGTCTTGTTGCACCCTAAAAACTGTCAAAGCAAACCAAAAACGTTAGCCTTAACTACGAAGTTAGTATATAATTCACTTAAGCTTAGCAAAAAATCATTGCAAAAAGCAATATAAAAATACAAAAGATAAAGAAAAAAATTATCACTAGTCAATCAAATGTAACAGTACTTTTCTTAATAAACCAGTTTCTGAATACTTCGTATGTATGTGGAAATATCATGAGACCATAAATTTTGGGGGGGTGGAAGCGTTGCTCAGGTGTTACTTAAGGCTCTGTATTTGGAGTCACCCCCATCAGTGGTCGGGGTTTACATGGTTCTGGGCATTAAACCTGGATACTCTACAGGTAAAGAATACAATCAACCTGTTGAGCTTTCTCTCCAGTCTTTCCTATGACATTTGGGGGTGTCCACACCTCGGGGCGCTCAGGGCTTACTTCTGGCTGTGTGTTCAGAGATCACTCCTAGAGAGCTCAGGGGATCATATGGGGTGTCAGGGATCAAACCTAGGTCAGTCGCAAGTAAGGCAAGCACCATGCCCACTGTACTTTATCTTTCTGGCCCCTTTCCTACCACTTTTTTTAAAAAGTAAGGCCTAAGCGATACTAGAAAGATAAGGCACTTGCCTGGTACACAGTCAAGTTCAGCTCAATCCCTGGAACCACCAGAGCACAGAGTCAGGAGTAAAACCCGAGAACCACTGGGTAGGTAAGGACCAAAAAAACCAAAAGTAATTTTTTAAAAAACCATAAAGAGAGTTATAGTTCTAAAACTACCCTGCAGAGTATAAAGGGGTACATTATTAATTACTAAAATGAAAGTTCATACTACAATAGAATATTGGAGTCCAGGGTTGTACCCAATGTTAACACAGGATTTACATGCATGGGGCTTTGGATTCAATCCTCAGCTGCACAGAAAACAAAGTGAATCACACTTGTCTCTGTGTGTGTGTGTGTGTCTTCAGAGATAGCATAGAGGGTAAGATGTTTGACTTGTACTCAGTTGACCTGGATTTGATCCCCAGCATCCCATATGGTCCCCTGAGTACCACCAGGAGTAATTCCTGAGTACAGGGCAGTGGTAACTCCTTAGCACTGCTGGGTGCAGCCCGAAAAACAAAAGTAGAGTTGGCAGGGTAAGGGAGCAGACAGATCAAAACGCTGGGAAATATATTTTGCATACTGGAATCCTAGGTTCAATTCCCAGCAGGAGTGACCCCTGAGCACTGAGGCAGGAGTAATCACCAAGTACTATCAGATGTGCCCCCCCTCAACACACACACATACACACAAACACACACACACACACACACACACACAAAGGGTGAAGAAAAACTTATCAGCAGCAATCTCCTAAAAACCTAGTGAATTTCCCATTTCATTTGAACACACTTTGATGGAGGCAACAGTACTTAATACAAAACCTACTAGGTTGCTGAGAAAAACAATGAAGTGACAAGACAAAAAAGGAGCAGAGAGCCACACATGTGGCTCAGTAGCAGAATACCTGCCTTGCATGTGCGGGGCCCAAGGTCTGATTCCAAGCAATGCAATGCACACAAACATAAAATTCCTGGGCTTAAACTGAGCACTGATGGGGAGGACCCCAAACACAGAACGTCAAGTAGCCCTGAGCAATGCTGGGTGTGGTTCCCCCCCCCGAAAAAAAAAATGATGGTTATATTGAAGTCTCTTAAGAAGGGTGAGGAGAACAAATTATCTGCCCAATTCAGCATAGGTAGTTTCCATTTTAAGTCAAAAGCATTAAAAATGAAGGTAGGTAAAATACAATGGCTCATGAGTAACAATGAATCAAATTGTCACAATAAAAAAAATTTTTTCCAATACCACAGGAAAAACAAAAAGACTAATTTATTTTAAATACTCAATAAAGCTTAACCCAGTGCAACAAAATAATTTACCTAGTCCCCTGGAGTTTGTTATAATGGGATTTAACCTGTACACTCAACATTCAATTAACCATGAGGCTTATCCTAATTGAGGATTATGCTGACTTCTACAGCCCTTTCCCATCTACCCATCTACCACCGCAACTCAGCTGCCATAGCTACAAAAAGCAAAGCCCCAGGGAGTGGTAAATTATACATTACTGGGTGATGCCAGGCCAATATTCTCTTTATCTCATCTTGTGAAGAGTTAAACTGAGTCATCCAATCAGCTTATTTTCCAAAAAGTAAAGTTTCATAACACTCACTCAGAGTTTCCAGCCAAGGATTAAACATTTCAGGGCTGGAGATAGCACAGCAGGTAGGGCCCTTGCCTTGCACAGGGCCAACCCAGGTTCTATCCTCTACATCCCATACGATCCGCGGAGCACTGCCAGGAGTAACCCCTGAGTATTAATAAATGCGATCCAAAGGAAAAAGGGAAAATTACACATTTCAGAAAAAAGCTGCAAGAAACAACAGACACCAAAAAAAGCCATACTTTGGGCCTGTGAGATAGCTCAAGTAATAGAACACAAGCTTAGCATGTGTGAGGTTGAGTTCCATCCTTACCATAACAAGGTCCCCAACTACCACCACCAGGGTGACCCCTATTTTTTTCAATCACTCTATGAAAGTTTTTTTTTAATGGAGGGCTGGAGCGATAGTACAGTGTTTAGGGCACTTGCTTTGCACGAGGCTGATTCGTGTTCAATCCCTAGCACCCTAATGTGCCCCCTTAGTACCGCCAGGAGTGACCCCTGAATGCCGCGCCAGGAATAAACTTTGAGCACAATCTGGTGTTGCCCCAACACAAAACAAAAATTTAGCTTTATAAATCAAATTTTTTTTTGTTTTTGCTTTTTGGGTCACACCCAGCAATGCACAGGGGTTACTCCTGGCTCTGCGCTCAGAAATTACCCCTGGCGGTGCTCAGGGGACCATATGGGATGCTGGGAACCGAACCCGGGTCGGCTGCGTGCAAGGCAAATGCCCTACCCGCTGTGCTATTGCTCCAGCCCCTAAATCAAAATATTTTATAGAAATAAATGTTAACATCAAAGGAAACTAGACCACAGATGTTCCTAATGAAAAATTGGGGGGTGGGGGGAGAAAGAAAAAGCCCAGGGATATAGATCAAAGGGCTGGAACACAAGCTTTGCATGCTGGTACCTTGGTTTGATCCTCAGCATCACATAGTCCCTCTCCCCTCCTCCAGACCCCATCCTCCAAGCAGGGCTGGGTGTAGCCCAAAAAAACAAAAAGGAAAAAAGGATAAACAGAAAAGACACTGACCCATTTTCTCTGTGAAATAGAGAATGTTCACCAGTTAGGTCAGGCTCCCAACATTTACTATACAGTAAATAAACCTTCATGGCTGCCCCCTATAAACTGACTGAGGCCTACAGAACCTACCAAGATGAATTAATGCAACAAAGTTGGGAACTGGCAGTAGAAGTCGAAGAAGATCATTCAGTCTGTGGATAAATCAGCTTCTACACACTGAGGTCTTCCTTCTACTCCTGCTGTGTATCTTCTGGCCATTTTCCTGTTCATTTAACAACTCCCCACCAGAAAGAAGGAGAGGGAAAGGTGAGAAAATTCAAATCAATCCCATCATTTGTTAAGAAGCTGAAAATAGGGTTGGCTCTCAATAAGAAGCATCCTAACTGAAAATAATCTTCTCCCAGAAAGTCTGTCAGAAAAAGCAATGGGAAAAAAAAAATTGACCTCACAAACATTAAAAAAGTGAAGGAATAAATCTCATTACATAGAGCCCTTCCCTCCACTTTCACAGTAAAATGTTCGCTTTTGTAATCCCCTCCCAAAAGACAATGATAGATGGAAGTAAACGCCTACATTTTACTGCAACTATACTGTCCCACAAAACCTCAGCAAACCAGCTGTGCTCCCAAAATTTACACAGTATTATAAACCAATGTCTCATCAATATTTTTTTTTAATTTTCAGTTAAAAATAAACACTTAGTCACTTCTGTCCTCTGAATTGGAAAAGTTGACTGCTCCCAGAGCTTTAGCCACTCAATAATGGAAAAAAAAAAGGGGGGTGGGACTATTCAGACAGACAGACAGACAGTGAAGTGCCAGCCACAGAGGCAGGCTAGGGGTGGGGTAGGGAGGTGATGGGAGGAGAATTGGGGCTGGGGACACAGGTGCTGGGAAATGTACACTGGTGATGAAATGGGTGCTTAAACACTGTATGACTGAAACCTAATCACGAACTGCTTTGTAAAGGTCTATCTCACAGTGATTCCGTAAAAATTTTTAGGAAAATATTCTATACTACTGGCCGGAGCGATAGCATAGCCGGTAGGGCGTTTGCCTTACACACGGCCGACCCAGGTTCAATCCCTGCGTCCCTCTCGGAGAGCCTGGCAAGCTACTGAGCTACCCCGCCTGCACCGCAAAGCCTTGCAAGCGTGGTGTATTCGATATGCTAAAAACAGTAGCAAGTCTCACAATGGAGACATTACTGGTGCCCGCTCGAGCAAATCTATGAAACGGAGGACAGTGCTACAGTGCTATTCTATACTACAGAATACAGTAAATACAAACCAAACTAGGATAGGTACTGTCTGGTTTAACCTAGGACAAACTTCTTCAATCATAATCAACATCCTCTTGTAGGTAGCATTAAAAGAGTAACAACTGCATAAAAGGTGGTTCCTTTGCTATATATTCAGGTAAATAGCCACTGGAGGCTGCACAAAAATTTTAAGTTTTCAAAATTTTACCACATCCTCTGGTCAGTACTTGAAATTAGTCTGAAAAAAAAGTAAGAAACCCTAGTCATTTTAATTTAGCAACTAATCAAGGGACAGGACAATAACAATTTCAAGTTGTTTATTTTGGGTGTTTTTACTCTTACCCTATTATACAAAGGAAAATTGTTTTAAATTCATTATCTTTTTAAAAGACATATCAAAAGCAAAGTGGTCTTCAAGTTAAAAGGATTTATTCTAGAATCATACTGCCAATGTACCAAAAAACATTTTTTTTTTAGTTTTTTATATTTAGGGGCTGGAGAGATGGTAAGGCACCTGTCCTGCATGCACCCAACTGGTTTCGATCCCCAGCATCCCATATGGTTCCCAAAACACCACCAGGAGTGATTCTTGAGTGCATCACCAGGAGTAACCTCTGAGCACTGTCAGGTGTGACCCAAAAAATAAATAATTTTTATATTTAACATGTCCCTGACAGAGTAAACTTAGCTTAAAAAAAATGCAAGAAGTATAAGTAATCATTTCAAGAACTTCTACATACATGGTTCCTGGAGGGAAAATAAAAGAGGTCATGGTTCAACAGAACACTCACTCCTTACTGAATAAATTCTAACTTATTTGCTTAGAGAGGGTGGGGTGAATTGCAGAATCAATTCTCATACAGGAGGAGAAATGCACCGGATACTTTCAAAGGGTAGTGAAATTAATACGATTCCCTAAACTCTAATATCACTGAATTATTTTTAATGAACTGTTAGTATTGGTAGGCTTAAAACATCCATCTGAGCTTAACAAAAATAGAATTATGTTGAGGTTGTTTTGCAGTTCCAAGTCTCTTTAGTTAAGGAATTTTTCACAGGAGGAGCATTTCCTATAGCACTCCGCGAAGATTAGAGCTTCCCATTTAACACACAATCCTCCTGTCCAATATGCACCTCTGCATATCACAACGGATGTCTGCATCTTCCTTGAATGCAGAATGAAGGATTCAGTCCTTTCTACAGATACAGAGAATACCCCTATAATTTTGGACTCACAGACAATCTAGAGAACTGCTCATTTAAATGCAGAACCTGAAGCAACCTCCGGGTGACAGGAGCTATAGTGTTCAGTATCGTTTTACATGTTACAAACACAGGCTTCGCCTTACATACAAACAATGAACCCTGGCAAGGTTCTCCATCCTCAAGCCCCACTGATAGATTATTCCTCTAAGGGCGTGAGCAGACAAGGCACCAGAAGCAGTTAAGTTCGAAAGAGCTTTTCTTAGAGAGAGAAACATGCTGTTAAGACAATAAAAACAAGACAGGATTCCCAACGCGCTTCGCCCCTTTCTTCTGCTATGTTCTTCTACTGCTCTTGCTATCCATCGGGGATGTCGCTTGAAATGAAAATCTCATCATAATCCTTCCAAAGACCCGGAGTACACACTAGACACCAAAAGCAGCCCCCGTCTCTGGGAAAGAGGGAAATCGGAGGGTTTAAGGAAGGAGCAGGAGGCGCATCTCTCCATGTTTTCTGTACCTTTTCCCACTGGGCATCACGTCTGCTAGAACCTCTCAGCGAAAACCACGGCAAGGGAATGATCTGCTGGCACAATTGGGGGATCTGCAGGTCTCTCGTCAAGCAGCTGAGTTTTTTAATGCGGCACTCGCGAAAGACCCCGTGATGTTCTGTGGGCTGTGAGGGGGGTCGTCCCCATCCTCGGCTAAACTAACCAGCTGCAACAAATACTGACGTTTTCCCGGGGAAGCCAAGGACCAGGGAGGCGGATCTGAATGAAGCGCGGCGCGCCCCGCCAGAAGCCAGCAGCAGCCCTAAGGCACGACTCGGACCACCACAAGTCCACGCAGACCCGCAGCAGCCGGGCGCCTGGACCTCGCCCTCCTCCTCCTCCTCCTCCTCCTCCTCCTCCTCCTCGCTTCTGGACTGGACGGTACCGGCTTTAATCACAAAAACAGGTTGGGCCCAAAGCGCGGCTCAGATCGACTGCAAAAAAAAAAAAGGAAGTCCTCCTCTTCGAGAGGTGGGAGAGAAAAAAAGAAGAAGAAAAAGATGGGTGGGGGGGGGGGGGTGGAGGTTAAAAAAAAAGTTTCGACGGGGAGAGAAGACTCTCTCGCTCCCCACCTTTCCCGACCCTGCACTCGGGGATCTCCAGCGCCTGCCAGGGAGCTGCCAGCCCCGCGCCCTGCGCCCTCTCGCAAGTGTGAACCGGGGGGGGGGGGGGGGGGGGAAACTTTTCCACCCCGGGGTGCCCGCCCCACCCAGGGGCCGCACGTCGAGGGGGCGTCGAGGGGGCAGTGCGGGGCAGCGGGGCGCGAGGCGTCCGAGCCGATGCGCCCAACTTCCCCACACTGGCCTGCAAGACGGGGGCAGCAAGGGGGGGGGGGGGGGGGGAAGCGTTTTTTCCTGAGGGGGAAAAAAAACTGCTGAGAACCAAATGGAAATTCGCAGAGAATTCGTCACCAAAAAAATATATATATAAATATATATATATATCTTTATATTCCAGATGGCCCCAAGTTGCAAGAAGACCCCCACACGCCCCCCTGCCCCGGCAGTGACCTGCAGAACGGCTCCCGCGACGGCTCCGGGAGGAGGTGGGGGGGGCGCGGGCGGGGGTCCGCGGGGCTCCCCCCTCCGTCCCCCCCCCCCGCCCCAATGCTCCCGGGTAACTGCGAAGGCGCCTCGACGGCAGGAGGAAGGGGCCGCGGGGCGCTTCCGAACGCAGCCCCCCTCTCAGCCCCCCACAAAGACGGCGGGGAGGGAAAACTTTAGGGACGCGAGGGCAGAGCGGACCCCCAACTCCTCGGGGGACCCCCGCACCCTGAGCCGGACTCCCCGGCCGACAGCCGGTGCACCCCCCCCCGCGACGCCCCGAAACTCTCCGCGCGCCCCCCACCCGCTCGGCGCGCCCCTCTCAGTCCTTCAGCGCCTCAGCACCTCAGCCCCTCAAGTCCCTCAGCCCCCTCAGCCCCTCAGCTCCCTCAGTCCCTCAGCGCCTCAGCCCCTCAGCGCCTCAGTCCCTCAGCGCCTCAGTCCCTCAGCACCTCAGCCCCTCAGCCGAGCCGCCGGCGCCCGAGCTTCGCGGCAGCCCGGGGCACTCGCCGCTCGAGCGTCCGCCGCGCACTGCTGCGCCCCTCGCCGCCGCCGCGCTCCTTTATCTCCGCCACTCACCGCCCGCCGCCATTTTCCTCGCAGCTCCGCTTTAAATCGGAAACTCGCCGCTCGAGCCCGAGGAGCCGCCGCCGCCGCCGCCGCCGCTGCCGCTGCCGCCGCCGCCGCCGGCGCCACCGACTCAGCCGCCGCGGCCGCCGCCGGAGTCGCTGTGGAGGGGCAGAGGCGGCAGCGGCTGGAGCCGCGGCGCGGGGGCCGCTGGGATTTGTAGTCCCGAGGCCACGCCCAGCACTACCGGTCCCAGGGGGCCTTGCGCGGCTCCGGGCTCCCGGCTCAGTCCTTGCTGCCGGCTTGCTTGCAGAGGCGCGGGAGCGTTACCTAAGCGTGAGCCTTTGGACTCTTTTTTTTTTTTGCTCCCTGGCTCGCTGGACAGTCCGGCAGGGTGGGCAAGTGGAACGCACGCCTCACCCTGCCCTCGGTCGCTTTCCTATCTGCCTTCGTCCTGTATTAGCTGATGTTGTGGGTGCGTTTATTGTATGCACTGATCCACCCAGCGAGCGTCCCGTAGGGACCCTGGGGACCCCCTGCTACAACCAGCAAACGGACTGGAGCGATAGGACCGCAGGCAGAAAAGCGTTTGCCTTGCATACCCGCGTTCCATCGCCGGCATTCCCCCGAGGGTCCCCCCAAACCCCACCGGGAGCAAATATTCCTGAGCGCGCAGAGCCTGGTGTAAGCTCTGAGCACTGCCGGATGTGGCCCCAAAACCAAAGAAACTTTACAGTATAATGAACAAACTAAGGGACAAAAGTGTCACAAAAGGTGAGATTCTAGGAGACTTGTATTAGATGCCAAGGACGCCACAGGGTCAGCGGTGGTCGGACAGTAGTATATTCACAATAGTTTTGGCATCAAAGTATCACCCAATTAGAGTTCAAGCGGGGAAACAGCACTTTTCAGGGAAAGATACTCTGGTCCGCAACACCTTTATAATGGGTCGATCCTGCAATGGGGAAAGTAAAATGAGCCCTCTGATAGTCAAGCCAAAAAAATGAAGCTAACACAAACCTAATTTTGAAAACAGATCAATCCGTCATGTAGAACGTGCTACAGAACATCTTACCTAGATAAAAATAGAGGTGAAAGCTCAATGCAACAAGTGAGAAGTCCATGAATTCAGGATTTTCTCTTTTTTTTTATTATTTCTCTCCAAGCTTCTCTTTTTTTTATTTTTTCTTTTGATAAGAAGGCTCCCTGGGGGCCGGAGTGATAGCACAGCAGGTAGGGCATTTGCCTTGCACGCGGCCAACCCGGGTTTGATCCCCGGCACCCCAGATGGTCTCCTGAGCACTTGAGCACTGCCAGGAGTAATTCCTGAGTGCAAAACCAGGAGCATTGCTGGGTGTGATCCAAAAGAGGAAAGAAAGAAAAAAGAAAAGGCTTCCTGGGGAAATTTTGAATATGAACTGAATCAGTATTGTCTAAAGTGAATAGAATCAAGTGAATGAGTCCCCGGAGTATGGCAGTGGCTTCCTCACTTCATCCCACCAGTTCCACCAGGAGTAAATTCTCAGCATAGCAGCCAGAGGCGATGCTGGTTCAAACCAAGTCACTTTATTTGTCCTGCAAAATCTTTGCAGTGACCTGCAATGTCCTGAAAGAACTCAATTGTCCCTCTTCTCCACCACTCCCTCTCCCCTCGGCATTCGCTGGACTCCTGGTCCCTCCAAAGTGCCTGGCACAGTCTGGCCTCAGAGACCGTACACTTGTTATTTCCTCTGCCAACTTCACTTTTCCCAGAAAAATGCCAATACCTCACTCCTTCATCTCCCCCACAGTCATTGTTCAAATGTCACCTGGGGGGTGGGGGCGGGTTATAGGCTACACCCAGCTTTCCCCGCAGAGGTCACATCTGGTTGGACTCAGGGGAACATATGCACTGCTGGTGGTAGAACCAGGATCAGCCTCATGCAAAGCGATATCTCTCTGCGCCCTGTAATTTCTTTATTTTAGGTTCCCACCCACATCTGTGGCAGCTTTCCTGGTCCCACTTCCTAGATTCCTGTCTTTTCATAGCACCTTAGTCATTTGGGAACACTGTATGTTCTTATTTACTTGGTACTTACTATCTCTTTCTCACCAGAATAAAGCTCCCTCGAGGAAGGGCTTTTTGTCTCTTGTACTTCCCCTACATCTTAGCACAAATGTGGGCCATCATAGAACTTATAATAATAGTGTGGGTTTACTCCATACGGAGTAAACTTTATTTGTCCTGCAAAATTTGTCCTGTGTGGATGAATTCACTCCCCCATCAGGCTGCCAATCACAAATTCTATGTTTCAGATTGAGAATCTAGAGGAGGAAGAGAAAATACTAAAATCCTTGTAGACCTCTCACCTGAACCGCCAGGGCTCACTCTTAAGGTTCCTTTTACTTAATTTTTGCTTGGGGGCCATATCCAGAAGTGCTCAGGGCTTACTCCTGTCTCTGTCCTCCGGGATCACTCCTGACAGGGCTGAGGGACCACACGGGATGCTAGGGATTAAACCTGATTGGTCAGCTGCTTTACCCTCTATACTATTGCTTCAACCCCTATGGCTCCTCGCTTCTCCCTTTGGTCTCCTGCACCAAACTGAGCAGTCCCCCACACTCTACAAGATCTTTGAAAAGTCACATACAAAAGCACGCCACTCCAGAGACAGTGGGGAAATAGGCAGCAAGTAAGATAGTGCCTTGCAGCCAACCCAGGTTCAATCCCCGCATCCCAGATGATCCCCCAAGTACAACCAGAAATGGATCCTGAGCACAGAACCAGGAGTAAGTTTTGAGCACAGCCAGGTGTGACCCAAAAACAAAACCAAAAACTATAAAAAAAAAAAAAAAAGGAATCAAACCACTTCCACCAAAACACATCCGACAGCTTCGCATTGCATTTGGGGTAAAACCACAACTCTGGTTGATCTCTGCTTCCTTCTCTGATCTCAGACACATATCTCTTCTCAAGTCAGTCCAGGCCAGACTCAGACATTCCTGACGTTTCCCGAACATTGCAAGTACGCTCCTGCCTCCGGGCCGTTCCCTCACTCTTTGCTTTGCTGTTTGGAACTTTCTTTCCTCTGACTTTCCCTCACTGTCATTCACATCTCTTTTTGTTTTTTTTCTTTTTTTCTTTTTCTGGTTTTGGGGCCACACCTGGAGATGCTCAGGGGTTAGTCCTAGGTCTGCACTCAGGAATCACTCTTGGCCAGCTCAGGGAACCATATAGGATGCCGGGGATCAAACCCAGGTCATGCTACTTGCTTATCCACTGAACTGTCTCTCCACCCTGTAATTCCTGTTCCTGCTACAATGCCTTCCCTTTGGATCTGGTAAAGTGTTACACACTCATACATGTGTGCACACACATGTGCAAACACAGTCTCATCACCTTATTTTCTTCATAATGATGAGCCCTACTACAACTCCCATAGTTCATCTCCTTCTCTGGTCTCTAACCTCCAAGAGGAGAGCAGGGAAAGTGTCTGTTTAGCTTACTGTAGAGTCTCTAGCTTTCTTGATTCATGTTTGCCTATAGTAGATTATACACATTTATGGAAGAAAGGAAGCAAGAGAGCAGGAGAGAAGGAAGGAAAGAGAAGAAGAACGGACACCAAGAAAGATGGAAGAAAGAAACCCAAGTTTTCTTTTTTTTTTTTTTTGCTTTTTGGGTCACACCCGGCAATGCACAGGGGTTACTCCTGGCTTTGCACTCAGGAATTACTCCTGGCGGTGCTCAGGGGACCCTATGGGATGCTGGGAATCGAACCCGGTTTGGCTGTGTGCAAGGCAAACGCCCTACCTGCTGTGCTATCACTCCAGCCCCCAAATCCAAGTTCTTCTTAAAAAAAAAAAATATTGAATCGCGAGCGATAGCACAGCGGTAGGGCGTTTGCCTTGCACGCAGCCAACATGGCCGACCCGAGTTCGATTCCTCCGCCCCTCTCGGAGAGCCCGGCAAGCTACCGAGAGTATCTCGCCCGCACGGCAGAGCCTGGCAAGCCACCCGTGACGTATTCGATATGCCAAACACAGTAACAACAAAGTCTCCAATGGAGACGTTACTGGGCCCGCTCGAGCAAATCGATGATCAACGGGAGGGCCTTTTACTTTACTTTTACTTATTGAATCGCCATAAGAGAGATCATGATTACGTTTCAGTCATACAGTGCTTTAACACCTGTCCCTTCACCAGTGTACATTTCCCAGCACCAATGTCCTCAGTTTCCCTCCCATCATCCCCAAACTTCCCCCCCCCCCACAGCCTGCCTCTATAGCAGGTACCCCCCACTCCCTCCCTCTCTCCCTCCCTCCCTCCCTCCCTTCCTCCCTCTCCCCTTTGGGGCATTGTGGTTTGCAGATACTGAAGGTTATCACGCATATCCCTTTACCTACTTTCAATACTCATTATGCAGTGTGATCATTTCCAACTATTATTGTCACACTGGTCTCTTCTCTGGAGTTCTTGATCCCTATCTATAGCAAACGTACAGTCACAGGAAGCGTATCTACTACCAATGAAAAACGTACGCAAGTTCTTTGGGAATCCCCAAGGACAGGCTTCTAAATGAAATGTGTCAGAGAAGGCTTCCAAGAGGAAGCAACCTCCATGCTGACCTTGTAAGGTTTCAGTGGGACACGGACATGATCATACACTGCGTGACAGCCGGGGAATACTACCCTAAACTTAAATTGAAGCCAAGGAAGTGGCACACTCTAGCCATTTGTCTGTTCCCCTTCCTTCTTCTCTGTTTGCTCAGGCCACTCCTCCATCTAAAGGTGGACTTTATTTCCTCTTTCTGGAATTACGGTTGTATTTCACTACTCGACCAATGAAAACAGTGGAAACGATCTCGTGGGATTTCTCGACACTGCAAGATGCTGTTTCTCTCTTTCTTCTTAGAACTCAGCTGCCATGCTCTCGAAAGCCCACATTGCATGGAGGAAACCTTGCCCTGCAGGGACCAGTCTAAGCTAAGAACCCAAGTAAGTCCCAGTTACAACCTGAGACAACCTTCCGACAGTCCTCTTCTCCCATCCCCAGGGGTCCCAAGTGACTCCCAGCCCCATCAACAAGGTCAGAAACAGAAGAATCCCCACTGAGCCAAATCAGCCTACACAACCATGAGAAATAATAATATGTTGTGCTTGGAAATGGAACTGTCATAACTGAAACCATCTGCAGGGATGGACTTTGGTTGGCCAAGCCTGAACCTCTTTAATGAGCAGTAGTCTCAAATTCTGAAAGGACTCCGATAAAATTGGCTTGGCCTTGGGGCCGAGCTATAGTACAGTGGGTAGAGCATTTGCCTTGCACGTGACCAACTGGGGTTCGATCCCTGGCATTTCATATGGTTCCCCGAGCACCATCAGGAGTAGTTTCGGAGTGCAGAGCCAGGTGTAACCCCTGAGTATCATATCACCAGGTGAGGAAAAAAAAATTGGCTTGGCCTCCTGCGTAGTATAAGATGGGATCCCCATGTCAGAAGCTCAAGCCCTATGGAAGAGATCCTGCCTAGTTTCTTTCTCCCTTCCCTCTTCTTCCCTCTTTCCTTCTCTTTGTTGTCATTTCAATGACTGGTAGCTGCACACCCGGATTTGCACACTTGCTGATTGTTGCACACTTTTTAGTCATGGCACTTGCTAAGGGTGGCGGGTATTTAGGTGTGGTGCTCACTGGGAGATTGATGTGGTCTTCACACACATGTCCATGCAGGGCCTGCTCCAGGCCACCATGCTTGCACAACTCTTGATACCTGCGGCATTCACTGAGGACCACACACTTTGGTGACAGTATCAGTCACAACTAGCTGTGCAACAGGGGTCCCAGAGAGCAGAGGCCAAGGAACTGCACTCGATGCGATGGCAGGGTCACACTCCAGGTCATCTCCAGTTCTGCACACACAAAGCAGCTCTGGACATGCTCCTAGGAGGGGTGCTCACTTTCTTGAGGGCAGTTTTACCCTGGAGTCAGGATTCTTGGGCTACAAGTCATAGGACCAGATTCTGGAACTCACATGATCAAAAATAGGGCCAGAGGGCCAGGCCCAGAAGTGTCCGAACTCAGAGGGAAATAGGAGACTTGAATGTTTTGTCTCTGACAAAGCTGTCGTTCTACTCAGGACCAATCACTTGGGGCCAGAGATGGCTCAGAGACTGGAACAAAGGTCTTGTTTGTTTGTTTGGGGGCCACACCCAGCAGTGCTCGGAGCTTACTCCTAGCATTGCCCTCAGGAATCACTCCTGGGGGTGCTTGGGGGGCCATATGGATGCCAAGATGATCCTTGTTGGCCATGTGCAAGGCAATAGTACCCACTACTATTTTTCCAGCCCCTGGAGCACAGGCATTACATGGTAGGGGGCCCAGGTTCAGTTCTTGACACCACATGGTCTCCTGAGCATTGCTGGGTGTGGCCCCCCAAAATAAATTTAAGATAATAAAAAACAACCACTTTATTCAGTTTTCTCACACCCCATTCCAAAATTCAAATTCAAGGAGAAATGTGTTTAATCAGGCTAGCTTGGGTCACACGCTGTCTATGCAAGTAAAAGACTAGAAAATTGGTAAAAATGTTAACTAACCTCTTTTAGATGCAGGAGAAACACAGACAGACAGACACACGAACACAAACACATCCATACAGAGCACAGTGAGCAAAGATGTAATCAACTGGTAAATTTCATCAATTGATAAATGTTGGTGGAGGATACATAGCCATTTATGTCTTTTTTTTTTTTTTTTTTTTTTTTTGCTTTTTGGGTCACACCCGGCAATGCACAGGGGTCACTCCTGGCTCTTCACTCAGGAATTACCCCTGGCAGTGCTCAGGGGACCATATGGGATGCTGGGAATCGAACCCGGGTCAGCCGCGTGCAAGGCAGACACCCTACCCGCTGTGCTATCACTCCAGCCCCTGTCTTTTTTTATTTTTTTAAGATTTGAAATTTTTTAAAATGGGAGGGTGGGAGAAGGCTTTAGGTCTAGAGTGCCTGCTTCACATGGGGAAGCTCTGGCATGTAACACCTGGCACCACCTGGTCATCCCAAGCATAACCATTAGTGCCCCAGTACTGCCCACACACACACAGTATAAAAAAAGTTGTTGGGAAAAGATAGTATTCAGATAATATTATATTTATTGAGTAATATTCAAAGCATTCATTTAACCCTCATAATAACCCCAAGAAGTGGGTCTTTTGTATCTCTACTTTATAGATAAGTAAATGTAGGCATTAAATGATAACATATCTGGGGGGGATAAACTCCTAAGAGCTAGAAAGACTTACAAACTCAGGCTCACAAGCTCATGTTCTTCGCTATTATGCTTTACTGCCTCTCCATAGATATGTCAACAATAAAAACCTGTCATTGCTACATACAACAGAGGTAGACAGTTTCAGGGTGTGACCATTATGGACTAAGATGTTACAATCTTGCTCCAACAGGACTGTATTCACTTTCTGTTCTTTGTTTTGAGGTGAGCCTCATAGACACAAGATGGCTGCCACAGTGTAACCATTGCATCAAACCCTAAGGCAGATAGCAGAAAAGTGATTGTCAACATTGTAGCGCTGACATTTATTTTTAAGATCAGAAAGTATTATGGGCTGGAAAGACAGAATAGGGGCTAATGTACTTGCCTTGCATGTGGCATACTGCTTGATCCCTGGCACCATATATGGTACATACCCCCAGCACCACCAGATATGACACCTGAGCACCGCTGAATATGAACCACTGCCCTGACAAAAAGATACAAAATTCTTTTCCCAAATTTCTCCCCCTCTCACACTATCACCCACTGCCTCCGAAGCAAATGGCCTTTATTTCTCTTTATAGCAGGAAACCGGGTCACCTGGTAAGTTCCCTGCAAGGGATTCTGGGAACTCAAGTATCTGCTATTTCAGCCTTGTGGTTGGTGACTGGTGAATGAGATCGTATGATCCAGCCCAGGGGTTCCGCTCCTGCCTTTTCCCCTCTCACAGTCCTCTGCATTCTTCCCTCTTTTATTGGGTGACAGTATAGCCTAGTGGTTAAGACCGTGGGCTTTGGCATTGTCCTACTGACTTTCTCGGCTGGTTCTGCTACTTAGAAACCTGGGTGATAATGGCCGGTTACTTGAACCCTCTGCGTTTCCATGTCCTAAAAAGGAAACCCCAACAGCAATAATAATACCTATTTCATAGGGCTATATTGAGGATTAAATAAAAACAACACAGCGAAAGCCCTAAAAAGAGTGTCAAGCACAAAACACACCCTCCGTAAGTGTTAATCTTGATTACAGATGGCAGTTTCAAATTTGGGGTGCCTAAGAATTAATATCCAAGGGTTAGTAACAATTTTCTCCTTTTCCCCGTCTGCCTCATTATAGTTATTATTGGTTGAAATTTTCCTGCAAGTGAAAATAGATTGCTTGGGTGGATACCTAGACCCCGCACATGTCTCCAAGCCAGTTTCGAAATACCTAATCTGAAAATGAGTTGGAGCGGGTCCAGGCTCCTCCCTCCCTCCAGCGCTGCTCTGCTGCTCTGCTCGGGGCCAGCTGGCAGACTCGCAGCTGAGAGGAAGTCAAAGAGAGGCAGAGCCTGGAGCCCAGGAACGCTTGATTTGTTGTTTTGCTGGAAAGTGGGAAACGCCTCTGAGCAGAATCCATCACATGTAAGGCCAAGGCGAAGGAGCAGAAGGCGAGCTGAGTCTTTTAACCCAACGTGACCTTGGTTGTGCCTCTTGAAACCACAAGAGTTGGCCAACCTGGAGGCTTGTGCCCTACGTGCCTCACCAAACAGTTGAAATTAGCACCTGGTTTGAGGGGAACCCACTCATCCCTCCCCAAAAGCTGCAAATGTCACTCAACAGCGGGAAGAATTTTGAAGCCAACTTTTTTGCTTTCTGAAATTTCCCAAACTTATTAAATGGACTTGCTTTGAAGAACGATCATTTTCTGCGAAATGCTTTCAGAGTACCCACGTTAAGTAACATAATATGAGATTAACACCTAAGGACAGTAGAGATAAGGGTCAGGAGGATCACTCCACGGCTTGGAAGCCAATCTCATGTGCTGGGGGGAAAGGTAGCTAGGATAGAGAAAGGATCACTCAGTAAATGATGGTTGGAGGGCTTGCTTGGGATGGGAGATGTGTGTTGAAAGTAGACTATGGGCCAAACATGATGGCCGCTTAGTACCTGTATTGCAAACCATAACATCCAAAAGGACAGAGAGAGTAAGAGGGAGTGTGCCTGCCACAGAGGCAGGGGGGCAGGAAGGGGTGGGGGGTGGAAGGAGGGATACTGGGAACATTAGTGGTGGAGAATGGGCACTGGTGGAGGGATGGGTACTCGAACATTGACTGAAACACAGTCATGAAAGTTTGTAAGTCTGTAACTGTATCTCACGGTGATTCATTAAAATAAAAAATAAAAAATAAATAAAGTACCCACGTTAAGAGGGCTAAAACTTTTTTGAAGATGTTGTGTTGCAGAGGACAAGGAGGAACTGGAACATCCCTGATTTGCTGGCACTGAGCTGCCACTCGGAACAAAAGTTTCCAAAGGGTCAATATGTGGTCTCCTGGGAATTCCACCCCTGGTACATGCCCAAGAGAATTAAAATTTACAGAAATAAAGCTGGTTTTTTTTAAAAAAAAAACTGTTATGAAATATTTAGGACAGGAGAGATAGAGAACAGGGGTTCAGGTGCTCGCCTTGCATGTGACTGACTCAAGTTTGGTTCTGAGCACCACCAGGATTGGCCCTGGAGCATGACAGGATGTGGCCCAAAAATCCAAAAAAGAAACAGCAGGAGCAACACAGGGCCAAAGAGATAGTATAGGAGTTAAGGTATCACCTTGCATGCTGCTGATCCCAGTTTAATTCCCCCGCATCACACATGGTCCCTATGGTCCCTTGAGCCCTACTGGGAATGAGCCCTGAGTACTGTCAGGAGAGCCCAATACATAACCCCCCAAATGGAAGCAACCCAAAGGGCCATAAGCTGATTCATAGTTAAATGGTAGAGGGCTGGTCATAAAGTGGACTACTACTAGGTAAGAAAAAAGGTGCCAGCTCAATAGTACAGTGGTGAGAGGTTTTATCTTGTACACAACACAGCCAACCAGGGTTCGACATCTTACATCCATATAGGGTCCCCTGAGCACTGCCAAGAATGATGCCTGAGCGCAGAATCAGGTGTGGACCAAAAAAAGAAAAAGCAGGTAAGTACTGACATTTGCTGTAACACAGGTAAAATTGAAGCGGTGGCCGACAATGAAAGGGTGGAACTGGAAGACAGTAGCTGTGAAAGGGTGGGAACAGTGGCCAAGGAAGAACTGGTAAAGGTAAAGGTAAAGGTCCTCCCGTTGATCGTCGATTTGCTCGAGCGGGCCCAGTAACGTCTCCATTGGAGACTTTGTTGTTACTGTGTCTGGCATATCGAATACTCTCGGTAGCTTGCCGGGCTCTCCGAGAGGGGCGGAGGAATCGAACTCGGGTCGGCCATGCTGGCCGCTTGTAAGGCGAATGCCCTACCCGCTGTATTAATGAAAATATTCTGCAATTAGTGCTGATTCTTGTATAACCCTATGGATGTCTAAAAACGAACCCCAAGACTGGGGCTGGAGCGATAGCACAGTGGGTAGGGCCTTTGCCTTGCACGTGGCCAACCCGGGTTCAATTCCCAGCATCCCATAGGGTCCCCGGAGCACCGCCAGGAGGGATTCCTGAGTGCAGAGCCAGGAGGAACCCCTGTGCATCGCTGGGTGTGACCCCCCCAAAAAAAGCAAAAAAACAAAAAAATAAAAACAAAACCCCAGGCTGACATGTGCACAAATTTTCCCCTTCACCATCCCCTTTTGTAAACGTTTTACACAAATGAGAATAAGGGGCCGGAGCAATAGTGCAGTGGGTAGGGCATTTGCCTTGCATGCGGTCAGCAAGGTTCGATCCCCGGCATTCGATTTGGTCCCCCAAGCACTGCCAGGAGTAATTCCTGAGCACAGAGTTAGGAATAAGCCCTGAGCATCCCTGGGTGTCTCCCAAAGACAACGGCAGCGCCTGGCAAGCCACCCGTGATGTATTCGATATGCCAAACACAGTAACAACCAAATCTCCAATGGAGACGTTACTGGGTCCGCTCGAGCAAACCCAAAGACAACAACAACAACAAATCCCTAAAACACAAACAAGATCAGACCATTTGCTCTCTTTCACATCTGTTTTTGAATTTGCCTTTCTTCCCTCTTGCCTGCAGTGCCCAGTGTAACTGCACTCAGCAGTGCTGCTCAGACACTGGGATGTGTGCATCTGTGCATGCTCATGGGGGGGTACTCCTTAGCTACAGTGCTCACTGGAGGTCCCACACACTCCCCCACTCCCACCCCACTGTCGTTGTCTTGTAGTAGCAGATAGTCACAAAGATACTCACCCATTGAACTGTGGTGCTCTCTGGGGGTGGTACATGGGCAGGCAGTGATGGCGGGCAGGGGATCACACTCCTTTCATTGTGTCACTTGCCAGGGGTCTCACCTCCTGGACATAGTGCATGCACATATTTTATTTTGTTTAAGGGTCACACCAGGCAGTGCTCAGAGATTACCCCCTGGCTCTGCATTCAGGAAGCATTCCCGGCAGTGCTCAGGGGACCATATGAGAAGCCGGGGATCAAACTCAGATCAGCTGTGTGCAGGGCAACTGCTATACTATCACTCCGGCCCCACCAGAAATCGCGGGATTCTCCGACAGCAGAGCTCCGTACGCAAGGCAGATGCTATGCTGAAGTGCGCTGAGTTCTTCCTGGGGCCCCTCACACACCTTTGAGCTGTGATTGATACTCACACAAAGGGTTGCATTAGGGTTCACACATCATGGTGGAACCAGAGGTCCCAAAGAGCAGAGGTCAGGCACGCCAGGATCAAATTTGCAATCTCATCAGCACAGGCATGCAAGTTCAAGTACTTTGGCCCCTGAGCTATCCTGGGCTCATGCTTAAGCTATCCTGGGCTCATGCTTCGACTTTCATCCATCAGTCAATGATTTCACTGTATCACTGTCATCCTGTTGGTCATCGATTGCCTCAAGCAGGCCCCAGTAACGTCTCCTTCGCCCTAGCCCTGAGATTTTAAAAAGTGCTACATTCAAGGCTCTTTCAGGGTCAGGAGAATGAGACCCATCATTGTTACTGGTTTTTGGCATATTGAATACGCCATGGGGAGTTTGCCAGACTCTGCAGTGTGGGCAGGATACTTTTGGTGCTTTATGGAAATTGTCCCACCAGGAACAAATGATGAGGTACATAAACAGCTGTTGGGTATGTGGAGGTTATTGGTAGATAGTCTGTTTCAGTTCCAATGAGCATCCCTGTATCTCTCGGAAGATCAACATTTCAACAGGCACAAGGGACCCCAGAAATAAAGAAGGAAGAATTAAGAACGACCTCTCTAAGATGGCCTCGTGATGTCTTGCTGAGGGTTTCCTGGCTCCAACCGAACACGGGCATGTTTGTGGGAGGAGACAGGGAACTCTCTAGCAAAGAAGCTCCAAGTAGAAAACGTCACCAAGGCTGGAGCTTTGGGGCTCAGATAGAAAAAGATATTTTGGGGTCGGACCAGACAGCAGCTGGTAGGGCACTTGCCTTGTATGCGGCTGACCCGGGTTGGACCCCAGGCACCCCCTATCGTTCCCTGAGCACTGCCAAGAATGATTCCTGAGCACACAGATAGCAGTAACCCCTGAGCATGAATGGGTGTGCCCCCCAGTAAAAATAAAAAAAAGAGATTTTTTTTTAATTTTTTATTAGTGAAACACCATGAGGTGCAGTTGAAGACTTACAAATTTTTGTGCTTGGGTTTCAGTTATACAATGATCAAGTACCCATCCCTCCACCAGTGCCCATTTCCCACCACCACGGGTCCCAGTATCCCTCCCACCCCCTATCCCCCCCCATCTCACCCTGCCCCTATGGCAGGCATTCCCTTTTGTTCTCTCTCTCCTTTTGGGTGTTGTGGTTTGCAAAAGAGGCCAGAGAGAGATTTTTAAAATTTTTTTGTCTGTGGGGTCATACCCAGTAGTGCTTAATGCTTACTACTGGTTCTGTGCTCAGGGTTCAATCCTGTAGCTTTGGGGGGGGACCATACATGGTTCTGGCATGGAACCAGGATGAGTTGCATACAAGGCAAATGCCTTAACCCCTGTACTATCTCTCCGTTCCTTACAAATTCTTTTTTGTTTTGTTTCTTTAGGGGCTGGGGGGGGGGGGGGGGGGCGTGTCACACTCAAAACTACTGAGGGACTATTCCTGGCTGTGCTCAGGAGTGACACTTGCTGGTCCTCATGGGACCTTTCATGGTACTGAGGATTTCGAACTGGGGCCGGACACATGCAAGGCCTTAGGGTCTGCTGTGTCTTGGGCCCTCAAAGGAGAAGGGGAGAGGCTGCCATCAGGCTTATGAGATGTCAACTTCAAGAACCCATGTTATCCTCACCCCTTGGCCTCCAGAGAAATGTGAGGAACAGCACCTCTCAGCGAGATCCCCTCCCCCACCTTAACTGCCTTTTTTTAAAATCCTCTCTTCCTCATTCCCTCCTCTTCCTCTCCTTCTACTCTTTCTGTCACACAAGATAAAGTCCCTTAGCTACCCCAAGCCTCTCCCGCAGGCAACCCTACTCCCAATTTCTGAGGTGTTAAGAGATGAATCTATAAAGAAACACACAAGCGCACATTTTTGGAACACAAGTTAACACTTCTCCACTGCTTCGCCCGGGCCTTCTCTGTCTTTCAGATCTAGATCTCTCCAGGCTCAAACATGCTGAGTAGCTTTATGGTATCTGATTGGCCACGTGGTACCCAAAACGTGGGGTCTCCAGCTTTTCGTTAGGGTTGTCGGACCCCCGTCCGGAATTATAGTGTCTTTTTCTTTCTCTTTGTAAACGAAGCTGGGTTTTAAAGTGATGACAGTGAGCTTATGTAAAAGGATAAACCCTCTTCTAATTATTTAGTAATTATAGAGTAGGAACATCGGAGGAGTAGATGTGTTGAGGCATGAAAACAATATTTATGCCAGGGGTGAATATATCAGCCAAGCTAAGAGTCAAGCTTAAAAAAAAAAAACCCTCTGGCTATTATCAATCAACTGTTCTCGAATGCTGCTGAGAACAATTCAGAAACACAAGAAACACGAAGAGGGTCCCCCCACCCCACCCCAACAGCCCAGGAGAAGGAGGGATGGTTGTGAAGAGGGTTCCTTTCCCCCTACCAGCAGCCCAGGAGAAAGAGGGACAGTCATGTCATCATCCTTCCACTGGCCACTGTGCTGCCAGCCTAGTGGACCAGATCGGGGCGTTAGCCCCATCCAGGAACCCAGCCGACTCAGAGTACCATTTGGAGTTGAATGTAAATGAAAAGCTCTCAAGGAATCGGTCCGTGAATAAAAGGATTTGTCGCTAAAGGGATCAAGGAAATTGAAGAGAGGAGGGACCGAGGTGGGCTCCAACTGAACCAACTGAATATTCCCAGCTAGGAGGAAGAGAAAACAAGAGTGAAAAGGAAAGTGAAGCAACTCCTTTCCCAGCAGAAACAGGCTGAGATCAACCCGAAAACCCCCGCCCGCTGCGCAAACATCTGAAGATTCTGGGTAAAAGACAACAGCTAGCATTCAAACCAGTGAAGAGTTCATGAGAAAGGAAGGGAAATCCCCAGGTGCTGAAACACAAAAATAGACTCAAAAACCAGCCGGGGGAGGGTGAACTCTTGCAAGGAGGGCCAGAATCTCAATCCAGAAAAGGAGCTTCCGGGGCCTCCGCACACAGGGCTTGAAAGGCAAAAGCAACGGCGGGAAATGGGGCCTCGCACCCCCCACGATCCGTAGGGAGCATGCACACTCTTCACGGAGCTAGAAATCAGCCGGCCAAGCCAAGGTCGCGTCTGGCTCTGGAACATCAGCGTTAGGATAAAAGCCCTGGCAGAGAAGCGATGTCCTCAGAGAGAGCGAATCCGGAGAGCCAAGTGGTCTATTTCAGGTACAGAGAAGGACCAACTAGTCTGACCAAACACCAAGGAGGAGGCAGAGAGAGGTGAGGGGGGGAAGGGAGGTGCACATGTTCTACAAGTGGGAGACCCGGGTTCTACCCTTAGTACTGCCCAGTTCCTCCAGAACTGCCAGAAGTGATCCCCCCAAGCACAGAAGCAATAGCAGCCCCCAGCATTGCTAGTGTGTCCTCAAAACCAAAAATAAGAACAGGGGGCCAGAGAGGTGGTACAGTGGTTAGGGAGCTTACCTCGTATATGGCCGACTCACTTCCATCTCCAGCAGCCCATCTGATGCCCCAAGCCCACCAGGAGTGATCCCTGAGCACAGGAAGGTGTATGCTCCCACCCGAAACAAAACACAGCATAAAAACAGAACAGAATCAAGCAGAGAATGGGGAAAGTTGACAGGGGGGGCAGGGAAGGAGACAAGATGACCCACAGTGACCCTCAAAGGAGAGGTTATAATTGAGCAGAGCTCAAACTGGCGGGGGGGTGGGGGTGGGGAGGGGTCCCCACGCACAGCTCTGACCTTGCCGTCAAGGTCACCTGCACTGGATATTTGATTTTATTGTTTTTGTTTGTTTGGGACCCCACACCCAGTGGTGGACAGGGACTACTCCTGGCTCTGCACTCAGGAATCACTCCTGGTGGACTCAGGGATCAGGGATGCCGAGGATCGAACCCAGATCAGCCACATGCAAGGCCAGCGCTCTCTCCCCTGTAGGACAGCTCCAGCCCCTGCATGCTTTATCTGAGAGCTCAGAGGAGGCCTTTTCCCCTGCCTTCATCTTTTGACCAAATCCTGAGCGCTCTGTTTCTTCCCTACTGCTCCGTAACAACCTGCCACACTGAAATCCAGTGGTTGGAAACAACTGAAATGTATTACCTGAAGTTTGGAGTGACTCCAACAAAACTAAAATCATAAAGGAAGCCCAGGGATGTAGCTCGGCGGTAGAGCTCTGCCTTGCGTGTGTGAGATTTCAGGTAAATTCTGACACTGGAAGGAAAACAAACAACTGCATTCCTGCCCCGTCTGGAACGCCTAGGAAAAAGACTTCCAGCGGCTGGAAACAGGCATGGCACACAAGAGACCCTGGTTGCATCCCCAGAACATGCAGAGTCCCCCTCGCACCATCAGGAGCTAGAAGATAAATTTAAACAACCCTGTGCCTGGCCTTCCCTCCCTGAACGCGCCCGATCTCATCTGATCTTGGAAGTCAAGCAGGGTCAGGCCTGGTTAGTAGTTGGATGGGAAGAACAACCTGTGCCCAGGGGCCTGTTCCAAGTTCTGGGGATGGAGAGAGAGGGGTGGGAGGCGGGGGGGGGGGCGTGCTGGGACGGAAGGGGGCCAGCTTTCAAAGCAATCATCCCAAAGCAATCAATGCTACGAAAGGCAAAGTGAAAGAATGGAAACTAGAGGCTGGCAAACACCTCTGGGAACCCATCAGATTAGGCTCCAGGAGGCGAGAGGACACTGCAGGTCACCACCGGACAGAAGGCCACGACAGGTACTGCCCACCGAGAACGAGGGTATCGAGGTAGTGCCCGGTGGTCGGGGAGCAGGGCTGAGCCTGAGATGAGTCGATTCTGACTCATCTGGCTCTTGCTGCCTTTCTAGATTTTACACCCAAGTATACAGCTTTAACAAACGCCTTGCCGGAAGCCTGGCCTCCTGAAAGTTAAAATGAGTCTTCAGGCTTTCCAAACCAAAGCTCTCAACTCCCAGACGATACAAATATTATGAGACTGTGTACCACTTACGCCACCTTGGGGGAGGTGGGTTTCTGTTGTGTGTTTGGCTTGTTTGGGTTTGGGTCACAGCTGGCAGTGCTCAGGGACAGTTTTTTGGCTCAGGGCTAGGGGGTCAGGGCTACAGTACCAGGGATTAAAGCCAGGCCTTTGACACGCAAAGCTTGCATTTAGCCAGTAGTTCTCTATCTCTGTGGAAACACTGTGGAAGATTATCCAGCTCCTTATAAGGGTAAACCTGGAGTTACTGAGGCGGGGAGAGAGAGCTTGGTGGCTTAAGGCAGCATTCTTTTTTTTTTTTTTTTGCTTTTTGGGTCACACACAGCAATGCTCAGGGGTTACTCCTGGCTCTGCACTCAGGAATTACTCCTGGCGGTGCTCGGGGGGGGGGGGGGGGGGACCATATGGGATGCTGGGAATCGAACCCGGGCAAACGCCCTCCCTGCTGTGCAATTGCTCCAGCTCCAAGGCAGCATTCTTGACCCCTTTTACACCTTCGAGCGAGTCCACAGGCTGCCACTTAGAACCACAAGGCAGGAAGTCGATAGTTTTCAAACTTTCTACACAGCGCGGGGTGAGGGAGTAGGCGTTGGTAGCAGCACTTTAAAGTTGCCTGCTTGCAAGCATAAGGTCGAGAGTTGGATCCTGGCGCCCCCACATGCGCTAAGCACAGTCTCGGCAGCCCTGATGTCGGCCCCCTCAGCACAGCAAGTTCCAGCCTCACTTAGGTGAAGGCCACACGGCGACTGGAGAGAGTGCCCCAGTGAGCACTGCCGTGCCAAGCCCGGTGAGCAGAAATGCGAACATCTGAGGGAGTAGCTTTCTCACCACTGAATGTGTGAGCACGCAAGCAAGCGTGTTGTGCCCAAGCTCTGACATCGCGACCACAGTATGGACCGAGGGAAGGGAGCGAATTCAAGCTAGAGTCGCCAGGCAGGTAGACGGGGAAAGGCCCTCGGCAATGAAACTTGGGTCAATGAAACTTCTGGGAAGGAAAATTTTAAGACTGGTTCACCCTGTGGATACAGAAAACAGACCCGATAAGACCTTCAGCAGACCCTAAGGAGGTTAGACCCCTCCCCATGAAGTTCCTCAAACCCTCGGACTCTCCCTTAGTCTGATTAAAATGTGATCCAGCCCCAAGAAGACTCCAGAACTTCCGGATCAAGACAATCCGAGAAGAGCCTGTAAAAGACACCTTGAATAAAGGAAGGGTGCACATATGCTGCCCGAGCCCCTGTGCTGCTTATCCCTGTGTGGCCGAGCACATGAGGTGCCTGAGTACATGTGTTGCCCGCATCTCCCCTCTTGAGATGTGGACTTTCATGCTTTCCTCCTATCTAATGCAAGGATGTGTATAGGGGCTCTCTCCACCCTTGGGCTGGAGCGATAGCACAGCGGGTAGGGCGTTCGCCTTACAAGCGGCCAACATGGCCGACCCGAGTTCGATTCCTCTCCCCTCTCGGAGAGCCCGGCAAGCTACCGAGAGTATTCGATATGATATGCCAGACACAGTAACAACAAAGTCTCCAATGGAGACGTTACTGGGCCCGCTCGAGCAAATCGACGATCAACGGGAGGGCCTTTACCTCCACCCTTGGAGAAGCCCGCATTCTCACTTGAGCACCTCTCTCTTTCTCTCTCTCTCTCTCTCTCTCTCTCTCTCTCTCTCTCCTTCCCACCCCCTCCATGCTCTCAAAAAACCTCCAAATAAAATCTGTTTTACTTAACTGCTTGTCTACTCCTGAAATTCTTTTCTGCAAGCAAGACAAGAACCCAGTAACCCTAGGTCCCGGGTGGCAGAGGCAGATGATCAGGAGAGAGTGACCGTCTTTTCTCATCCGTGGGGTCCACTGACATCAGTTTCATCTGCACACTCAGGAGACCTGGAAACACAAAGGTGTGCAAAGGAATGATGAGAGCAACATTCTTCAAAACTGCCTCGGATCATCAAGTGATCAATAATGATTTTCTTTTTTTTTTGCTTTCTTTTTTTTTTTTTTTTTGCTTTTTGGGTCACACCTCTCGATGCACAGGGGTTACTCCTGGCTCTGCACTCAGGAGTTACTCCTGGCAGTGCTTAGGGGACCATATGGGATGCTGGGAATCGAACCCCGGTCGGCTGTGTGCAAGGCAAACGCCCTACTCGCTGTGCTATCTCTCCAGCCCCTCAATCATGATTTTAGTGGTATATTTTGTTGCTTAAAATGTTCATATTATGAGTATTATCAAGTTTAATATGTGATGACACGTATTTTTTACTATGATTATTTTTATAATTAAATTTTGACTTCTATCATATTAAAATATGATACCTTCTCTTAAAAAAAAACTGCCTCGGAGGGAAACGGGTTTAAATGTCCATCAGCTGAGGAACTGAGGAACTAAATGTGGCATAGCGGGGCTGGAGCAGTAGTATGGTAGGTAGGGTGTTTGCCTTGTACTCAACTGACCTGGTTTTGATTCTCAGCATCCCATATGGTCCCTGGAGCACCGCTAGGAGTAATTCCTAAGTGCAAAAGCCAGGAGTAACCCCTTAGCATTGCTGAGTGTGACCAAAAATAAATAAATAAATAAATAAATAAATGTGGCGTAGTCACCCAGTGGAATGTTTTCCCAATCCCTGAGGGCAGGAGCAGGCCCCTCCGCATTATGGAGTCTGGGGAAGTGAGGGCCACACTCTGTATGATCCTGTTGATGTGAACTGCCCAGACCAGCCAAACCCATCGAGACTGAAAGGAGAGATGGAAAGTGACTGCTAACGGAGCCGGGATTTCTTTTGGGGGTGCTGAAATTGTAACATCAAGCACAACTCTCTGTGAAGACACTAAAAAAATGTCATGGTGGGACTGGAGCAGTAGCACAGCGGGTAGGGCGTTTGCCTTGCACACGGCCGACCCAGGTTCTATTCCCAGCATCCCATATGGTCCCCTGAGCACTGCCAAGGGTAATTCCTGAGTGCAGAGCCAGGAGGAACCCCTGTGCATCGCTGGGTGTGACCCAAAAAGCAAAAAAAAAAAAAGTCATGATAGGGGCTGAGGCAGGAAAGATCGTAGAGGATTAAGGCACTTGCCTTGCATGGAGTCACTTGATCACTTGACTTCCCGTTAATGGTCGATTTGCTCGAGCGGGCGCCAGTAACGTCTCCATTTGTCCCTGTCGCATGCTAGTGTAGCCCAATGGTGTCTGTTCGCTAGTCAATCCCAGTTAATCCCAGTTCAATTCTTGGTACCCTGAGCATTGCCAGTAGTGACCCTTGAACACAGAGCCAGGAGCCATTCCAAGTGTGCCCCCAAGCCCTCCCTCCCACACTAAAAACACTGTAGGGGTCATGGAGACAGCGCCAAGTGCTGGAGCACAGATTTTGCATGTGGGACCCCTGGATTCAATCCACAGGAGTGTCCCCCAAGAACCAAGCACCTGAACACCACTGAGTGTATCCCCCAAACCAAAAATATACCACTACATTTTACATATATGTATAGGTAAAGGTAAAGGTAAAGGCCCTCCCGTTGATCGTCGATTTGCTCGAGCGGGCCCAGTAACGTCTCCATTGGAGACTTTGTTGTTACTGTGTCTGGCATATCGAATACTCTCGGTAGCTTGCCGGGCTCTCCGAGAGGGGCGGAGGAATCGAACTCGGGTCGGCCATGTTGGCCGCTTGTAAGGCAAACGCCCTACCCGCTGTGCTATCGCTCCGGTATATATAATTGAATACTTAAAGGGGTGCATTTTATGGTATGTCGACTATATCTCAATAAAACCTGTTATTTAAAATACAATCTAGGGGGCTGGAGTGATAATACAATGGGTAGGGTATTTGGCCTGGCACACGGCCAACCCAGGTTCAATCCCTGGCATCCCCTATGGTTCCCTGAGGCTGCCAGGAGTGATGCCTAAGTGTAGAGCCAAGAGTAACCCCTGAGAACTGTCAGGTATGACCCCAAAACCAAAATATTTTTAAAAATTTTAAAAATAAAATACAATCTAGGAGATACAGTCCCAGCCCTCAAGAAAGGGAACATCCAGAGAACAAATGGTAGGACCGGAGCCATAGTACAGCGGGTAGGGAGTTTGCCTTGCAGGGTAGGGCATTTGCCTTGCACACTGCCAACCTGGGTTCGATACCCAGCATTCCCAGATGGTCTCCCAAGCACCGCCAGAAGTAATTCCTGAGTGCAGAGCCAGAAGTAACCCCTGAGCATCACTGGGTGTGACTCGCTGGGTCTGACCCAAAAAAGAAAGAAAGAAAGAAAGAAAGAAAGAAAGAAAGAAAGAAAGAAAGAAAGAAAGAAAAACAAAGAACAAATGGCCATTGTCTCAGACAGGTGAAACAGAAGGGAAGGTGTCTAGACCAAAGTAGGGTACAAGCGCAGGGGGACCCTCTTTTTGGGTACCCACACCGACACCCAGCCCTGACTTTTCTGGGTACCTTCATGATGAGAGTTCACAGGGCAAATGACCTGAGCAAGTCCCGGTGCCTATTCCGGGGCCATTCCATGCCCTGTTCTGGGCCTCTGTTTCCTCAGTTTTGAGGTGAGCCGTAGGGAGTCTGGCCTGGCTCCTGGCTGCTGAGACAAGTTCCGGTCCAGTTTTCAGACAACACTAGCACTGCGTGAAGGTCACCCCAGGCTTCCCTCCTCTCCCAGGAAGTCTCACCGGGTGTGTGACTGGGTCATTGCAAATCCTTCATTGCAAAAGTTCCTCACAGGCCATCTCAGCAGTCAGAGCGAGGCCAATGGGTGGTTTCACAGTCTTTGTTTCCTCTCTGGCTCCCCGGTCTGCCTCATAAAGTCGGTTTTCTCCTTACGTGTGGGAAGAACGCTGCTTTCTGAAATAAAATCAATATAACTTCAAATGACTGGATTGATTGCAAGAAAAATGATAGAGCTGGTCCCAGGGTACGGCAAAACCCATAAGGAGAAAACATCCAGAATTCTCTCTGCCTATTTTGCAGATAGGAAAGTTATGGCCTAAAATGGTGAACAGAATCCCAGGTGGTATGGCTTCCTGCCGTGTTCCAGCAACCACAACCATTTGGCACATGAACTGCAAAGGATGCTGGTGCCTCCAGAGGTGTTGGACAGGGGCCAGAGAGACACTACAGCGTACAGCCGGGGGGGGGGGGGGGGGGGGGAGGGGGTTTTGCCTTGCATGTGACCAACTCAGGTTCAATCCTTTGCACCCCATATGCTACCCTGAGCCCTGCCATAATCCCTGAGCACAGAGCCAGGAGTAAGCCCTGAGCACAGCCTCCCCATCCAGAAAAAAAAAAAAATGGGCATCACACCCAGTAATGCTCAGGGGTAAATTCTGGCTCTGCACTCAAGAATTATTCCTGGCAGTGCTCAGAGGACCATATGGGATGCCGGGGATGGAATCCAGCTTGGCCATGTGCAAGGCAAACGCCCTACATGCCGTACTATTTCTCCAGCCCCCCCCAAAAAAAAAGTTTTAATAAAATTAAATTTTTTTTTTTTTTGCTTTTTGGGTCACACCCAGCAATGCACAGGGGTTACTCCTGGCTCTGTGCTCAGGAATTATCCCTGGCGGTGCTCAGGGGACCATATGGGTTGCTGGGAATCGAACCCGGGTCGGCCGCATGCAAGGCAAACGCCCTACCCTCTGTGCTATTGCTCCAGCCCTAACGAATATTTTTTTAAAGGTTGCTGGAGCCCCCAGAGGTTCCATGCCAGCAGGTGAGGGCGTCAGCAGGGCTGGGTCAGCTTCTCCAATGCATGTTCCTCTACCTCCCCCACTATACCCCCTTATCTCCTCGGTACAAGATTCAGCCAAGACTCCTTGAGTTACTGGTACAGACCAGACCGAGGCGCGCCCAGGACAGCAAGGCTACCCGCTCAGGGAGTGTATCACCTATGAGATGGGGCCAGGAAGTTGGGGCCAGGACCCCAGAAAGATGACAGATTCCTACCCAAGAAACAACTAGCTTATTGGTCCCCCTTCCCTCCCCTAGGCTGGCTGCAGACACTTGTTTATCTCCTTTGACTAATTTGGAACCCCTGCTGATGTCTTCAATACATCAAAATTCAAGAGGCACAAAAGACTTAGGGCAGAAAATCTCTGTCCCTCTCTCTCCACAGAGGCCAGTGTCCCTGCCTGGAGGCTCCAAGGTCATCCGGTTTATTTGTGAATATTTGAAGAGAGGCTCCAGACTGCCAAAAGCATCCCTGGTCCCCATGTATTCCTGAAACGGTAACAAACGTTTTCCACAAGGCCAATAGCCCCTCCCTTCCATTCTCGGACCACCTAACAGCCTATCTTGCTTCTACTCCACGGTTCTTTCGAGAAGCTAGAGGGCTCGCCTTTTGTCAGGCATTGAGCTGGGGAGGGGATACTGCCAACCCCTTCTAGGGCAAAGCCAGGCAGGACCGGGGGTGGGGGGGATCCCACCTGGAGTAGGCTGAGCCCAGCTCAAGAGAGGAGGGATAATGCCAGCCAGGAGGCAAGGGCTGGGGCGTGCAGGCTCTTGTTGGCTGTAAAAGAAGTTTGTAATTTATTCTAACAGCGCTAGCCACTGGATGTGTTTTCAGCCGAGGGACGTGATCTGACTCGTGTTCTTCAAAGATCAGTGGGGGCAGGGAGGAGGCGAGAGAATAAGACAGGATGGCAGGTAGAAGGGGAGGCAGTATTCCAGGTGAGAGGGTTCTGGAGAAAAGAGACAGGGCGGGGGTGGGGGGTGTCTAAGGAAATCAGGAGAGACCAGACTTCAGCCCACACTGGACCAGGTGTGGGAGCAGGAGGCGCTGTCATGGTACAAGCCCCTGGGAAGAAGGGACAGTAGATATTATCAAGTTTGTGAATTTTTTTTTCCTGTTTTTTTTGTTTGTTTGTTTTGGGCCACACCCAGCTGTGCTCAGAGCTAACTCCTGGCTCTGCACTCAGGGATTACTCCTGGCAGCTTGCTGAGGATTGAACCCAAGTCAGTTGTTCTACCCGCTGTGCTAGCTCTAATTTACTTTTTTTTTTTTTTTTTGGTCACACCCAGCAATGTTCAGGCTCTGTACTCCTGGCTCTGCACTCAGGACCGACTCCTGGCAGTGCCCAGGGGATCTTATGGGACGCAGGGGAACAAACCCCGGTCCACTGCTTACAAGACAGAACCCCTCCCCATCTAATTTACTTTAAAATACTTCCAGGGCTGGGGCCATAGCACAGCGGGTAAGGCGTCTGCCTTACACGTGGCCGACCTGGGTTCGATCCCCAGCATCCCATATGGTCCCCCGCGCACCACCAGGAGTAATTCCTGAGTGCCGAGCCAGGAGTAACCCCTGAGCATCCCAGGTGTGACCCAAAAAGAAAAAAAACTTGCATAGAATGGGGTCTCAGATCACAGACGCATCAGCATCCTTAACGGAGAAGGTCCGAAACTCCTCAGGGCCACTAAGTCTGAAATTCTGCTCTGTTTGCTTTGCCTTGGGGGCCACATCTGAGTGTTTCTGGGCTTAGCCAAGGCTGTGCTGGAAGGACCCTCTGCAGTGTCAGGGATCAAACCGGGGATCTGCTGCAGGCGGGGCAGGCACCTTAGCTGTCGGCCTCGCTTCCCAGCTCTGAGTCTAAAATTCAGTAGCTGGGGACCCAGCAATTCATGATTGAACAAACGGTCCAGACTCCTGCGCTCCCAGAGTGCAGCGGGGCCAGGTGAAGGAGCCGGAGCATTCCCAGTGGAGGAACTTTATCAGAGAAAGGGAAACAATGCCTGCCGTGCCTGGAACAGCTCTCCGAGGTGTGGCTCCCGGAGCCTGGGAAAAAACAGGCCTTATCTCCAAAAGAGGAAGGATTGGATGCAAAGAAGCCTGCAGCAAACAATGGCGGCTCTGACCTCTGGAGAAGACCTGACTTGTGTACAAAAGAGGAAAAAAGATTGTTTTTAAAGCAGATTTCTAACCGGCCCCCACCAGCCCGCGTGCAGGGGGAGTAGGGAGAATCCATTTCTTAGATGATGAAAGACAGTGGAAGTACCTGAGTCCAGGCGTCCCTGGAGATCGGGATTGGAGTTAGTCACCGGCAAAGAAGCAGATACAGACTTGGGTATCTTTTCAATGATTTCAATATTTCCTCCTCTAAGGAGTTGCACTGTCAGCTGTTCTAAATTTAAAAATCATCCCCAAGAAGGACACACACCATCACCTGTGGAGTAGTCTGCCAAATGTTTAACCTGGATCGCCATGGAAACGGATACAGACACAAAATACAAATGAAGGGAAATTCTGTAGCACTGACCTAGATGCTAAAAGAAAGAAATCTTGTCTCAAAAAAATAAAGCCAGACTTGGGAGTTACCTCTGGATTAAAAGAGATGGCCAAGGTTGTGGCTCCAATCAAGCATTTACCTTATTGGCCTTTGGTGATTCTCAGGGCTTACTCTGGGCTGGAGCGATAGCACAGCGGGTAGGGCATCTGCCTTGCACGCAGCCAACATGGCCGACCCGAGTTCAATTCCTCCGCCCCTCTCGGAGAGCCCGGCAAGCTACCGAGAGTATTCGATATGCCAGACACAGTAACAACAAAGTCTCCAATGGAGACGTTACTGGGCCCGCTAGAGCAAATCGATGATCAACGGGAGGGCCTTTACTTTTACTTACTCTGGGCTTTGTGCTCAGGGCTCACTCCAGGTGAGGCTCAGGGAATCATATCTGGTGCCAGGGATCAACCCAGGTCTGACATATCTGAAACCAGCATCCTGGACACTTGACTCTCTCTCCGGCTACAACATTTGCCTGATATGTGTGAGGCCCTGGATTCAATTATTTTGTTTCGTTTTAGAGTCACACCAGTGATGCTCAGGGCTTACTCCTGGCTCCGCTGTCAGGGATCGCTCCTGGTAGGTTCAAGGGACCATATGGGGTGCTGGCGATAGACCCAGATGGGCCGCGTGCAAAACAAGTGCCCTATCTCTCCGGCCCTGAATTAAATTCTTTTTTTGTTTTTTTGTTCGTTTTTTTCCCTTTTTTAAAAAATTTTTATTAGTGAAACACCATGAGGTACAGTTGTGGACTTACAAATTTTTGTGCTTGAGTTTCAATTATACAAAGAATTGAATTCTTGATACCACGTGATCCCCTACCCCGAGCCCAAGTACCCTGGGCACAGCCAGGTGTGGTCCAGAAATGAAGGAAGGAAGGAAGGAAGGAAGGAAGGAAGGAAGAAAAGCAGGAAGGAAAGGATCCAGGGTGTGCTACATTGGAACCTGTGACCGTTGAACCCTGATCCTTTTTTTTTTACACAGATATTCCCCTAGTTGTAGCTGAGACCTAGAGTCATCAGCCTGGTGATGGGACTTTCCATAGATCATATTCTTCTTTTTTTTCCCCCTGGCTTTTTGTGCCACACCTGACAATGCTCAGGGGTTACTCCTGGCTCTGCACTCAGGAATGACTCCTGGTGGTGCTCAGGGGACCATATGGGATGCTGGGGATCGAACCCGGATCGGCAGCTTGCTAGGCAAACGCCCTCCCTGCTGTACTATCGCTCCACCCTGGTCCACATTCTCTTAGCCCTGATGCTTGCACACATGCTTCGCTTCCCGGGTTTGGATTCTGGGCCGGGCTGCTCCCAGGTGCTCTCACATAACAGCCACGCCAGGCAGTGCTCACACTCATTCTGCTGCACCCAGGGGTCCCAGATGGCAGATCCAAGCATGTCCGGAGCACCAGGGCTCTTGTTCGCAAAACAAGTGCTTTTCCTTTTATTTATTTATTTTTTTTTATTTGAGGCCCACACCTGGTGGTGTTCAGGGCCTAGTCCTGGCTCTGCACTCAGGAGTCACTCCTGGTGGTGCTTGGGGGGCCATATGGGATGCCGGGGATCCAACTCAGGTCGACCAAGACCCTTCGCATCCAAGACCCTACCTACTGTCCACTTTGCTTTCCCTTTTTAATCCAAGTCCTTGGGAAAAAACTTTTTATGGAGGGAGAATGGTCTACAGTACTATGCGAGCTGTTACTATGAGAGCACTGTGCCATCCCTCCACCAGTGATTCCAGATCCTTCCACCCTGATCCCTGTCCCTTCAATTCACAGTTCTACTCGTCTGCGTCTCAGAATTTGTTTCCGCTGGGGATTGTGGAGTCCCTTTCTTGGTTTCTTTAGACTCCACACATGACCATCTGGTATCTGTCACGGACTTTCTGACACCCTCCAGTCCCACCCCCATGCCTGCAAATCACGAGCTTTCGAATTTTCCTCTTTTCTCCAGTTGGCTAATGTTCTGTTGGGCATCTCTGCTTCCGTTGTGCGTCTCTGCCACAGGCTCTCCACTCACTCCTTGGTGGGCACATGGGGTGTTTCCAGTCCTGCCTACTGTAAATAGTGCCACAATGAACACAGGTGTACATTGGGTTTGTTTTTTTTTGGCTTTTTGGGTCACATCTGGTGATGCTCAGGGGTTACCCCTGGCTCTGCCCTCAGGAATTACGCCTGGTGGTGCTCAGGGGACAATATGGGATGCCGGGGATCAAACCCAGTTTGGCTGTGTGCTCCCCACCCACTGTACTATATACAGCTCCTACCCTGGCTTTGTTTGTTTGGTTGGTTGGTTGGTTTTTGGTGGATGGGGTACCTTTTTGGGTCATACCTGGCAGTGCTCAGGGGTCACTCCTAGCTCTGAACTCAGCAATTACTCCTGGTGATGCTTGGGGGCCATATAGGATGCCGGGGATCATACCCAGGTCGGCCTGCGCAAGGCAAACGCCCTCCCTGCTGTCCTATCACTCTGACCCCCATAGGTGTACATTGGTCTTTTCAGATTAATGTGTTATATGTCATCAGGGGAGAGTCCCAGGAGTGTGATTCCAGGGTCCTATGGAAGTTCTATTCCCATGGAACCTCAGTTTCCCAGAGGCTGTGCTATGCACTCAGGAGTTCCTTTCCCACCCTGGACCGCCCCCCCCCCCCCCAGCACTTACAGTTTCCATTCCTTGTCAAATAGACCATTGTCACTCATCTGAGGTGACAGTTTGAGAAACAAACACTACCTGCTCTGACTCAGCAGCCCTGGCTCAAATCCTAAATTGGGGGGCGGGGAGGGGAGGGCGGCACGGGGGACTCCTCAGAGCTAGGATGAGGGTCATCAAAAGGAGTCAACCATCTGTCAGGCAAGAACCTTAACCCCTGAACTAAGTTCCCGGCCCACTTAGCTTTTTTTTTTTTTTTTTAATTTTTGTTAGTGAAATACCATGAGGCACAGTTGTAGACTTACAAATTTTTGTGCTTGGGTTTCAGTTATACAATGATTAAGTACCCATCCCTCCACCAGTGCCCATTTTCCACCACCATGGGTCCCAGTATCCCTCCCATCCCCATCCCCCCAACCCACCCTGCCTCTGTAGCAGGGCATTACCTTTTGTTCTCTCTCCTTTTGGGTGTTGTGGTTTGCAAAAGAGACCTTGAGCGGCAATCATGTTTGGTCTATAGTCTACTTTCAGCATGTTTCTCCCATCCTGGGAGGATCCTCCCAACACCCTTTATTTGGTGCTCCCTTCTCTATCTGAGCTCCCTTTTCCCCCAGCATGTGTGGCTGGCCTCCAAGCCATGGAGCAAAATTCCTGGTACTATTTTAAGCAGCTTGAGGAAGATGAGGCACTTGCCTTGCATGTGGCTGTGGTGACAGTGAGCTGACTTCAATCCCTGGCACCACACATGGTCCCCTGAGCACCATCAGGTTTATTTCTATTTTATTTATTTGTTTGTTTGTTTATTGGATGGGTCACACCCAGCAATGCTCAGGGCTTACTCCTGGCTCTACATTCAGAAATGACTCCTGGCGGTGCTCAGGGGACTGTGTGGGATGCTGAGGATCGAACCCAGGTTGACTGCGTACAAGGCAAACGCCCTCTCCACTGTGCTATCGCTCCGGCCCCCAGGTTCACTTCTGAGTGCAAAGCCTTGAATGGAAACTGAGCACCACAGGTGTGACCCAAACGCCCCAAATAAAGCGACTGATGGCAGTGTAAAAGCAGTGACAAAGAACTGAATTGGGACAACAGAGGGTGTCTCTCTGAGCAGAAATTTCTGGGAATAACGTGGATACACTCACATGGATTGTCCTGACTCTAAGAGAGACCCCTTGTTCCCAGGCATCCCGGGTAGGGCTACTTCCTGATAGTCTGTAGACACGGGCCTCTCAGATTTTCAGGAAAAAAACAAAAAGCATCTGAGAGTTTGTTTGTTTGTTTGTTTTTGCTTTTTGGGTCACACCCGGCGATGCATAGGTGTTACTCCTGGCTCTGCACTCAGGAATTACCCCTGGCGGTGCTCAGGGGACCATATGGGATGCTGGGAATCAAACCAGGGTCGGCCGAATGCAAGGCAAATGTCCTACCCGCTGTGCTATCTCTCCAGCCCCTTCTCTGTCTTTTGAATTCCCCCCCCCCCACACACACACACACACACAACTGGAAATTTGGGCTGGAACTGGCGGGGGCCAACTCACCTGGGTTGGCTCAGGACTTTTCTGGTTGGTTCAGCATTAAAAGCCCTGCATCCCAGAATCCCCCTCATCCTGGGAAGTCGGGGTCAGCAACCAATTTAAAGCATTCCCTTAAAGCAGCTAGGTTTCCCAGAGGTGTATAGTGAGTATTTTCCGAAAGGGTTGGGGGTGAGAGGTTACAGAGGATAAATAAATTTGGGAACCTCTCCTCTAACAAGACATCCCAGATCTTAGCTATGCAGGAAATCATCTCAAATGAGGGGAGGGGGTTACTTAGAGGCTGAGGAGCGAACCCAGGGCCTCACACATGCAAAGTAGGTGCTCTACCAGCTTCCAGCAAGGCCCTCAGGAGGAAACTTTAATATAAAAAGCCACCCTGGAACCTCCTCCTGGTCCAAAAACACGCTTCTCTCTAGTCCCACTTCCCTGGAGCCCTGGAAGAGAAGCTAAAGAAAACAATGACTGGGGCTGGAGCCACAGGACAACAGGGAGGGCGTTCGCCTTGCACATGGTCGGCCCAGATTCAATCTCCATTATCCCGTATGGTCCCCCAAGCACCACCAGGAGTAATTCCTGAGTGCAGAGCCAGGAGTAACCCCTGAGCATTGCCGGGTGTGACAAGAAAGGAAGAAAGAAAGAGGGGCTGAGTGATAGCACAGCGGGTAGGGCGTTTTGCCTTGCACGTGGCCGACCCAGGTTCAATTCCCAGCATCTCATATGGGTCCCCCAAGCACCACCAGGAGTAAGTCCTCAGTGCAGAGCCTGAGTGCACAGGAGTAACCCCTGTGCATCACCAGGTGTGACCCAAAAAAGCAAAAAAATTAAAAAAAAAAAGGGAGAAAGAAAGAAAGGAGGGAGGGAGGGAGGGAAGGTGGGAAGGAAGGAAGGAAGGAAGGAAGGAAGATGAGAAAAAAAAGATGAGAAAAAACAGAAAGCAGGGGATTGGAGCGATAGCACAGCGGGTAGAGCGTTTGCCTTCCACGCAGCTGACCTGGGTTCGATTCCCAACATCCCATATGGTTCCCCCCAAGCACCACCAGGAGTGATTCCTGAGTGCATGAGCCAGGAATAACCCCTGTGCATTGCTGGGTGTGACCCAAAACCAAAAAAAAAAAAAAAACCAAAAAAACAGAAAGCAATGACAGACCTCATTTCCCAGCTGCTGATGTAGCAGTTGAAAGCTAACAAATGGACCACACGCCTGATCCTGAGGTAAAGGTAAAGGCCCTCCCGTTGATCGTCCATTTGCTCGAGCGGGCCCAGTAACGTCTCCATTGGAGACTTTGTTGTTACTGTGTCTGGCATATCGAATACTCTCGGTAGCTTGCCGGGCTCTCCGAGAGGGGCGGAGGAATCGAACTCGGGTGGGCCATGTTGGCCGCTTGCAAGGCAAACGCCCTACCCGCTGTGCGATCCTGAGGTAAATCCTGGGAAAATGTAAAACACCCTTGATTGCTACGTTTTTCGATCTTCTGTTTTGTGTTCTTTTGAAGGGACCCCAGCCAACAGTGCTCAGGAGTTACTCGTGGCTCTGCACTCAGGGATCACTCCTGGCAGTGCTTGGGGGACCACGTGGGGTGCCAGGGAATTAAACCCAAGGCAGGTACGTGCAAGACAAGCACCCTACCGGCTGCACTATCACTCTAGCTCCCAGTTTTCAATCTTTTCACCCCTGCAGCCCCAGCACACAGCCTGCAGGCTGGCCCACAGACAGAATATTCTAACTGAGGTAGTTGAACGTCAGTTCACAATCTTTCTATACCTGCGGGCCTGTGGTTGGAAGAACGCTGTTCTGCAGAAGGGCTTTGTGCAAATTAGTGAGAAGTGTTTGCTCAGTTCCGGGCACTCTTCTCATGGGAGAGCAGGGCCCCGAGAGAGAGAGAGAGAGAGAGAGAGAGAGAGAGAGAGAGAGAGAGAGAGAGAGAGAGAGAGGCCAACCCACTGAAATTGTTCTAGGTAGCCCACTCTCTGGACTGAGATCTCTGGAACCTTCTTGTGATGGGGATAGGTCAAGTCTCTCCTAGCAAAAAGCCCAGCACCCCACCCACTCCTAACTTCCTCTGCCATACAAGCAGTCCAGCCCCACAAGTAACCACAAAGAGACGCCAAGTTGCTGAATCTTCCCAGTTCTGCCGCTCCCGGAGCCTCCGAATCTCACGGTACTGACAGCAAATTTGATGGGAAGGTTGTGGTGAAGGAGAAGCCCACTAAGCTCAGCGAGAGAAAAAAAAGAACACAGAAGGTTCAACTAGCACCTAACAGCTCAGGAAATCCCCAGACAATGACTTTAGTAACATCATTGTGAGAGAGAGAGCAATTTTCACACATTTGGGACTAGAGCCATAATATAGAGGGTGGGGCATTTGCCTGGAATGACCTAGGATTGATCCCCAGGCCCCGATATGGTCTCCCAATCCCTGTCAGGGGTGATCCCTGAGAGCAGAGCCAGGAATAAGGCCTGAGCACCTCTGCGTGTGCCTCCCCCAAATAATGTAGCACTGTCGTCCCCTTGTTCTTCGATTTGCTCGAGCGGGCACCAGTAATGTCTCCATTGTGAGACTTGTTGTTACTGTTTTTGGCATATTGAATACGCCACGGGGAGCTTGCCAGGCTCTATCGCGCGGGCGGGATACTCTCGGTAGCTTGCCAGGCTCTCTGAGAGGGACGGAGGAATAGAACCCAGGTTGGCCACGTGCAAGGCAAACGTTTTACCCTCTGTGCTATCGCTCCAGAGCCCCCCAATAATAATAATAAATTTTAAAAATTAAATGATTTCCAGAAACTTTCTTTTGCTGAACTGTTTTTTGATAATTCCACTTGTCATTTTGTTGTGACAAGAGACCCTCCCGTTGATCGTCGATTTGCTCGAGCGGGCCCAGTAACATCTCCATTGGAAACTTTGTTGTTACTGTGTCTGGCATATCGAACTCTCGGTAGCTTGCCGGGCTCTCCGAGAGGGGCGGAGGAATCGAACTCGGGTCGGCCATGTTGGCCGCTTGTAAGGCGAACGCCCTACCGCTGTGCTATCGCTCCAAGAGAAAGTGAATTATTTTGTAAATTATTTTGTGCCCCCAAGGCTGGCTTGGGGGTTGGAAAAACTGAGTACATTGGTCGAAAAAAGGTCACACTGGTGGTGGGATTGGTGTGAAAACGTTGAATATCTGAAAAACTGAATTATGAACAACTTTGTAAATCATCGTGTTTAAATAAAGTTTCAAACATATAAAAAGGCAAAAAAAAAAAAAACACAAACAAACAAAAAACCAGGGGCCAGAGAGATAGTACAGCAGGTAGGGAGCTTGCATTGCCCTGGAATAAACTGAGCAATCGGATGGGAATGAGACCGACCCAGAACTCAACAGCCTGGATTCCAAATTTGGCCCTTCCCGGTGCCCGGAGCAAAGGGCTTCATTTCTCTGTGCCCACTCTCTTTGCAAAACAAGAGTGATGCTCGTAAGAGTGCCACAGACTGTTGAAACAGTGGAACTTAGGTTCAGTGCTTGGAGAGTTTGGGGAGTTGTTTGTTTTTTAATTGAGTCACTGTGAAATACACAGTTATAAAGTTGTTCATGAGTGGTTCTCAGTCATACAATGTTCCAACGGGCAAGTTTTTCCTATAACGTGCCAGATAGTAAATATTTCAGACTCGGGGCCTTGTGGCACAATCATTCAAGTCTGGAAAAGCAGCTTGGTCAACGGCTGGGCGTGGCTGTGTGGCAATAAACCTTCACACAGGCGCCAGGAGTGCGCTTGGAAGGCGGAAGTGCATGTCTGGCATCTCATCTGACCATCTAGGTCTGAGTGATTACATTGTGTCATGTTCGCACCGTGACAAAATGGCCTGGTGAGGCATTTCTCAGGCATTATCATTAAATACAGGACTATAGTTCAGCTGTGAACCATACAAAGTCCACTCAACAACCAGGTGAAATAAATGTGACCATGAGTGTGTGTGTGTGTGTGTGTGTGTGTGTGTGTGTGTGTGTGTGTGTGGCCCTGGGCATCAGATCCAGGGCCTCAGACAAGTAAGGCACGTGAATATTGCAGCACGATAGCACTGTCCTCCCCTTGTTCATCGATTTGCTTGAGCGGGCACCAGTAACGTTTCACAACAAATTGTGAGACTTGTTGTTACTGTTTTTGGACTTCGAATACGTCACGGGTAGCTTGTCAGGCTTTGCCACGTGAATATTGTGATTTTTTTTTTAAATTTTCAATCACTGTATCACTGTCATCCCATTGATTGTCGAATTATTCAAGTGGGCGCCAGTAACGTCTCTGTTCCTCCCAGCCCTGAGATTTTAGCAGCCTCTTCTTACTCCTCTTTTCCCAACGATTTGAGGCTCTTTCAGGGTCAAGGGAATGAGACCTGTTGTCGTTACTGTTTTTGTCATATTAAATACGCCACGGGGAGCTTGCCAGGCTCTGTCCATGTAGGCAGGATACTCTTGGTGGCTTGCTGGGCTCTCCAAGAGACATGTATTTATAAATTTTCAAATAATATTTAATTACATAAAGTCATGTATTTTTTGTCTTACAATAAGATTAAAGAATAGTTGGGGCTGGAGTGATAGCACAGTGGGTAGGGCATTTGCCTTGCACGCGGCCTACCTGGGTTCGATTCCCAGCATCCCATATGGTCCCTCGAGCACCGCCAGGAGTGATTCCTGAGTGCAAGCCAGGAGTAACCCGTGTGCATCGCCGGGTGTAACCCAAAAAGCAAAAAAAAAAAAAGATTAAAGAATAGTCACAAAATTATATACATTGGCATGATCAAAACTCTGCAAAATGATGATTTTGTTTGTTTGTTTGTTTGTTTGTTTTTGGACCACAAGTGACAATGTTTAGTGGTTACTCCCTGCTCTGCACTCAGGAATCACTCCTGGCAGTGTTCAAGGCGTCATATGGGATGCCAGGGATCAAACCCAGGTCGGCTGTGTGCAAGGCAAGTGCCCTGCCCATTGTGCTATCTCTCTGGCCCAATATTATGATCGTTTTTTTAGAAGAATCCCACCCCTTCACTATCCTCCCTATCAACTGCAGGAGTGTCAGAAAAGCCTGAACACCTTTCTGGCATAATTAACCCATTCCTGGGATGAACCAGCACTGAGAAAGAGCCAAGAGTAGCTTACTCAAGAGTCTTTACTCAGAGGCCTGGGGGGCCTCAGGCATTGCCTAGTGGCAGAGCACCTGCCTGGCACACACGAGGCCGCAAGTTTGATCCCTAGCACCGACCTGCATGCTGAGTTCCATCAGAGGTGGGGGTGATTCAGGGTTTATTCCTGACTCCGCGCTCAGGGATCACTCTAGTAAGACTCAGGGGACCATCGGTGGTGCCAGGGATCAAAGAGGGGTCAGCTATGTGTAAGGCAAGCGACTCAACCCCGTGCTCACTGTCTGACCCAGTTTCTGATTTTTTGATCAATGTCCATATGGGTCAGAGAGACGGCTTAGAGGGATCCAGGGCATGCCTTGGCACGCGGGAGGCCTGGGTCGGATATCAGACACCTCAGGATGCCCCAGCACCGCCAGGAATGGTCCCCAAGCACACAGCCAGGAGAGTCCCTGAGCAGCGCTGGGTGTGACCACAAAATAAAACACAGAAATACCTCTGTAGAGGAACGATAAAACAGGCTCCCTTTCTGTGCGGTCACAATTGAAGACCTGGTGTGGGGGCATGGATCTTCCACTCCCTGCCGCCCCCTACACTGAGGCTAAGTCACGTCCATTGGCTTCTAGGAATAAGCCTTGGCTGACCATTCACTGAATTTGTTCATTCCCCAATGAACTGCATTAAGCTGAGATGATTTCTGCTTTGGCTTTTACTGTATAGTCAATAACGTTCAGGAAGGAAGGAAAGGAGTGAAGGAATGTCAGCCTATCGAAAAAAATTTATTTAGGGACCTGAGTGATAAGCCAGGAATGAAAGCGGGGCACTGCCAAGAGTGACCCCTCATCCCAGAGGCCATGAGAGCACCTGAGTACTACCAAGTGTGGCTCAAACCACAGAATCCCCAAAATATTTTATTTATAGGATTTCTTTTCTTTTTGGGGGGGAGTGTTTGTTTGTTTGCTTTTTGGATCACACCCGGCGATGCACAGGGGTTATTCCTGGCTCTGCACTCAGGAGTTACTCCTGGCGGTGCTCAGGGGACCCTATGGGATGCTGGAAATCGAACCCTGGTCGGCCACGTGCAAGGCAAACGCCGTACCCCTTGTGCTATCTCTCCAGTCCCTTGTTTGTTTGTTTGTTTGTTTTTTCAGGGCCACAATCCATTGGTGTTCAGGCTTTACTCCTGGCTCTGTAATGGGGGTTGAAGGGGGGGCCTCTCCCAGCACAGATCTTGGGACTCACTCCCTCTGGTGCTTAGGGGACCATGTGGGACCCTGGAGTGGAACCCAGGTTCCAGCATGCAAAGCCCGCATTCTCATCCTTTGAGCCTTCTCCTCAGCCCCTGGTTTGCCCTTTCAGTGGAAAGCTCTTCAAAAAGGAAAGTGTGTCTGATCTGCTTTTCTTCCTAATTCAACTGTGGCTTCCTCTGGAGGCTGAGATAAAATCCAGGAAGCAGCTGACCCTTAGCCCCACAAGTGTGGTTCTTGCAAATGTATACTCTCAGCACCATCGGAATCTGCATTTTAGCACCCCCACCCACCAGCAAGCTCACACACACACACACACACACACACAAACACACACACACACACACACACGCGCGCGCGCGCGCGCCTCTGATTCTCTGGCATATTAGTCTTTGAGAAGCCCTGACCTAAGGACCAGAGTACAGAGAACAACTCTCCAATCTAGGCAGGAGCCAAGGAAGGAACCACAGGGAGTCCAGAGAACATGAGAACGTTGGTACAAATCATGCTGGGACCAGGGTGTGTTCTTAGGGCTATCCAGTCAGTCTGCCTCCAGTTTCTAATTTTTCTCTTTTATTAAATTTTATTTGTATTGGGGCTGAAGCTATAGTACCACAGGTAGGGCATTTGCCTTGCACAAGGCCAACCCAGGTTTGATTCCCAGCATCCCATATGGTCCCCCGAGCACTACCAGGAGTTAAGTCCTCAGTGCAGAGCCTTGAGTGCACAGGAATAACCTCTGTGCATCGCCAGGTGTGATCCAAAAAGAAAAATAATATTTTTATTATTATAGCTCAGGTAGCCTGGCTATAACAATTACTGTACCTACCACTACCAAAGTGCGCACAATCCCAGCCTCCCCGCAAAACACACACACACACACACACACACACACACACACACACACACACACTGTCCTATATTCTGGCCCAAGTTTCCTTTTCCCTCCTGCCACCACCCTGCCCCCTTGCTTGCTAATCTCAGTTTTGTGATCTAAAGCCCAAAGTTTGTCATTCTTTTCTGGAGATGGAGCCCCACATCCAATGGTTCTCAGGACTTACTCCTGGCTATGTGCTCAAGGATCAGTCCTGACAAGGATCTGGGGACCAAGGTCAAATCCAGTCCAGTGCATTTAAGGTGAGGCCCTGACCCACCACGCTCTCTCCAGCCCCAAGTCTGTCATCCTCGATGCTGTCGGTTCCCTTCTTCGTGTCTCTCCATACCACAGATGAGGGAGGTCACTTGCTCTTTTCCTTCTCCCATGTACTTACTTTACTTAGCAGAAGGCTCCTCAGATCCATCCAAGACACAGTAAACTAAAGGGTTTCACTGTCTCTTACAGCTGCATAGTAATTCACTGCATGAGTATACCACAGTTTCTTTATCCATTCCCCTGTTGTTGGAATTTGGGTATGTGCTGTTGGAATATTTGACCATGTGCCGGCTATCATTACTCAGCACTGCGATGAACATAGGTGTGTATAAAGCTTTTCTTTTTTTTTTCCTGTTTTGTTTTGTTTTGTTTTGTTTTGGGGTCACACCTGGTGATGCTCAGGGGTTACTCCTTGCTCTGCATTCAGGAATCACTTCTGGCGGTGCTTGGGATGCCTGGGATTGAACCCGGGTCAGCCATATGCAAGGCAAATGCCCTCTCCTCTGTCCTATCACTCCAGCCCAAATAAAGCTTTTCAAGTTAATGCTTTGGTGCTTGGGGGCGAGATTTAAAAAAAAAGTGGAAATATTGAATCATATGGAAGCCCTATTCCAAATTTTTGGAGAAATCCCCATACTATTTTTCAAAAGGTGAACCAAATAACACCCCCACTGACAGTGGGCAAACAGAAAAAATCTTATTTTTTTTTCTCCCCCCAGAAAATCAGAAAAAAATTCTGATTTCTTTTTTTGCCTGTTTGGGAGTCACTCCTGGACTGGGGGTAATCCCAACTAGGTGTTCAGGAGACCATATGGTGGCACATTCAGACCTGAGACTCCCACATGCAAACCACACTCCTCAGTGCTTTGAGCCTCTGCTCACCCTTTTCCCCACACCCTTACTCTGTCCAGGAACGGTGATGACCTCATCTGAGAGGGGAGCCCAGGATGGAGGCTTGATCCATGAGAACTTTCCATTCTACTTGGGTCCAAGGATGAAATGCGACCCAGCACCAAGTAACTGAGGCTCAATTCTAAATCTTCAGCGGACAGTGGCCTAGAACACACTGAGACCTCAGAAAAGTAAGCCTGGGGCCTCTCACTGATGAGCTCTGCCTATGAAGGAAGGCAACGATAGTACAGCAGGTAGGTCAACCCAGGCTCGATCCCAGGCACCCCGTATGGCCCCTGGAGCACTTCTAGGAGTGATTCCTGAGCACAGAGCCAGGAGTGACCCTTGAGTATCAGCAGGTGTGGAAGAGGAGGGAAAGAAGAAGTAAGAGGAGGAGGGGGGGGGGGAGGAGAAGGAGGAAGAGGAGGAGGAGGAGGAAGAGGAGGAGGAGGAGGAGGAGAAGAAGAAGGAAGAGGAGGAGGAGGAGGAAGAGGAGGAGGAGGAGAAGAAGGAAGAGGAGGAGGAGAAGAAGAAGGAAGAGGAGGAGGAGGAGGAAGAGGAGGAGGAGGAGAAGAAGGAAGAGGAGGAGGAGAAGAAGGAAGAAGAGGGGGAGAAGGGGGAGAAGGAGGAGAAGGAGGAGAAGGAGGAAGAGGAGGGGAGGAGGAGGAGGAGAAGAATGAAGAGGAGGAGGCGGATGAAGAGGAGGAGGAGGAGGAGGAGGAGGAGGAGGAGGAGGAGGAGGGACAAAAGAGGAAAAGAGTTCTGGTGACACTGTTGCCAGAATTTTCCAGGCATTCAGCTGGGTGCCCTTGAGCTCCTGAGATATAGAGTCAAACAAATTTCTCCCGAACTTTTTTTTTCTATTACAGTTGACTAGGAAGCAGCGATCAAGTGCAAAAGCCAGATATATCACAGACACTACTGTTGGCCTCTTCAAGAAACAGTTTCTAGGACCCAGGTTTGATCCCTTGAGTCCCTCAAAGCACGCCACCCCCACTCCTATGTGCTCCAGCCCTATGGCTAGCTCCAGCCCTTTGACTGGCCAGCTCACTGGCTCTGGCTTGGTTATGTGACCATCTGGGAAACCAGTGCTGAGGCCAGCAAGAAGAAAATATGCTAATGAAAGCCCATTGAAACCCAATTCGAGAGTGAGGGGACAGGTCAGTGCTACTCGGAGCACATGGAATGAGTGTGGGAGCTGGTCCAGTGAAAGTGCCTCGGAACAATTACAAAAGGACCCAGAGTTCCCTTCCAATCTGCAAAACCACACATGTGATGGGGGGGGGGGGTGGAGTGAGCATGGTGCTTAGCATTAGGGAGATGCAGGAAACATGTTCCAAGGATCTCTGGTCTCAGGGAATTTGCAGTGACTCTGAAGCAGGCTCTGTAGTGCAGTTTAGGGCTTTTCAAAGACAGGACCTTGGGGCTGGAGCGACAGTACAGCAGGTAGGGTGTTTGCCTTGCACGTGGCCAACCCAGGTTCAATTCCCAGCATCCCATTTGGTCCCCCGAGCACCACCAGGAGTAATTCCTGAGTGCAGAGCCAGGAGTAACCCCTGTGCACCGCCAGGTGTGACCCAAAAGAAAAAGAAAAAGAAAAAGACGGGAATCTTTTTCCTTGAATGCTCTTTGAGAGGAACTGTCACTGTCACTGTCACTGTCCTCCCCTTGTTCATTGATTTGCTCGAGCGGGCCCAGTAACGTCTCCATTGGAGACTTTGTTGTTACTGTGTTTGGCATATTGAATACGTCACGGGGAGTTTGCCAGGCTCTGCCGTGTGGGCAAGATACTCTCGGTAGCTTGCCGGGCTCTCCGAGAGGGGCAGAGGAATCGAACTCGGGTCGGCTACGTGCAAGGCAAACGCCCTACTGCTGTGCTATCGCTCCAGCATTCGCCACTAATAAACTGCAGTTGGCCCAGCAGAGGTTCTTCTACTGCACCACACCCCCACGGGCCGACTGTCTCCATCACTGTCTGTGTTCAGTGGGGGCCAGAGAGGGGATGGCCAGGGCTTCCCCTCCCCCACGTCCTCAGCTGGCACACTTGGCTTTTGCTCACCTTCTCTTTGTCTTTTGGTTTGCTTTGCTTTTGGTTTTGGGGCCATGCCTGGCTGTGCTCAGGGGTTACTCCCAGCTCTGCACTCAGGAATTAGTCCCGGAGGTGCTCAGGGAACTATATGGGACGCCAGGGATTGAAACCGGGCCAGCCGTGTGCAAGGCAAACACCCTCCCCGTTGAACTATGGCTCTGGCCCTGATCACATTCTCTTTGTAAGAACAAATCGCAAGGCTGTGCCCAGTGCAAAGGGGGTTGGAAAATGTTGGGCACTGCCATTAGGTGACAATTATATGCCCATCGCTGCCCCTCAGAGTCTGCCTGGAAACAGACACATATCCACAAGGGTACAGAAACTCCTTTGATCATGCTTAACACATGGCTGTCAGGATTCCAATTTATTTTCATGAAGCCCCTTTCGGGCATGACCACTGCTGGGACACACTGACATCAGCAAGCTCATTACTTTTTGTTTTGTTTTTTTGTTTTTGTTTTTTGGGCCACACCCGGCGATGCACAGGGTTTACTCCTAGATCTGCACTCAGGAATCACCCCTGGTGGTGCTCAGGGGACCATATGGGATGCTGGGAGTCGAACCCGGGTCAGCAATCGGGTCGGCCGTTTGCAAGGTAAATACCCTACCTGCTGTGCTATTGCTCCAGCCCCCACAAGCTCAATACCTTTTAAAAAGTTTTGGGGTGCTCTCCAGATTTAAGTGTTAAAATTTCGGAATCTCAAAATCACATGGCCCTACTGCAGACACGAGACATCATATGTTATTCATAACCAGCAATAGAACACAAATTGTCTACTGTTGCCTTTTCAGCAGTTGGGGTAAAATCTCAAATAATAATGGTGGGTCTGGAGTCGAAATATTGAATGTGATCAAAGTAGAGAGAGAGAAATGTGGAAATCATCTGCCCCACAGGTAGGGGGAGGGTGTGGGATGGGGGGTCTACTGGGGTTTTTGGTGGTGGAGAATGGGCACTGGTGAAGGTACGGGTGTTTCATTGTATGACCAAGACTTAGACCCGAAAGCTTTGTAACTGCTTTCACAGTGATTCAATAAATAAAATTATAAAAAATGAAAAAAAAGTTTTGGGGTGCCGGAACAACAATACAGCAGGTAAGGCTCTTCTGCAGCAGACCTGGGTTCAATCCCAGGTGTCCCCTATAGTCCCTTATGCACCACCAGGAGTAATTCCTGAGTGCAGAGGCAGGAGTAACCCCTGAATGCAGCCAGGGGTGGCCCAAAAAGTGTGATTTTAGACCACACTCAGCAATGCTCAGGGTTTACTCGTGGCCCTGTGCTCAGGGATCACTCCTGGCGGGCTCGGGGGACCATGCAGTGTGCTGGGGATCAAACCCAGGTCGGCCACGCGGAAGGCAAGCACTCTACCCACTTCACTATCGCTCTAGTTCAACATACGAAATACTTGAAACCAGATAGTAACTTGTCTCAGTCTGACACCCCAACCCCCCTGCTATTTTGCATGGGAGGGCTCCAATAATTGGCTGATCCTTGAACCCCCGGGCTCTCAGCAGGGTGCCCGGCCTCCACCTGCCAGCTGTCAGGTGTACTCACATCCCCACCAACATCTCCATCCATTGCCACGTGTCCCCAGGCGGACGCAGCAAACATTTGCATCTGACCCCTTCTCGGAGCTGACTAGCCGACTTCTCCGGAACCTCTACTGTCATTCCGACTGCTCTTGGATTTCACAGAACTGGAGCCAGACAGAATGTTTGATATCTGGCTTGCTTCACACAGATAACGATTCTCACATTCACTCATCAGGGTTGCAGGATGCCTCAGTGGGTCGTATCCTTGCACTGCTGAGGGTCCTCACTGGCTAATAACACCACCCACCATTTAATTCTCGGCCCTCTCGGTGCCACTCATTGGCTGTCCTCTTCTCGTTGGTTGATTCTGAAGAGAAGCAGCTCCGAGTGTTCACCCAACTCTCTTCTGTGGCTGCGTGTTGCTCGTTGGTCTTCACCGCAGAGTGGAATGACTGGGTCAGAGGGCAGGCATGCGGTGAACTGTCTTACACACTGGGAGTGAGCTTCTTGAAAGTACTGATTGGGCACTGTGGTTTGCAGTACAGATACTGAAAGGTTATCTAGAATATCACTTTATCCACTTTGAACACTCAGTTCTTGTCCAGCGTGACTGAAACCTAACCATGAACAGCTTTGGAAGTGTTTATCTCACAGTGATTCAATAAAATTTAAAAAAAAATTTTTTTTTAAAGAATCGATTGTTTGGGGGTTTCTATTTGTTTGTTTGGCTTTTGGGGTCACAACCAGCTATGCTCAGGGGTTACTTCTGGCTCTGCACTTGGGAATTACCCTTGGTCATGCTCAGAGGATGATATGGGATGCTGGAGCTCAAACCTGGCTTGGCCACATGCAAGACAAACACCCTACCCGCTGTACTATGGCGCTGACCCATGGAACTGATTGTTTTTATTATGTTAAAAGTAGCACATTTGAGGCCTGAGCAATAGTACAGCCAGAATTGCACTTGCCTTGCATGTGGCTGACCCTGGTATCCCATATGATCCCCAAGGCAGGAGTGATTCCTGAGTGCAGAGCCAGGAGTAACCCCTGAGCGTCACCAGTGTGGCTCAAAAGCTAATAATAATAATAATAATAATAACAACAACAGCACATTTATCCTAAGTGACCTTGGACTCTGGACTCAATGGGACCCAGAACAGAGATCCTCTGCCTGCTTCCCCCAATCTCTGGTGACTCTTGTGGGATCACACCCACAAGACACACCCTGCTGGCACCAGTTAATCTCCTCATCGGCCACCCTCCAGAACTCACAAATGCTCCTCCCAGATGGGGGTATAAAAGGAGGCCCTCAGAACCATGCCACCGGACTCTGCACCAGACTGTGGGGTGGGTGAGAGCCTTCCCCACCCCAAGGGACCCAGCCTCAGCAGCTGACCTCCACTGCCCAACCACCACCATGCTCCAGGCTGCTTTCTGGACCATGCGGCCACAAAGAGGCCGTGTGACACATTATAAGACACTTCCTACCTATATGCCTCTCGGAGAGCCCAGCAAGCTCCCAAGAGTATCCCACCCGCACAGGCAGAGTCTGGCAAGCTCCCCGTGGCTTATTCGATATGCCAAGTACGGTAACAACAATACGTCTCATTCTCCTGACCCTGAAAGAGCCTCCAATCATTGGGAAAAGATGAGTAAGAAGAGGCTGCTAAAATCTCAGGGCTGGGAGGAATAGAAATGTTACTGGCACCCGCTCAAGTAAATTGAAGATTAACGGGATGACAGTGATACAGTGATCCTAAGTGTCAATGTGACTCTGAGCTAGGAAAAGCTTTTGTTTGCTGCTGGCCATGCGACAGGGCATTGCTCTAGGGATTTCAGAAACGTGAAAACTCATTTCTCCTCACAGCAGCCCTCTCGAGTAGATACTGAGACCCTCAGAAGCTCCACTTGAAGGGAGAAATCAGAATCAGGAAGCAGGGTGGTCTCGTGGCACAAAAGGTAGGCACTGCTTTGGACCTAAAGAGGACCAGGGACTGTGTGGCCTGACCGCTCTAGCTGACCTCTCTGCCCAGAGCAGTAGGTGAGAGACAAAAGTCTCCTGCGCCCTTCTCAGGATCAACCCCCAGAGAAAAACCCACTGTGAACCTGTTCTCTTATGTCTTTCTAGAACATTCCTTTGTGCTTAGATAGTTGGTAAATAGTGGCTAAGAGATTGAAGTTCGGGGCTGAACAGACAATAGGCAAGGCGCTAGGGTTTATCTGGTGATTAGGTAGGTTAACTACACACCTAATCACTAAACTGGGGTTCATTGACTGGTGTAAGACTTCATTTCTGAGGTATTGGAAGATAGTTCACATGGTAGAGCACATGCCTAGTATATGCTAGGCTCCGAACCTGTTTTATGTATTTATTTTCTTTGGCCACATCAAGTACACAGGACTTACTCCTGGCTCTGTGTGTACTCCTTGCACGGAAATGACCCAGGTTTAATTCCTGGCACCCCCAGGCCCCACCAGGAGTGGTGGTGGAGAGCAGAGCCAGAAGTAACCCCTGAGAACAGCTAGGTATGGTCCAAAAACAAACAAACAAAAAGTCTCCCCCAAAAAATAAATCGCACGTCAAGACTAGGGAAATAGCTCAAAGAGCCAGAGTAGGGGTGGAGAGAGGAAGACAGGACGGGGTGAAAACACTTACCTTGCACGCAGCCAACACTTATTCAGTTCCCAGCACCAAATAGGGTTTCCCAAGCACCACCAGGAGTGATCCCTAAACACAGAGCCAGGAGTAAGTCCTGTGTACTTGATGTGGCCAAAGAAAATAAGCACATAAAACAGGTTCGGAGCCTAGCACATACCAGGCATGTGCTCTACCATGTGAACTATCTTCCAATACCCCAGAAATGAAGTCTTACACCAGTCAGTGAACCCCAGTTTAGTGATTAGGTGTGTAGTTAACCTACCTAATCACCAGATAAACCCTGATCATCCACTAAAGGCAAATAAACTTTTCTGTTTGTTTTTGTGGTGTTGAGGGATCACTCCTGGCAGGGCTCAGGGTGCAGGGATGGAGTCCAGATAGACCTTATGGAGGATAAGAGCCCTCTCCACTGTACTATCTTTCCAGCCCCTAAAGGTAAACAATCCTACGAGAGCCCATCCCTCTTTCACCTACTAGAACTTTCTTGTGCGGATCTCTTTTGTCCCTTCTCCCACTCCTCAAGGCCTCTGTGCAGGGGCTGGACTAGGTGTCGCCTGACCTGCCAGCAAGATCTTCAAAATGTCCATAGCTGAATTTCACCTTTCAAAAGAGTGTCTGGATGTTAGTCTCCTATGTTGTTACTTTATGTTCCCCAGATGAATGCAATCTTTCTATGTCTATCCAAGAATGGGCAAGATTAGTACCAGGAATTTTGCTCCATGGCTTGGAGGCCAGCCACACATGCTAGGGGAAAAGGGAGCTCAGATAGAGAAGGGAGCACCAAATAAAGGATGTTGGGAGGATCCTCCCAGGATGGGAGAAGCATGCTGAAAGTAGACTATAGACTGAACATGATTGTCACCCATTGCCTCTTTTGCAAACCCACAACACCCAATAAGAGAGAGAGAACAAAAGGGTATGCCCTGCCACAGAGGCAAGGTGGGATGGGGGGGATGGGGGGTGGGAGGGATACTGGGATCCGTGGTGGTGGGAAATGGGCACTGGTGGAGGGATGGGTATTTGATCATTGTATAATTGAAACCCAAGCACAAAAATTCGTAAGTCTACAACTGTACCTCATGGTGTCTCACTAATAAAAATTAAAAAAAGAAAAAGAGTGTCTGGAGATGCATTCAGAGATGCTCCCTTCCTCCAACCCCATGAGGCCACATGGATACCTCCCTCCTGCCCACGCCGCCTCCCTCCTTCCTGCAGTCCCGCAATCTGAAACATCCACGTGGGAGCCAGAAGGTACCCAGGCATCAGCAAGGGAATGGCATTTGTGTGTGCACGTGTTTCATGTGTGTGGGTGCACATGTGTTACATGTATGCATGTGCTACGTGTGTGCATGGGTGTGCTGCTTGTGCGCATGTGAACTGGATGTGTGCGTGTGCTACATGTGTGCATGGGTGTGCTGCTTGTATGCATGTGTGCATGTGTGTACATGTGTGCCACATGTGTGCATGTATGGGTGTGCTGCTTGTGTGCCTGTGTACTGCATGTGGTCGTATGTGTGCACATGTGCTACATATGTGCACATGCTACATGTGTGTATGAATGTGCTGCTTGTGTGTGTGCATGTGTATACATGTCTGCCACGAGTGTGCATATACGGATGTGCTGTTTGCCTGTGTACTGCATGTGTGCATGTGTGTACACGTGTGCCACATGTGTGCATGTGCTACCTGTGTGCATGGGTGTGCTACTTGTGTGCATATGTGCTACGTGTGTGTGTATGTTATGTGTGGGTGAGGAGGGATGTGTTTGTGCACACGTGTGTGCGGAGAACAAGCATTCCATTTGAACAGCTTCAGCCTCAGCCCACGGGAGGGCTCGTCCAAGTGAGATCAAATGTGACCTGCTCAAGCGTCCAATCCGGGAAGCCCAAGATTAAGTCAGCTCCAGGCCTGAGCTGGTGTGGCGGAAGGCAGAGGAGAGCTCCCCGCTGACCCACGGGGGGGAACACCCCACAGCACAGACCAGTGGGTCAAGGCAGGATTCCCACGGTCCCTGTCCCAGGCTAATGCTAAGGGGTTTGCACTACATACCGGCAGCTGGGCTGTAGACCTGCTCACCATCTCCAGGGACTCTAGAAGACAATGTGACAACTCCAAGCCACAGAGGAAACACATTGTTTTTATACCAAATGGAAACATTATGTGTGTGTTTGCAGTGCCCTGGGTATCCCTGTCCCCCCCTCTCCAGCCCCAACACTTAATTTTCTAGACCCTCTTTTGTATCCCTTTTCTTTTCCAAGTCTTTGATGCAGTGTCTTATAGACAACCAACGGGCTTGACTAGGAGGTCCTCAAAACCCAGCTGATAGGCCCCCGGCTTGATTATAACTATGTTCTGTTCCTTTTAAATAGGTTTGAATTTTTCCCATAATAAAATCATCATCATAATCCAATAAAGAGAAAGCTCCGTGTTGTAATGTAATTTTTCTCTTTGGGCCTCGAGAGTTGTCTTCTCTAGAAGAGACCTCCTCCTTCATCCTGACAGAAAATCACAGTTAAAAATCTAAACACAACATACGAAATTAGAAATCGGTGAATTAAAGTCAGCCAAGCGTGAACGGGGCAAGATTGCTTTCTCTCTGGCTCGAGCTCATCTGCCTGGCCGCCTGCTTCCCCCGACCGGGCCACTGTGAGGCCAGGAACACGGCTCTCACAAGCTGTTCGGGGTCCTGATAAAATGACTCACTGGGAAGTCACAGTGAGACCCAGCACTACCTAGAACAGTGAGATCCCTGAGCAGAGACACCATGCCAATCCCCATTGTGAATTCTTTTTTTTTCTTCTTTTTCTTGGCTTTTTTGGGTCACACCCAGTGATGCTCAGAGGTTACTCCTGGCTCTGCACTCAGGAATCACTCCTGGCGGTGCTCAGGGGACCCTATGGGACGCTGGGAATCGAACCCGGGTCAGCCGCATGTGAGGCAAACACCCTCCCCGCTGTCCTTTCGCTCCAGCCCCGCCCCTTGCAAATTCTTTGCACAAGAATTAACACGCTGATCTCCAGGCAGGTTAAACTTATGCCTCCTTTTGCACAGGGTTTATTTAATTTTTTTATGACTGCTTGTTTGGAGGCCACACCCAGAGGTGCTCAGGGCTTACTCCTGGTTCTGTACTCACAGATCTCTCCTGGCAAGCTCGGGGGACCATATGGGATGCCAGGGATCGAATCTGGGCTGGCCGCTTGCAAGGCAAACACCCGCCCTGCTGTTCTATCACTCACCCCTATGGCTTCTCTTTTTTATCTCCTCCTCTTCCTCTTTCTCTTCTCTCTCTCCTTCCTTTCATTTTTCATGCCCTTCCCCTTTTCTTTTTATTTTTGTGGGGCTTGGGGGTCATACCCGACGATGCTCAGGGGTCACTCCCAGCTCTGTGCTCAGAAATTACTCCTGGCTGTGTTCAGAGGACCATTTGGGATACTGATCAAACCTGGGTCTGCCACAAGCAAGGCAAACGCCCTCCTCGCTGTATTATCGCTCCGGGCCCTGCCCTCCTCCTCCCTCTTCCTTCCTTTCTCCTCCCCCCCCCCCCCCACTCATTCTTCTGATCTAGAGATCAAATGTAGGGAATCATACATGCCAGGCAGGCGCCCCACCCCTCCACACTCCCTCTTTTTTTCTACTTCCTCTCTAACGATTTGGTGATTTATCTCCAGCATTTTCCTAAGTATCAGAGTTCAGGGTGCGGGGGTTTAGTTTAGAGAGAACAATGTGCTTGTCCCATGGAAATATGTGCCACTCCTAGATATGACATTTTATCGCCATGATTTTTTATCTGCCCCAGGGAAAACTATAAACTAACCACCAGTGAAGAGCTTCCACTCTGGGATTTTTTTTTTCTTTTTGGGGTCACACCCAGCGATGCTCAGGGATTACTCCTGGCTCTGCACTCAGGAATCACTCCTGGCGGTGCTCGAGGGACCTTACGGGATGCCTGGGAATGAACCCGGTCAGCGTGTGCAAGGCAAAAGCCCTACCTGCTGTGCTATTGCTCTGGCCCAAGGAGATTCCTCTGGAGAAAAATAGCTGGGATTAGGTCACTTGTGTCACAAGGGGGTTTTTTTTAGTTCGCTTATTTGTTCTGGCTGGTCCTGGAGGTCTTTGGCTGCCGGAGCCCTGGTCAGGGCGGGGAGGAAAGCTCAACCCGCTCCCTCCAAGGGGTCCCGGCGAGTGAGGACAGTCAGACGCGGGGGCAGGAGACTGCACTGCTCTCTTCTGGGCGCTGGATTTTATAGTCTCTGAGTCTTGACCGTTGATGGGATTACACGGCGCCAGGGGGCCAGTTGGTGGGTGTGACCCCCGCCTACTGGAATTTGGAGGATCTGGGTGGAGGATGCTCGGCCCAAATCCGAGTAGGCTTGGAGATCTCGGCCCCGGAACCCGCGTGACTTTGTCCCTCTGCCAGTACCTTCATGTGTGCGGAGAGTGGTCTTAGCATGGTGGTGGCTGGTCCTGGAGGTCTTTGGCTGCCGGAGCCCTGGTCGGGGTGGGGAGGAAAGCTCAACCCGCTCCCCTCCAAGGGGTCCCGGCAAGCGAGGACAGTCAGGCGCGGGGGCAGGAGACTGCACATCTTATTATGACATCTTATTATCTCATTCCTACTTTGGACAAACTGGCAGGTTATCGAATGTAACCTGCCCACATGGCAGAGTCTGGCAAACTCCCCGTGGCGTACACAATATGCCAAATACCAGTAACAATGATGGGTCTCATTCTCCTAAATGAGTATAATCTCAGGGCTAGGATGAAGGAGACGTTACTGGGGCCGCTCGAGGCAATCGATGATCAACGGGAGGGCCTTTACTCGAGCTTCCCAGCACCTGCTTGCTCATACTGCAGTGCCAGACAGCCCCAGGAACCTTACATGTGCATGTGCCGCCACTGGGCCCTGGACCTGGGCCAGCCACTGACCAGTATGAAAGAGTGGACAGGACACAACACACCTTCTAGAACTTGAAAGAGTTCACATTCTCCATTTTCACTCTCTTGCAACTCTAGCCCACGTTTACCATGCCAGGAAATGTTCTAAATGAAAAACTCACAGAGTGGGGCTGGAGTCATATAGCACAGTGGGGAAGGTGCTTGCCCTGCATGCGGCCAACCTGGGTTCGATCCCCGGCATCCCATCTGGCCCCCAAGGAACTGCCAGGAGTGATTCCTAAGTGCAGAGTCAGGAGTAAGCCCTGAGCATCACTGGGTGTGACCCCCCCCCAAAAAAAGAAAAAAGTCACAGGGACAAGAGACGAGGGGGTCTAGAGAGATAGTACAGTGGGCAGGGCACTTGCCTTGCACACAGCCAACCCAGATTCCATCTCCAAAATCGCATCTCCAAAGTCCCAGAGCCCTGCTAGGACTGATCCCTGAGCACAGAATCAGGATTAAGCTCTGAGCACATGGGGTATGTTGCCCCCCAAAAGGAGAGGGAGTGAAGAAGACCTAGACCGACCATCCCAGAGCCATCTGACCAACCCAGCTGACCCTCTCGCTGGGCAAACCCAGATACAAGTAGCACAAGGGGCCCACACCACACTCCAGAGGCTCAGAAGAAATCATGACCCCTGGGCAGTACAGCAGGAAGGGCGCTTGTCTTGCACACGTTGACACAGGTTCAATCCCAGGCATCCTGTATGGTCCCACGAGCTGCCAGGAGTGACCCCTGAATGCAAAGCCAGGAATAAACCCACAGTTGGGTGTGGCCTAAACAAACAAACAAAAAAAGAAATAATACTTCTATGCTTGGAGATATTTTGTTAAAAGACAACAGAAATAATTTGGGGGTTGTGGGGCATCTCCCAAGCAGTGCAGAGGAGGCCCCAGGGATCCAGCAGTGACTAGGCTAATCAGGCCAGCAGTTTAATGCAAGGGCCCGAGGGGGCTGCAGAGTCCAACAGTGACACGCAGGTCACTTCAGGAGTGCTTGAGGACCGCCAGGGCTATCACCTGCAGTGCTCAAGGGACCATATGGTGCCGAGATCAAAAGGATCCATCATGTGCAAGGTATGTGTTGCAAGCCTGGTGCAATCTCTCTGGCACCTAGAAGAGAGATTTTTTTTTATTTTTTGGTTAGTGAGCCATACCAGGTGGTGCTCAGGAGTTCCTCCTGGCTCTGTGCTGGGGAATTACTCCTGGCAGTGCTCAGGGGACCATATGGGATGCCGGAGATCGAACCCAGGTTGGTGTGTGCAAGGCCTTATCTGTCCGCTCCTGGCAGGTATTGGAGACAAGGTATCAAAACCAGATTGGTGGGGCTGGAGGGATAGTCCAGCAGGTAGGGCATTTGCCTTGCACACGGCTGACCCCAGTTCAATTCCCAGCATCCCATAGGGTCTCCCGAGCACCACCAGGAGTGATTCCTGAGTACAGAGCCAGGTGCAACCCCTGACCATCGCTGGGTGTGACCCAAAAAGCAAAATAGCAGAAAGAATAGAATAGATGGGACTGGAGCGATAGTACAGCGGGTAGGGCGTTTGCCTTGCATGCGGCCAACCTGGGTTCGATTCCCAGCATCCCATATGGTCCCCTGAGCACCGCCAGGAGTAACTCCTGAGTGCAGAGCCAGGAGTAACCCCTGTGCATCGCTGGGTGTGACCCTCCCAAAAAAAGCAAAAAAAAAAATGAGATTTAATAGGTGGTATGCAGCAAAGTTCCTATATGGGACTGAGAGATAGTACAGTGGGCATTGCCTTGCATTCTCTCAACCCAGTTGGATCCCCAGGACCTTATATAATACCCTTATTACATAATAATAATAAGGGCATTATATATCACTTCCAGGAGTGCAGAGCTAAGAGTAAACCCTGAGCATAGCCATGTGTTGACCAAAAAGCAAAAAATTTTTAAAAATTTAAAAGAAGCATGCAATAGAATAATCGACTTAATCAGGGATGAAGGAGGGTCATTCAGTAGAATCTGTGCTCCTAGGCAGGGGAAACCACTATTCAATCCCAGCTTCGTTGCTAATGGAACGTCACAGAAACACACTGGGCCTCGTTTATAGAACGGGGGTCGTCACGCTAGCCCTGTTCAATGAGCAGCCACTGAGGGGATGCACGGGAGATACTCGGACATAGAACAGTCACACAGTAAATAGTACCTTTAGAAAACCAAACCAAACCAAACCCTGATCCCAGCAATCATTCACTATCTACCTTAGGGCATTGCCGGATCTGATTGATGTCAGATTATAGAGATTCAAGCAAGGATGGATCAAAAGACTTGGGTTTATTTATTTTGTTTTTGCAAATTCGTACGTAGGGAGGGCCTCAAAACTTAATAGCGACAATCGGATTTAGAAGGCAGCTTTATTAGGTTTGCTACATTAAGAAGACAAAAGAAGAAAAGAAATTGCATTCCCTCACGTAGGGGTTTGAAGAAGAGAAAGACCAAACTCCTCAGTGACCTCAGGAGTGGCCCAGTCACGTGGCCAGGCCCTCCCGCCAGCTCCGTCTCTTACAGACAAGCACACTCTGTGCCAGGAAAGGGTTTCACCCCATCATTGTCAAAATGTTTGAATACATCACTACCGTGTGCAAACAGGACTTCATCTCTTTGCCACTGGTCAACATCTCTGATTTTATTCCTGCAGCTTAAGCTCCCAAAGGAATGTTGAGTGAAGGCAGGAGCAGAGATGCTGAAATCCACATGTTCCCTGGAAGGGCCATGCATGCCAAGCCAGCAATGTCCCCTCGGGAAGCTCTGCCTGAACTGACCTGCATTCAGAATCTCTTCACAGGCTCTGTGTTGTGAAAGGCTGACTCGTCTTAGGTCCAAGGATGGATCCTGGTTCTGTGGCACCTTAGGTTTATACAACCTGGGTGAACCTTCTTTAAAACAGCAAAGGAGGGGCTGGAGCGATAGCACAGCGGGTAGGACATTTGCCTTGCACGCGGCCGACCCAGGTTCGATTCCCAGCATCCCATATGGTCCCCTGAGCACCACCAGGAATGATTCCTGAGTGCAGAGTCAGGAGTAACCCCTGAGCATTGGCTGGGTATGACCCAAAAAGCAAAAAAATAAAATAAAATAAAAATTAAAAAAATTAAAACAGCGAAGGAGGGGCCAGAGATAGAAAGAGAAGAGGCGGGTGAGGCGCTTGTCTGCACGCAGCCAACCTGGGTTTGATCCCCATCATCCCATACTGAGCACCATCAGGAGTAATTCCTGAGTGCAGAGCCAGGAAGGAGCAAGTCCTAATCATCGGTGGGTATGCGCTACCCCTCACAAAATAAATTAAGTAAGTAGAACAGCATAGGAGTTGGGGAGAATTCAAAGTCCTAGAGCATGTGCCTTTGGAGCCCCAGGTTCGATCCCTAGCACTGCATAGTCCTCCAAGCACCACCAGGAGGGACCGGAGTGATTGCACACAGAGGGGAGGACGTTTGCCTTCTTTGTGGCTGCCCCAGTTTTCATCCCCAGCATCCCATATGGTGCTCCAGAAGCACCACCAGAAGTGATTCCTAAGAGCAGAGCCAGGGGTAACCCCCGAGCAATGCCAAGTGTGCCCCTCCCACACACACACAAAACAAGCACCGCCAGGAGGGACCCCCTAAGTACCCCTGGGAGTGGGCCCAAAATAAAAAAAAAAGCAAATGAGGAGTATGAAATAAAACAAAACGGCGAGGGGTTAGAGTGATAGTACAGTGGGTAGGATGTTTGCCTTGCATGCAGCTGACCTGGGTTCAATCCCCGACATCCCATATGATCCCCCGAGCACTGCCAGGAGTAATTCCTGAGTGCAGAGGCAGGAGAATCCCTGAGCACCGCTGGGTATGACCCAAAAAAAGCTGTCACTGTCACTGTCACTGTCCTTCCGTTGTTCATCGAGTTGCTCGAGCAGGCCCAGTAACGTCTCCATTGTGAGACTTGTTGTTACTGTGTTTGGCATATCGAATACATCACGGGGAGCTTGCCAGGCTTTGCCATGCGGACGAGATACTCTCCGTAGCTTGCTGGGCTCTCCGAGAGGGGCGGAGGAATCGAAGGCGGAGGAATTGAACTCAGGTCGGCCAGGTCAGTCATGTTCAAGGCAAATGCCCTACCCGCTGTGCTATCGCTAAAATAAATAAATAGTAATAATAAAAAATTTCCTGAGTGCAGAGCCAGGAGTAACCCCTGAGTACCGCCAAATATGACCCTAAAAGCAAAAAAAAAAAAAAAAAAAGCAAGTGTTCATTTAAGATGAAGAATCACAGGCACACACACACACACACACACACACACACACACGATAAATAGTGAAGCATTTGCAATTCAGACTGCAAGATGGTCTCGAACTCAAAGAATGATTGGCACAGAATGATTTCACTCCTTTGTGGCATATGAAAAACATAGTATGAGTCTAACACCCAAGGACAGTAGAAACAAGGGCCAGGAGTACCTGTCCACAGTGCTTGCCACAAGTGGCAGGGAGAGGACAGTTAGGACAGAGAAGGGACCCCCATGACAATGAGAGTTGGAAATGAGCACTCAGCACAAGAACTGAGTGCTGAAGGAGGTAAAGAGACAAATACGATAAGCTTGCAGTGCCCGTTTTGCAGACCATAATGCTAAAAGGAGAGACAGAGACAGAAATAGGGAGACAGAGACACAGATACAGAGAGAGAGAGAGAGAGAAGAAACTGGGGACACTGGTAGTGGGAAATGTGCACTGGTATAAGGATGGGTGTTGGAGCATTGTGTGACTGAAACCCAGTGTGAAAACTGTGTATATCCGTGTATTTCACAGTGATTTCATTAAAAAAAAAACTTCTTTAAAGGGGGGTATACTGGGGAGATTGGTGGTGGGGAATGTGCACTGGTGAAGGGATGGGTGTTTGAACATTGTATAATTGTAACTAAAACATGAAAGCTTGTAACTCTATCTCACAGACCCAATAAATAAAATTTAAAAAAAAAAAAACTGGTCCCAAACAATCTTTTTCCACCTGGCCCCCAACCCCCGTGCGGGTCCCCACATGGTAGCAGCTGGTGTGTGTGACCAGGAGCCTGGCAACGGTGAAGTTTCAGCATAGCTGGGGGCTACCAGGGCCACATCCAGTGGCTGTGCCAGGGATCTTCCTGGGCTCTCCTGTGCTGTCTTCCCAACCCCCCTCTTTGTCTTATGCGGTGAGGTGTGAGAACTTCCCAACAACGGGGCCGAGAGACCGCACAGGTATCAGGAAAGCACATGTGGACGCGGATTCCTCCCTGGGCACTGTACGTCTCACTGCCAGCACCGCTGCTTTCTGGTGGTCCTTGCCCTGGTAGTCCCTGGTACCCAATGGCTAGAAGGGCACCATCTGCTCAGACCGTGCATTGAATTGTTTGGCCAGTACTGCTGGCAGGGAAGCCCCCAGAAGGCCCCTGAAAAGCTTTTCTAGAATACCTCCTGGGAGAGAGATAGTACAGCAGGTAGGGGGTCTTGCTTTACGTGCAGTCAACCCCGCGATCCTCCTCACCGCCGATGGTCGCCTATACCCTGCCAGGAGCAAGCCTTGAGCACAGAGCTAGGAGCAAAGCCTGAGTACCGCTGGGTATGGTCACAGAACAAAACAAAACCAAACACATTTAACTTCCTACACTGATAATAGTTACTCCTGGCTCTGTGCTGGGGGTTCACTTGTCAGGTGTTCAAGGGACCACACCGCGCCAGGGGTAGAACCAGGCTGGGCCACATTTGGGGAATGGTGGGCGGGGTCCTCTCCCTGCAGTGCTCAGGGCTCTGAGCTCAGGGCTCTGGCTTTGTTCTCAGAGACCACTCCTGAACGGGCAGTGTTCAGGGGACCCTACGGGATGCGGGGAATCGAACCGGAGCAAGTGCCCCATCCAACTATACCGATCCCAGTGTGGGACTGAGAGATAGTACAGTGGGCAGGGAGCTTGCCTCGAACTCTCAACCTGGTTGGATCCCCAGGATCTTATATAATGCCTTTATATAGTAGCTGTCAGAGTGAGCCCTGAGTGAAGACCTAGAGTAAACCCTGAGCATAGCCATGTGTTGACAAAAAGCAAATGTTAAAAAAAAAAATTAAGAAGCATGCAAGAGAATAATCGACTTAACCGGGAATGAAGAAGGGTCATCCAGTAGAATCTGTGCTCCTAAGGCAGGGGAAACCACCATTCAATCCCAGCTTCATTGCTAATGTGCTACTTTAGGAAAGTCACAGAAACGCACTGGGCCTCATTTATAGAACAGGGGTTGTCACACTAGTCCTGTTCAATGAGCAGCCACTGAGGGGATGCATGGAGATACTTGGACACAGAACAGGCATACAGTGAATAGTACCTTTAAAAAACACCCGTTCCAGGGGCTGGAGCGATAGCACAGCAGGTAGGGCGTTTGCCTTGCATGCGGCCGACCCGGGTTCGATTCCCAGCATCCCACATGATCCCATATGGTCCCCTGAGCACCGCCAGGAGTGACTAGTGAGTGCAGAGCCAGGAATAACCCCTGTGCATCGCCGAGTGTGACCCAAAAAGCAAAAAAAAAAAAATAATAATCCGCTCCAGGTTGAGTCTCCCTCCCCGCCCCAAGCAGTACCTGGGCAGCTGAAAACCTCCAGAACACAACTGCCACCATGCACAAGGCCACTATCCACACCCTAGGAAGACCTCTCCCAAGAGGGGACGAGCCTCACCCAAGATGGGATGAACCTCACTCAAAAGCAGACTGGCAGGAAAACCCAGGTATGCGGAAACCCATGACTCAGATCTCCAAGCCTGCTTGGATCGGGACTGGGCCTCCTCCCCCCAGGTCCCCAGTTTTCCAGTAGCTTTGCAGTCACGCCCACAAACTGCCCACCCCCCCCCCCCCGCCACAACGCCATGTGATCTCATCAATGGCCAAGACCCAGAGACTATAAACTAAAGTTCCCAGAAGAGAACAACACAGAATTTCCTGGACATTATCTTCTATCCATAACAAGCAATACAAACCAAATCGTCTAGAATTTCCTTTTCGGCAGATTTGAGTGATGGTGGGACTGGTGTTGAAATATCGAATGTAACCAAAGTAGAAGGACTTGGGCCCCCCACGAGCGGCTGGAGCGATAGCACAGCGGTAGGGCGTTCGCCTTACAAGCGGCCAACATGGCCGACCCGAGTTCGATTCCTCCGCCCCTCTCGGAGAGCCCGGCAAGCTACCGAGAGTATTCGACATGCCAGACACAGTAACAACAAAGTCTCCAATGGAGATGCTACTGGGCCCGCTCGAGCAAATCGACGATCAACGGGAGGGCCTTTACCTTTACCTTTACCAAAGTAGAGAGAGAATATGGGGGAAATTGTCTGCCACATAAGCAGGGGAAGGTTTAGAATGGGGTTCTGGGGGTTGGGGGGGAATACTGGGGATTTTGGTGGTGGAAAATGCACTGGTGAAGGGATGGGTATTTAATGATTGTACAACCGAAGCTCAAGACATGAAAACTTTGTAACTGTATCTCATGGTGAATCAAAAAAGGAGGGGGAGAGAAATAACAATAATAATAAAATTAAATTAACATTCTGAATTAAAAAAAAAGTAATGTGGAGTTCATGCCCAATTCAATCAGCTTAATCAATGGCTGAATAAATAGCAGTACTCCTACATTATATAAAAAAAAAATCTGCTCCAATCCCCAGGGCAAGTGTTTTCACTCCTGTAGCATTTCTCATCAGACGTTGGCCAGGAGGCCATGAGCCAGGCCCAGCCCTTCTGGATTCTGGAGTCACAGGAACTGAGCTAAGTGCTCACCACTTGACACAGCCTGATTCTGAGATGAATTCTCACAAGGCATCGGTACCACTATGGGCCTCTCGCTGGAGATCCCTGGAGGCATCGGATCAGCAGTGCTCACAGAAACGCTCCCTGCTGGGAAGCCCATGAGCTTCCAGAACCGCAGCGGCCCCCAGGGCATCAAGAGACACAGCACAGAGAATAAACACAGTCTGTGTGTGGGGTAAATGAGTCTATGAGGGCCTCACCCAAGTCCTGTTAGCCTTAACATTCAGGTAACGGCTCAGAGATGTCCAGACTCCTGGCACATCACACAGCGAAGAGACAAATGAGGCTTCGTTCCTTCACGGGACCTCCTGCAGGCTCTGCGACCTTGGTGTTTTCCTTGGTAGCGGATGAGATACCAAGTCGAGGTTGCATCAAGCCCGACTCACTGAGAGAACCCCTAATAAGGCATGTCATTCTTTATTTATTCTGCAATGCCAGGGATCGAACCTGGGTCTCCTGAAATCAAGACAAGGGCTATCCTGCTGAGTCACATCCCAGGACCCCCGCAGTATGCCTACATTTTAGATATGTATCTAAAGAAGCAGGATCGGTGAGGTAGAGGCGGTAGACACGTTGATATCCAGCCCCCTCCCTTTTGTTTTTATTTTTTACTGTTTATTTGGGCTGGAGCAATGGCACAGCAGGTAAGGCGTTTGCCTTGCACGCGACCAACCTGGCCGACCTGGGTTCGATTCCTCCGCCTCTCTCGGAGAGCCCAGCAAGCTATCGAGAGTATCTCGCCTGCACGGCAAAGCCTGGCAAGCTACCTGTGACGTATTCGATATGCCAAACACAGTAACAAGTGTCACAATGGAGATACTACTGGGTCCGCTCAAGCAAATCGATGAACAATGGGAGGACTGTGACAGTGACAGTGACTGTTTTTTGGGCTGGAGCGATACCACAGCAAGTAGGGTGTTTGCCTTGCTGCACGCAACCAACCCGGCCGACCCGAGTTTGATTCCTCCGCCCCTCTCAGAGAGCCGGGCAAGCTACCGAGAATATCTCGCCCTCACGGCAAAGCCTGGCAAGCTCCCCGTGACGTTTTCGATATGCCAAACACAGTAACAAGTATCACAATGGAGATGTTACTGGGTCCGCTTGAGCAAATCGATGAACAACGGGAGGACAGTGATATAGTGCTACTGTTTATTTGTTTGGTTGGGTTTTTTGTACTTTGGGGTATTTTTGGTCTTGTTTTGGGGTCACAGCCGGTGGTATTCAGAAGATATTCCTGGGCCTGCACTCGGATCACTCTGATAACATGTCAAGCATTGAATTCAGGTTGTCTGCATGCAAGACAAGTGCCCTGGTTGTTGTATTTTCATTCTATCACATGGTTCTCACCTGATGTTCACTTCTTTATCACAGTCAGGAGCAATGCAGTAGTTCTTAAAGAAGCCCTATTAACCGGAACAATAGTACAGTGGATTGGACTTTTTCCTTGCACACGTGGCAGAGCACAGGTTCGATCCCTGGGCATCTCAGATGGTTCCCGAGCACCACCAGGAATAACCCCTGAGCCCCTGAGCATCTCTGGGTATGACCCAAAAAGACAAAAAAAAGACCAATTTTTTTTTAAAAAGAGGAGGGGCTGGAATGATAACATAGTGGGTCAGGCGTTTGCCTTGCATGCAGCCAACCCGGGTTCGATTTCCAGCATCCCATATGATCCCCCAAGCACTGCCAGGAGTGATTCCTAAGTGCAGAACCAGGAGTGACCCCTGTGCATCCCCGGATATGACCCCAAAAAGAAAAAAAAAAAGACAAATACTAACAAAGTTACTTCAAACAAACATATCCAGAGACTAAACTCAGAAGAGCAACGAGGGGTTTTTTTTTGTGTGTGTGCATTATATTTAAAAAGTAGGTTGTGTTGGTTTGAGAGGACTGTGCAAGAACAATGGATGAATTAACGACTTGCATCCCGTTTCTGGAAGGATCACAGAATCTGGGGATTGACGCACGCAGTTTGGGGGCCTCTGCTCAAGCAGCAAACATCCGAGATGCCTGAGGGTCGCTCCAGTCATGAGACGGGCTTCTTCTGAAGCCGGGGATTCTCTGAAATGACAGTGATTTAGAAGGATTACAGAGATACTAATTGGGTCATATGTAATTTAATTTTGGAGTGGTGAAACTTGCACGGCCTTAGGAATGTTCACTAAATTAGTGCTAAGCCTTTGAAAATTAATGAACTTGTCCTCAGAGTTCCTATTCACAAATCTGCTCAACTCCAAGCACAGGATCTGGCTCATATTTAGTCTTTAATAAACTCATAAGGTTGTTGGGCCTGGAGAAGAAATGTGAGGGCTTAGAGTCCCTGCCTTGTAAGCATCTGGTCATGAGTTCAAATCCCTGGCATCCCATATGCAGACACGTCTGCTATTTGCTTGAGTCTGACAATTGCAAGCATCTGGTCATGAGTTCAAATCCCAGGCATCACACGTGCCAGCAGATCTGCTGTTTGCTTGAGCTTGGCAGCTCTGCTGTCTGCCACCCTGCAGATGCAAATGATTTTCAATTGCATCATAGCCAAGCAAGTGCAAGCACCACCAAAAAATGGTGTGAAAGGGGCTGGAGTGATAGCACAGCAGGTAGGGCGTTTGCCTCGCACACAGCCGACCCAGGTTCGATTCCCAGCATCCCATATGGTCCCGTGAGCACCGCCAGGGATAATTCCTGAGTGCAGAGCCAGAGCCAGGAGGGACCCCTGTGCATCACCAGGTGTGACTCAAAAAGAAAAAAAAAATGGTGTGAAAGCCCCAAGAAATACCCCAACTAAAGAGATGTGTGAGTACCTGGGAGGTGCAGCTTCTGACAAGCACACGTGTGAGCAACCGAACGAGCCCCAGCACCACCCCCATAACTTGTGAGTACATGAGCAAGCCCCACAGCTAAAGGAGTGTGGAGTTTCATGAGCTGCCGAATGAGCACTGTGGACTCAGCATACACACTGAGCACCACAGTCAGGTGTATGCGTGAGCCTGGTCACCGCAGCAGCTCATCAGAGACTGGAGGGACTGGAGGAGCACAGAGAGATGAAACATATCTTTTTTACTGTTATTTTGGTTTGGAGCCACACCCGGCAGTGCTCAGGGCTTACTCCTGGCTCTGCACTCGGGGCTCACTCTCGGCAGGGCATGGGGTACCATATGGGACGCCGGGGATCGAACCTGAGTCAGCTGCGTGCAAAACCAGAGCTTTACCCGCTGTGCTATCTCTTTGGCCTGCAGAGATTTTCTTCCTTCCTACCTTCCTTCCTTTCTTCCTCCCTCCCTCTCTCTGTCTCTCTTCCTTCCTTCTTTCCTTCCTTCCTTCCTTCCTCCCTCCCTCCCTCCCTCCCTTCCTTCCTTCCTTCCTTCCTTCCTTCCTTCCTTCCTTCCTTCCTTCCTCCTTCCCTCTCTCTTTCTTTCTCTCTTTCTTTTTCTCTTTCTTCTCTTTCTCTCTCTCCTTCCTCCTTCTTCCCTCTCTTTCTTCCTCTCTTTTTCTCTCTCCTTCCTCCTTCCTTCCTTCTTTTCTTCCTTCCTCCTTTCTCCTTCCTTCCTTCATTCCTTCCTTCCTCCTTCCTTCCTTCCTTCTTTCCTTTCTTCCTTCCTTCCTCCTTTCTCCCTCCCTCCCTCCTTTCCTTCTTTCCTTCCTTCCTTCCTTCCTTCCTTCCTTCCTTCCTTCCTTCTTCCTTCCTTCCTCCTTCCTCCCTTCCTTCCTTCCTGCTTCCTCCTTCCTTCCTTCCTTCCTTCCTGATTCCTTCCTTCCTTCCTTCCTTCTTTCCTTCCTTCCTGATTCCTTCCTTCCTTCCTTCCTTCCTGATTCCTTCCTTCCTTCCTTCCTTCCTGCTTCCTCCTTCCTTCCTTCCTTCCTTCCTTCCTTCCTTCTTCCTTCCTTCCTCCTTCCTCCCTTCCTTCCTTCCTGCTTCCTCCTTCCTTCCTTCCTTCCTTCCTTCCTGATTCCTTCCTTCCTTCCTTCCTTCCTTCCTTCCTTCCTTCCTCCAGTTTTTGGACCACATCCAGCAGTGCTCAGGGCTTACTCCTGGTTCTGCACTCAGGTCTCTTGGCAGGGCTTGGTCAAACTCTGGTTGGCCACATGCAAAGCCAGAGCCCTACCTGCTGCCTGATCTCTCCAGCCCCAAACACATCTTTTGTCTCATGAAAGAAGACTGTGTGTATCAGCTATTAAAGGCCGGCAGGATGAGCCCCTCCTCCTGGGGGCTAGTGTCTGTGCCATCAGTAAAACCACATTCTGTTTGGTTTGGGGCTTTTTTTGTTCTCTGATACTCACAGTCCTCAGGGTTCATTCATGACTCTGTACTCAGGGATCACTGCTGGCAGGCTCAGGGGGACCCTATAGTACCAATGATGGAATCTGGGTTTGTCGGATAAGGCAAGTGCCCTTCCCGCTATAGTATTGCTGCAACTCAACACTGCATTCCCTTTTTTTTTTTCTTTTTAAGTTTTTGTGAGTCACACCTGGCAAAGCTCAGGGGTCAGTCTTGGATTGGCATTTAGGAATTACTCCTGATGGGGCTCAGGAGACCGTATAGAATGTGGGGGTTGACCTGGTCAGCAGCATCAAGACAAACACCCGCTGTACCATTGCTCCAGACCTAGAGTGCATTCTTTTTTCTTTTCTTTTCTTTTTCTTTTTTTTGGGGGGGGTCACACCCGGCAATGCACAGAGGTTACTCCTGGCTCTGTGCTCAGGAATTACCCCTGGCGGTGCTCAGGGGACCATATGGGATGCTGGGGATTGAACCTGGGTCAACCACGTGCAAGGCAAACGCCCTATCCACTGTGCTATTGCTCCAGCCCCCCTTTTCTTAAATTAAATCACTGTGAGATAAACAGCTACAAAGTTGTCCATGTCCATGACTGGGTTTCAGTCATACAATGTTCGAACACATTTCCCTTCACCAGTGCACATTTCCCTCCACCACTGTCTTCAGTTTCCCTCCTTCCACCCTCCACTCCTAATCTGCCTCTACACCGTCACTTTTCTTCTCTCTCTCTCTCTCTCTCTCTCTCTTTGTCTCTCTCTCCTTTGAGTTACAGGTCTATAAAATACACACACACACACACACACACACACACACACACACACACACATATATCCCTTTGGACGTCTGCTTTGCACGCAGCCAACATGGTCGACCCAAGTTCAATTCCTCCACCCCTCTCGAAGAGCCCGGCAAGCTACCGAGAATATCTCTCCCACATGGCAAAGCCTGGCAAGCTCCCCGTGATGTATTCGATATGCCAAACACAGTAACAAGTGTCACAGTAGAGACGTTACTGGGCCTGCTTGAGCAAATTGATGAACAACAGGAGGACAGTGACATTGATATAGCTCTTTACCTACTTTCGGCACTCAGTTCTTGTCCAGAGTGATCATTTTCAACTGTCACTGTCATAGTGGACCCTTCTCTGCCCTAACTGCCCTCTCCCCGTTCCCCCAACTTGGGACAAGTTTCCAACTGTGGGCCAGTCCTCCTGGCCCTTATTTCTATTTCTCTAAGACTCAAACTGTGTCTTTTGTATCCCAAAAATGAATGCAATCATTCTATGTCTGTCCCTCTCCTCCTGACTCATTTTACTCAACATGATGCTCGCCACGTCTATCCATTTCTAAGCAAATGTCATGACTCATGCTTCCTGGTGACTGTGTAGTATTCACTGTGTAGATGTACCATAGTTTCTTTATCCAGTCATGTGTTCTCGGGCACTCAGGTTGTTTCCAATACTGCATTTTTTTTAAATTTAATTTTTATTTAGTGAAACACCATAAAGTACAGTTGTAGACTTAAAAATTTTCATGCTTGTGTTTCAGTTATACAATAATCGAGTACCCATCCATCCACCAGTGCCCACTCTCCACCACCAATGATCCCAGAAACCCTCCCACCCACCACACACCCTTTCCCCCCATAGCTCACCTCTGTGGCAGGGCATTCCCTTTTGCTCTCTCTTTCCTTTAGGGTTTTGTGGTTGGCATTGAGGGGTCATCATGTTCGGTCTATAGTCTACTCTCAGCACACATCCCCCATCCTAAGCGGGTCCTCCAGACACCCTTTACTTGGTGTTCGCCTCTCTATCTGAGCTGCCTTTTCCCCCAGAATGTACATGCTGCCAGCATCCAAGCCGTGGAGCAAACCTTTTGGTACTTATCTCAACTATTCTTGGGTGTTTGTCTCCCATTCTGTTACTTTATATTCCACAGATGAGTGCAATCTTTCTATGTCTGTCCCTCTCTTTCTGACTCATTTCACTCAGCATGATACTTTCCATGTAGAACCACTTGCCAATACTGCATTTTTAAAGTCACAGAACTCCAGCAAGAAGCCAGAACCCACGGCCTCAAATCAGCGTCCCAGGCCAGCAGAAGGGAAGGAGAGAAAGGGACAGGAAAACCCAAAGTCAGCCATGTGGCTCTGTGTGAGGCCCCGGGTTTAATCCCTGCACTGCCAAAAGGAAAAAAAAGGGAGAGAGGCGGGAGAGAGAGAGAGAGAGAGAGAAAGAGAGAGAGAGAGAGACAGAGACAGAGACAGAGACAGAGACAGAGACAGAGAGACAGAGAGATCACCCTTTCCCTTTGAAAATCCCACTGACTACAGCTTGTACTTCATTAGACAGAACATAGTCATGTGACTATACCTAATTGAAGGGAAGCTTTGAAATCTAATGCTCTGTAACACTATATTTGACAGAAATTGAGTTATATGAAATTTTGTTTAAAAGAAGAAAGACAGACTGGGGGCTGGAGCAATAAATAGCACAGCAGGTAGGGCATTTGCCTTGCATGCAGTGGACCTCGGTTCGATTCCCAGCATCCCTTATGGTTCCCCCGAGCACCGCCAGGAGTGAATCCTGAGTGCATGAGCCACGAGTAATCCTGTGCATCGCCGGGTGTGACCCAAAAAGCAAAATAAATAAATAAATAAATGAAGAAAAACAGGGGGCCTGAGCGATAGTACAGTGGGTAAGGCACTTGCCTTGCATACAACCGACCCAGGTTCAATCCCTGGTACCCAAGCACTTCCGGGAGTAAGTGCACTTCCTGAGTGCAGTGCCATGAGTAACTCCTGAGCACCGTCAGTTGTGACCCAAAAAACAGAAGAGGAAAAAAAGGAAGAAGAAAGGCAGGAGCCAGAAAAATAGCACAGCAGGTAAGGTGCTTGCCTGACACATGAGTGACCCGAGTTCTATCCCTCACACCTCATATGGTGCCCTAAACCCCACTAACACTGAACCCTGAATACAGAGCCAGGAGTAAGCCCTGAGCACCGCAGGGTGTGACCCAAAATTTTTAAAATTTTTTAAAGAAGTGGGACTGGAGCAATAGCACAGCAGGTAGGGCATTTGCCTTGCACACGGCCGACCCAGGTTTGATTCCCAGCATCCCATATGGTCCCCCAAGCACTGCCAGGAGTGATTCCTGAGTGCATGAACCAGGAGTAACTCATCGCCGGGTGTGACCCAAAAAGCAAAAAAAAAAAAAAAAGAAAGAAAAATTTTTTAAAAGTAGAGGAAAAAGAAAAAAGTAAAAAGTATATTGGTGTTGGGATGTAACTAAGTATTCTCACACATTACTGGCAGTGGCATTAAGCAGTATAAACTTTCACTCTTCACAGTTGCATTTCCATGAATTGCTCCTTTTGACTCTCACCATATCTCATTACCAATCCTTTCCTTTTCTTTTTTTATACATGTGTCTTTATTTTTTTTATTTTTTATTTTTTTTTTGCTTTTTGGGTCACACCTGCCAATGCACAGGGGTTCCTCCTGGTTCTGCACTCAGGAATTACTCCTGGCGGTGCTCAGGGGACCATATGGGATGCTGGGAATCGAACTTGGGTCGGCCGCGTGCAAGGCAAACGCCCTACCCGCTGTGCTATCGCTCCAGCCCCCAATCCTTTCCTTTTCAAATAAGAAAACTGACAAGGGACTGGGAGTTAGTACAACAGTTAGAGACCATACCTAGAGTGTACCCAACCTACCTACATTCTAAACCTGGCACCAGATAGCCCCTGGAGCATCGCTGGGTACAACCCTGGGGGCTCCCAGCACCACTGAAGTGACCCCAAGCAACCCCCAGCACCCAGGGTCCACTGTAATGAACTGTCGTCCAGGCTCAGAATTCCCAGTAGGATCCCTGGACCTCCTGAGCAACAGAGGAGACGCCCTCCAACCTCCCCCCCCCCAAAAAATAATAATAACTTGAGAAAAAAAACAGTTAAAATAATTAAACTAAGGTCACATATTATTTAGGATTCTTGAACCAGTGACAGAAATTCACATCAAGTTGTATTTTGAAAAGAGAAGTCACAGATTCACCTGATGTCTAAGATCATAGGTAAGGAACAGCTTCAAGTATGGCTGGATCCAGGAGCTCAGAGAGCAAGGTCAGAACTTTCTCTGCCATTTCTTTGGTGCTTAGTTAGTCTTTCCCCATCTAGTGGCCCGCCAAAGCCCACAGCAGGTACAACCCCTCGCCCAGGAGAAGAGCTTGACCTTCCCTGGACTTCCAGTAGTGTTTTCTGAAGGAATCCTAACTTAGCTCCCACGACCAGCACTGGGCCAGAGTTGTTTTTTCGGTCAGTTTTTTTTTTTCCTTTTTGGGTCATACCTGGTGATGCACAGGGGTTACTCCTGGCTCATGCACTCAGGAATTACTCCTGGAGGTGCTCAGGGGACCCTATGGGATGCTGGGAATCGAACTCTGGTCGGCCGCATGCAAGGCAAATGTCCTACGCGCTGTGCTATCGCTCCAGCCCCACTGAGTCAGAATTGAACCGGGCTGGTATCTTGGTAGATGTAGGTCACTTACTTATTCCTGGAGTTGGAAGGAGGGCGCGGTGGGGGTGTCACCAAAACCACAGTAGGGAAGAGGCAGCTCCCCCAAGAGACGTGAACAAGGAAGCAGAGTTGCTAACAGACCGACTGCAAACTCAGACTGCCACATGGTGAGTTTGGGCAGGGCCTGGGAGGAGCTCAGCTACCCACTTCCTACTTCGCCGGGACCCACAACTGTCCCCAGCTCTTCTGTTGCCTAGGAACTCACTTTTAGGAAATTGCAGAATGTAAACACGGATTCAAGGCCAAGGAATCAGAAGCTCATATTCAAGACAGAGAGGCTCAGGAGGCCGAAAGAGGGGTGCCACTTTGGGGGCTGGAGCAATATCACAGCGGGTAGCGTGTTTGCCTTACATGCGGCCGACCCGAGTTTGATTCCCAGCATCCCATAGGATCCCCTGAACACCACCAGGGGTAATTTCTGACCGCAAAGTCAGGAGTAATCCCTGTGCATCACCGGTTGTGGCCCAAAGAAAAAAAGAAAAAAAAAAGAAAAAAGAAAGGTGCAGCTTTTGAATTTTGTCACCATAGTTACCTAAGCACAGCATATTTCTTTAGGTATGGGGCCACATCAGTGGTGTTTGGGGGCTACTACTGGCTCCATGCCCAGAGGTATCTCAAACTTGGGCCTCCTGCATGCAAATAAAGGGTTCCAGCCTGCGGAGCCTTCTCTGGGCTGTCAAAGAGTTTCTAAACTTGACAAGGCACGTTCCAACAGACAGACATAATTTGCAGCTGAGACTGTGGAAACGCTGTCGGTTATCTTGAGAAATCGAGGCGAGTGGGAAGAGTTGGACGGAGAGCGGGGCAAAGGAACACAGGATTTAAGCCCCAGAGGGAGGGGGAAACTCCCAAAGCGGGCGGGAACCATAGCACTGCTGGTAAGGCAGTTGCCTTGCGCCCAGCCAACCCAGGTTCAATCCCCGGCACCCCACATGATCTTGTGATCTGAATGCAGAGCCAGGGGTGAGCCCTGAGCACCACTAAGTGAGACCCAAAAACAAAACAAACCAAAAAAAACAACCCAGAGGAAACCAGTCCTGCAGAACTGCAGACTGAATCCTTTCTGCCCCGTCTTCCTTCTCTCTTCCCTCCTGCTTATCACAATTATTTCTCTTTCCCACTAAGTTTTGTTGAGGTGTACTTGACATGTCATCTGATTCATCTCTGCCAAACCAATTCACCCCTTTCAAGTACACAGTTCAAGGGCTCTTAGCTCTTTTTTTTTTTTTTTAATTTTGGGTCACAACCGGTGAGGCTCAGGGGTTACTCATTGGCTCTGCACTCAGGAATGATTCCTGGCGGTGCTCAGGGGACCATATGGGATGCCGAGGATTGAACCTGGGTCAGCCCTGAGCAAGGAAAATACCCTACCAGTTATGCTATTGCTCTGGCCCCATTCGTATATTTTTAAATAGAATTCATTTTTGTTTGGGGGGCCACACCCAGAGATGCTCAGAGGTTATTCCTAGCTCTGTACTCAGGGATCACTTTTGATGGGACTCAGGGGACCATATGCCATACTGGGGATCTTATAGGAGTTGGCAGAACGCAAGGCAAGTGTCCTACCCTCTGTCCTAACGCTCTGGCCTCAGGGATCACTCCTGACAGGGCTCAGGGGACCATGTATGGTGCTGGGGATCAAATGAGGGTTGGCCATATGTAAGGCAAATACCTTAACCTTTACACTATCTCTCGGGCCCCAGTTACTATTTTCTTTCAATTCAATTAATTTTATTGGTGATGAAAAGTACAAATGATACAGAAATGTGTAAAGTAAAAAATGAAAGTTCGGGTTATTTTTTAATTTAGGATATTATTGTTAAGAATTCACTCTATGTATATATATATGTACATATATATCTCTTCTGATATGTTTGTTGATTCACTTTATCTGCTATTGTTGCTGTTTTGTGGTGGTTGGTGGTGGTGGTGGTCAGCCCAGCAATGCTCGGGGCCCTCAGGAGCACGCCCAGAAGGTCTGGTGCTCGATCACGTGGTACAGGCCCTTCTCATGCAAGGCAAGGCATGGCACTGTTACTTGAGCCACACCCTCACCCCCTCCTTACCTATATATTTTATTTTTAGGTTTTGTGTCGCACCCAGTGATGTTCAGGGGTTACTCCTGGCTCTGCACTCAGGAATAACTCTTAGTGCTCAGGGGATCATATGGGATGCCAGAGATTAAAAGCAGGTCAGCCACATACAAGTCCCTACCCACTGAGCTATCAATCTGGCCCCTCACCTACTTAAGTGCAAGCAAGATCATATTGTGCATGTTTGTGCTGTGCTTCGGGGACCCCTGGTTTCCCTTCTGAGGTGCTAAAACTCATAATCTCCTGCCCTGTAGCCTTTCCCCCACCTTCAACCCCTGTGCATTGAGTCCAGAAGGGCCTATGACGCCCATGGAACGAATCAGTCTTCACGGAAAGGGCAGATGTGTGTGTTGGGGTGGGAGGGGTCAGGGTTCATTTTGAATCAAGCCCGTAGAAAAATCATTTAGGACCTATTATTTTCAGATGTGGAATAAATTTTTTGCATTAGTCCAAAGACCTTCACTACATTTATTTGAATGATTATATAGACATTCTATTCAGTTTTTTTTTCTCTCCTTCCTTCCTTCTCTCCCCTCCCCCACCATCCTTCCCACTCTCTCCTTCTCTCTCTCCCTATATATCTGTCTCTCTCCAAGGATGGAATCCAGGACCCCAAAAAACTACACTACCACTCCCAGATCTATACTATATTTCTTTGAAACAATTTCCTTGTGCCAGCCCTTGACCTAAATCCTAGACAAGTGTTTTTCAAGTCTAGGGTTTCATTCCATTAGTAGTTGTGAAATTAATTTTCTAGAGTGTGATCAATCTTTGCAAGTCAGCACCAAATTAGAATACAAAATAATAGAATGAAACAGGAACTACCAGAAACCCGGAAGCCAGCCTCACTCACAGCTGTGGGACTCCCTGGGGGCAGAGATCACTCACTGAGTCAGAGAACAGAGCACACCGGTGGGTGCAGACTCTTGGCCTTGGGCTCGAAAAGCAGGCAGTGTGCTACGGAGCCATCCCGAAGATCCTGACCTTTGCTTTCTTCACTGAATTCTGGAAGGATACAGGAGACTGGCATGATGCAGGAGTCAAGACACAAGAGACTGTCTCGCTCATTTTCAGCTGTTGGCAAACTAGACCATAGAACCTTGACTGCTTTGTCGGATTTTTTTTTGTAAATAAAGTTTTATTGGAACACAGTTGTCTCCATTTTCTTATACACTGTGGGTACCCACTTTAAATTTATAATGGTAGTAATACCAAATACCCTTTGATCTGCAAAGGAGAGAATATTTACTATTAGCCCTTTACAGGAAGAGCTTATTGACTCCCAAGAGGTATTCTATAGTAGTTTATTCAACTCTGACTTGATGCTAAACCTCAGTGTTTTTGTCAATATCTGTGAATCCAAATAAAACTACTGGGCATTGGGACTGGAGAGACAGCACAGCGGGTAGGGCATTTGCCTTGCATGCATTTGATCTGGGTTCGATTCCCAGCATCCCATATGGCCCACTGAGCACCGCCAGAGCCAGAAGCAACCCTTGAACATTACCAGGTGTGACCCCAAAAAACAAACAAACAAAAAAGAACCAAAAAAACAATAAACTACAGGGCATCACCAGGCCCCTGAGAGAACCCCCACCCCCATGCATATCTCTCACAGGGGGGATAAGTTAAAAGTGTGGGTTAAAAGGTATGTGCATTTGGAGCTGGAGCAATGGTACAGCAGAAGGGTATTTGCCTTGTGTGTGTTCCACCCAGGTTCAATCCCCAGCACCCCATAGGGTCGGTCCCCTGAGCCCACCAGGAGTGATTCCTGAGCACAGAGCTAGAAATGTGTTCTGAACACTGCCAGGTGTGCCCCCCAAAAATCAAAAAGGTACGTGCATTTGTAATTTTGATAGAAATTGCTCAATCGTCTGCAAAGAGAAGATATCAATCTGCATATGTTTCACCAGAAATCAATAAAAGCAATACATTTCCCAACATGCTCGCTAACATGTGAAGATCAGACACCATGATCTTTATCAGATAGACAGCGGCATTTTCATACTCATTTCTCTCCTGCAGGCAGAGTCTGAGTTTCCTAAGGCTACAATGACAAATCACCCCAAACTTGGTGATTTGATTCTCTCTAAAGCACAAACTTGAGACAGAGTGACGGTTTAAAAGGCTTGAGAGGGGCTGGAGCAATAGCACAGCGGGGAGGGCGTTTGTTTTGCCCGCGGCTAACTCGGGTTCAATTCCCTGCATCCCATAGGGCCCCTCAAACATCACCAGGAGTAATTCCTGAGTGCAGAACTAGGAGTAACCCCCGTGTATCGCTGGGTGTGACATCACCCCCACAAAAAAAAAAGCTTGAGAGTGGGGCCAGAACAATAGGACAGTGGGTAAGGTGCTGGCTTTCCATGTGGCCAAACCGGGCTCCATCCCCAACATCCATATGGTTCCCCGAGCACCACTAGGAGCAATTCCTGAGCACAGAGCCAGGAGTAAGCCCTGAACACTGCCAGGTGTGCCCCCACCACCAAAAAAAAAAAATGGCTGGAGTGTATGTTTACATGCAGAAGCCCAGATTCGATTTCCAGCACTGCAGGAACCCCTCACTCTTCCTAAAATGCCCCCAAACACCTCACCGGAAGGAGCCTTTGACCCCAAACAAACAAAAGAACACACACACTCACACCAGGATGGAGTAATAGTACAGGGGTAGGGTTCTTGCTTTACACAGCATCCGGGTTCAATCCCCAGCATCCCATATGGGCTCCTGAGCCCGGACTAATTCCTGAGTGCAGAGCCAGGAGTAAGCCCTGAGCATTGCCGAGTGAGGCCCTCAAACAAACAAATGAATCCCACACGAATTGTCCATTTGATTTGGACAATTTACTTACACTGTACTGTACTTCCCTGCAGTGCGGTGGCTCTGTGGAGACCAGGGTGGCACACATGGGCATCAGAGCTCAACACTCACCCGTGGTGCTGACATACTTGGTTATGGGGCTCACCACGGTTCCACACTCCAGTTACAATGACAATTGGGGATGGTACATTTTCTTTTTTTCCTTTTTTAATTGAATCACTGTGAGATGCAGTTACAAAACTTTCATGTTTGAGTTTCAGTCATTCAATGATCGAACACCCATCTCTCCACCAGTGCACATTCTCCACCACCAATGTCTCCAGTATCCCCTCCCCTCATCCCAATCTTCTCCCTGCCTCCATGGCAGACAATTTCCCCCACACTCTCTCTCTACTTATGGGCATTAGGGTTTGCAATACAGATACTGAGAAGCTATCACATTTGGTTCTTTATCTTTAATTTTTTTCTTTTTGGGTCATACCCGGTGATGCATAGAGGCTGTTCCTGGCTCTGCACTCAGGAATTACTCCTAGCAGTGCTCAGGGGACCATATGGGATGCAGGGATCGAAACTGGGTCAGCTGCATACAAGGCAAACACCCTACCTGCTACACTATCACTCCTGCCCTTTCGTTTTGTTTCATTTTCAGGACCACACCAGAGATGTTTGCCTTGCACACAGCCGACCTGGGTTCCATCCCTGACATCCCCTATGGTCCCCCGAGCACCACCAGGAGTAATTCCTGAGTGCAGAGCCAGGAGCAAACCCTGTGCACCGCCGGGTGTGACCCTAAAAGAAAAAAAAAAAAAGGAAAAGAAACAAATAAACAGAGGCAGTAGGCAGCCTGGCTCGGGAGTGGCAGGGCAAGGTTGGGTTCTGATTCCTGCCCGGCCCTCTAACATCTTATGAGGAAGTCTGAAATGGAGAGAGGAAGTTTCCAATGTTAGTAAAAGACAGTTTCTGTGATCCGAAGAGAAAACAAAGTCCCCCGTGCCAAAGGCTGCTTCACTTGGGGCGCTCCAGAAGGGGGTGGGTGAGAGCCCTCCCCGCCCCAAGGGATGCAACCCCAGCAGCCGAAAACCCCCAGAACCCAACCGCCACCACGCTGAAGGCCGCTCGCTCTCCGCACGCTCGGGCCGAGCCTCACCCACAAGTGAACCTATTCCTGGACCAACACTTTATACCACACACCACCCGTACTCCAAGAGTACCACACCACGTTTGATAGATAGAGTTCAAATAGCAGGCAACCAATCTCAGAGGAAAAAATCATTTGTATCACTTGTCATCCCATTGCTTATCAGTCTGCTCGAGTGGGCGCCAGTAACATCTCCATTCATCCCTGTCGCGAGCTAGTGTAGCCCAATGGCATCTGCTCGCTCCAAGAACACAAAGAGCCTCAAACCCTTCATTTGCTCAGGGTCTTGATGAAGTCTGACTTCTTTGAGAAAAAAAAAAAAATATATATATATATACTGTCCCTGTCCTCCCGTTGTTCATCGATTTGCTCGAGCAGGTCCAGTAGCGTCTCCATTGTGACACTTGCTACTGTGTTTGGCATCTCGAATCTGTCATGGGGAGCTTGCCAGGCTCTGCCGTGTGGGCGAGATACTCTCAGTAGCTTGCTGGGCTCTCCAAGAGGGGCGGAGAAATCGAACCCTGGTTGGCCATGTTGGCCGCTTGCAAGGCAAACGCCCTACCTGCTGTGCTATCGCTCCAGCCCATATACATAACAGATATATATATATATATATATATATATATATATAAAAGCAGCAGAATCTCCTGGAGCACAGTATTTCTCCCCCTCAGAGAGCCCGGCAAGCTACCGAGGGTATCCCACCTGCACAATAGAGCCTGGCAAGCTACCCGTGGCTTATTTGATATGCCAAACACAGTAACAATAACGGGCCTCATTCCCCTGACCCTGAGAGAGCCTCCGATACAGCAGCGTTTGGAAGGACGAGTAAGGAGAGGCTGCTAAAATCTCAGGGATGGGACGAATGGAGAGCTTACTGGTGCCCACTCGAGCAAATTGGGATGACGAGTGACAAGTGACAAGTGATATACAAAAACACACAAGGCTCAACCTTCAACCACATGTTAGTGATCTCTTATAGAAGGTCTTAAATGGCCCCTGTTGAAATAGAGCAATCTTCAAACTCTTTCCTCCAAGGATACTTTTTTGTAGCATCTTCAGCGGTTTTTCATAACTAACAATACGAAATATATTATTTCAGTTCTACTTTGGGACAGGGACTGGAGTTCAGGATGGAAACATCTGAAATATAGTGGTAGGAAGGTGTAATGGTGGTGGGATTGTTGTTTGAATATTAAATGTAATCAAATATTGGGAACTACAGCACAGCGGGTAGGGCGTCTGCCTTGCACGCAGCCAAATGGCCGACCCGAGTTCGATTCCTCCGCCCCTCTCGGAGAGCCCGGCAAGCTACCGAGAGTATTCGATATGCCAGACACAGTAACAACAAAGTCTCCAATGGAGACGTTACTGGGCCCGCTCGAGCAAATCGATGATCAACGGGAGGGCCTTTACTTACTTTACTTTACCTTATAAAATAAAAAAAAATTTAAAAAAAGAGAAAAAAAGTTTTCAATGTTAGAACTGAGCAGGGTTAAGCTGGAGAGTGACTTAAAGAGCCAGAACCCCAGGTTTGTTCCATGTTCTCCCCACCCCAATAATGTGTTGGGATCAGCCCTGGGATACCACACAGAAAGAGATTGTTAGGGGTTGGAGAGATAGTACAGCAGGTAGGGTGCTTGCCTTACATGCGGTCAATCCGGGTCCCCAGATCCCCATATGGTGGCCCAAGCCACATCAGAAGTGATCCCTGAATGCAGAGCCAGGAGTAACATCTGAGCATCACAGGTGTGACCGTCTCCCCCCCCAAAAAAATGTTGGGGACGGATCAATAGTACAGTGAGTAGGGTGTTTACCTCGCATGCAGTCAACCCGGGTTCTATCCCAGCACCCCTTACGATCTCCTGAGCACCGCCAGGAGTAATTCCTGATGCAGAGCCAGAATTAACCCCTGAACAATGCTGGGTGTGACCCCCCCAAAAAAAATAATGTTGCTTTTTTTTTGGTGTTTATTTGGCTTTTTTCTTCTCAGCTAGACTTTTTAATATTCAGCATCAAATCTGATATATTACTCAGCTTACAGACATCAAAACGTCTTCCCCTTAAGGACAGCCAGGCGAGGTATCACTGACCTTCCTTTTCTTTTTCTCACCCCCGTCTCTATTTTTCTACGTTTTACTTTACTTTTACCTTCGACTCTTCCTTTATCCTGTGTTACTATTTCAGACGGTGGAGACTAAGATGCCGTAAATAACTTGGCGGTGAATCAATCCACAGGAAGTGCAGTCTGATGAGCCTCAGTGTGTGGGCAACTCCAACAATCCAAGACCGAAATGCACGCGAGGGAGAGGGGCTTCTTTTTTTTTTTTCTTTTTTCTTTTTGGGTCACACCCAGCGATGCTCAGGAGTTATTCCTGGCTCTGCACTCAGGAATTACTCCTGGCGGTGCTCAGGGGGACCATATGGGATGCCGGGGATTGAACCCAGGTCCGCCGCGTGCAAGGCAAACGCCCTACCTACTGTGTTATTTATCACTCTGGCCCAAGAGATGGGCTTCTTAGCATGCGGCTGCGGGGCCCTCAGCCCCAGTGCCCACGACGGAGGCCGGGGAGCGAGGTCTCAGCCCTGAGTGAGGGGCCGGGTTGATGGCACAAGCTGGGCAGGGCAGGCTCCTGGTGTGAGTGCTGCCCCAGAAAGATCCTCAACTCTGCAGAGCCCCATGGCACTGCCAGGAGAACCCCGCTGGTATCAGATAGGGTCCCACAAGGCTACATCTTTGCTTCCCTCTGAGCCTTTATACCCTGTTGCCTGAGTACCATGTGAGTGGCCCCCGGGCCCTCTTAAGCACTGCTCAGGTGTCCCCTGTCCACTAGGAAAGCCCTGGGTGATGGGTCAGCTGCTCTGCTTTTGGCCTGCTGGGGGGAGGGGGGAAGGGAACACGTGAGGAGTCAGAGCTGAGTCCTGTATTGACCTGTTGCGAGAAAAGTTTTAGTAATGATGCTTGACAATGTACCACAATGGGGGGTGATGGGAGGAAACCTGGGGACACTGGTGCTAGGACATGAACACTAGCAGAGAAATGGGTGTTGGAACACTGGATGACTGAAACCTGATCATGAACCGCTTTGTAAGGGTCTACCACACAGTGATTCACTCATGAGATCACGATCATCCTGTTGTTTGTCGATTGCCTCGAGCAAACACCAGTAACGTCTCCTTCATCCTAGTCCCTGAGATTTTAAAGTGCAATATTCAAGGCTCTTTCAGGGTTAGGAGAATGAGATCCATCATTGTTACTAGTATTTGGCATATTGGGTACACCAGGGGGAGTTTGCCAGACTCGGCCGTGTGGGCAGGTTCATTCGGTAGCCTGCCAGGTTGTCCAAAGTAAGAATGAGATAATAAGATCTCCAAGCCTGCTCGGATCGGGGCTGAGCATCCTCCACCCAGATCCTCCATCTTCCAGTAGACAGGGGTCACACCCACCAACTCACCCCCTGGTGCCGTGTAATCCCTTCAACAGCCAAGACCCCAGAGACTATAAAACCCAGCTCCTGGAAGAGAATAGCGCAGTCTCCTGCTCTCACGCCTGGCTGTCTCGCTGGGGCTCCTTGAAAGGGGGCGGGTTGAGTTTCCCTCCCCGCCCTGAGCAGAGCTCCGGCAGCCGAAGACCTCCAGAACCAGCCACCACCATGCTGAGACCACTCTCCACATGCATGAAGGTACCGGCAGAGGAACAAAGGCATGCGGGTCCCGAGGCTGAGATCTCCAAGCCTGCTTGGAAGTGATTCACTAAAAAAAAAGGCCCTCCCGTTGATCGTCGATTTGCTCGAGCGGGCCCAGTAACGTCTCCATTGGAGACTTTGTTGTTACTGTGTCTGGCATATCGAATACTCTCGGTAGCTTGCCGGGCTCTCCGAGAGGGGTGGAGGAATCGAACTCGGGTCGGCCATGTTGGCCGCTTGTAAGGCGAACGCCCTACCGCTGTGCTATCGCTCCAGCCCCTAAAAAAAAAAAAAAAAGAATTAAATAAAATACTAATGGATTATCAAAAACAGAAGTATCATAAAGCTGGAATTGCTGTTAACATAATCTGTTAACAGTGGGGCCGGAGAGATAGTACAACAGGGAGGGCGCTTGCTTTGCATGAAGCTGATCTGGGTTTGATCCCCAGCATCCCACATCCCATATGGTCCCCCTGAGCACTGCCAGGAGCAATTCCTGAGTGCAGAGGCTGGAGGAACCCCGAAGCTTCATCAGATGTGGTCTAAAACAAACAAACAGAAGCTAAAGAAAAGAAAAGAAAATATCATTTACCGGACAGTGACACATACTCAGCACACACCCCTATTGTTTCTTTGGCTGAACAGTTTGGTTAGTTTTGTTTCACACGGGGAATGCTGGGAGTCATTCCTGGTGACATTCAGGGGACCAGGTGGTGCCAGGAATTGGTGCACTGGGAGCATCACTCGTTTATGGAGACAGCCATAAGTGCTCAGGGGGACCCGATAGTGGGGAAGGGATCGAACCCAGGGCCTCTGTACAGAAAACCGTCTTCCTCACCGGCCCCTCACATCTAGGGCCTTTTGTCTTGCACCCAAATTGCATCCAACATGGTTTTCTCCCCCAGAAGGCCTTTCGGCACTGTGTGAACGCTCGTCACTGACACGTCTACATCTTTGCACTTGCTGCCTGTCGAGAGTGCAGGAAACTCACGGACAAGCACTCTGGAGGGCATGAGGGTGAGGGGACAGAGAGAGGAAGGAATTGGGGTCACACGGGAGTTGGGGGTGTCACATCCAGTACATTTTCTTCTGCTCCATCAATCACAGAACCACATGGGGAGGGCACGGGCACAGGGGTAGGAATGTCAGAGTTTGGGGCGGCCCTGGGCACAACCTTGCTAGAAGGCTGGTGAGCACCACAGTGGGTCTTGGCACAGCATCTCACATGCTGTGCAACCCTCCGTAAGTTGCTTCACCTCTCTGAACTTTGTTTTTCTTTTCTTTTTTTTTTTTTCTTGCTTTTTGGGTCTCACCCAGCGATGCACAGGAGTTACTCGTGGTTCTTCACTCAGGAATTACTCCTGGCGGTGCTCGGGGGACCATATGGGATGCTGGGAATTGAACCCGGGTCAGCTGCGTGCAAGGCAAACACCCTACCTGCTGTGCTATCGCTCCAGCCCCAACCTCTCTGAGCTTTGACCTCGTCCTGGAACGTGTGAGCCAGAGGCTGGACTCAGGCGGTATTTTTGGGGGAGAGCTCATGAAAAAAACTCGTGACGGTACAAGGGAAGCAGGAATGAGTGGACATGAGGGAGACACACACACACACACACACACACACACACACACAAAACACTACATAGCAGAAGCTGGGCTCAATGGGAGCCAACGAGAGGCGAGATGTTCTGGGGTATCTCAGGGGGAACCGACTCCCTCTCTACACCTGGCTGTAGAGGAATCAGAACCGCTGGCACCTAGAAGCCCTTCGTGACCCGGGAGTGATTTCTAGCTGCTGCCACAGGGACATGAGCAGACGGGAAAGAAAACCCTGGGCCAGACAATGCTGAGCCAGACCCACCCCTGGACCCTGAGACACTGGCCCGGATCAGGTACAGTGGCCTCCAGTGAGCCCCTGGCCCTTCGGAATTAGACTTTCTGTTGCATTCAAGGAGCTGCCTCCAGGGGCTGGAGTGATAACACAGCGGGTAGGGCATTTGCCTGGCACGCAGATGACCCGGGTTCGATTCCCAGCATCCCATACGGTCCCCCAAGCACCGCCAGGAGTAATTCTTGAGTGCAGAACCAGGAATAACCCCTGAGCATCACTGGGTGTGACCCCAAAAGAAAAAAAAGGAGCCTCCTCCAGGGGATGGAGGGACAGTACAGTGGGGGGGGGGTCTGTCTCTCACACTCCATATGGTCCTCTGAGGTCCACCAGGAGTGATCCCTGAGCACAGAGCCAGAAGTAAGTCCGGTGTGGCCCAAAAACAAAATAGAAAAAAAAATTAAAAAGGAAACAGTACAGACATAGAAAGATTGCATTCATCTAGAGAACATAAAGTAACAAAATAGGAGACTAACATCCAACAATAGCCGAGATAAGTACCAGGAGGTTTACTCCATAGCTTGGAAGCCAGCCGCACGTGCTAGGGGAAAAGGCAGCTCAGATAGAGAAGGGAGCACCAAATAAAGAGTGTTGGGAGGATTCTTCCAGGATGGGAGATGCATGCTGAAAGTAGACTATAGACCGAACATGACTGCCACTCAATGTCTCTTTTGAAAACCACAGCACTCAAAAGGAGAGAGATAACAAAAGGGAATGCCCTGCCATAGAGGTAGGGTGGAATGGGGGGTTTGGGGGTGGGTGGGAGGGATACTGGGATCAGTGGTGGTGGAAAATGGGCACTGGTGGAGGGATGGGTACTCGATCATTGTATAACTGAAACCCAAGCACAAAAATTTGTAAGTCTACAACTGTACCTCATGGTGTCTCACTAATAAAAATTAAAATAAGTAAATAAATTAATTAATTAAAGGAAACAGTTTTATAAATGATGTTATTATCCATTTGTTTGTTTGCTTGGGGGGCCACACCCGGTGATGCTCAGGGGTTACTCCTGACTCAGCATTCAGAAATCACTCCTGGTGGTGCTCGGGGGACCATAGGGGATGCCGAGGGATCAAACCCAGGTCAGCAGCATGCAAGGCAAGTGCCCTACCCCCGCTGTCCAATGGCTCCGGCCAATTTCATTATCCGTGAAAGTGGACACACCAGCCTTTATCTCACTGTTCTCCTGTTATAAGAACTTTTGTCTTCGATTTTTTTCACTGTCCCAATTTGCATTTGGGGGCTTTTTTTTTGGGGGGGAGGGCACACCCAGTGGTGTTCAAGGGCTACTCCTGGCAATGTGCTCAGGACTATATGCAGGGCTTTAGCCTCTGAATTATCAATCTGGCCCCAGTAAACGCACGTTTAGATTCAATCTTCGTTTGCTTCGATTGCATTGCCTTCGGCTGCTGAATCACCTACGCGTCCCCAAATCCTGCTGATTCCTTACTACGCACTCATGCAATGTGAGTATGCAGAGCAGCCCAATAGCAAACTCGATAATACGCAAAATCAGATCTAAGACAACATTACAAAAGAGAATGCTATGATATAGCGTGTCCCAAACATTGTAACATGACAATCATTACCAGAGCACGCAACTTGAACTCCCTGGTGAAGCGGTTGGTTTCTGCCAAACGTGCCTTTCCCTTTCCTCTCTCCCTACTTCCCTGCCTTCCCTTCCTGCTGTTTTACTGTTTGTTGTTGTTGCAGGAATCAGACACTTTGGACGTGGAGCCCAGCAGGGGATGAGCCTGAGATGGCACTGTCCTCTGGGGCTGAGGACCACCGTGGCAGTACCTCTGGAATGGCACTTGGCGTGTGCGGTGATGCCTGGGACCCAACCAGTGGCCTCCTACCTACAAGGAAGGGGTCTACCCCGAGCTCTCTCCTGGATCCCACCCATAACTGCTTTGGGTTTGTTTAGTTTTACTTTATAACAAGGATCAAAGCATGTGCTCAACCACCTATTAACCATCACCCACTCAGAAGCCTCTAGTTTTTTTTGTTGTTGTTGTTGTTGTTTTTTGGTGGTCACACCCAGCGATGCTCAGGCCTTACTCCAGGCTCTGCACTCAGGAATGAGTCCTGGCAGTGCTCAGAAGCCCATAGGGGATGTTAGGAATCAAACCTGCGTCAAATGCCCTACTTGCATTTATTTATTTATTTATTTATTTACTTTGTCTCATTTGCCAAGACATCAAAAATCAGATGGGCTGGACATGTAATGAGGTTTACAGACAACCGCTGGACTAGAGCCATTACTGATTGGATTCCACGGGACATCAAAAGATCACGTGGACGCCCACCTACAAGATGGTCAGGCTTCTTCGTCAAGATCCTGAATGATCGGTTTGAGGCTCTGCATGTTCCTAGAACGAACAGATACCATTGGGCTACGCTAGCACGCAACCGGGATGAATGGAGACGTTACTGGCACCCGCTCGAATAAATCGATGAATAACGGGGATTAAGTGATTAAGTGATTTATTTACTTGGCTTTCCTGAGTCACTGCCAGCTATAGTCAGAGGTTACTCATGGCTCTGAACTCAGGAATTACTCCTGGCGGTGCTTGAACTCGGGAATTACTCCTGGCGGTGCTTGGGGGACCCTATAGGATGCTGAGGATCAAATTCAGGTTAGTCACATTCCAGGTAAACACCTTCCCCATTGTACTATCACTCTGGCCCCCTACTTGTTATATTATCAGTCCCTATTTTTTCTTTTTTGGAGATGGGGGGATTGAGGCCACATCTGATGGTGCTCAGAGGATGTTCCTGACTCTGTGCTCAGGAGTGACCCCTGGTATGCTTGGGGAACCATGTGCAGTGCCAGGGGTTGAACTGGATTCTACAAGATGCGAGGCAACTACCCCCCTCCTCCTACACACTCTCTCTCCTGTCCTAATGCCTCTCTTCTAGGAGAAATTCAGTTGAGAAATTGGAGGTCTTTTTTTTCTTTTTTTTTCCTTTTTGGGTCACACCTGGCGATGCTCAGGGGTTCCTCCTGGCTCTGCACTCAAGAACTACTCCTGGCGGTGCTCATGGACCATATGAGACGCTGGGAATCGAACCTGGCTCGACCGCATGCAAGGCAAACGCCCTACCCACTGTGCTATCGCTCCAGCCCACAGAAATCGGAGTCTTAAATGGCCTTCTTGACCTGAGGAAGTTCAAACACTCACAGTCCATTGCTTCAAGCCACCTGGGGTGCATGGAGAGTGTGGGGGAGATGTAGATGTTTCAGGAAGCCTTTGCAGGTTGAAATCCCCCACTCCCCACCCCAACCAGGTGAGAACTCTTTGTCAAGCTATTAGCACGGATTCCCACGCTCCCTCTTCATGCAAGTGGCCAGGGAATGGCTTACTAATTCCTTCTTTTATTAAGTCTGATCATCATCATTAATTAACACAGCTGCTGTGGAAAAGGATGTGGAGAGATTCTGAAGCAGAGATAAATTGAAACAAGTTTTAGGGAAAGCTTTTCAGTCGGGAGGGCTGGTGGCAATAATGGGTGGTCGCTATAGGCTCAGGATGGCAGAAATGTCACCTCCGAGAGGGTGAGGGTGATTTTGAAGCAGGACCTGCCATGCCATAAGCCACCAAGGGCTCAACCACGTCCACTCATTGCTCATCCTACATAACATTTTTCTCCAAGACTTTTTTTTATTTTTTGGTTTTTGGGGTCACACCTGGAGATGTTCAGGGGTCACTCCTGACTCTGCACTCAGGAATTACTCATGGCAGTGCTCGGGGGACCATATGGGATGCCAGGGACCGAACCTGGGTCAGCCACATGCAAGGCAAATGCCCTCCACGCTGGCCCCTCTCCAAGAAATGTCTGACTATAAAACAGTCTTGGGGCCAGAGCAACAGCACAGCGGGGAGGGCGTTTGCCTTGCACATGGCCGACCCAGTTCCATTCCCAGTGTCCCATATGGTCCACTGAGCACCGCCAGGAGTAATTCCTGAGTGCATGAGCCAGGAGAAACCCCTGTGTATTGCCGGGTGTGACCCTCCCTCCCCCCCAAAAAAAAGCTGTCTGGGGGGCTGGAGCAATAGCACAGCGAGTAGGGCATTTGCCTTGCATGCAGCCACCCTGGTTTGATTCCCAGCATCCTATATGGTCCCCTGAACACCGCCAGGAGTAATTCCTGAGTGCAGAACCAGGAGTAACACCTGAGCATTGTGTGTGAGCCGGTTGTGACCCAAAAAGCAAAAAAAAAAAAAAAAAAAAAAAAGAGTTCTGTCTGGGATGCAGGCACAGGAGGAGCATGGAAGGGCGCTTCAGGGCCACAAGACACACAGCCCCTGACTCTGCAGAGGGGGAGCAGTAAGCTGCCTGGGAAGGGGAGGGAAAGGGGCCACGTGGGGCGGGGTGAGAGAGGGACTCCCTGGGAAGGCTGCAGGTCACTCCTCAGCTTCCCCACGAGCTGGGTGGCGCAGCCCGGTGGCGCCAGTGTGTCTGTTTGCACAAAAGGGAATTAGGAGGAGCCCGGGCTCAGCACGTGGGCGACCGCAAGGAGCGGAGGAGGACAGCGGCCGGCTGGGGGAGGGCGCTTCCTTCCTGCCCTCCTGACTCCGCCAATCAGCTGCCGGCAGGGACAGCCACTTCTGGTGGCGCGGTCACCAGCGGGTCAGCCCGGTCCCGCCCCGTCGGGCCGAGCCCCCTCCCCTGCACCAGGTGGAGGCGCCCATGAGTGACCGCAACGTCCAGAGCCCACACCCCCAAACCCGAGAAGGATGTAGAGCTCAGGCCATCAGCATCTGGGGGTTCTGCCCGCGATACTCCACCTAAGAATGTTCTGGAGTGGGTGGGGGGTGCTAGTCAGGAACCTGGCTTGCCTGCGCCCAACCCAGGTTCAGACCCCGGAGTCATCCCTGAGCTCTGAGCACAGTTGGGTGTGGCCCCCCAGGGATCAATACCAGCATCCCACACAGTCCCCAAGCATTGCCAGGAGTAGATCCCTGAACACAAGAGTCAGGAGTATGCACTGAGCAAATCGGATGTGCCCCCCCCCCCCCAAAAAAAATGTTGTCCGCATCTGGAGCGATAGTACAGCAGGTAGGTCGCTTGCCTGGTCCGCAGTCTTACCCAGGTTCAATCCCTGGCATTGTCCATCCCCTCACCCACCACCCCCACCCCCACAAGAATTTTTCTGGTATGCATGGACCTAGCTCAGGGCAGGCCACAGACTGGGGAGCCGTCCCCAGGAGCACCCCCCTTGCTCACGGAGGTCACCTGTTCATGAGACCATCTGGGGCCCTTCTCACTTCCTCATTCCTCCACGGGGACTGCATCCCCAAACACCCTCCAAACACCACCCCCTCACACTGGAGGAGCAAGGGGGAGGGTGGCCTCTGACACAGCTAAAGCTAGACTTTTCCAACTCCAAATCAAAGGCCTGGGGCTCCCAGGGCTGCTTGAGATTTCGAAAGAATCCCAGCCCCTTCCTTTTAAATTTTGATATAGGACTGGAGTGATTAGTACAGCAGGCGAGACCCTTGCCTTGCAGGCCGCCCACCTACCGAAATTCCACCTCCAACATCTCATATGGTTCCCCTGAGCACCAGCAGGAGTGATTCCTGAACGCAGAGCTAGGAGTAACCCATGAGCATTGCTGGGTGTGGCCCCAAAACAAAACTAAAATTAAAGTTAGGGGCTGGAGCAATAGCACAGCGGGTAGGGCGTTTGCCTTGCACGCAGCCAACCCGGGTTCGATTCCCAGCATCCCATAGGGTCCCCTGAGCACCACCAGGAGTAATTCTGGAGTGCAGAGACAGGAGTAACCCTTGTGCATCGCCGAGTGTGACCCAAAAAGCAAAAAAAAAAATAATAATAATAATAATAATTTAAGTTTATATACTCAAGTTAAATTCTGAGTGTTGTTGTTATGGTTGTGGGGGACCTTAAGGGACCACACCACACAGTGTCCAGGGATGAAACTCAGTGACATGGGGTAGGTAGTGTCAGGGACAGAACTCACAGCATCCTGGGGCTGTGAGTTACCACCACACCACATCCTCAAGCCCACAATTCAGTTCTTCAGTTCTTTTTGTTTGGGGCCTTGCTCATAAGCTACTCCTGGCAGTGCCCAGGGCACCATGTTGTGCTGAGGACTGACAGCCTATACTCCAGCCCTTTTCTGTTTTTTTTTTTTTGGGGGGGGGAGGTCACACCCAGTGATGCACCAGGGTCACTCCTGGCTCTGCACTCAGGAATTAGTCTCGGTGGTGCTGGTGGTGCTGGGAATTGAACCCGGGTCAGCCACAAGCAAGGCAAACGCCCTACCCGCTGTGCTATCGCTCCTGCCCCTACTCCAGCCTTTTTACTGCTTTAGGGTCATACCCAGTGGTGCTCCAGGGTCATGCCTGTGATTCTAGGGATCCAGCCCAGGGCCTCTCACATGCCAGGCATGATGTTCTATAATGGAATCGCATCCCTGGCCCCACTTCCAGGTTTTGAAGTTCTGGATGGACAGAGAAGAACTAAACAGAAGAAGGACCAATCTAGGGTTACCAGCCTTGGGGGTGATCTTTGCAGCTCAGCCTGTTAGAGGGGAGGCCGGGAACTCCAGGAGAGGCCACAGCTGGCCAGGCCAGGCCAGGCTCCGAGAGCTCATATTTCTGATTACTCTGCTGAGGGTTTGGTCTGAGCTACCAGAGGAAGGGTGGGCAGGAAGGATGAACGGGAAATAGCTCCATCTCCCCCGCTCAGCAACCAGTTCCCTTGAGTGGGGCATTTTCACCTGATTTCTGCAGGCAGAGGAGCTGGGGTCCTCCCTCTTCCTGCCACGGCATTCCTGAGGTTGACAGGAAGGAAGCAAAGGCCCAGCGAGAGCCATGGCAGTGACAATCGCCGCTAGCACATCCAGCTGCGCCATCTGGGGCGGCCTCCTGAACACCCCCCTTCCTGCCTCACAGCGCTGGGGAACTTGAAAGCTCATGTTTGGGTGAAGCCAGGCGCGTCCCCCAGCTGTGGCAGTGAACAGAACCCGGGTTCCGAGTTGCTGCCTGTCCAGCCCTAGGAGGGGCTCGTCCTAGGAGGGGACGAGTCATAACATTCAGAAAGAGCTGGGGCAGGAGCGATAGCGCAGAGGGGAGGGCGTTTGCCTTGCACGCGGCTGGCCTGGGTTCGATTCCCAGCATCCCATAGGGTCCCCCGAGCATTGCCAGGAGTGATTCCTGAGTGCAGAGCCAAGAGTAACCCCTGTGCATCATTGGGTGTGACCCAAAAAGAAAAAAAAAAGAAAGAGCTATGGCCAGTGGGAGGCCTGGGTCCCATCCCTGCACCGCAAGGGTCTCCTGAGCACCCCAGATGTGCCGGTGGTGTGCCCTGCCAAAAGAGGAGTTGCTATTGTTAAACAGTGTAGGGGCGGGTAGGGGGCATCTGGGAAGAAAGGAGGAAAGGGCAGACTGTCCAGTCAAAGGAGGACCGTGTCAGGGGATGGATGGAAAGTCACTGAGATCAGGAAGAAAAGACCATCTTTGATCTGGAACTTTTTTTTTATAGCAGCTGTGTATTGCCCCCCAAATGTCCTAATGAGGGGCTGGAGCGATAGCACAGCAGGTAGGGCATATACCTTGCACGTGGCCAACCCGGGTTCGATTCCCAGCATCCCATATGGTCTCCCGAGCACTGCTGGGAGTAATTCCTGAGTGCATGAGCCTGAAGTAACCCCTGTGCATCACCGGGTGTGACCCAGAAAGAAAAAAAAAATGTCCTAATGATTCCTAAACTCAAAAGAACCCAGCTCCCCATCAGGTGAGAGCAAGTCCTGAGCAAGTTACTGAGTTACTGAGCAAGTCCTGTGATCAGTAACACCAGGCGCGTTCTGTTACTTCCTAATCCTGCATCTTTCCTTCCCCAGAGCAAGGGGCCAGGGGAGGCCAGTGGTTAAGTCAATGCAGGGCTGGAGAAACAGTGCAGTGGGGAGAGCGCTTGCCTTGCATGCAAGTTCTGTCCCCGGCATCCCGTAGGGTGCCCTGAACTGCCAGGAGTGATTCCTGAGTGCAGAGCCAGGAGGAAGCCCTGAGCACTGCCAGATGTGGCCCTAAAACAAAACAACAACAAAGTAATGCTGGAACAAAACCCTGCTCACCGTCACTCCCTGCGCCCAAACAGAGAAGGATTCGAATTTTCCTTGGAAGGGGAGTTCTTTACTGTGTCTGTTTGTTTCATTTTCTTGCTTTTTGGGTCACACCCGGCAATGCTCAGGGGTTACTCCTGGCTCCGCACTCAGAAATTACTGCTGGCGGTGCTCAAGAGACCCTGTGGGATATCGGGGATCGAACCCAGGTCGGTCGTATGTAAGGCAAAGGCCCTTACCCACTGTACTATTGCTCCAGCCCTACTGTGGTAAAATCATTGCATGAGCTTTCTCTTTTACCTAATGTTTTAGGAAGCTACTTTACACTTTTGCCAAAGTTTGCATTCACTTTTCTGTTTACTTCTACTTCCGGGAGGTGGGGGAAACAGCTTTAACTGGGGGTCATTCCCTGACCTCAGTTGTCGGCATGGGCAGTGTCCTCCTGACCAATGGGTTTGGGATGTTCAACAAAGATAATTGAGGAGTCCCAAACATGGGCCGGAGAGATGTACAGGGGTTAAGTACATGCCTGGCATGTGGCCAGCCTTTGATCTGTGCTTGGCATTACATGGTCCTCTGGACACCCTGGGAGGACTTGAGAGGACCCTTGAGTGCCCTTTGATGATCACAACCCAGCTCAGGTGATCACAGCCCAGCATCCTTGGGTCCCTGCATTGAACTTCTGAGATGCTGAAACCCTCAGGCCTCCTGAGCACTACTTGGGAGAGCCCGCGCCCCCAGAAAGGATCCCCACCCAGCTTGGTACTTTGGGATTGCTCCTGGCAATGTTTGGGGGACCACACGGTACCAGGAATACACCCAGGCCTATACATGCAACACATGACCCCAGGGGCCAGAGTCAGAACACAGCAGAAGGGTGCTTGCTTTGCACACGGCCAACCCTGGTCCCATCCCCAGCATCCCATAGGGGTCCCCCAAGCACCAGTGCAGAGCCAGGAGTAACCCATGAGTACCTTCAGGTGGGGCCACAGAACAATAACAATAACAGCAACAAAATGACTCCAACCCTAAGAACCATCACTCTGTGCCTCCCATTTTTCCTTTTTATGTTCCCTCACGCTTTGAGAGAAAAGTCAGTCACGGACACGGACCTCAGTTCGATCCCAGACCAACACGTCTTCTCATTTGGCCTGTTCTGATTTCGGGGTGCTAATTGTCTATACTCTGATTCCTGACCTCTGAACCCGACAAGCTCCCCTCTGACAGTGCTGTAGGAAGGCTTGCAGGGAGGGCAAGGGGGAGCACCCTAACTATGTTACATAAATAACAACAGCAACAACAACAAAATAACTGCTTTTCGGTCAACAACAGTTTCACACTGGCTCTTAACACTCTTGAACTTAGGGTGATAGCAAGGCAGGTAGGGTGTTTACCTTGCACGCGGCCAACCTGGGTTTGATCTGCAGCACCCCATCTGGTCCCCTGAGCCCGCCAGGAGTGATTCCTGAGCACAGAGCCAGGTAGGTGTGGCCCCCAAAACAAAACACTCCTGAACTCTGGAGCTGGGAGAGAGCTCGACGGGCACAAGCTTTGCGTGCTAAGGTGCAGAGATCCCAGGTTAGAACCGCATGGACCCAAGCACAGAGCTAAAAATAACTCCTGAGCACCACTAGGTTTCGCCTCCAAAATACAATAAAACAACTTCCTCAATTTTTAACAATAGCCTTTCTGGTTTGTTTGTATGTTTGGTGAGTTGGTTTTTCTGTTTGTTTTGTGGTAGGTTTTGTTTTTTGTGGGTTTTTTTGTTGTTGTTGTTGTTGCTGTTGTTGTTGTTGTTAGACCACATCTGGCGATGCTCAGATGTGTTAGGTTAGGTTACTCTTGGCTCTGCCCTCAAGATTCACTCCTGGCAGGCTCAGGAGACCATGTGGGATGCTGGTGATCAAACCGGCTATGTGCAAGGCAAACACCCTACTTGCTGTACAACCTTTCCAGGCCCCAATACTGCAATCTTTTTTGTTTGTTTGTGAGGCACATCTGGTAATGCTCAGGGGTTACTCCTGGCTCTAGGTTCAGGAATTACTCATGGTGGTGCTCAGGGGACTGTATGGAATTCCAGGATTGAGCCCGGATCGGCCATATGCAAGGCAAGTGCCCTACCCACTGTGCTATCTCTCCGGCCCAACAATTGTCTTTCTAAAGCAGGAACAGACTCTCTCTTGCCTAGGTCTAAAGCACAGACAGGCCCATTCATTGCACTCTCAGCCATGCCCGTGATTAGGGATAACTTTAAGCAGGAGATACACAGAATCCTACAAAAGGGACTGGTTGTAGCCGTGTAGAAGATGAAGCAAATCTACAACTGGACACAGTTTCCATGAGATGAAACTGAGTAAAGCAAGGGAGTCACAGACTAATAAATAGAACAGGGGTTACCAACCAAGTGCTCAGACTCAGGAACCAAGTAAAGCCAGTGAGTGAACTATCTTCATCAATTTTTCCCAAAGTTTGAGACACTGGGACCGGAGTGATAGCACAGCGGGGAGGGCGTTTGCCTTGCACACGGTCGGCCCGGGTTCGATTTACAGCGTTCCATATGGTCCCCCGAGCGCTGCCAGGAGTAATTCCTAAGTGCAGAGCCAGGAGTAGCCCCTGAGCATCACCAGGTGTGACCGCCCCCCCAAAAAAAAGGCTGGAGACACTGGGTAGCACAAAACAATGAAGGCAGCAGTAAGTGCCTGGTAAATTAGGGGGTGCTCGCTGTTTGCTCACTGAAGGCAGATCTCCAGGATGTCACTAAGTGAGTTTTTTTTTTTTCTGCAAAGGGGCAGGTAGGCCAAATAAGTTTGGGAACCTCTGAGGTCGAGGAGACCATAAGGAATGGTGGGGAGTGTGGAGAAACGGAGACCCTCTCCTCTGGGTTACTATGTGGCACTGAAGAACAACCATCTGTAGGTCTTACTTTCAGGGGACGGTGATGCTCAAGGGACCATGGAGTGCCAGGGACCAAACCAGGGTCAGTGCAATCAAGGAATGCCCTTTGACCCCCGGAGCACAGCTCTCCAGCCTGGAGCTTGGATATTTCATTGAATCAAGCTTAGTACATTTCTGGGGGCCAGAAAAAGAGAGAGAGAGAGAGAGAGCAGTGGGCAGGGGCCAGATTCAATCCCCCACACCACATATGGTCCCCTAAGCACTGCCAAGAGTGACCCCTGAGCACTGAGCCAGAGTAATCCCCAAGCACCGCAGGGCTTGCCCCATCTTCAGCACCCTGGTCCTTATCTCCTGGTCGCAAGGTGTCAGGGCACGGACCAGCTCGACAGCTGTGCTCCAGGAAAGAAGAAATGTGTCCCTGGGACTGGAGTGATAGCTCAGCGGGTAGGGCGTTTGCCTTGCACGCGGCTGACCCGGGTTCGATTCCCAGCATCCCATATGGTCCCATGAGCACCGCCAGGAGTAACTCCTGAGTGCAGAGCCAGGAGAATGCCTGGTGTGCATCACCAGGTGTGACCCAAAAAGCAAAAAAAAAAAAAAGAAATGTGTCCCTTCGTCTCTTCCACCCTCCCTGCCTTTGGAACAGACCCCAGGTGGTTCGCCAGCACCACTAACTCCTGCTCAAGCTCCAAGAACTCAAAGATTGTTGATGAGCCACCCCCACCCCCACTGCTGCTCCAGCTGCCCTAGCACTGAGCAGAGTGCGTCCAGGGCCGAGTGTTCAAGGGGCACCCAACAAGTCGTGGGAAACAGGGCAGAGCCGGTGCCCTCCCAGCTGTCCAGAGAGCCCTGGGCAGGTCACTGCGTTTATATTTGTGACTTTGGTTTTGTTTGTTTGCTTGCTTTTTTGGGTCACACCCGGCAATGCTCAGGGGTTACTCTGGCTCTGCACTCAGGAATCACTCCTGGTGGTGCTCAGGGGACCATATATGGGATGCTGGGACTCGAACCTGGGTCAGCCGCGTGCAAGGCAAACGCCCTACCCACTGTGCTATTGCTCTAGCCCCCTATATTTGTAACTTTGGCCTCCTACTTGCTAGCCTCCTTCTCTGTGAAATATGTGAATGAAAATAAAAGATGACTTGGGGAAAATAAATAATAAAAGTACAATGAGGAAAGTAAAAAAGTCCCAGTTAGCTGCATTTTCCCTTCTTGGGAAAGAGGATCAAAGCGGCTCCAGGACCCTCAGCAGCCTCCCTCTTAGAGCGCCCCCTAGCTTCCAGGGGGAAGGGCCTGGCAAAAAAAAAAAAAAAATCTCATTTTCCACCTTGAGGCCAGGAAGCAAGGAGAAGGGCTCCCCTGAGGTGTCGGACAAAGGCAGGGAAGGTCTGACAGTCTCCACTACTTCTGCTTTCATCTAATAAACTCTCATTCCAACTCCACCCTCTAAGCAAATAGTTCCTGAAGCAGGAACAGTGGCAGATTTCTGGGTAGACTGAACATGACTATTCCAACCTGGTCGTTAGGTTGGAACAGTGGTTCTCAGCGGAGGCCTGCTTAAAACATAGGCTGCTGGGGCCGAAGAGGTAGAGCAGCTGCTCAGACGCTGGCCTTGCACACAGCCAACCCAGGTTCAATCCCCAGCACTGCATATGGTCCCATGATGCCCTTAACCCATTTCTCTGAGCCCTGCCAGGAGTAAGTCCTGAGCATAGATCCAGGGGTAAGCCCTGAGAACAGAGACAGGAGTAAGCCCTGAGCACTACCAGGTCTCTCTCTGTCTCTGTCTCTGTCTCTGTCTCTGTCTCTGTCTCTGTCTCTCTCTCTCTCTCTCTCTCTCTCTCTCTCTCTCACACACACACACACATACACACAGTGGCCAGGGATGTAGCTCAATGGTTAGAGCACTCCCCTTGCATTTGTGTGAGGCTCTGGGTTCAATCCCGGATGGAGGAGGGTCCACACCGTAGATCTCGGATGGGAGCTTTTTGAGTTTTCTGAGTTTTTTGAGTTTTGAGTTTTCTGTTTTGTTTGGGGGTCACACTGGCACTCAAGGGCTACTCCTGGCTTGTGCTTAGGGTGGGGGGTCACTCCTGGCCACGACAGGAGACCTAGGCCTCCTGGATGTGAAGCCCGTGCTCCAGCTAGTCCAACGATTTCTGATCCGATTTTCCTTTCTGTTATGTTCACTGCAGCAGCTGTGATGGCTCTTAGGGGACCCTCTAATGCTGCTGCTGCTTCGCGTGTGTGAAGGGGAGGGGGCGATCGAACCCAGGGCCGGCCTCGCATGTGCAAGTGATCTACAGGCCAGCCACCTCTCCATCCAGCGCCACTTCTGACCAGCGCCACCTCCCTGTCCAACTGCCACGGTGGGAAAGCCACTGACTGCTTGAGGAAGTAGCCCAGGGCCAGGGCTGAAGGGAAGGCGCTTGCCAGCCCGGTATGGCCCCAATTAAAAAAAAAAAAAAGAGCTAGAGCGCATGCTCTGCCTGCTGTATGGTGGCCCTGAGTTCCAACCTCAGGACCAAACACAAAACTAAACATTGGCGTAGGGATGGTGCTTTCCACAGTCACCTGTCCCATGTTCAGAGGAGGGACACACAGGCTTGCTGGAGAGGTACCTGATGGGGAGGCGGGCGCCCGCCCAGGGGGGTTGAGGGCACAGCCAGGGGAGGTTCCCGGCCAAAGCGGGGCACACAAGCGTTGCTCCCGACCACAGCAGCTCCGTTTCCATCTGGGGGCCCCCAAGTCTTGCTTTGAGTTTCAGGGTAGTGGGGCGGATTCCTCTTCCCGTGCGGGGTGAGGGCTGAGGAGGGGGCACTGCACGGGTGCAGGAGACGCAGATGACTCATCCGAGCATCCCCTGCCCCCATCCTTCCCGCCCTTGGCCCTGCCGCCACGTGACCCCAGCGGCTGAGCCGCAGGCCCTTTTCTAGAACAATCGGGAGGAAGTGAGAGTGCCCGTTAAGCTGGGGGGTGCCGGCGCCTTGCTCCCCTAGGGGAGTCTAAGGATGACAGCAACGACATGCCACCGGTGACATCCACCCCGGGCGTTCCCGGCCCCCGGATGCTCAGGTTCCTGCCCTCCCGTGCCCAGGCTCCTGCCCAGGGCTCCTGCCCGGTGCTCGCGTGCTGGGCGCCCGGAAAGGGCTGGGTGCAGCTGGGAGGAAGTGACAGAGGGTCAGAGTCCGGGGGCCGTGATGTCTGCCAGCCGTGGCGCCGGGCCAACACTCTGCAGCCCCGCCGCCCCCCCCCCCCCCCCAGCACAGGAGCGATTTGCATTGCGGGAGCTGTTGCCTGCTGTGTGTTTGTGTGTTTGCGTGGACAAACATGTAAAACCCCAGCGAAACCAAGAGGTGCTAGAGGGCCTGGCCCAGAGCGCCTGGGTAACGGAGGGGGGGGGGGGGGCTGCCGGCTTGGTGCCCCCCGCCAGGCTATGGGCATCCTGGTGCTGGAGCCCAGCCCCTGCATCGCCCTCCTGACAGCAGGAAAATACAGGCGTGGTGGGTCATGCCAGGCTTGCCGGACTAGGAAAGGGGCAGGAGGAAGCGCTGTGTCCTCACTGCAGAGCCCCAAGCTGCCCCAAGCTGGCATTAGGGATTGCCGAAAGGGCCAACCAGGCCTTTCTTTCTGGTTTATTTTGGGGTCACACCCAGTGCTACCCAGGGACTCTGCCTGGCTCCATGCTCAGGGATCCCCCCTGGAGGTGCTCAGGGGACCATACACAGTGCCAGGGCTCAAGCCGGGATTAACAAGGCAAGTGCCTTCACCCCGAACCATCTCCCCAGCTCCAAGGCCTTCTTCCTTTGAGGGGGCAGGGGTGGGCCACACCTGGCAGTGTTCAGTGTCTAATCCTGGCTCTGTGTTCAGGAGTGATCCCTGCCAGTGCTGGGGGGGGGGGGGGGGGCAGGGAGGGGAGTTTCTATAATGCCAGGCATTCAAACTGGAGTTTTCACATGGGCGTTTCCTGCCACAGTTCACCTGTGAGGCTGCCACCAGCATCTGTTCCCTCCAACATGCTCCCCTGCCCTCACTTTAGGGAGCCCCCACCCCACTCTCAGGCCCTGCTGCCTGCCACCCAGCGCCCTGCTGAGCTGGCGCCTGTCATTGGTGACAATGACAGGAGCTTTGCACACGACCTGAAGTCTGTCGGAGACTAACTGGCGCTCATGAGCGAGCACCAGCAGAGACCCGCCAACACGATCAATACTTTCAGTTTCCCAGAAAGCCACGTAATGGGACCTGAGCCATAGTACAGCTGGGAGGGCATTTGCCTTGTATGCGGCGGACTCAGGCTTGGTCCCCTGGCACCCCATATGGTTCCTTGAGTACCTCCAGAGCACAGAGTCAGGAGTAAGCCCCGAGCATCACAGGATGGGACCCAAAACAAAACAAAAAAAAAGACATGTTAGGGGCTCAGGGTCACTCCTGGAAGTTCTCAGAGGACTATGTGTGGCCCCAGGGATCAAACTGGGATTGATGCATGCAAGGTAAACCCCGAACCCCTGACTGTCTCTCTAGCCCCCACAACAAAGATTCTTGGGCACCCAAATTCTCAGCAGCCAGACAGATAGTACAGTGGGTAGAACGCTTTCCTTGCACATGGCCAACATGGGTTCAATTCCTGGCACCCAAAAGGAACCCCTGAGCCCTGCCAGGAGTGATCCCTGAGCACTGCCAGGTGTGGCCCAAGACAACAATAATAAAGTAATTCTTAGGGGCTGGAGAGACAGTACAACAGGTAGGACGCTTTCGTTGCATGCAGCTGACCGTGTTTGGTCCCCAGCATTCCATATGATCCCTGAGCACATTCAGGAGGAGTAATTCCTGAGTCGTAGAGCCAGGAGTAAGACTTGAGCACCACTGGGGTGTGGTCCAGAAACAAACAAACAAAAATCAATATTTAGTCCAGTGACTTGGAGAACAGGTCATATGCTTATACCCATTTCACAGGTAAGGAAACAGATTCCGAGAAAGTAATTCCTCCATGAGTCTGGCATGTCAGTGTTATACCCTGTGCATGATTCATTGGGGCTGGTAATAGTGCTGTCAGCTTGCTCAAACTTCCTGGAAGTCACTCAGTTGGAGAGAAATGGAAAGAGAATTAAAGCCAGCCCTCTCTGACCCCCGCCCCCAACACTGAGTCTCTTCATTTCTGTGCCTTGTAACAAAATGCAAGAGGAGGCTAGGCTAAGGGCATGTAAAAGATGCTTTGCGTGAGAAGATCTAGAATGATCCACTATGTGGTTCCCCTGAGCGCAGCCATTTTGTACGTGGGAAAACTGAGATCCAAGCTGTCTGCTCTAAATGTTCCTTTTCCAGGAGCCAGAGAGTGGATAGTGCCGGGATCAGGAGCTGGTTTGCATGCAGCTGACACTATTTCCATTCCCAGCACTACCTGGAACCTCTCTGCACGGCCAGCAGCTGCCCACAAGCACAGAGGTGCAGGGTGGGAACCCCCAAACCAGACTCAGTTTCCACACGAAATAATAATAAAAAAGAAATTTCATTCCCGGGGGCTGGAGAGATAGCACAGCAGGTAGGACATTTGCCTTGCACGTGGCCAACCCGGGTTCGATTGCCAACATCCCATATGGTCCCCTGAGCACCGCCAGGAGTAACTCCTGAGTGCAGAGCCAGGTGTGACCCAAAAAGCAAATCAATCAATCAATCAATCAATAAAAATTTAAAAAAAAAAGAAATTTCAGTCCCCAGGAAGGCCTCCTTTTTTTTAAATTTTTTTTTTTCACATCATGCCCATCAATGCATAGGGGGTTACTCCTGGCTCTGCACTCAGGAATTACTCCTGGTGGTGCTCAGGGGACCCTATGGGATGCTGGAAATCGAACCCAGGTCGGCCTCATGCAAGGCAAACATCCTACCCACTGCACTGTCACTCCAGCCCTCCAGGAAGGCCTTCTCCATGCCTGCCTGGAATAGTTCCCATCCCCCACCTACCTCTGTCTGTCCCTCATCTGCTTTATTTTTCTTGGTTGAACTCATCGTGGATAAAGATAAGCTTTGAAAAGGAAACATCATGACTTTCATTCAAACGAAAGCAAATACCTGTCAAGGATTTTATTTAACTCATTAATTAATAAAGCAGCCAAGAAGATGTTCCTACTGACTCAAAGGAGAATCCAAAGACAATTTATATTTATGCAGTCAAGAATGCTGAAATGAAATTGCTAATAGATGCAAAGCAGGTCAGTGTCCGCAGGCAGCAGGGAATATTTCGAGTTGTCCCTTCCAGAAGATGGAAATCAATTGGATTTCCACCGGACAAAATTCATTTGCATCTCTATGGTAAAAAGTCATTTGCATTATTACTAGTTTTGAACTGACAGAGAGATGTGCAAAACGACTCAAAGACAAAGAAAGGCACCAACCCCCCAGAGGAGCAGATAACCTGGAAGGGTCCCCTGAACAACATTACAAATGACAGCCAGAATTTTTTTGAGCCACACCTAGCAGTGCTCAGAAATTTTGGCAGTGCTTAAGGAACCATTTGTGGTACCTAAGAGTCAAACAGGATGGGCTGTGTGCAAGGTACTCACTCTCTCTGGCCCCATCAATATTTTTTTTCTGAGGGGCTGGAGCGATAGCACAGCAGGGAGGGTGTTTGCCTTGCACGTGGCCGACCCAGGTTCAATTCCCAGCATCCCATAGGGTCCCCTGGGCACTGCCAGGAGTAATTCCTGAGTGCAGAGCCAGGAGTAACCCCTGTGCATCGACAGGAGTGACCCAAAAAAGCAAAATATATATATTTTTTTCTGAGTTTCAAAGTTGTTGGCAATTTTTCTTTCTTTCTTTCTTTCTTTCTTTTTTTTTTTTTTTTTTTGCTTTTTGGGTCACACCCAGCGATGCTCAGGGGTTACTCCCAGCTTTGCACTCAGGAATTATTTCTGGTGGTGCTCAAGGATGTCAGGGATGGAACCTGAGTCAGCTGTGTGCAAGGCGACTGTCCTACCTGCTGTGCTGTTGCTCTGGCCCCTCTGGGTTTTGTTTTTGTTTTTGTTTTTATAGGGGGCCAACACCACAGGGCTTACTTCTGTCTCTGCACTTAGGGGTCACTCCTGGCAGGGCTCAGGGGACCATATGTGGTGCCAGGGATTGAGCTCCCATTGGCCGCATGCAAGGTCAGTGCCTTACCTGCTGTACTATGGGTCCAGCCCCTTTGGGATTTTTCTGACCCTCCTAGTATTATTTTCTAGATGCATCTCATTTGCCTATTATCTAGAGTGTGAGTTCCATGAAAAGAGGGACCTGGTTTCTCTGATTGACCCCTAAATCCTGGGTACCCAGACTGAGACCTGATAAATAATTCTATAACAACAATAATAATATAATAGGTTATCCATGGCCAGAGTGATAGCATAGCGGGTAGGGCCTTTGCCTTGCATGCGGCCCACCAGGGTTCAATTCCTCCGCCCCTCTCAGAGAGCCCAACAAGCTACCGAGAGTATCTCAGCCGCACGGCAAAGCCTGGCAAGCTCCCCGTGATGTATTCGATATGCCAAAAAAGTACCAACAAGTCTCACAATGGAGATGTTACTGGTACCCGCTGGAGCAAATCGATGAACAATGGGAGGACAGTGACAGTGACAGATTATCCATGATTCATAGTTCAAGAATGCATGATTTGGAATCCAAATCTCTTTAGAGCCTTTGGTTTTTGATTTTTTTCCCACTTGTTTCGCTTGTTTTGTTTTTGTGTCACAATGCTCAGGTTCTGTGCTCAGGAATCACTCCTAGCAGTGCTCAGAGGAGCATATGAGGTCCCAGGGATCGAACCCCAGTCAGCGGCATGTGAAGCAAGTGCCCTCCCACTGCGCTCTCACTTCAGACCCTCTTTAGAGCTTCCCACCCCTCAATGGCCGCTTGTTCAGCTCATTTCCGGTATGGCAAAGAGTTGGCTACAGAGCAGGGAGGGGACCTGAGTCCACGTGGCCTCCAGGAGTCAGCGCCGAGGACCAGCAGCCCCGGTGCAAGCATGAGAGGAAGAGGAAGGCTCTTGGCTGCTGGACTGTCCTCCCCCATCTCTCAGAGAGGCTCTCTGACCACAATGGTTTCCGTCTCAGGCCCCGGGCAGATGGCTCAAGGACCAAAGCACATGTTTTACATGCAGAAAACCCAGAGACCATCCCCCCCCCCACACCCCACACGGCTACTGACAGTTCTCCCCTGAGCACTGCCAGTAGCCACCCCCAAAGCAGTGGCTCAAGGGCCAGAGAAATGGCCCAGAAATAGGGGCACGTGTCTTGCACCAATCCGGGTTCACCCCTCAGCATCACATTTTGTCCCCTAAGCAATACCAGGAATGATCCCTGAGCACAGAGCCAGGAGTAATCCTTGGGCACTGCTGGGTACAGCCCAAAGAAAATATACAGGCCACCAAATAAAACTCTTTACATTGATGGTGAGGGAAACACAAATCAAAACAACAATGAGAGTGCTCATATCACCGGAGACAGGCCCTGATCAGAGAGAGTAGAAATAGGAGCTGGAGTGATAGCACAGCAGGTAGGGTGTTTGCCTTGCATGAGGCCAACCTGGGTTTCATCCCCAGCATCCTATATGGTCCCCCAAGCGCCACCAGGAGTGATTCCTGAGCACAGAGCCAGGAGTATATGCTGAGCATTGCCCATTGGGGCCCCCAAAACCAAACTAAAACAAAACAAAAAAAAGTAGAAATAAGCACTGCTGGCAAAGATGTGGGAAAAAAAGAAATCCTCATCCACTATCCAATCCTCATCCACTCTCTGTGGGAAGATCTTCTGGTTCAGCCTCTATGGAGACTACCAAAAACAAAGTAAAAATTAAAAATTAAACTTCATTCTTAACTGCTGGATTTATATGACCCAGCGCAAATGCGCCAAAAGTGCAAATGTCTTTTCACTCCTCTATGTATTGCAGTGCAGAGCCCACATCTAGAAAGAAGCCACGTACCCAAGCACAGATGCCTGGATCAAGAAACCACAATCTGGGACCGGAGAGAGAGCACAGTGGGGAGGGCATCTGCCTTGTATGAGGCTGACCTGGGTTCGATCCCCAGCTCCCCATATAGTCCCCTGAGCACTGCCAGGAGTAATTCCTGAGTGCAGAGCCAGGAGTGACTTCTGAGCATCACCAGGTATGACCCAAACCACGCCACCCCCAAAAAAACAAGAAACCACAATCTGGTTCACAATAGAAGAGGACTCAGCCCCAAGCAAAGCTGAAATTGGACCATTTGCCACCAAGTAGGTGGAAACAAAGGGTGTTATGCTGAGTGACAGCAGAGGGAGGGGGATAAGCACAGAAAGAGCCTTCTTACCTGTGCGATATACAGAAACCTAATAGGGGGACTAGAGCTATAGTACAGCAGGTAGGGCATATGCCTTGCATGCGGCCGACCCAGGTTCAATTCCCAGGATCCCATATGGTCCCCCAAGCACCGCCAGGAGTAATTTCTGAGTGTGTGAG